>NC_071467.1:93565277-94236944 GCF_028500815.1 Rissa tridactyla
GTTTTGGTTGAAAGAAAAATAATAACAAAAAATATTCTTCAGCCATTTCTAAGAATGTAGCTAAGGGAAAAGTAACTTTAGGTTTTGAATTCTTTTTCATGTCCTCTCTTTTCTTACTGGAAAGAAGAAAAAAACACAACAAACCTAGAATCCCTAAAAATGGGGGAGAAAGTCTGACCTGTTCTTCTGGTCCTCAAAGCTGTAACGCAGGGGCATTGAGATTTGGGAAGGGCAACACAGGTGGGAGATTGCAGTTACAGCTATTGATTGATTAAGCTAGCTATTGATTATCATAGCTGATAATCGTGGGCAGTGATGATTTCCTCAGTGTGTTCTGTTGTTAATGTCTGTTGCAATACGGATGGTAAAAAGGACCGTGCATGACCCAATGAAAGCCAAGCATCCTCGTGTCCCTTTTACTCCAGACCAGAGCAAGTCATTTCAGTTCTGTGAATACTGAAGTTGGCAGCCTAGTCCCACATCTTGAGTCGGTGATTTAGCGGTCTTGTATACCTCTGTATTTGTCTGCTCTTTCACGTGCAAGAAACACGTGGGGAATGCAAAAAACACGCGGGGAATGCGTGACTCTTGCAGTGTGATGAACAGGCATCGACTTTCTGGTTGAGGGGTTTGTCAGTGGTAAGATGAAAACATTGTTCTCGTGACTGTGCTTGACTTTGTAGGCACTTCTGTTCCATATGGAGTAAGGGTAGCTTGAAAGTTGTCTGACGAGATCTGCACACCTTGCCAAACGTCGCTGGTCTCCTAAATAAAAACAAAGGCCCAGAAGTCGGTAATATCTGTTCATGTGATGGAAATAAACTCCCTGAAGCGGGGGCCACACAGCCCTCCCTTGCAGACCGTGGCTTGCACTGGGACCTCCGTAGCTTCTATTGAAGCTAATGGGTCTCTTCCATAGAATGGGCCTGTTAGTATCAATTCATTAGCCAGACCGAGGCCTTGATTTGTAATGAGCCCTTAAGTGTAATTTGCAATAGCCTGCTGACTGTATCTTACTAAACTGCTGTGGATGCAAGAGGGAAACAGACTGAGGCTGGAGTAATATTTACCTTCGCTTCCAGTCAGGAGGAGTATAGGAATGTGCCACACCTAGGATCTCTGGAGTTGGCTTTTCTGGAAACTTCAGCCACCAAGAATGAAGTACCCCCGATGCTGTATATGCAGGGCGAAGGCAGCTGCTATCTTTAAAAATATGCATATGAAAACGGAACTGGAAGTTACTGCAAAGCTGCATTTGCAGGTATCATAGCAAGGAAATTTTTAGAAACCAGACCTGAAAGGTTTTACAACAGTGAGTATCTCAGGATACTCCCTGACGTTTATTTGCTTTGCCGAAGTGTTAAAAGAACACCTGGTTTCTGTAGTTATGGATAGCAATAAATTACTGTAGGATTTTGTTTTGATTATATACAGTATGTATGTATAACATGTATTTTAATGCGCATTTTAAAAGTCCTTTTTTTGCTTGATTATGGAAGGGGAGACCTGGAAAGAGTACTTTAAGTTTTTTGACAAGACACTTGATTGAAGTAATTTATTTGTGTTAAGCGCCCAGAGCAATATTGAATAACTCTGTCCTCCTCTGTTTCGAGGAACTCCTCAAAATGAAAGAAAAATCTCTTTTTTATTGTTTGTTTTCCAAGAGAGAAAAAACCTGAATTTCAAAATGGGTTAAACAGTTTAGCAATTAGTATTCCATTTCTAGCAAACCTCCCCCTCCCCCCTGAGCCCAGCCGCTCTTCCCCTCTGCTCTTGCCCACAGAATTACCATGCAACTAATTTTAGAGGTGGGTTTACACGTTTGTTTTTAAAAACGCTGCAGTCTCCATCTCTGGTAATCCACCAGGTGGAAGCAGATGTGTAGAATATCTGTACATGTATTTGTAAATCTGAGTTTGAGCAGAGGGGGTTTCTAAGAGGGCAGTGTATGCGGTGCAAAGGCAAGGGAACCCTCGGCAGTGTAATACCATCAGTACAAGCAAAAATTTGCAGTTAACCACTAGCTGGATTCGTTGGTGGTTTTTGTTCGTGTGGTGGGCCGGGTGACGTTGTATTAGCCAATTCTTCTGATGGATGGTTAGAGATCAGTTGCTTGGCTGTTCCAAATTACAATAGGGAGAAGGCTATCAGGGAGGGGATGGGGAGAATAAGATAGGAAGTGGTTTCTTAGAGATGGGTGCTCTTCTTGTGCTAACAGAAGTTTTGGTCTGTTAGCCTCGAGTGTGCTTTTGTGACCTACGAGAGCGTGGTTTGTAGCTTACTGGTGTCTTCTTCCCGTCCACGTGCCTTCCCAGCCTGGCATCCCTGTGCCACTCTGCTCCTGCAAAAAATGGCATCCTTGAAGTTTGGGGGATATCCCTTTGTATTCCGTCTTTGTCTGGAAATATGCTAAAAGTGCTAAAATGTTTATTTTGTTTGGTTGAGGGATGGGAGGGAGGGCAGGGGGAGTCCACATGGTATCAAACAGGAACCTTGAGGTGGAACCTTGAGGTAGCTCTGAGTGATCTCCTGAGAGCATCCCTCCGGCCTGCGAATGCTCATGGGCTCCTTAAGGCTCCCAAAGGTTTGGAAAGGGGCTGCGCTATCCAGATTTGCACTGCCTGCGACGTTTCATGTGACAGAAATGCTTTGCCTGTGTACTGTTGTTGCTGTCCTACAATTTTTGTTGTTATTTCTTGCTGACCTGTTGCACTAAAATTCACATCCCTGCCTGACAAAGCTGTGCTTCTAATAACTTCACTCAGAGGGCAAAGCCCGGATAGTAACATGTTTTGAATATACATTGATTTAAATATTTTCTTTACTGACCTGTTCTCTTTGAGCTTTGCTCAGTTCTGAGCATGCTACAGAAGCAATCGAATTGCCTGAAAGTGAAGTGTTCCTTTCCAGCAGTACCAGTGAAGATACTTGGCGTTTTTAAGTCCAGAGTTGCCAAACGTAGTCCTCTGCTGGTGCTCAGTGCATGCTAGGACAAAAATAAAATGGAGGAAGAGCTGAAAGAAACCATTTGCATCGCTTGATGCCCAGTGGGAGCTAAGGGTCAGGATCGCTGAGAATTAATCAGTTCACTAGAGAATATGGTAATACAAGGAAATGATGGTATTGCAATAAGGTTTTCATTTTTTTTTTATTAGTAGCAGAAACTTTAAAAATAAAAAGAGATTGAGAGAAGGCCTGGGAGCAGAAGTGGCCTGAAGGGGAAGTGACCAAGATGAGCTTAGAAATGCAGAGAATGGTGGTTCAGGAGTGCTGCTTCGCTGCATCTTTGTGTGAAGCTCCTTTCTGTCTTGTGGAGGGTGGGGAGAGAGAGATCACAGCCCTGTGAAATCTGACTTCTTAATACAGTTTTGAATAAAGCGAAATAGTTCTGGGCCTTCTGCTTTTCTTGCGGATTGAGGATTTTAAGGATGGGATGCCGGGCCTGCGGAACAGCGACTGTAGTCGCAAATGTGAAAGCGGCATGCGGCCTTTTGTGTCATTTTTAACAAACCAAAACGTCGCAGAAATCTGCCCAGGCAAACTTTCGGTCCTGCTGTGCCTCAGTGCAATAATTATAATGCAGAAACAGCTGATGGGTCACGTCTCCAGCCCTGCGCAGCGTTATGACTTGCTACCTACATTCCATGTTTAGCTTTGAGCGATCAGATGGTGCAAGCAACGTGAGCTAGCAGTGCCTGAGGACATGCAGCCAGGCAACGTCCCTTCCCTCTGCAGCTTTGGTTTCTTTTCTCCACTTCTGTCCCATCCCGTCCCCTTAAGGTGATGCACTTTACAATACGTACCGCTCTCTGGAGGGGGTCAATTGCCCATGCAGGAGCACGTGTGCCATTCCCACTGTGCTGTATTTCAAGTCCAAGGGCCCAAGGTTTGTAAATATTGTTTCTAAAGTACCTGAGGACTCCAGGTGAGCTGCTCGCCCTACTTACCGGGGACTCTGGAGCTGTGCTTGGTACCTGTGGTGGGACACGGTGGCAGACTGTTTCAGCATTGTTACTAATGTGACTTAATGAAGCATGAGTTGTACTGGAGGGGGTAAATTTTGTCTTTGTGTGTGTGGAAAAGGTCATTTACCAATGTTTACAAACAAACAAAAAAGTTGAAAATGATGCTTAGTTCAGCTGTGTAAAGGCAGAGGGAAGGGGATATTTTGGAATTGTGTTTGTTTTGTGCCTGGCACTGTGCAAAAGGTACACTCAGTCCTTGATCTAGGAAAAATTGGGTAAGTAAGCAGAAAATTACTAACTCTTTGCTTGAGACTGCTCTTGCTCTCTTCCTCCCTTCTTCCAGGGATGCCATGGGCGAGGTGTGGTGCAGACAGTTTAATTGTGGTAGTTTATTCTATTGTGAACTTATTTTCACTGGGTTTAATTGGAAAACTGAACTTCAGGTAGGCTTTTAAAGGATAGGAGTGTTCTTTATGGCAGAGGGATTGCAAGTGAGCTCTGAGCTGGAGAGAAGGGAGCGGGAGGTGGGAGTCTGGAGATGGAGCGGGCTGTGGGTTCATTCCACTACATCTTTTCATCTTTCCCTGGTACTGCAGCACCACGGGAGTAGAGTTACCGACAACATTCTTGCTCAGGTCTCTCATCCCTCACTCAAATAGAGGGTGTAATTTGACGATGCCTCAGCTCCCCTGTGTGAAGGCTGTTGATGAAACTATATGTGTGTACGTTTTTAAGTGAAAAACAAAAAAAACCCCAAACAAATGCAAATCCCAAACCAGATCAATTCCATGATCCCGGATCAACCGTGTGGTTGTTCAAACGCTAGGACTGGCACGAGGCCGGAGGGAGAAGGTGTGGCTGGAGCTGCGGGGTGAAGCAAGGACTGGCAGTCTGTCCTTCTGAATGACAGCCATGGCTTACATCAGGTTAAATCGGTCTGTACACTGCAGGCTGAGGCGAAGCAGAATGGATTAAAAACAGGTTTTCACTTCCAGCCTCGAGTTTCTTTGCAACTGTATTTCTCCATCAGCCTGTGGCGGGTATATGTATAGGGCTGCATCTTAGCTGCCGTGGCGTATGAGAGACATGTTTTTACAGGACAATTCTCACAAACTTTAGTATTCACTAAAGTTTTCTGCATTTGAGCTGCTGTGTCCACAACTTCCACAAATAGATTTTCAGTCTGGATTTTTATCTCCTCCTTCTCCATCCGTATCAGCTGTTATCGGCTGCAAACAGGTTAACAGTGAGGCCTGCTGGGCTGCTTAATGGGTGGCCGCCTGGCGCTGCCTTTGGGCTGATGCAGATCGTTTCTATTGGCCAAGGTTATCTCCCTGCTGACCTTGTAGCCAGAACTCAGCCTCTCGGTGGCATGGTAATTGTGAAAAGGAGGGCTTCCGAAAGAATTCATGAAGGCTGGAATAGCCTTTCTGTTTTTGTAAAAGCCGTGTTTTATTTCCATCACTTCTCTGCATGAGGAAAGTGCGTGCCTTAAGTTTGCAAACTGGGAGAAGGTCATGTTTGAAGATTCTTTTTTGTGTAAAATCCATTGTGGAGACTCCCCAAATCTAGCATGACAAGAGGCTGTTGTAACACAGCTCGGTTTAAAAGCCCACTTTTGCTACTGTACTTTCTCGGTTGTTTGCTCAGTGAGCGTTGATAGCTTGCTGTATATGATATAGGGGATCTGATTTGTTCCTAACTGTAGCCTTTCATACCAGAATGTCTTTTGCCTTGGTTGTAATTGGTTCTGTTTACTGGACTAAACATGTTAGCATGCTTTGGGGATGAGGAGGGACTTCTGTTAGCTGTGTAACGGAATGAGGCAGGGGGATTAATGGGGGGGCTGGGGGGAGAGGGAGGAGTTGGGTGGGTTTTCTTTTTTTTTTCTAAAGGCATCAGGCTCCTCCTGTAGCGAGGGAGAGCATAGTACATCGAACCTAAAGACCTTTAAAGCACATGCTGAAATGGATGCTGGGAAGATACAGTACAGTGCTTGGGCACAACTCCAAGGCTCCCAAGGCAAGTAATATTTAAACAAGCTGAACAGCCCCTTTAGGCAAGCAGCAGGAAATCCAGTGCTGAGCTTTGTGTTGTTGCATGGTCAGCAGAAGATAAAAGCTCAGGCTATGCAGCTGGGGTTCCCTCCTATCACTGGATGGCAAACTGTTAAGAAAAGATAAAAGGACAGAAAGGAACAGGGGGTCATCTTATTGAAACGCATTCCTTCATATTTTAAGCCGTCAAAGTACTTTGAAATACACTGGGCCTGATGTAAGTCAGAAGTGGCGTCATCGGCAGCTCTGGTGTGTGTTGGAGCTTTTACATCAGTTGGCAGGCAAAAGGTGAATTCGTCCCTCTGCTTCACCAGAGAGAAATGTTTAACATGGGTAGGATTGTGACACGCATAGGAGCCTCACTGCAAGCCTCACAGTGGGCAGGAGCTTCCCAGAACTTTTTTAGGAGCAGAACATGTAATGGTGGGACTGCTGCTGACTGGAGGTTTTGTTCTGAAATCAACCAGCATTTGGCTGTATATAGCCTTCCCAGGTCCCAGCTTTCTGCAGCTCATCCTTGGTTGGGGACTATTTTAACAACGAGGAAGAGAATTTAAATGAATGAGATTGTTATTTCTAGGCTAATCATTATTTACTGTATTCCTCCCCTCCGTCCCTCCTCCTTTTTTCCTGCATCACAGCACTGGTGTCTTGGGAAAGAAAATGCTTCAGAGCATTTGTTACCAATTTAGCAGCAAGTACGTGCTCAAATTTGGGATTTCTGAGATCTGTGTGTGCCATATGTACGCAAAATGTAATATTTGCTAGTTCCAGTAGAAGGGAACAAACACAAATTTGCTGTTCTTCAGATAGTGTTTCTTTAATCTAGTGAGACTTACATTTGTGCAGCCTTTTTGTTTTGGTAAGACGGTTAACTGTCCTCCCTAGGGTGCCTAATTGCTTATCATGAACTAATCAGTCCCCTGGGTACATGAAGGGATGAAACACTGCCAAGATAGAGCCTGTGACTTCCCCCAGAGGTGTGATAACCCTCCCAATTACCCCACCCGTCGGGGAGCTTGCTTACTGCTATTTTAAAGACCTCGTTACTTCAGAAATTATCCATGTTTAGAGATTTTAGGAAGTTCCAGAGGAGTATATTTGCTGAGGAACTGCTGAACTTGTCAGCTTTCATATTTTTTATGTCAAATCTGCATTGAATCACGTTTCAAGTTCGGCATGAAATACACTGAACATGTTGCTGCTGCCACTTCTGTTTATGAAAGTGCCTACCTCCCCAGCATCCGTGGCATGCCAGACCTTAACAGATGAGGAAACGGACAGTTTCTGTCTTCAGCTGTCAGTAAGTAGGGATGGTGAAATCTTTTAGCTTCAGAAACCCTGTTTGAAGTTCAGGTGAAGGAACAAGTGAAACAAATCTGGTGGTGACTCTCTTCTAATTTTTGGTAGAATGATACTTGCACGTTAGCATGTGTGAAATGAGTGGGTAGATTGAGAAAAGTCTTTCACCTTACAGTGAAAAATAATTTATTTAGCTGGTGGTTTTCCTTGCTTTCTCCTTTTAGTATCTTGGTTTAACTCATTCAAAGCTTGTCAGGTCTACGGGTGAGATGGCTACGGATTTCTTGAATTCTTCTCTTGTATCTCTTTATATTGAACAGTTGAACTCCATAAGGCGTATAAAACGTACTACAAAACAATAATATCTGAACTGGAACTGGAACATAGCTCCTGCTATTTAGTATCTGAGTGAAAGTACGGGTTTTGGTGTCGAGGTTTTCTTTGTCTTTTGCTCTGAATGAACATAATTTCTAGATGAAGTTTGGAGGATGGCATCTGTCAATTGGGTAGAAATACAGTTTGTTCCTTTAAAGAGTTGTAACCTAATCAAAGAACAATATCAGTTTGTTGTTGTTTTTTTTTTTGTGTGTGTGTGACTCTTTTAGAACACTTTATGTCTTGTTCGCCTCTGGTCGTAGAGCAGATTCTAAGTGACCTCAGCAAGATTAATGTTATATATAATATATATTGCCATAGCATGTACTGGCTTAAAACTATAAAGCGAGGTGATTTCATTTTTATAATCAAAAGAAAGTGACTGTGTGGGCACGTATGTATATGTGACTGCGAAAATGTTCACGTGGGAATGTCACTCCTGAAAAGAAGTATGAATTTCAGTATCATAGGTCTGATTATGATACTTCAGTGTTGCTTTGCTCTGTGTGCATATATGAAAGTGATTAGTCAAGGTTCCACTGTCTTGCTGTCCTACACAGAAACTGGGGTGGGTGCATGCACAAGCCACTCGGTTGATTTTTTTTGTTGTTGTCGTTTGTTTTTCTCTATGGTGAACACTTGCAGGTACTACTTTACCCAGAATTGGGTTGAACCTATCCATAATTCATACTAGTTTGCTTCAGACTAACGTTGTGGTATATTATATGTCAATGGGAGTCAGCAGAAGGAAATGAGTTTCCCTTTTATACGTGAATTGTGGGAAGAATTGTCTGTATCATCTGTTTGATGGCAATGTGTGAAGCACTAGCGGTGGAATTGGTTTTTTGGAAGAGGAGGGTGGTTTTGGACTAGCAGCAAACGTTTTTGGCTGGAGGAGTAGCAACTTGAAACTTCACTTACTGAAGAAACCTGTTCACAATTTTGTCTGTTTTTTTTTTTTCCCCAGCGTTCCTGAAATAAACTTCCTGCAATTCTTTGCAGTGTGCAGGTGTCCAGACTACCCTTTATTCATGGTCGCCTGTGCAGCCCGTCAGGCGACTGAAGGCTGTACCTAAAATTCTGCCAGCAGTGCAGCGCACTGCAGTGGTCTTGATATCGTTACGGTGGACACCTTGTACAGCTACAGGCTGTAGCATCCCCTCCTAGTCCGAACAACTGAGTGTTGCGTTCCAGGAGTCTACACGTGTGGAGGACTGCCTGGAATAGAAAAAGGAAAGCTGCAGAGATTGTAAGCTGCTGCTTGATCCGTGTGGCTGTTGTGCCGAGGAGCATCAAAACTTTGCTGGATGGATCCGACAGCTCGTTGCAGAGTAGAGGGTCAGTCTCACTGGTTATTTGCGGTTATTAACCTTAGTGGATTTTATCGTTTTTTGTTTGCTTTATATTTTTCTCTCTGTGCATAAGAGGATTGTGGCCTCGCAACCAGAATGTTCATGTTCAGGAAATTTAAGGCTGTTCCTACTGAAGGGCCTTGAAGATCAGCAGGCATTTCCTTCAGGGTTTACAGCATTGTTGGAGAAGCTGGTCACTGCAGAAGTCTCCAGGCCTTTCTGCCCGACTTTGGTCATTCCTTACCTCACCAGCACGTGGATTATGCTGTTTGCAGACTGTCTAAGCTCCACGATGACCTCCGTGGATTCCTCATGAGCTTTTACAAGGCCGGGCCTGTGTACTTTGTAAAATCCTCTAGAAATGCCTGCTAGGCTTTTAAAGTCCCAGAGCAAAAACTATATTACAAGGAACTTGGAAGTTCAGCAGTTGGATGTGGTTGTGGATGAAGGGGGATCTCTGTGTGTGTGTGTGTGTGTGTGTGTGTGTGTGTGTGTGTGTGTGTATGCAGTTCTTGTTTTGAAAATACATCTTTTTCAAGTCAGATAGGGATACTTCCTTTCTGAGGAGTCTTCTTGTACTCATCTGATGAAGCTGAGGGACTTCTGAATTCCATAAGAAATTGTTGAACTGGGTCCCTGTGCCCGTTTTTTGCACACGTGTTGCAGTCTATGAAAATTAACAGATGCTGCTTCATTTTGTCAGTGTTCGGGAAGCACCTCCCACAGGTTAGTTTCACTGTGTGTACTTCAAAATAGAAAGAAAACTCGTACTGAAGAATATAATTGGCAAGTAGCACTGCTGTTTAAAAATTTCCTAGTGGCTTTCCTGTGAGGAGCTCAACTTGGAGAGGCTTGCCAGCACCATGTACTGCTGTAATTAATTTACCTAACTAAAACATGAAAGAAATGTTGTATTTCAGAATTTAGAGCTCTGCAAACAACCCTGACGGCTACCTGCCTAGCTGGTATAAGCCAGTGGGTGTGCTTACAAGACTCTGGCAACTTGTTCATCAGTGATGGGAGAGAGATGTTTTTCTCAAGGCTGGGTTCTCCTGTCACCTGGGGGAAGCAATAAACCTCAGTTTGAGTGATTTGTGGTACTCTGGCATCTGTGGCAAATACATATCTAGAATAACCCCAGGTAAAATTAAATAGCTAGCTTGCGTCTCTTATCTCTGGTTCGAACAACAGGAGAATGGTAAGCGATGGTCATCTATGCTTAGTATCACACGGAGATGATGTAGATGGTGTATGTCTGTTCCTGGTCCCTAGGAGATTGTGTGAGATGGTTAACATGAGACCTGTTTGTGCCTTATACAGTGCAGGGCAGGAGGGTGGTTTTTGGCTAGTGGGTCTGCTCAGGGTCTGCCTGCTATGGAGGTATGAGCTAGGAAGGGTTGTGTTGCTCATGGTTGCGCTACAGGTCATCTTGCTCATGAAAAAGCTGTGTAGCCACTTTGGGCATTGCAGTTGGAGGCTGAAGTTACAAATGCCTCCTAGGGAGGATGGGAGAGCGAGGGTTGTACAGCACACTTCTGAATCCCTTTGCTCCAGCACATCTCTCTTTCCTCTCTGTAGCATGTGGTTTCCCCCCTTAAAATTTCAAGATACAACTCTCTAATTAAAAAATCTATTTTGGGGCGTATGGGTGTTTCTGAACGTTTTAAATCATCTTGATTATAGATTTTTTGTTGTTGTTGTTTGGAGAGTGTGATAGGGGGAATATTTCCTGTGCTGACCAGAAACAGAAGACAGGAAGATAATGATGTTAACAAGGTGGGGGAGAAAAGGAGGTGTTTGTTTAGAGAAAGCCTAGTCTCAAAGCCTGTGGAGCAGAGGAACCCTGCTGATAACACAGATGAAATAGTCTGCCTCTTTCCTAACTTTAGAGGAGTGGAGCTTTGTAATAAATGGCTGCCATGTGGCAGCTGTCTCCCAGCTTCGTGAGCCTGGCAGTAGTTAATCCTGTCAGCAAGTCATGCTCCCTGGAAAAGAGCAGCGAGAAGAGCTGCAAACTCTTGAATCATTGTCTCTGCAAAATATTTGCATGTTGAATCTCTTTCTGCTTAAAACAAGTTTGGTAATTTGGTGGAGGTTCTCATCTTTAAGTAGTGTTAGAGTGCAGCTGTGTTGGCTTTTAAATAAAACGTTAGAAACGTGCTGAGATGTTGCAATTCTTTTCCCTCTTTAAAAAAGAAAAAAGCCATTTTAGTTTTGGGAGGTACAAAACGTGCTGTGTAAATAAGGGACACTCTGTGTCACTATCGCTGTATGTTAAGAAATTACAGGTTGAACATCTGAGATCATGATTATCCTTAAAAGCTTGAGGCTTTAAAATTAATCTGTTCACTTTAATTTGCTTTTTGTATTTTGCTGAGTGTTTAATGTTTCTGTCCTTTCTCCACAACCCAGAAAACAAGAACTTTGACTTAAAAAAAAGTTATGAGATTTTTCTGCAGTAATGTAACACCATCAGATTTTTACAGGGCTCATGATAAAATCACGATGGTTGACAACACTGCCACCAGGAAATGAGTTTTAATGCTTGTAATTTCTCTTTCTTTTCTCATGTGCATCATTTTACTGCGTTGTCTTGGGAGGCATAAAGTGCTTTGGTGAGCTACCTGGTACTGTGCTCCAAGCAGGGAGCGCAGTGGCATCTCCTGCAAAGACAGCACGGTTGGGCTGCAAAGGATGTGTTGGGGGCTCTGCGGTAAACAAGCCGATGCCGTCCCCCTCGGGCTTGCCTGTGCAAGGAAATTTGCTGGCATGTGGATGCAGTTACACTGGTGAAATGCCATGTGGGACATAGCTACTCCAAAAGGAAAGAGTCTTTTCCTGGTTTAGCTTACCCTATTTCCAGAACATTTTTTTGTAAAATTGCTTGTGCATTTAGGCCCTCTGCGAAGCTCTCTTTAAAGCTTGCCTGGAGGAAGAGGATCACAACCAGGGTGCCACATAAGAAACAGGGCACTAGCACAGGAGATTTTCTGTATCTTCCTTGGCGTGATTCATCTTGCCCCTCTCTAATCCCTGCCGAACCCGTCCTGTTGCGCACACACAGCTCTGGCTACATGTGAAGAGCAAGCATGAGGGGTTGAAACATTTACTTGTTTCTCCCTCCAGAGATTTGCTTTAAATCTTCGCCCCGGGTCCAAAGCTGCCCTTGGCTGAACTGTTGGCTGTCGGGGTGAGGGATGGGGACGCGGATGGGGACGAGGATAGGCTTGCCCGCCCTCCCTCCCTCCCCCCCCAACAGCTGCAGGCGCCAATTGCCAGTGAGCAGCCCAGCCGCATGGTTTCGTGGCTTTTCTTCCCCTCATTATTACTGTTCCTTCTTGTTTCTGTGATGCTGTGCGGACGAACAACCGGACGGATTGTCTCCTCCCGGGATGGGTGCCTGGGCATCTGCACGGCCAGTTGGTACGGCACAGGAGCCCCTGTTTTTTTCAGTGACACCAGGGGCTATTGATGGCAGGCTGGGGCTGTGCTGCTGCTGCACAGATGCTTGCTCTTGGCCCACCTTAAAAGGACAAGATATCCCGTGGTTTAGACTGGCCATATATTGTCGGGGATGTCAGCATCTCCGTCACAGCTACCCGGTCGAGCCCAGCCCCACGTCCCTGCAGCCTCTCCTTGGTCGGAGCCAAGGGGTGCTGTAATTCGGGCTGTCTGGAGGGGAGGTCGCTTTTCTTCTCCGTTACTCAGAAATGTTTTCCATCTGGCTTTCCCAAATGCAATCTGTTTAGCTCACCCCTCGGGCTCTTGGACAAGTATCCCGTTCCCTCAGCGCAGTGCTTGCTTAGCCATGTAGGTGATGGGACATCAACCTATAGCTTCCCCGTCCCCAGGGCTTTAAGTTAACTAGGTTTGGCAGGCCAAAGCAAAAATGAAAAAAAAAAAAACAAAACAAAAAACCCAAGAAACCCACAGAGCTATCTTTTAGATGTTTTCCTCATTTTTCATCCCTTGTCCCCTCTTGCTTGTCTGAGGCGCCGGCAGCAGCAGATGAGGTTTTGTGTCCCGGGGACGTGCATCCCCAGCGTCTCTGGGGCTCCCCTCGCCTCCCCATCCTGGGGAGACAGGGGGGATGGAGGTGCCTGCTGGTCCTTGCTTCGGCTTCCCCCTGCCGCTCTGCTCTCTTGCCTTGCCTTCGGCTCCTTCGGGGCCATGTGGGCAGCAGCGATTTTGGCAGGCAGCGTGACACCTCCATCCAGCCTGCTGAGGGAAGAGCCTTCAGGGCCTGCTCACTCCAGTCCCTGGCTCTGCTTTGGGCTCCCACCCTCTCCCGTGCTGCATCCCAAGCCATCCCCTTGCCCGGCGGGAGGTGAGCCAGCCCTGGCCCAAGGGAGAGATGCGGTGGCCGGAGCAGGGAAGGTCGATGGGTGTGGGGAGAGACCCCGGGGCCGTGTCCCAAGGACCGCCGCCCCGCTGCGGCTGGTGCCAGCCCAGGGCGGGGCGGGGGGGGATGCGAAGGGACTTTCTCGGGTCGCCACTTCATCTAAGGCAAATAAACTGGAGTCAAAGCCAAGAAACACATCGACTTCCTGGAACTCTGTGAGCCGTCCGCACAGCTGTCCCCGCTCCCCCAACACATGCAAAGCAGAGCTTATAAGGACAGACAGTATTGCTTTTGTGTCCCTCCTCAGCCGGCGGGGAGGGCGCAGGGGAGGGGATGTGCCGGGTAAGGCCCAAGGCCTGTCTTGTCCCGTGTTTCCCTGGCGTCACTGTGGTTCCCAGTGACGGCGGGGGGAGCTGGGCCCCCTCCCCACCCGCCTCCCAACGGCTGAAGGATGAGGATGGAATGGTGTTCGCAGTTGTCTACATGGGAAGCCGTGGAGGGATGCCTGCTTACAGCCACTTGTTTTGCTCTGCCCTGACTTTATTTTTTTCCCTGTCTAAAAGTGGCGCTTGTGGCCCCAGGTTTGTTACACTGTCTTCAAATCTCAGTATCCTTTTTGCTCGAACAAGCTCTCAAAGCTGACTTGCAGTTCAGTGACAGAGGCTTCCTGGAGGGCCAGGTGCTCACCCACAAGCTGATACGAACAGCGAGGATGAGGAACAGCTCATAGATACGTCTTGGGTCGGGGTTGGGGGGGGATGAGGGCTATGGCGTTAGAAAATCTCAAAATTCATCAGCAGCTGTTGAGCTGAAATGTGGCTGCAGGTTATTGCAGCTCTTGCAGTGCCGTACGTTTGGCGTGGCACTGCCGTCCCGGAGACCGGCAGTGCAGATTGGGACCTCGGTCCAGGCTCAGCTCAAACCCTCTGAGGTGGCGTCTGAGGGTGCTGGCGGAGACCTGGGCTTTCCTTTTGGGAGCCTGGGGGCTGTCGGGTTTTGCTTTCGCTCTCGGTGCTGGAGCGAGCAGCGTGTGCCTCGGTTCTCCTTTCTAGCCTAGCAAGACCACAGGCCCCTGCGTGGGGGCTGTTCCCACAGCACACAGCGCTTGTGAAAGGAGCAAACGTGGGTGCCCTGTTCAAGTTAACAAATTGAGTGCGGGGCCAAGAAGATAGGTACAAATGCATTTTATATTAAGGCTGCCTGGTGTATCTGTGCATTGCTGTAAACCAGTTGGACAATATAAGTGAATTTCATCCAGGAAACCCCTGCTTTGCCGGTAAGGCATCTCACTGTTAATGTAGCTTCCTTGTTTTCAGTGTATTACATCAAGGTAATACCAGAGTATCATGATGATTCAGAGTTGTCGTTCACTCAAGGCATTAACTAAGTTCAAATTCTGGTATGCTTTATGGAGAGATGCTTTTGGTCATCTGAGCCAAAGTCCTGAGGACCATTAGTGGTCCATAAGACATCAGAAGGTGACTTTCAAAACCTACATAAAAACTAAATGCACACACGTATCCCATCATGCACGCAAGGAAACAAAACAGGAGAAATAAATATGTTTGACTATTTAAAATTTAGCCTGTTAGGTGTTGTAGCAACAAAATAATCTGGAAATACAGGGGTCATCTTGTTCTTGTTTGGTGCTTCTTCCCCTGCTCTGCCCCCAAAACAGAAGGTAGTCCCAAGCTCGGTTTTAAGGCCATGAGCATGTGCTTCACTTTTTTATTCTGTGTCTGCCTTTATCTGTCTGTGTACATGTTAGGTAAGAAAACTCATATGGATGTTGTGGATTTGTAGGGTTATTTTAGGAAGCAAGGTATTATACCTGTACTAACACAGGTAAAACAGTTGTATCGCTAATAGCTCAGAGAGTTCATAGCAGGAGGAGTAGTCTGTCTTTTGGTGCTCAGAGAGTACCTTTCAAGAGATGTTGCTTCTTTTGGTTGTTGTCTTTTCGGGTTTGTTTCGTTTGGTTTTGTTTTTCCCTTGAGGAAAGCAGTAGTTACAGGTACAAGTTCAAAACCTTTGGGGTAACATTCCTAGTTTTTACCGAATGTTAAGTGAAAGAACGACCACCAGATACTCCCATGCCACTATCTTTCTTTTTATGCTTGTTGTCCTTTCCCTATAGGCTGCTCTGTACTGGTGCTCCAGCAGTGGTGACAGTGAGGTGACGCTGTAATTCTTTACCGCTGGGGTGCCGAGTCAGCACCAACACTTCAGTAGCAAGGGCAGAGTTGGTATTAAAAAGGTCAGTCGTGAAAACTTCTTTCGTTTGGTTTTCCTTTGCCCGGAGGCAGTGCTTTGAATAGTATTAACCCTTTTTTCTTCCCACACGATGCCTTTTCACCCGCTTTCGTTCTGCCAGCTTTGATGCAAAATCACGTTCAAAATTTAGTGCGGGTGATTGCGTGCATCTCTCGGGATGGGAGCGACTATTTGTGCAGGGGAGTGTTGCTGTGTGCTCTGGGAGTAAAATCTGCTCCTCTGTGTAGAAGCTTAGTAGGAGACCAGTGCATCAGAAACAGTTTGGAGCGCAGCATAGCGATCCTTAAGTATTACAATCTCAAGGGTAAACGGTAAACTTTTGTTTATTCAAATGCGATATCCCTCTTTGAAGTTCTGTTCTCATCTAAATTTGTATACTAGAAGGTCTGGCCTTCATTTAAATGATCCTTGGGTTTTTTTCTACCACTTAGAAAAAAAAGCACTGGGAAAACCTTGAATAAGGTAATAGCGTTGCTAGGATGGAAATGATGAAGAGGGCTCAGGATTCCTGTTTGGGCCTCATGGGAAAAAGTGGTTTGAAATGCATGCGTGGGGGGGTGCACATTCCTAAAACTGTCATTTGTTTCCCCTGTTTCTCCTCCCTGCCGTGTTCTGCACTACGTACCACGGCATGTTTAATGAAACCAATAAAAGTATTTGGCTGAGAGTGTTAATCTTTCCCTGGCCCAATTAGTGCATGGCTTCTACTTTAACGTTAATGTGGATTTTTTTCGGAAGGCAGAACAATGAACGGCTTTGTGCTACACACCAGGTTTTCCCCCTCCTTGCCTGTATTGTGTGTTTCTTCCTATCTATTCCAAAGGGAGAGCTCATGAGCAAAGACAGTGGAGCAATCTGGAGCAGAGACTTGTACCAGCTCCCAGGGGCCAGGACGTGCTGCTCCGTGCTTGTGTAGCCGCCTCTCGATGGCAGGTCAAGTGACTGTGACTCTGAAGACTCATCATTTCTTCTCCTTTCTTCTTCCTTCCCCTGTGGCCTCTGTTCTCCTTTTCGCTTCATCCGCGATGCTCTTCACCAGAAGGAGAAGCAGCTGTAGCTGTTGAGAGTGGTCTTAAGAAAATTAAATACAAATACATACACATAAGCAAAGGGGGGAAGTAACTGTTGATGGGCTCAGCTTTAACATACAGTGGAGTCACACTTTATCCCAAAGGAGGAAATAGGTCTAGCAAGTGTCTTCCTGTACAGACTGAATGGGAAGCAACAAGCCTTTTTAATTTTTTTTTTTTAGCTCTCTGCTTTCTCAGTGACCCTCCCATGAGCTGGTTACGTGGGGCATCAGGAATGGGCCTCTGTCAGAAGCAGGAGCTAAAGGCCCCTCAGGTTTCTCTGTGTGATCAAAGTTGCCCCAGTTTCATGGTTTCTGCAACATCATCAAGTGGAGGGGACGCATTCCCGGAGAAGAGCCAGGTTTCTTGGTGTGGCCTTGCAAAGAGGGCTGCCACGTTGTTTGGTTTGGTTCCCCCCCACACACGTGTGTTATTGCTCTTGCTCTGTCTCTTGCTTTCTGCTTTTCCTCCTCTTCACAGAGGATGACTGTGACACTGGGGGGTTTCTTCAAAGTAGAAGTTGTCTTGAATGCTTGTGACCACTTCCCTGTTTCCTAGAGGCTTTGGTCTGATGTTGAATGCAACCTGAGGCTGCACTGTTTGCCAGCTTATTTCCTGTTTGTCCTCTTTCCTGGAGGTCTTTGTTTTCTTTTGGGGAGAGGGAGGAAGAATGCTCCATCAGCAGGACCTCCAGACCTCCAAGCAGGGGCATTTCGTGTGAGCTGAGGCTTGCAGTCCTGAAGGCAGAATGGCATAGGGCATCCGTGCTGGTTGCTGTCTGTCTGATTCACGGAGTTTCAAAGGTGCTGTGGAAAAAAACCCCACATCCCCATCCTTAGTGATACATTTATGTAAAGAAAAAAAAATTTAAAAAAAAGCTGCAAGAGAAATCTCTCAGTATGTTCCTGCCTAAAGGCACTCTGCCACGGGTTTTCCCACAGGAAGGAGTGATTTGGCCCAGGATTCTTATTGTTTCTATATCCTATTGCAAATAGAAAGTTATGCTTCTGAAATTGGTGTGTGCTGCTCATGCAGTTGTCTTTGTTTCAGTGGTGCATTTTTGCTTCATGCAAGAGAGTGGAAAAATACATACATAAATAAAAGCATACAACAACAATACCTATTTTTGCAGAAATTAAGTTGTGATGTTTCGACTGCTTTCAAAATAGGAAATTTTTATTGTACAGAAAACAGTATCTGTGACTATACATCTTTGCGTTAGCAGGAAGATATTTAGATTCAGAAATAACATAACTGATGGTTCACAGAAATTACGAAAGGCTGAAATGGCACAATACATAGTTTTCCTCCTGAAAGAAGAACAGAGAGCAAACTGGCCGGTGTTTCTAAACCAGGAGGCAGGTTTGTTAATATGTGCGTGTATGCCTGCCTCTTCTCTTTGTGATGGGCATTTCTCATTTTCACTGTTGCTAAAAGCAGCACTAGGAATTCTGACTTTAGTTCTCTGGGAAGCTCCTCAGCTTTCTTAAAGTTGCCTTGGCCAACACAGGAGTCTTCGCAGTTGCACAATAGATTGACTTTTTCCGGGATGAATCAGTGGTGACATTAATGTCCTAGGTATTGATTGAAAGAGGAATGAATAGGTCTACTTTGGAAGGAAGGGTTGTTTTCTTTGGTTGTATTTTTTTAAGGACTAAAGTACTTAATTGCATTGTTTTAACAAAATCCCCTCCAAATAATTTAAAGTGGTCCTTATTTTTTGGTGGTGCTAAGTAGATACAGCAAGCAACTTACAAGATTTAGGCCAGTCTCGAAAATAACTCTGGTGCTTATTCAAAATTAAGTCAGCTACCACATAAGCGGTTAAAAAAAGAAAGAGAGGAGGAAAAAAAAAAGGAAAAAAAATAAAACTGTTGCTCTTGAGCGAGATAGACCTTTTTTAAAAACAAACAAAATAACAGCAAAGTTGTAACAGTTAAGGACAAACAAAATAAACAAATAAACAGCTCGCATAATTTCTGGGGAAAATACAGAAGGATGGGTGCTTGACCTCACCTTGGATCAAGAAATCCCCATGATGCAGGGACCACTAGTATTTTCCTAGCAGAAAAGTACAAAAATGACTAGGGAAGAGTTACCTTGAGTTGTTCGGGGTAGCATAAAAATAGTCTTTTTGTCTGTTTTTGAAGATGCAAATTGAAAACGGTGTTTGTTAAGAAGTTGTTACGCAGAGCCTTAGACACTGGGCTTAGTTGGGTCCTAGGTTGTGTCTGGCGCACTCTGTGAAATCATCTGTGTGCCGCTCCTCACAGGGTTGGTGGTTAAACGTAGGAAGCTGGAGTCTGCTGCGTGGTCTGGCATTGCGTGAAATGAGGAACTGCTCGACACAAGCCGGGCCCTTTTCTCTTTGTCTGCCTTTTCTTGTGCGCTCTAAAATGTCAGTAGTTGGGATAACGTAGTTTTTTATTGTTTGCAAATGCTGTTCAAACAGCATTTGAAGATGTGTTACGGGACTGATTTGCATGTCATCCTTGAGAATATGGTTTTTTAGAAGGCAGAAAACCTGTTTAGTTAACCACAGTTTGAGGCCGATGGTCTCTGCTTTCTGAAAAAAGGAAAACCTGTATTAAGTTTGCCGGGTGCGATTTGTAAATCTGAGATGATGAAATGTCCACAGTGTGTTCCTTTACATAATAAATAAATATTTTGCTTGTAAGGTTAGAAAGGTGTATTTCTCCATTAAAAACGTATCAATAGTTTTCTGTATTACAAATAACTTTTTCCAGAGGCTATCGCTGTGGGTGCCATGGGCGGAGAACTCCTCTCTTTCTCATGCGTCAGTCATTCTCCTTCACCTCTAAAAATGATGTTTAACTGCCCTGTCATTCTCCAGCCAGAACAGGCATCCTTCCTGAAACCCCAACGATAGCAATGATAAGTTTGTGGTTTCAGAAAGGGGTGTGGAGAAATTCTGTCGGCACATACGATGGTTGCTTATGTCTTCAACTCCTCTGGAAACCTTGGGCAGTGGGTGTGAGGAATGTGCCAAATGGTCCCAGAAACCTCAGCAGTCATTTCACCACTTCTAGAAGGAAGAAAAAGGTCACCGTGAATTCATGTATTGGAGTAAATATTAATCCTCCAAGAAGAGAAGGGGGGAGGAGTGTATGTATGACATTGAATCACTTAAATTCTCTAGCTGCAGAATATTCTTCCAACTTCTTAACCAAATGTCACAACTGTCAGTGATATGCTAGCTTGCTCTCTCCTTCTCCTCCTCAAAATAACGGGCTGTAGTCTTATTTTGCTAAAAATGGCTTCCAGAAAAACTTACCCCCTTTCTCTTTTTCCCTTCTCCCTCACGTAGTGCTAGAGGGTGCTGCTGAAGAAGAGGCTGAAGAGCCAGACGCTACTGTACGTACTACACTAAGTGAGGAGACCAGCAACCAAGAAGAGAGCCACGGTCAATCAGGGGATAAAAATGAAGGTAACTGGTTTGACTAGCTCTGTGTGACTCTGTAAATTAGGGTATTGATTAAGGCTTGTAGAAATATTTCTTAGCCATCCATACCCCTTACCCATATGAAGAGTGTAAGATATATTAAGCAGAAGCAGTGGTGCATACGTTTCTTTTCCTATCCCTAACTTTTATCTGTCTGAAAAGTATAAAATAGCTTGAGCAGAAGCATGGGCACATAAATACTCAACTACCACTGCAGACTTCCAAACTAAGATTTTCTTGGCTCCCAGTAACTTGGCACCACATTACTTAGCCTCAGAAGAGCACCTGTTTATAATGCTCAAACTTATCTCCCAAAGACTGTATTATGCAGAGATCAAATGTTCACAGAACAAACATGTTCCTCCTTGTTCACCCTCACATCCTCTTGTGTTAAAGTGACTTTCCCCAAACGCACATTAAGATTCTGTGCTCTCCACCAGACGTGACAGAGCAATAGACTTGCAGGGTGTTCCTGTTTGTTTGGGAGACCTATTTTGGGGGAAAGGAGTGTTTAATTTGAAAGCATTTTTCTTTTCAAACTTGTAAAGAGGAAGGTGGAAGGCCTTACCCGTGTGTTTGTCACGTCTGTATGCTGAGAAACGAGAGATGAGATTTTAGGTGTGTTTGGAATTTGGTATTCTGAGACAGGAGCATCCCTGCTACATACAGAATGTGATGGAGAAGTCTGAATCTGAACAGCTCTAGCTGTGGCATTAGCCACGGATGTAACACATATGCTTCATGGACTAATATGGCTTGGTAGACCAAAAAGAAAAAAAAAATCTGCATAGATCCCAGCTGTGGCAGTAAAGAGGCATTTGGGTGGATTTGGGGTTTTGTTTTGGTTGGATTTTTGCTACTTTAGCTTATTCCATATACAGAACTGGCTGATGGTATACTAGAAAGAGAATCCAGTACCCTACGCTGTGTTACTAATGCCTTAGTTGTGCAGTTCTGCTCAAAACATGTGCTTGCTTGAATGATTGTGCTTGCCAGAGCGTGCATTCATCAGTACTGCTCTACTCGTTCATGGTGATCACAAGGTACCATGAATAATACCGTTTTACAGCAAGAGAGTTTAAGGTAAATCACTCTGTAAGCCCCACACTGAGTTAAGGCTGAAAATGAAGATGAACGTGAACGTCCTGTGAGAAGAAATGTACACCTTGTCCTATGCGTTCCAATATGAGAAACTTCCTGTTACAAGAACTCCAGTTATTATGGGCTGTTGCCTGTGCTCCAGGATGATCTAGCAGTGTGTGATGCAAGTTACAGGCAGCTGAAAATACTATGGTATTTTCTTTTTTAGATGGCCTAGCAGCTCCTATATGTGTTTTTGTTTTTAATTCCAGAGAAGCAGCTGGAAAGCTTAAACAGCTACAAGGTATCACCAAGTTCACCAAACAGTTTGGACGGAGCAGACTTGTCCTCCATTGACGCCATGATGTCAGCAGTGATGAATGTGGGGAAGATTGCTGAAAATGGCGGGAACTCTCAAAATGTCAAATCCCCCTCGAAGTCTCCTGCACCAAATCGGATTGGCAGGAGGAACCAGGTGTGTAAACCCAAATACAGGGAGGGTGAAGGGACACAAGCAGCTGCGTAGGAAGTGATAAGACATAATTATGTTTCTTTGATTGTTTAGCTTTTTTTCCCTCAGCGAGTATTTTTTGCCTCTGCCATTGCTCCTCTATGTATTTTTTCTGACGGCTCTCCAGAACATAACTTGAGAAAACTGGGAATTGAAGGGCTCCTCTTGCTTTGATTCACATGTAAAACATTTGAGCATAAGCTCTGATGTTATGCAATGGTGAGCTGGTCTAGCAGATGCCATTAGCAGTGGCAAAGCCACCTAAGAATTGCCACTTCTTCCCTGCTGCATGCTTTCTGGAGGCTCTTGCATTTGCATAATCTGTTGGGGCACCTGTTCATTTCATGAAACTAGGTGAAAAGAAATAGCTCAGAAAGGAGCAGAGCAGTGTGGCAGGGAGCTTGGCTCGGCCATCGTGTGGGACCCCTCATGAGGTGTACAGCTGTCCCCGGGGAAGATCCAAGTGATTTAAGGTTAAAGGTGGTGCTAGAACAAAGCATCCATCAGGACACTCAGTTCACACATGTGTAGTGTAAGGTGCCCTTACTTCACTGTTAATAAAACTATGAAGAGCTATTGCAGAATGCTTTGTACAAATCTTGCAGAGCAAATACATGTAGCTTTTATCAGTTTTTTTCCATTTACCAGTTGATGGCACCGGTTGATAACAATATCAATCTAAACAAGTGAAAGGAGAGAGTCGTATCAGTTAAAACTGTGAATATTTACATCCATGTTTTTCTCCTGCTGGGACAAGGCCTACCAATGAAGGTGCTGCAGAACAGGGAGAAATACCCCAAATCCCTGTGTCCATTTGACTTTAGAGCTTGTAGTGAAGCATGGAGAATTTGTAAATGAATCAAGATGTAACAGGGACCAGAAAGGTTGAGAGGCATGACTCGTGATGTTCCTATAGTAGTTTATTAATAGCTTGCCGAGTAGCTGCCCAGTTGACAGACTTATGACTTGTCTTCAATTTTTTTCCTGAAAGGAGTTAAAAGCCATTAACTGTAAATGAACATTCTTAAATGAAGAGTTTGGACAGTATACTGGCAACAGTGTTTGTGGGATCGTATTGTATAGCACCTGGCTTTAAGGTTTATTTGCAGTATTCCCCCGTAGGGGCTGCCCTGGTTCCTTGATTTCATCATGTGAAGTAAGGCACTGGAGTTCAGACTAGTCTCAGTGGCAGTGCTATTACACAGCTGTCTGGCGGTACACCATGTGGTTTGGCTTCAGGGAAGTTTATTAGCGTTAGTGACCTTTATTCCACCTGATATTTCGATGGGCATCGAATCAAAGGAAGCTCGAGAGTAAATGTGACAGGATTAAGAGGGATTCTTACAGCATAAAAATAAACAAATACATTGAAAACATAGTAAATAACCTATTTGTTTTTAGGCTGAAAGATCATTATCGCCAGAGGGGCAAATGGCTACATTACTGAGAAAATAGAAGCGAGATGTGAAATACTAAGTGGCTATCAATCTGACTAGCAACCTCTAATACAGCAAATTTCCCCTTTCAGCGTAACAGAATGAAAGCACTGAATTGTTTCAGTGTGTAGCAGTGCACAGATCTCAGATTCTGGTCAGAATGTGTCCCTTATTATAATTTCAAGGATAATAACAGTTAGCTAGTTTTCTGGGTCTGACTGCTGTTTCCCATGAGTTGGCAGCAAAACCTTTTGCCATGAACCTTTGTCCCAAAGTCTATGGTTCTCTTTGTAATGCTGACTTTATCTTGGCTCTAGTCTACCCATAGTCTAATAATCATGTTCTCACATCAAGCAGCATCCATTTTAACTTCTCATTTGCTTTGCTTTTGCAGAAAATAAAAAGTGTGACAAAGGTGTTTCTTGAACTGGAGGAAAACAAATAATGCACAACTCCAAAAGCATTTGCCATTAGTTCAATGCAGAGCAGTCGTGCCAGGTTGACTTACTAAAGTGAGAGTAGCTAACAAATTAGATGCTAATTTTATCTTTCAGTTCAAGAAGTGTGTTAACACCAACCTGGCTCCAGCGGGGTATCTGAGTGCTGTGTTTTAAATTTGTGAGTGGGGGTGCTTTTACAGTAGGCATGCTAATGTTTTTTGGTCTGGATTGGGTCAGTCAACAGCATTCCTGTTGTAGCTACCCTGGATTTGCTTGAGCTGTGTTACGGTATGCGGCATATACCCTGTGTGACCACTGGAGAAAGTTTGGGTTTTAGTTAATAATAAACCTCAGATTCAATACTAATCATCTCTGGCTGAGCTATAGTGTGTTTCTGATCTTTGCTTCAAGGTGAACCAGTAATTACTCTATCTTCTGTTAATTTGCTGATTCAAAGAGCAAGCAGTCTAGAAAGCAGGCTTTGAAACAATCAAATGCATCTTGCAGAGCTGCAGCACTCGTTGTGGGGAGATGGGGGCAACAAAAAAAAAGTAGTAGGTTGATAATTTCACAGAAATACCCTGGGGATTAAACACCATCTAAACTGTCAGCACAGCTGCAGGGATTTTCCTCATGGCACACTGTGTTTGTTCTCTGTCCTGAGCCAACGTTAACAGGGTTGCAGTATGATTGGAGCTGAACATGACTCCACAGACAGGTTGCATATAGTAAAATTAAAGTTGTATAAGCAGGATGGAATGCATGTATGCGAATTGTATGTTTGTATATAGAAATGGGGGTGCACTGGGATAATGTGTTTTAATTTTCTTGGGGTGTTCAGACTTCATAACGGCAGCCTTTTTCACTTGCTTTCTAATGTTTTGTGAGTAACAGTACGTTAGGCATTGGCCCGTGTGCATGGCCTACAGTGATTAGCTTTAGGATAGAGAGCCCTGAAATACAGTTAGAAAAAGATGTACAAGAGAAATAGTAGGGAGGAGTGGGAGAACCTAATCCTTGCAGTCCTGATACTTTTAGAAGTGAGGTCCCAAGTTTTGTTTACTTCAGGCAAAATGGCAAAGTAGCTCTATCCAAATCCATAGGTCTCTGAAGTTAACAGAAAATTATCATGGCCCTATTTTTGAAAACATAGTATTAGATTTTTAGTAGGGGACTCTCCAGAATGGTTCCCCAAATCATGTAGGAGGGAATATTCCATTACTGAGACTTAAAAAACTTTTCTCTAACACTGTCAGCACCTTTCTTCCTAACATGCCAGAGAATTTGTCACAGAGGCTTGGGTTAGTCATTCTCAGTGTTCTACACAAATGCTTGTGTCTGACAATCTGGAAATGGTTGCTTCCAAGTTGATGACTTTTGGGACAGCGATAGGGGAAAAGGGCTGTATGGAGAGAGGAAACGCACAGATACACTCATCCCCATCAACTCCCTCCTGTCTAAAGACCTACTGAGGGTGTGTTTTCTTTTTTGCTTGTTTTCATGATTTTACTAACGATACTTAAAATAGCCAGCAAAGAGGTTAAGTAGAACATGTCCTTTTGGCACAAATATTACACTTTCCCATCAGTCATGCAGAGATGTTTTTTGTGCTCTCTTGTCATCGGAAGTGTGGGTAGCAGGCGGTGGATCTATCTAGCTGGTGAAGATTTGCATCATTCTACAGAAAAATGAGGTTTAATTTTCAGTGCCAGACTATCTTCCTTTTAATATACAGGTATTGGTGCAGAAGCCATGCCTGGGCTTCCCAGTGAGGTGGTGTGGAAGTACCCTTTAGGTTATGCAGTAGCCATCCTTGCAGACAATTCAGGCAAACGCCTTTGGTTCCTGCGAGAGTGCCATTTCATCCTTGGCTGAAAGAGTGGTGGCTTTGCTCAGTGTCTCAAGGGCATACTTAAATCAGGCTGAACTCTCCGGTCAGCTTCATTGTTTGTACTCATGGTTTGACCATGGTTACTCCTGATTCTCACCTGGGTGGAGAATAACCGGATTCATAATGTGTTCTTTTTGAGTCACGTACACTCCTGCATTGTCACCTCTTTCTCACTATGATCTCATCAGATCTTGCAGGCTGCATAAGGGTTGGGCATAGCCGGAGTGCCTGGATGGGATGCTTCCAGGAGAAACACAGGATGCTAAGGGAAATGGTGTTGGTGATTCAGTAAATGCTGCTCTTCCTTCTGAGTCAGCCATAGAGCAGAACATACAGCCCCTAGAAAATGGCACTGAGCTAGTGCCTTGCCATAGAGATGGGGTAAAAAACCTGAAGTCCCGACAACTTTTGCTTATTAAATATCTTTTGGGAAGATTAGTGGCGGTGTGCCAGTAACTACTTTCTGCTCACTTAAATGTCTTCTGGCAGTTTGAGCTGGTTGCAATAATTGCCTTCACTTCCTGTCCTAAACTGCTACTACTGAGTATCCGTGTGCTGTTAAAACAGCTGCTGTACTTTGATAGTTGAAATGGCCCCTATTTATAAATTCAGAAGTTTCTGAAACTTCCCTGAGGGATCTAATAGGATGATAAACGTATATATGGAAGTTGTTCTGTTAGCAGTGGCGTTTTGTACTTAGGATGGATTATATTTTTTCCATCCCCAGCAGTAACAGCTTTCAAGTTCTTTTGTATTGATATTCCTTCTGATTTTTTTGTTCTGTTTTGTTTTGTTCACAGGAAACAAAAGAAGAAAAGTCTTCCTATACCTGTCCTCTGTGTGAAAAGATTTGCACTACACAACACCAGCTAACTATGCACATTCGTCAGGTACGCAGAGTACTGGCTCTTGATTTCTTACTTTTAAGAGTGTCTGGTTTGCCAGTGTGTGTTTCATGATGGTGAAAAACACTTCAGTGTGCAAACCATAAATGCTTCATTATAACTTTATTAAATTGTTTTGCTTTTATTTTAGCCTTCCCCTTGTATTTTCTTTTTTAAAAAAACCACAAACCCGCGGTGGGTAATTTTCCTCCCTTCCTTCCCCAACGCTCCCCCCCCATGCCCTCCAGTGGCTCAAACAAGGATGTATGTCCTGTTCTGCATGGCTTAAGGTATCCAAAGATCCAGAAAACCACTTCCATGATGAGGCACAAGTCCTGTTTTCTTATCCTGTTTGAGTACAGATCTCTTTACTGGTTGTGCAAATTAAGAAGCAGGAAGACATAATTTTTAAATCCCCTCAGTGTAGAAAAGCCTCTGAGTCCTTCACAAGGTGTAGTAATCTTGGGAGGCAGAATTAAAAATACACTTTTTTAATGGATGATGCATTTTTTTTGTCAGCTGCAGGCCTATTCTTGCTCCTCTTGAAATATATGCATACTTTATAAGGAGGTTTGTTCTTTTCTATGTCAGAAGGTTCTGCTTTGGATGCTAAGGTTGTGGTTCACCACTGTGAGTCCACTAGATACTTGTTGCTTCAGTTTTCCCTCCTGTACTGTAGATGTTACTTTTTTTTCCTTACTCTCCTGGGTTTGGTTTTTTTTTGGTATGTGAAGAAATCTTCAAGTCTCTGAATGCAAGTTAGAAAGAGTGGTACATATAGCACAGTAGCTAATGGCCGTATTTTCGCCCTGTTGTGCATTCTTATGGCCATAGAAGTCTGCATGTGCACGCAGGAGGAGTTTACTTCTGTTTTCTTACTACACAGTCAGTTTGAAATTAATGTCTTTAAAGAATATTTAAGCGTCTTTCTTCTGCCATGAAGTTTGCAATTACATGCTTTTCTGTTTTCCCCCTTACCACTCACCCAACACCAAACCACTGCACAGCTCAAGGTATCTCAAGGTACCCTTTGTCTGATGAGTTGTTGCTGGATGCCTTTCTGCTGCACACCCAGCAGAAATGGCGTGTGTGGCAGGCATTGCAGCCTGTGTAAAACAGCTACTTGTGCTTGTGCATTAAGGAGTTAAAAATGAAGGGTGGGGGGAGAGTTGGGGGGGAGGGCTAGGGAGGAGAGGTATATACGGGGGCACACCTTAATATAAGGTGTTGTGCCGAGTGGCTCTTTAAAGTTGCTTTTAAGATGTTTGTAGTTCTTGCTAATATTTTACCGGCACTTCAGAAGGGTCATTCAATGAAAAAAAAATCATTGCTTTCTCTAGCATAACACTGACACTGGAGGGACAGACCATTCCTGCAGCATCTGTGGAAAGTCTCTGAGCTCAGCGAGCTCCCTTGATCGCCACATGCTGGTGCACTCAGGTGAAAGGCCTTATAAATGTTCAGTATGTGGACAGTCCTTCACCACCAATGGAAACATGCACAGGTGAGTGCTGATCGTGACCCAGGAGTTTGGAAAGGATTACAGGATAGGGGGCTGTTTTGTTTCCTTGGAAGGACTTCCAAGTTGACTGAAGACACTTGGGCAGAAAATGTGGACTATCTGTCAGAAAGAAGTATGGCATGACACACACAGAGTACAACTACTAGGATGCTTGTGAGAAGAAGTCAGAATTGAGAAGGGTCTTCTAGCTCTCCTCGCATATTATCAAGAGTTGTTACGGATATCCAAAAGTATTGCTTTAGTGTTGTGGTTGTTATTTATGTATTTATTGATTATTATTATTATTATTGCTTATTATTATTTTGCCAAATGGAATGCATTTTTCTCAGAGGTCAAAAATACATAGCCAAGCTCTATAGGAGCTTCTGATTTTGTAGCTTCAGAGTCGTGGATGCAAGTGGTTGTATTAGAACATCTGTGGTGTTATTGTATGTTACACAATTAGGTATACAAGTGCCATCGTGAAGATGCCTCTTCAGAATAATCGATCTTGTTTTTAAATACATACATCAGTACTTGCTTGTACTGTAGGCAACTTACTGCACTATAATCTGGGAAATTATCTGTAACCCAAGTTGCCAAACATATTTCATGTAGTTTCCTTCATAGGGATGTAGCAATATGTACAGTTGTCAAATGGGGAAACAAAATGTTAAATCGCATGGATGTTCCTTCCCCTCTCTCATGCCCCGATTCAGTATTCATTTATTTGCATGGGTGGAACACCTGAGGGCTGATTAAGACTTCGTGAATTCCCACATAGCTTTAGTCCCCATATCAAAGAGTTTACAACCTACAAAGAAACTGCAAGACAGGTGGGGGAAAGGAATATAGCTTATAAGCAAAATGACAAGAGTGATGGTTACAGACTGGTTCTGTGTGGGAGGGAAGAAATCTTGTTTCCGTGATTATTACCAGTCATTTTCCAAGCAGTGTGCTATAGATGGAATGAAAGGGGTGACTTCTATGACAATAGGAAAGATAATGTAATGCCGCACGAAGGAAGCAATAGCTGCTTGCAGCTTTAACTTTTCTGTATCATATTGTTCAGGTTAAACAGTTATGTGAAAACAGAGTAGAAACAGGAGGGAATGCAGTTTTGTAATTTCCACGTTTATTTAACCTATACTAGATTGGAACTGGGGAGAGTTGGAGAGAGAGACACAAAATGAGAAGGGAAAGACACAAAGACTTTCAGAGGAGATACTGGCCTTGGGCATTGAATAAATCACACATCTGACTCATCTGACCAGAGGTGTTGCAAGCCACATGTTTGCCAGACTGGGTCATTACTCTGTCTGCTCTGAGGAAGGCAGGGCAGCTGCTGAGTTGCAGCTGATGCCACTCTCAGCATCCAAAGGTGAATTCCAGTGCTGGGACTCTGAAGTGGTTGGACGCTTGTGTCCAGGTCCTCAGCCCAGGCTGCTTGCTGAAGGACTGCTTGCGGGGTTTATTTGTCTTTTTGCTCACTAGGCATCTCCTTGTCCTCTCCCAGAAGCAGGAAAGGGAGATTTCCCGAGACTTGACTCCAGGCCTGTCAGATGTTGATGTAGCCACCTTTGCTTTTGCGGCTTTCCCCATATAGCAGCTCTTGCTATGCTTTAGTAGCAAGTTTGTCAGTATTGCCAGGCTCAGTAACTTCCCCAAAGGAAGTAAGTACAGATCAGAACCTTCTGATGAGAATACTGTTTGGTTTTAAATTTTTCTCTTACTGAGATGTTGCTGGAAGTTATCAAGCTGGAGTGCTGTATTTGCTGACAGCACTAAGAAAGATCTAAGTTCACACAAGGAAAATCTTCCTATTGAAAGTTCTTTCCATCTGACAGGTTCCTGTCTGCTCTGTAAAAACTCCTTCTTGTGTAGGCCCGCACCACTGCAGCTCTGTGAGACATCATAGAAACCTGTTACTGAGCTCAGTGGCACTGCAACAAGTGACCCCAGACCCATGACAGGCAAGATCCTGAGCACACTGAAACAGGCTAGTTTTGTGAAAGGAGGGTTGCGGTTGGCAGGACTGTGCTACCAGTTTTTTGCAGTGAATAACCTTTCTTGTTGCTATAACAAACTGTAATAGTGAATCCTGTTGTTGAAGTGGAAAGCACAAATGTGCAAGTAGGCAGATGAGGATAAATGCAAAGTGAAATGAAATTTGTTATCTGGTGCTATGACACACTCACAAGGAAAATATTCAATTTGCCCACCGGGTACCTCCTGCAGAAACAGGTATTTCTAGTCTAAGGTGGTGTGAAGTAAGTTCTTCCATAGGCATCTCAAACTTAGCTGTAGCATCAGGTCCAGTGACCTGCCAGTGCTGTGGCTGAATGCCTCTCACATCACATTCAAAACTGCTTCTGCCTCAGGACCCTGGAGCAAGGACCTGCTTGCCAGGTCCTGCCTTGTGTGCAGCTCCTGCAGGCCTTGCTCGTGGTGGTGCCGTGTCTGTTCTTTGCGCCAGCTGGATGATAATACAAGTCCATCTTTCTCTGTTTTTGCACAGAGTTCCTTTATTGTTCGCTATTTTTGTGCTATGGTATCTAAATAGTGATAGATATATGCCCCAAAACAGCAAAGAATAAGATTTCTGGTAGCCAGCATGGTGGTATCCTTGGAGCATCACACAGAGTGTGGGATCAGAGAGAGAAGCTGTAGGCTTAGCAGAAAATAGTGAATGTGCTATTGGAGAATCAACATAGCTTGTGAAGGTCCTGCAGGACCCTCCCCAGATATTACTGTACTTACACCAAATGAGCTCAGTGCATGGGAGAGGAGTGAGGGAGAAGTTAGTCTGCCAGTATGTGAACAGAGGGGAAAAAATGTTTAGGTACATACAACATACATCCTCTCTTCTCTTTCTTGCCCTTTGCCTTGTTCTGTCTCTTATTTAACTGACTATACTATTTCTTTAATCCAGACTTTTAAAAGACCTTTTAGGGGAAAAAGTCCAATGAAGTGGTTTTGTCAAGGGAAATACCATGCCATAGCAGTGCTTATTACTGTTCCGGCAGAGGATGAAATTTCTGATCCATTTTTCCACCTCATAGCAGCCAGGTCATTAGACATTCAGCTGACCAGAGGGAGGGAAGGAGTTTTGCTTGCTTTTTTGGGTTAGAGAATATCGGTGTTGTTAACGCTCTCAAGTGCCCATCCTCTCCACAGCAAGTAATTTTTCTTCTCCTTCACCTTATTAAATGAAAGGAGGAAAAGCCGCTCCAGAGCTCTTGTTGTTCTTTTGCATGTGGGCAAAACTTTTTTTGCAATAGCCGGACTTTCTGTGGAGTGGAAACACTCTTTTCTGCCCATCTCTTCTCTGGGTAAGTGTAGCCATGTTGGGGTGTTTTGTGTACTCTTTATGTGTTAAATTGATGCTGCCCTTCCTGACTCCCACAATACATGCAGCACTTCATTTGTAAATGAGTCATAGCCTCTCACATAAAGTCCAGTTTCTTTTTGTTGTGCTCCTTGGCTCCCTGTCAACAAGTCAAGTTGAATGGGCACAGCAGACAGGGGTGGAGGGGGAAGGTTCTCTTGTGCAGCACCATTCAGAAAAAGAGGTTAAAACCTGCTTCCTTTTCTGACCAGGGTGACTCCTGGCCAGGATTTTCAACAGAGAACCGTGAGCCCAGGGCATCTCAGAGAACTCTCTTACAGCTGCCAGACTGCTCAGGAGTGGCCTGAGCCTCCTGTGGGAACAGTCACCATTGGAGAGAGGAAAAGTTTCTGGAGAGTGCTCAACGTCCAGTGGAAAAAGCTGATTTTCTTATTCTTCCAAATGTGCTGCCAAACTAACTGCCTCTGCCTCAGTGCTGCTCCTACTGTTTGGGGAGGATTGTTGTAATCTGGTACGATAACTGGGAGATCTGTCAGTTTCTGGTATCAGGAACAGGAATTGCTCTGGAGGAGGAGAGCTGGAGACAATGTTGAGGATGTTGAGTATTTTACAGAGATTTCTTTTTGACCAGTATCGGAAAGAGCAATTCTTGGAAATAGTAAGCCTTCTAGCATCAGGAACTGATTTGGAGGCTTGGGGAGTTGTTTTCTTGGGGCTTTTTACGAATTTGGAGGAAGGAGTTAGATCATAGTAATTTTGAGTTCAAAATTTGTGTAACTGTAATGGCTCTCCAATTATCAGTACATAAGAAAATCTGAAATTTAGGGTATGCTGATCCTCACGCTTTCACGCTGGAGACGTGGACGCTATGGCTTTCTCTCAGTCACAGTAAATTAAAGTTGAATATTCTCAGATCTCCAGCAGGAACATAAACTATACGGAAGGAGAGTGTGTGTGTGTGGGGGAGAGGTATAAAGAGTTTTCTGTAGCTCTGAAAGAGCTGGGGATTTCCAAAGTAGTGTCTCAAATCAATAGATTGCAATTACTAAAGGCTTTCCAAAGGCTTTCCATCTGTACTGTCACCGTAGCTCCCTAGGGAGTTTATCTATGAGTAGTGCCGACTCTGAGGAGCCCTTTGGGGTCTAGACTCTGCCACCAAATAGGAGGTTGCAAGCCTCTTATTCCGTCTCCACCGCTGCATCTTCCCAAAATGCAGACAGAGGAGTTAGGCTGCTCCTGTGGGTTTTAGTGGTGGTAGTGGTTTGTAAGCTTTAGCAAGGGACCTTCAGGTAGACAAAAGACTTTGCTTGACTGGCTGTGTTGTGTTCCAGTAGAACGTGGATCGGGCTTCAGGGGTAAGGGCGATGCCTCCACTTGCTCCAAAAGGGCTTCCTTTGGGGGTAGGCGACTTTGCCAGCAGCTCCTTTTCCGTTTCTGTGACTGAGGATGGTCTGTGCCTATCACTTTAAAATCACATTTTCCTCCCTGCCAAAGACATGCTCTTCGTGCAACTTGAAAATGTTAATAGGATATAAATGCCAGAAGGCAGGTGAGAAATGACCTTCCTGTCAGTTTCCAGTGGGTAGCTATTAAAGGTTCTGTGGCAAGTCTGAAAAGAGTAAAGGGATAATATATGTATTTCAGCCACAGCTTCCCCAGTTTCGTAAGCAAAGCTGCAGTGTCCATGGCTGACGTTCACCAGGCTGTCCATATAAGTGCAGTAATGCAAACTAACCTGAAGCGTTTCATGTGAAACCAAAACATTACAGTTATCTACCTTCTTCCTCTCCTTCTGCTCCTTACTCCATACCTAGCAAAATTCTTCATAATGGTTTTTATCTACACCTACTTAGGTACTTGTAGGCTGTTTATGTACGATCTCAGGAACAGGTCTCAAAGTTTGGGGATTTTTTTTTTTTTGGCACACGCGAAACACCACATGCAACAACCACATGCAGAAGTCTTTGAAACTCAAATTGGAAGATCTGGATCGCAGAAGCTATGCTTTGAAGCATGCTTACAAAGGGTCCTATCAAAGAAGGTATTTCTTCTTTTAATTAAGAAGGCACTTTCATTCTCAATCTTATTTTCAGTGCTAGATAATTTTCCCAAACTTCTCTTTTTAATATACTCTGGAGGGACAAACAGCTGTTCTTGCTATCAGGATATGGTACTATTCTGATGTTCAAATTAAGTCTTTGTAAAACAACACTTTACGTGTGTGTATATGTTGCGGAATGAGTTTTTTAAGAAAGACAGAAAACACACCTGCTGGAGCGTAACCTGTGAATTTTGATGTTACAGCCGGCCATCTTCACTGGCAAGTGAAGAGCATACGCTTGGTGAAGATTGTAACGTACTGGTTGGAAGATGAGTGTTGGATCCTGATAAAGGCTACAGGGGTTGAGATGCATATGCTTTAATGATTTCCCCACTCTCTTTAACATGGATCTGTGTTTCTTGGGCAGGCGTGCATACAGGCTGCCTGTGACTTTGCAAATGCCCAATAGGCTGAGTGTCCTCGAGATCTGGCTGAATCCATCCTCTCCCTGCATTCCACCTGTGAATTGCCCCTGTGTTATTTATGGCATTGGCCCGCTTCCAGTACGTTGTGTGTGCTTGGTAGGGTGCAGTGCAATAACAATGCCCAGCCTCCAAGTACAAATAGGATCTCTGCAGTCTAGCACGTGCAGTCTGGCATTTGCTTAAGATGGGAGTTTTTGGAGGCAGAGCATAGCCAAATGTGATGACGAGCTTTTCTTTTCTTTTTTTTTTTTTTCCAGAAGAGGAGAGGAATTGCCTTATCACAACATGGTTTGGTTTCTGGTGGTTAGCAAAGATGGCCAAGGTGAAATCTGGTGTTAAATGTTGGGTAGCTTTGAAAAATTGAACATACGAGGTCTGGAAACTAAAAACAAATACCCAAGGAACTTGCCACGCTGAAAATGATTGGCACTTCACGCGTGTGAAAAGGCCTTCTCTTATTGTCTTGCACAATAGAAATGTCTCTTTGGTCATCTCCTGAGGAGCTTTTATTTCAGTGTAGTAATTGGTAGGCAGTGCTCTTAAATATGAAGATGCAGGGTGCATTACAGGCTTTCAAATCCATTCCTTATACGTGGGGGATGATTTAACCACTGTCAGCATGCTAGTGAAAGATAAGCTTCGGCAAATGCAAGTGCCCTAATTCTTGAGCAGGGATAACAAACACAAAGGACTAATTTCTGTTTCTAGTAATTGATGACTGTAGTTGTAGGAGACAGGTGAGATGTGATAGCTGGTTTTTTGTTTTCTTTGCAATTAAAAAATGTTTCTTACATTTTTGCTAATGCATTTTGTAAATAAGGATAGGGAAACAGATGGAGAGAGGGTTTCTTTGGTCTCTCTCCTGTCAGCAGATGTGCCCAGAGTAAACGTTTTTGAAGGAGGTTAAGAAGAAAGAAAGAAGGAAAAGGTCAGGCTTTTTCAACAATAGTATAGCAGTAAGAGTATGGTTTTCTGTGTCTTTGATGAGAATTAGAAGACAAAAGTATTTTTAATGGTCCCAGGCAGAAACTTTTGTTTGTCTAACTTGGTCATCCTTTGTAAAGACTTTATATAAAATTTTATTTCATTCACATGAGGTATAAACAGGGTGCTCCAAAAAACCCCTCCATGGGTATCTTCAGTGGCAAGAGGCTGTGAAGGAGCTCTTGCGCCACGGTACCTCTGTGAACTGTCAGAGCCGAAAGGAGATGCCATGATTTCAGTCGTGTTAGAATCTGCTTGTAGCCTTGGACAGTATCCCTCTTCAGTTATCATTAAAGAACAGCAAAGGAAGTTAACACAAAAACACGAATGCTGAGATCTGATTAGAATCAAGCGAAGCAAGGAAGTGCAGAGTTAAGATTTATACGCTGACCTTAATTAGCTCCATTGTTCTTGAGAACCGAAGCGTACACAATGAGGAACTGTTGTACTTGCATCTCCAGAGCTCTTCAGTATCTAAACAGAAGAAGGACTTTGGTGTGCTTATCAGTCTTGGATTTTGTGTGTGTTGCCTTTAAGGAATAGCTAAGTCTGATCTTGTGCTTTGTAAGGTTGTGGATTTTTATGTTTTGGTTTTCTGCAGGCAAACAAAGGGGACACAGTGCTCTCAGTTAGTTTAGGTTTCTGGTGCAACTTTGTGCCGAGGGGAAGGTGGTCTGATGTAGCAGAGTAATACCACCCTCCTCACGGGCAGTAACATAAATCTCCGTATAACAGAGGATGTTGAGCGTAGCTTAGTGCTGCTTTGTTACCCATGTCACAGTTCAAATGAGCACAAGCCACTTGACAGATTAGACCCCAGTCGCAGAGCACATGGCAGCACAAGACCTTGATCTTTCTGCATAAGTACCCTTTCAGGAACATCACCTCCTCTGAAGGTTTAGTATTCTCAGGGATGTTACCTCCCCTTCTCACCTTGAAGAGCTACAAAATAAATACAAACCTTAACTTAGCAAGCACTAGAAAATCCAGGCGATTTTTGCGGGAGTTGAGGTGTTAGCTCTCAAGGTTAACGAGTAACATGTTGTTTTGTTGGCATTTTGGTTGGTGGTTTGTCATCTAGCTTGTACTTTGGTTGGGTGATTCTGTGTAGAAAAGTTCTGTGAGAAAGTTTGCTGGGAGAGTTTGTATGTTAAGGTAATCTTTGCTCAGCCTGTTGTGTGTGCACGTCAGAAATACTTGCATCGCTTCTCTAATGAATGTGTATTCGCTCTCTTCCTCTTGTTGTCTAAAAAGACTTGTGGGCCAAGTACCGATGAGAATGAGGAAAAAGTCTATCTCAGACTGCATTTGTGGTTGCTGTCGTTCCACCTTTAATGTGTGTCTTCCAGCTTTACCTTTTCTCTCCCCAGTATCTAACCTGCTCAACCTGTTCTAGTTCAGCATGCTGGAACCAGCAAACTGCAGAAGGTACCCCCTCTCAGGGTCAGCGGGTTTTTTCCTCTTTCTTTTCTCCCCACTTTTAAACATAGGCTATTCGTTGACAGTAGATTGTCAGTATTTGGGGGAACTAATCAAGCTATAAAAAACAGTGAGGGGAATCTTGATGTTTGGGCTTAGCCAGGGCCTTTCACTCATTTTTTTGAGCCATGATGCTCACCTGCGTGATGCACATAGCTTAGGCAAAGACATAGCCTATAAAGTAGTAGTGCCATTATACAACTGGTAAATAGCACACAATATGCAAATACTGCTTTCTCTTTCTTGAGGGCATCCATGGATATGCCGGGTTCTTCAGGCTGCTCTCTTAGCTGAAGTTTTCTAAACACTCTCAGCATTTTTTTGGTAAATTCTCAGAGTCAGCTCTGCAGTGCTTCATGTGGAAAGATTTCTTAAAACACAGGAGGCGTACAACTTCCGTGTGGCTCATTTTTGACATCAAGCCACCTCAATGTGTTGTCTTTCTTGATGGTTTCAAACTGAGCGTAAAGAGTAAAGCAATCCGTATTGCTCATGGACTGCACCAAAATTAATTTCACTTGAGGGCGAAAGTTCCCAAACTCCTGTAAAATAGCACAAGTCATGCGGGGACTTCTGTTTCCAGCTACTGCACTTGAATAAACAGCCATGTAACAAGACATGAAACCTTTTCCTAGTGCTTCTCTGCTCGGCGGGGGAATGCTGTGAGATCACTGCTGGTGAGGAAGGAGGACCACATGTTCAGGAACAGGAGAGGAAATGGGTTGAGCACGTGAAACCTCTTTTGCTAGGATGCCGTCCTCAGCGCTGGGAAAAGTTTGCACAACTTGTGTGTGTGCAGTGATAACCCCTTACTTCCTTGCCCCTCGAGTTACTTGGTGGCTGCTGATATCGGGGTGATGCAGAGACCCTCCCTTAACCAAGATGTGCTTCTCTTATCTAGCGCAGCTTCCTTGCTTGCATGTGTGTGTGTGTGCTGGGGGGAGGTATTCAGCTCCATCTGTGCAGCGTCCCCAGCGTTGCTGTGACCGTCTATTTTTTGCTCCTTGAGCTGTGTGACGCAGCAAGTTGTTCTGTGCTGTGTGCCATCAGGATTGCTCAACAGTGGCGTGTGAGAGGGAGGCAACTGCATGAGGGCTTTGCCTGCTTCTGGGAAAGAGCTGGGGCTTATGTTTGCTTAGTTGGTAAAGGGGTGCAATTTTGAGGGGGAGCCAGGACGTACTTAGGGCTTCTTCAACCGTGTTTGCTTTTAAGGATAAAACTTCTCCCCCTTCTGACATCCTTTCTCTATTTTTTTCTTTCTCTTCTTTTTTCCTGATGCTAAAATTTAAAACCACTTTACTTATCCTTACCATCTAATCACACTTGTTTTCTTTAAACATGAATTTTCCTAAAAAATTAGCAATGAAGTCATCGGCTAAGGTTATATGCCATGATAACTAAAAGACTTGACTGAAAACTACTAATTTCCAAAATGATGGAAGAAAAGAGTAGTTCAGAATATCCCACGCCGTGTTTTTGTTACATTTTAAAAAATCGTATTCCTGCTTAATTTTATTGTTGTTAGTTATTAAACTTTTGTCTCCAAGCTTAAAGAACCACACACGCCTCAGAGGGATCTTGTTTAGTCGCGTCCCTTATGAAAGAGTTTCTTACGGCTTGGAAGTCTCCTTGCAGTATTTGGCATTGTTCATTTAGGTCTGCTCTGAATTTAATGCGGACTGCGGGACGGCGGTTTGGTGAAGTGATACTGGGAAGCTCACACTGTATTTCCCTCCTCTTTTGCCCTCTCTTATGCAAGGGTTGATGCAAGCTGCAAGTGAATGCTTTCTTTTGCTGTCCTTTGGGAAGCGTTGCTTTGGAGGCATGGTTTGAATCACTTCCCCGTCACAGCATCATCAGGCAAATGTTTTTCTCCCTTTTTTCCTTTGAGGTGTTCTGACAACACTGCTGGTAGGGAACAGGAGTAACTCTGAGCCAAGCTGGGAATGCAGTTGTATCAATCTCGGCCTGTTTGAACTTGCTGATTCTGCGTAGCAAGTAGTTGCTTAAATATCTGTGAATACAGCATAATTATTCCGAAATGGTACACCCCCCGCCCCTTTGGATTTGTAGATCAGTATCTTTCCTCTCACTCATGCTTACAACTTGCCTTTATTCACAGCAAAGCAAAATTTTATTCTAGGTTAAAAATACAAAATGCTTTGTGGTGCATGTGTGTGTATCGTGTATCCTGAGGTATCATGTATTGGCAGCTGCAAGGCACTGGTTAACTTTGCAGACTGTCCTGGTAGCACTGAAAAAGGATTTCTAATCTGTTCTTTGAACATAATCACAGGTGGCTTTTGCAGCCTTAGCGCACCCAAGCTAGTCTTGGTGGATCTAAATAATAATGCTCATGTCATCCTAATGATGCTGTCTGCCGCCCCGCTGTAAGGCTATTTTTGCTTTGCCGGGGGAACCTCATTGTGCAGGGAGATAGACAGCGCGGCAGCCCCCACTGAACTTGGGGGGATGCTTACGGCACGTCTGTGTGGCACTGCGGGCTGCGGCAATTCCTGGGGGGATGCCGAGGGGGCTGCTACACCCACATGCCGCCACACGCTGCTATGCGGGGAAGCTCGCCGGGGCCGTGTTAGCCCTGATAGACAGGGCTAATAAGCGCTGGGGCCTCCATGAGGATAATGAGCCGTGCTGGCAAGATTGCAGCACCAGGGTGCCGTGGGGAGCGCTAGCTGGGGGATCTCCTGCTGTGCCTGGTTGCAAGACATGCGGCTAAAATGAGTCAGTGCTTCCCAATCTGATCCTTCCTGGGACCCGTTCGCCCCACCCTGCTCTTTCACTGCATGCGTTGCAGTGGCTTTCTAACCAGCAGGGCCATGGAGATTCCTTGCTGTTCAGCTTCGTTTTGTTTATCTATGCTAGTGTTCAGCACTGGTTACCACTAGAATATTTGGTGGTACTTGAAATTTGTTTTGAGATTACTCCGCAGTTGTAAGAGGGCGTTTCCCAAATGGTTGGGTTTTAGGTATTCAAATGTCTCTTGACTTGTGAAGTGTGCATGCGTGTCTGAGGGCTTTTTGGGTCATTTTTGAGTTTTTTTGAGGGTACAAATAGCAAAGAATCCAGGAAGAGAAGACAAACAGAAATTGGTCTAGATTGTGTCTGATTTGCAAAATTACCTGCATCTTTCTGGTTCCTGTGATTACGACTGGCAAGAGCTTGAGTGGATTGCTCTCTTAAGTGGGTGATGTTGGTAATTAGCACTGGAAATACATTGTCAATACAGATTCTCTACATGTTTTAACAAACAAACAACTGACTAAACTCTTTAACCCAAGGGTATAATGTTACTGCACTTTTGACTTAAGTTCCAGTCATACTCACGAGACTCTTAAGGAGGAGGTTAGCGGTGGTGTATTAAGTGATTGCTCCTAAAAATGGTGCTGCTTCACTTTGTTTAGGATTTACTTCCCATGCATGTCAAATGGCAGAAGCTTTGAAGAGGAGGTCCCTGGGTTTTCCTACAGCTCTAGACAATTTGGGCTGAAGTTATTTGAAGGTAGCAATGTAAGTGAAAGATCTCAGGGAAGAAAACAATGGAAGAGGTAAAGCAACTGTATCAGCTAAATTGTACTTAACGGCGCTTGACCAGCTCAGTCCTCCCTAGACTAGCTTGGTGAACTTGAGTAACTCTTTATGTTGGAGAAAAAAAAAGTATATTTTAAATAAGGTGAAGGTTGGAAACCACTGATTTTTATTCTTAGTCTCTGAATGGTTGAATGTATGGCTCCCTTGTCTTTAGATAAGCATCAGATGTATGAGGATCATACCCTTGGTTTTGTTACCAAACTGCTCAGAAATCACGAGGGAGATGAGGAACAGCCATGTGTAATACAGTAGAGTATAGGGTACATCTAGTGGTAAAGTGGAGAAACTTAGAATAATATGTGGAGTATGAAGCCACAACCTGAACTTGATATTGTCAGACGATCTCTCTGGACTGATAATGCCTGGATTCATTGGCCTCCCCACTGCGTTTCCACAGGCGTGGAGACGTGAGGGAGGAGGAGGGTGTTTATACATGCACTGGATCCTGCACTCAAGAATTAATCTTGATTTAGATGCTGGGACTTTCCCAACCTGGCCTCAGTGAAATTGCTTGCTGCTCCCCCTCTGGACATGCTGCTCCTTCTAATCAGACCTACCTGGCACAAACCTTTCTTGACTGAAAGCCAGCAATGCTTGTGCTGCTAGGGGAGAGGCTTAACTCTGGACCCTGCTCAGAGGCTGCAGATACACCCTTTTGTTCCACACCTTCCTTTTGCCTGGGTCTCTGAGCCAGGCAGGCCCTGTCTCTGAGGGATGTGGAGCACATCAGCAGTCGTGGAAACTCAGGGTGCAGCTATGGTGTGGTTTTTCTCCCCAGAGTTAGAGGTGAAGGATTCCCACGCATGCTGAGGGATGCTTCCTTTCCGAGAGCCAAAGTGGCGCTGATCAGGTTATCTGCATGCAAAGCAGGAGCTCCTGGTTTTGTTCATAATTCAGTGGGACCCGGAGCTGGGAGCAGCTGTGTCTTGCAGTTGCCTCTTTCAGGATGCTTTGACTCCTCGTTCTAGCCTTGAGCCAGCCAGTCAAAACCTGCCCACGTTCTGGTTTTGGCATTGAAGCTGTAGGCTGCCCTGTTTCGAGACCTCCAGAAAGCTTATATGATCAACATGCAAATCCTCTCGGCATTAAGAAAATACAGCAGCCTTTTTGGAGATGCAGTAAAGACTGGGATGTGACAAGCAGGAGCTGCATGTCACTTCAGTAGGACACATGCTCTTTTTTTTATTTTTCTTTTTCTTTTCCCCATCCTATGAGTCACCTCCCTTAGGCACTGATCCAATACCATCCACCGGGAGAAAAAAGGAGTAAGGCACTTGAATTCTGCATTTGTCTGTATTTGTTTATTTTTACAAAAGTCTCTTCTTCTATGAAAAGTAGCAAAGTATTCACTTGCTGCTGTTCTGGTGGAATATTCACCCTTCTGCATTCATGCTCTGCATTGCAGTGTGGGGCTGAAAACTTTTTGTGCCCATTTGTTTTAAAAAAGAAAAAGGGGAGAAACTGGGGGAATTCTTGTGCAGTATCATCTTAGTCATCCTGTTCACGTGACTGTTAGAGGGGAGAGGAAAGTTGTGGCAGAAGAGGGGAAGCGGAAGGTGATTCTCACGGGGAGGATGGAATGAAAGGCAGTCAAGCACTTGAAAAATGTGATGTTGTCGAGAGGGCTGACTGGCACACAGTCGGAGCACAGTTGGATCCTCTTGGCTCACCTGTGAAATTCTTTGCGTGAGGGGGAGGGAAGAGATTACGAGGAGAGTTTTTTCACATACAGCTGTGCTGCGGCAAGCATACCGTGTAGCAAGTTAACTGCATTTTTGCATAGCAGTTCTTAAAGCGTTACGAGTTTGGTTCAGAGGTGGATCAGACCTTGTTTGGAAAATCTTAATTTCCTCTTTCCATTTCAGGATTATTCTTTGCAAATTCTTCTGGCTCTCTGTCTGGTCTCATTTTAAATTCCACCACTTTCTCTGAGAGGTTAATCAAGGCTAGCTAGCACTTAGTGCAAGGGAGTCCTCCCTAGTATTAAGCTCAAATTTTTATCTCCTTCCTTTCATCCTGTGTGTCGTGGTTGCACTTTAGTGTTCCACCCTCAGTACTGTCCAAGTGTATGTGTACTTGCAGGCGTGCTGTGGAGACTAATAACCACCATATGAAGTGCAGGTTTCAGGGCTCTGTACCTTCCCAAGCTCGTCTGCTGTTCTCGCGTTGCTCTGTAGGATGGCTCAGAGCCACAATTCATTGATTTAAATTACGACAAAAAGCCGAGTTTCATCCTCTGTGGCTCTGGCTCTCATCTGAGCTGCGGTAGTGGTCACTTCAGAGCTGCTGGCACATGTTACTGTAACCTACATCTGTGGCTGAATATGAGCATTTCTGTGCACGTCCTTATTTTGTCCTTCTTTTTTTTGCACTACATTCTCACTTGAAGTGTTGAATGTTTATCTTTATTTTTTGGAACTGATGAACGTCATATCATTTTTCTTTATCATTGTAAGATGCTGAAAGCCAGGCTGACTTTTGAGCCTGGCTTTCGTATTCAAAGTATGCCAGTGTTGTCAGGCCAAAATATGTTGTTATAGTCACAATGGGAAAATAACTTCTAAGCGCAGCTTTGTTCCCGTTCTCCTTGTATCTTGGCAGGCTAAAACAGTGAGGTTGAACATTTTCAGTGTTGCATGTAAGATCTAATCGAGGCAAACTCTTCTAAAGGAGGATAAGGCAACACAAATACTCCTTCCCCCTAATTATAGTTAGGAAGCTCTTAAGTGAAAGAAGCCTTGGTGAAGGGAGTGTTTAACTTTAAAAGAAAGGTTGTGGATGTGGATGTGACTTGGCATCTGCTGCAGTTCAGCCGAAGTTGGGTGATAAATGTTTTCTCGAGGGAGAATGACATCCATGTTGCAAAGTAAAAAAAAGAGATGAAGATTGTGTCTATCCTTTGTACTGCTCGGCTTTATCTTCCCGCTTATCTTGGGCTGTAGCTCTAGTAATCTTTTTTCCTCTCCACCCTTGACTTGATGTAGTGAAACTTGCTTAACCTGCCAAAGGAACAAATCTGCTGGCTGTAATGTGGACAGGTTGCGACTCCCCTTGAGAGCTCTGGAACTGTCTGCTTCGGTTTCAGATTTTTCTTTTTCCCTTAATGATCACATGCAGAGAGCTATCACAGCGGCTGTGATATTTGACCTACACGGTAAAAGTCAAAGGTGCAGTCAGGGTGTCTTCCTGTTTATAGCTCAATAGCTTGGGCTGCTTCCTTTCAAATATGCAAAACTAAAACATGAAGGGATTACCACATTCCGTGCTGTGGGTACGGATCCTGCTCACGCTTTTAGGGCATGGCAAAAGCACACAAGTTGCAGGAAGGAGAACTGCAAGCTGGGGGCAGCCAATGACTTTGATATGAGACATAGCAAAGCCCCGTCACTGTGGTGCTGCACCCACGCAGGCAAGCCCTGCCTTACTAGCATACGTTATACTGCAAACACGGCTAGACTGCTTTCGGGATGTGCAGGAGCCAGTATGTTTGCATGCATTAGGTCGTGCCAGGCAGAGGTGCCAGGCCTGGAGGTCTCAACGGTTTCTCACGTTGGTACGCTGTGGATGTGCCGTCGCACCCCTCTCAAGTAGGAGCAGCTCCATCGAAACAGGCAGAGTTCAACAGGTGGACGAGGGCAGGAGGAAAGAACTCAGCCCTGAGGAAGGTGTTTTGCATGGGTAGCTACTAATCGGGAGTTCTGCATACTTGTTACTGGCAGAAAGGAGACTTTAAAAGAAAACAGGAACAAAAAGTCCCACGCTTAATGCATAGCATTTTTTTTCATCGTTTGTTTGTTTGTTTTCTGGGTGAATGTGATTTAGCTTGGCTCCTTTTGCTCTCTAGCTCTCCGAAAAGTAACTGGCCAAGTAATACTAGCTATGCATCAGCCAAGCTGCCAGAAGGTTAAGCATGCAGGCCATGTGTGTGTGTCTGGGGTGGGGGGACAGAGAGGCACATGCAAAAGCCTCTGTCTCACTTTCAAGAGCTCATCGAAACTGGAAAGAAGTCTTTATCAAAAAGGAAAGAAAAAAAAAAGACCAACAAACCACCTTTCAGGGTTTTGCCTGTGCACTTGAACGCTATGTTTTGTTGTTCCAAGATGCTTTTCAAGTTTTATCTTCAACCATTGAGGACAGAAACCCTTTGAACAAATAACTGGTTTCTTCTCCCTTATTCTTGCATGAATACAGGCAACTGCTCCTCACGCTGTTGATTTATCACCTCTAGGAAGTTCTGGGATTGACTTAGCTAAGCACAAGAAGTTAGATCAGTGCCATAAGGGGAGAAAAAAAAAAGACCAAAAAAAGAATAAAGACAATGAGACAATACAATACCTGTAGGTGCCTTCCCTGCAGATTTTGTGAGACCAGGTAGCACTGGATTCGTGCAGATAAACGTTCACTTTGGTGCCTGTGGTGGTGGGGCTGCCAGAGGGCCAAGGCAGGGGGGTGCACTGCACTCCAGAGGCTGTGTTAGCGCTCTGACTTCTCCCAGGGTCTGTCAAACCTGGAGAGCCAAAGCCTCAAATCATCAGCCTTCCTTCTTCTCCCACTCAGGCAATCGGCAGGGAAAAAAGTCAGACAAATTCAGCAACGTTTCTGTGATGCTATGACAAACCTGCTGGGCACAACTCCACACAGATGCTCCTTGAACCTCTCACGGTGTGACTGACAGGTGTCACCAGTGTCTGTCCACCCTTTGTGGGATTGGTGAGGGTTACTGGGGGCTGGGGAAGCCACGTTTTTCCTCATGTGGACCTGGTCCTTTGAGCAGTCCCAGCCTTGCCAGGTGTGGAAAGCAGGCAATAGCTGAACTCAGCTGAACTGAATCTTGCATCGGTTCTGGTACGTGTGGTGCTTTTGGCTTGAGGCTATTCCCGCATAACACCCTCAGAAGCCTGGCTGTAGTTTGAGACGGTAATTTAGATGCCTTTTTTTTTTTTTTAAAGGTTCAGAGATTGTGAAGGCAAATGTTAAAACAAGCGTTGTGCGAGGAGACAGTCCTCCCAGCAGCTCCAGTGGAGTCTGCCCGTGGGTCAGTTTGGTCCAGTGTGTTATCTTGAAGCATCATGCCCTTGGCATCCAAAACTAAAACTGATTTTATGTCATAACACCCAAGCAGTTATGAGGACATATGAGACTCGTCTAGGTTACAACATTCTCTCATGTTTGAACATGATAGTGTGCAGTCAAGTTAAATGGCACAGTCCTGAGTTGGGGGTGTGACTTCTGAAGGATGTGCCCAAATGCCATTAACATTGTCTCCCCTGTGCTGCTTTGAAGTCACTCATACAGACAAAGGGCAGCTCTCTTCTGCATTCCCATTTCTACCTATTAGAAGGAAAAATTTCCATTGCATGTTGGAGCCCGAGTTTGATTTTTTTTTCAAAAGCACTATAAATTTGAAGTGAGGCTAAAGGCCCTACTTTTTTCAAAAAAAAAAAAAATATTACAGTTTGAGCTTTTGGTACTCAAAAAAATAAACATGGGAGCAATACTCCAGAACTAGACCACAGTATCTTCATCAGGTTGCAGATACAGAAAACCAAGAGGCAAGCAGGTCAGGTATACAGATATTCATGAGATCACTTCCTGAGCCATTTTCTCCCACTCCACTTTCCAGTGTCTTTGAGACAAGATATAGTTGTTTTCCTGGGGAAGCAGGTTTGTGAATGTGCTTTGGCAATACGGAGTTTTGCAAGCCAAACCTGCTGCAGCTTAACAGTGCGACCTGATGTATCTTGACTTCAAAGTTGCAGTTGAAATTCAATAGGGGGGTGTTAAGGATGTTAAGGATGAGAAGGAAACAAATGTGTTTAAGAAGTGTTCAAACGTTGGCATATACTGATCAATTTGGGGTACTGTCTGAAACTCGAAAAGGAGAGCCAGCTGAAGATGGGGTGCTTATTTTGCACTGAGAGGATGATGCTAAGCTTTTACTTACTAGACGGCCACAAGACTGGGAGCCCGGGCTTGTAGATTACTGTGCAGTATTAGGCAGAAGCAGGGCCTGGACGATGCTGGGGGACAGGCACGATGCTCATGGGGCCAGGCAGTACTGGGGCAAGTGCTGTGCTGTGGGTCAGGGCATGGGGGAAAGCTGCCGGGCTTTCTGCTGCTGGCCCGGCACAGTTCGGGCGCTGTAAAGGGCCCATGCTGGATTGTGCGTGCCCCAGCTGTCTTCCAGAAGTGCAGTCTGCTTTGTGGGCTCTCTGCTGGTATCCTTTAAAGGCAAATGTTAGATGTGGTGTTGGCATTAAAATTTACATGGACTTTCCACCCCGATTTGCCTGTTGACAGCATCTTCTTCCTCATCTTGCTCAGGCACATGAAGATTCATGAGAAGGATCCGAACAGCACAGCAAGCACAACTCCCCCGTCGCCGCTGAAGCGCAGGCGATTATCTTCGAAACGGAAGTTTAGTCACGATGCTGAGATGGACAGAGAGGAGAGGACACCTGCAAAAAAGGTTCTTTGTGGGGCATGAAGCAAAATACTTCCCTGGCTATCTCCTAAACTGTCGGCTGTTGTGTTTATGCAGTCAGCATAGAAATACTAAAATGTGGTCTTGTTATAGCCCTGTGTATGTTTTAAGCTGATGTGCTTTTCCTGTGTAGCCAACACTTGTCTGAGATTGAAAATTAATTTCTAATTTCAGAGATTGAAATAATTCCATTTTTTTTATTCTTTATTGCTCAATTTTTTGGGTTTGCTTAGGATTTATATTAAATAATTGATGTTGGATGACAAGTGGATGAACTATTCTTTTGCTACTGCAGCTTTTCCCCTGGTTTTTTTTTTCTCCCGCTTATTTCATAGTAGTCTTGCAGGATAGTGATTTGAACATCTAAAAAGACAGTGTTTACTTCAAAAGCAGCAACAGCTTAAGTCTGTTTTTGTCTTGATCTGCAGAAAAAAATTTCTGTAGTACATTTCCCTTTCACAGTAGCATAATCCTGCATTATTGGAGTTGCAAGAGCAACCAGAAAATATTTATTTGAAGGCTAGACATTTCCATTAGGGTTTTGTTTACGAAATAATTTAGTGCATTTCAGTTATTTATACAAAATGTATGGTGGCTGCCAAACTTAACTCGACCCCTTCCACTTACTATCTCTAAATGGCAAGCTAGTAGCAGTTCCATTTAGCTCAGTATCCCTTGTTTCTCTGCATGCTTTCCTCCCTGTAATCAGAAGAAGGCGATAGAAAACATGCAGAAGTTCACTGTTTTTCCCTGGACCACTTGAGTTAGGAGTTGGCAGTATCTCAATGGCATAAATAATCAAGGCTGACAGCTCGCCTGGTTTTCTGAAGGGGGAGGAATGCTAGTTCTGTGGTATATAAACATACGGGTTTATAAGTTGTTCAAATTGCAGTTTCTCATTAGAACTGATGTATCCGTGACTTAGTTGCATGCTTTATCTCCTGCTAAGCCTCCTTTTCCGTCGTGCACGTTCTCACATACGCGCGGAAGCTCTGTTGCTCACCCTCTCTCTATTGCCGAAATGAGTCATTTCTGGTCGCCTGCAGCAAAGCTACGGATGAAGACCGCTGCTTTATTTTGAAGAGGATGACTTCAAATGGATTGCATGTTTGGTTTGTTGCTTAAAATTCAGTCTAGTGAGGCTTTTTTCCCCTCTTTCTGAAGGTTGTCGAGGATGGTCACTCTTGTGAAGGGGATAAGAAGGCTGAAGAGGAAGTTTATCATTGTCCAGTGTGTTTCAAAGATTTTTTTTGCAAGTATGGGCTGGAGTCCCACATGGAGACACATCCAGATAATTCGCTGAGGTAAGAAATAATACTGAGAGTGTTTCTGGTCACCAGATAGCCTGAGGGAGCCTGCTGGGGAGGGGCAGGAGACATTTAGCCCCCTGCTCTGTTAACTCTCCCACTTTGTGATTTTGAACAGGTTTTTAAATGTTTCTGCCTCATCTTAGGTCACCAGGGCACTGTTGGCCTTAACTTTATTATTTTTTGCAAATACAGGAAATCTCGCCAGTTAATAGCTGGGAATGTTTTTAGAAGAAATTAAAGCATCCCTTCCTCCCCTCCAAACCCATCACTGTTGCTACACAAAACTGAAAAATGCCAACATTGCAAAATTTTAACAAGTTAAACTAAAGACGCTTAAAACGATTCAAAACCTGATTAAAGTATTCAAGTACCAACCTATGAGATGATTCTGCTTGGGGAGAAGGCGTCAGCTGGATATAAAGGTTCTGTTGTCTGCCATGGGAGTGACTGAAGATAGATGAAAGTCTGGAACCCGAAACTCAATAAAATGTGTTAAGCTTTTCTGCCTGTTGAGGTTAGGGAATGATTTGGATTTTGGCTTAAATCAGCTTCTCTTAACAAGGAAAAATTAGTTATTAATTGTTTGGGAAGGTGCTTGGGTGTTGTGTTTTGGTTCAAGTAGTTGCCCCTGGGACTCCTGATACTTTTTTGTTTCCTGTTTTTTACCACAGAAAAATGTAGAGCCAGATACATGAAGATATAAAAGAAAGATTCCCAGCCTAGTTTAAACATGTAGAAAAGCTGCTATTTTAGAAAAGGAGATTGTCCATTTGCAGAAGCTTGTCAGTGTTTTAAGCTTATTTTGGGACATTGGACTCTAATGATCTTTTTGGAAGGATGCAGATTTCAGCATCTTGAAGTGTCAACACTCTCTCCTGAATATAGTTTCTTAATAGAACGGCATGGAGTAGAACCATCTCATTCTATTAAATGGGATTAATTGTATTAAATTTCCCTCTGTTTTTTTAATGACAACCTTGGTAAATACATGTAAAACCATTTTTAAAGGCATTATAATTGTTGGGGAAAGCAGTTGGAAAGTTCTTTCTAAAACTTGGTCCGGCAAATAGTAGTTAATTAAATGGAGTTTGCTGTTTATGAAGTAAATGAAATAAATTTTAATGAGAGAGCAAAACTGAAACAGTTCTCTGGTAAGAGCTCTGCAACCCCCCCAAAATGGAGTCTGAGATAATTGTGCCAGGTACTTTACGCTTTAGAGAAAGCAGCTGTCATATTAGGCTTATCCTGGCATCAACCTCATTTCGAAGCTTCAATGAAGATATGACCTCTTTGCAAAGTTATATGCCGTGGGCCTGAGTGGAGAGGTGGATTCTCTTGCTTTGAGTGATGTCTAAAAGATAACAGAATAGATACCCTTCTAGCTTGGCAGCTTTGCAGTCTGCTGCAGCAAGGCAGAAAGACACACTGGCTGTGGAAACATGCCGTTCATGCAACTCTTTTCTCTAGGATTAGGAGACTTGCTTATGGTTAATATTCTTCTGAAATGGATTTTGCTACCCTTGATTGTGTTGAGCAGCAAAGACTAAAATGGATCCCTAAATCAAAGCCATGATTGTCAAGCTGTGTGGGCATGAGTTAAGGCTGGTGCTGGGATGCTGGTCTTTATGGGCTTGTCTAGACGATGGCAAGGGGGGTTTTGTCAAATATTTGCTTTAGCAATTTAAGACATGTTAGTGGAGATAGATAGGGCAGGACAAGGAAGCTGTGGTTCTCCCTGGTCAGCTAACATATTCAAACGCAACTTGCCCTGCCTATCTGGTTTAAAACACACCTTTTGTCCTAGTCTAGACAGTCTAGGCTAGGCCCAGCCTAGCAGAAAATCCGCTGGTAAGCAGAGCAGTCTGGGCTGCTGCTAAGGTGACTCTTTCATCCCAAAGGAAATGGGTTAAAATCCCTGGCAGGCAGGGGCTGTAATCCCTTGGGTCCCAGGGTTTTGCAAGACTGTTTGTAGGATTTAACAAGATACGCTGAATGTGGTGCACCACTCTCAGTCCCAAGTTCATGTGACTGAAGTGATTCCTCTTGGTGAGGCCTAGGTGTGTTTTTTTGAGTGAAAGAGATGAAGAAAGGAATATTTTGTTGAGTGTCAGAGCAGGAGGCATGTGTGTATGAGTGTGCTCATTGCAGGAGAGCAAACTGCAAAATCTTAGAAGGCGTTCATCAAATCTGGCGTTTCCCTATTATAGAAGACATGGAGGAAGAACTCTCCTTAAACAAAGTTCAAACAACAACAAAAAAGCATAGCAGCTGTGTCATGAGCAGTGAGCAGAACATGCTCAGTCTCATTTTATTGCCAGTATTGTGAAAGTAGAGTCAGTTGATCAGAACTTCAGTGAGGCAGGTATCAGATGCTGAGCATCCCAGGGCCGGATGCTCTGGGTCTGGCAGTTGATTTGCAGCTACCGCTTTAGGTAGCCCGGCACAGACTGTTTTGTCATGACCAAAAATAAGTGATGCTCAGTCTGCCTAGCTGTGCCTTTCTTTGTAAACCGCAGGTCAAACATGCAGTTCCTTTCTGCTCCCCGAGTAGTTAGTGTAAAAATGATTGAGGACATCAGCTCTGAAGCAACGCACCAGCCGGCACCGCCTTGACAGTGGTACCCACCTCCCTTCAGGGATGCATCCCCAGCAGCAGCAAAGTGCCGTGGCATGCAGGAGCTTCTGCCCGGCTTCCTTGTGGTCCTTTAATCCTGTCATTGTAGTGCTGTTGTGTAAATATAGCCTCTTGCCCCCAGAGCGTCTGTCTGTCCCGGCCCCCCTCTGCTAAGTAGCAGAAAAGGTAAGGCTGTCTGGCAGCTCCCGGATCAGTATGTGAGCGGCTAATTTACAGGGTGGGCCATTACCCTTCCAGATACTGTTAAATGAACAACTTTAAATCACAGGGTTAGCTGTTCAAAGTCGGATGAAAAGACACCCCACATTGTCTTCCCCAGTGCTGCTTTTTCATGTAAAGCCCCGAGCAGGGAGCACCTCATTGTTTACTTGCGGCAGAATAAACAATACTTAATCCACTGATTGTGTGAGAGGGGCTCCCGCTTGGGAGAGTATCTCTTGATTATGTAAAATCCTAAATCGTGCATCTTTGTCTCCTAATTATGGTAAGAACTGCCCTGCTCTTGGGAGCAATAATAGGGCCCTTTGTCCCGCTGACAACGGGCTGTGGCATTGCATCTCCTTCATGGCATTACCCCCCCTGGTCAGTCTCTGTCCCTTTGAACTCCTGGGACCTGCACCCTAATTAGTGACATGAGCTGGTCCCAGCGAGGTTGCCTGCAGTCCCCATTAGCAGTGGGAGGTGGCTCAGGGGTGTTTTCTGACCCCCTTCCCCTCTCTACCTGGATTATTTAAAGACGACGTCTGTTTCCCTGCAGCTGGGGCCTCAGGACACCGTCTATTTTGGTGAGTTTGTATCCGAGCGTTGATATAATTAGCAGAGCGCTGAGATGCTGTGCAGCCAATAGGGAAAATGAGAAACCTTGCGGAGCAGGGTAGCTTCTCTGGAAACTTTTGTGGCGGAGGGCTGCTGTCAAACATGGTAATGTGCTTGTAAAGGTCGCCTGACAGACAGCTCTGAGCAACATCAGCAGTGCAAGCAAAGGAGACGTGAGGATTTCCTGGGGAGAAACCTCTCCAGGCGCTATGTGAGGTTTCTCCTCTTTCCTTTGTGAAGTACAATGGAACAGGCTTAAAGTAAAACGTGTGGCTTTTAAAAAAGTACATGCACTATAAAATTCCTCTGTTGGGTTTCACTGTAACCAAAGCATACCCTTTAAATTTCCTCTTCTTCTCCTCCAGGACGCTTCTTACAGTACTCTCTGTACCAACAGCTAAGGGTTTTCTAATTTTTCCTTTCTCACAGCAGCAAGGAGACATTAATTCTGCCTCTTACGCCTGTGTATCTTCCTGAGGAGAGGAGGAGGGAGGTGGTGATAGCGTTGCAGTTACCTCCTTTCATAGGGACATGTTTCAACATCAGTTCTCAGCAGGGATGGTTGTGCAGTTTGGACATGGTAAAAACCTGGATCTTAATGAGTGTTACGGGGACTCTCTTGGTTCTGTGGAACAGTTGGTTCAGTGTGGCATTGCCTTCCGTTACAGGATTTGTTTTTACTAACTTTTTATAGGAGACAAGAAATAAATAGACATTGCAGAGTGTGAAAGACACTGTCTGTCTCAGTCACTGAGCTGACCTGGTGACCAGAACCAGTAGATGCCTGTTGCCATGAATGGATTCAGGGTAGATTAAGTTTTTTGACCTTTTACAGAGCGTGTCCAAACAATGATATAATATATTAAGCTTTGTAACTTGCCAAATCCCAGGCATATTTTCACAAGGACAGCAAAAGCAGTTCTCTTGCCCCAGGGTAATGGGCTTCTGTAGAACTTCCACACAAAGAAAACCAAAAGCCATTCACAGTCTACCTTGTTCTTCAAAACAGCCTACCCAAGTTCTGCTGAAACTTGTAAAGTCAAATTGGCTAGAGGTTGAGCACCACCATGGAACGCTGTTGTTTTGAACAGTTAGGTCAGTAACAGGCATAGCAACAGAAGAGCTCAGGTCCTGGAATGGAAAGTGTCAGGACACCCTGACCATTCATGCCTGTTGCCATCTGCTTTCAGTCTTGACAGGGTAACCACTGTGAGGTATTGTTTCTGAAAACACTCCCAGGTGGAAAATGCTGTCGTTATGCCTTGGTGTTACCTGGCTTCACTCAGAAAGAGTGAACAACTTCAGTGCCCTAGGAATGGTGTCCCGGACTCTGTGGGTAAATTGTTTCACAAGGTGTAACGTGCAGCTTGCGATTCAGTCGGGCTGGTCACCAGGTTTCCCCCTTTGTCAGCACATCCCCATTCTTCAGTGCATGGTGTCAGGTGGTGGGGATGCTGCAGGGCACCTGGACTCACATCCCAATCTTGTATCATTTTAGCCAGTGCACATGAGCAACCTGTGCACTGTTTAAGTCAAGACAAAAGGAAGTGGGTTTTGAGTCAAAACAATTCCAACTACTTGGAATATTACATGTTTATTGCCCAGTTACTGTTCTTCAGGGCAGTTGTGCACATCAGCTTTGGGGAGATAAAATAGACAAGAAAATAAATTAATGTAAATTTAAAGTGTATAGAGATTATTTCAATCATTAGCACCAGTAGAAAAGACTAGTACAAAACTAAGTTGTGTACAGAGCAGCAACGTGAATGACTAAAAGTACATTGTACAGGATGTAAAAGAAAAAAAGACCAACACCAGAAAAAGCCCCTTAAGTTTCATTCCTGTTTTTGCCAATGCCTACTTAAGCAACTTTAGGAATTCACTTTCTATCTTTTCTCTCCTTATATAGTAGGGAATAATCCTGCTGACTTGATTTTTGTGAAGCTCGTTGCTTTCTACACATGGTCAGCGTTTTGTGGGAAGAGGGTGTTAGTGGCATTACAAACTTACAAGAGCGAACGTGTTTGAAAACTAAATGTTGTTTGCAATTTATATTACTTGTGAAACTATGAGTTCGTGGTGGGGAGAGGAAGTTTTTTTCCTAGCAGTTGACACTACTGTTACTGGAAGCAACTTGAAGCATGAACAACAAGTAGTTCATGCGGCATGTGAAATTTTATACTATTTTTCTGTCTCTGTCACAACTGTTGGTGTGCATATAGATAATAAGCCTCGTTCCTTGTTAGCCCTTCAAAATATGAAATGTTGTGCTCTTTTAATGCAGCTGGATAATTGTGAGGTGGTTGTATCCTACATGATTGTTGAGTACCCAAGAGAGAGATGGAGAGCACTCCAGCATAGACATGTTCATGGACCTTCTTGACCTTTGGTGTTGGCACACTATGCTCTGGCCCCAATACTTCTCTTCTTAGTCACTGTTTGAGATTGTACCAGCAAGGATAGTTTAGGTAGGAACTGTTGCTAGAGTTACTGAGTACTAACACAGTCAATGCTACAAGACTCATTACAGCCAAGGATGGAGGCACACAAGGGTCGGTTGTGTCGCTTTGCCGATGCGGCTGACTCTCCTGCTCTGCTCTGCTCTGCAAGCTGCTTGCTTGGTGTCTTGCTGATCGGAACTAGGAACTGAATCCTGATCTCTGTCGGCAGCATTTTCAGTGCAGGAGCAATTCCATGAGCCAGCTGGTGATGATGAAATCCAGCTCTGGTAAATGCTAGGACCAAAAATACACTGTGTACAATGCAACTCTTAATGTTGATAAGGCAGAGGAGAGGGTATGCAAGCAAACTGGTGAAAGCATCCTTTTACTGAGCAAATGGAGAAGTAAAATCAGTGGGTTGAGCATCTGTCTGTATGCTGGCTTGCAAAAGCAGACCAGAACTGCATTTTAAAGTGCTTTCTGAAGTTTATTCAGAAAAGATAGATGGGAAAAATCTGAAGAGCAGCGCGAGTCCAACACGGGCCTAGAAGTGATCAGCTCACATCAGGGAGCTCATTGTGCGAGGAGACTGGGAATCCAGAGCAGCCGGGTAAAAATATCAGATAGTGAATGGACACAGAGGGAGTGACGCTCTCATCTGAAACTGTGTGGTGTGTCACATGGTGTTGAATATCTTAGCTCGGTTGCAAGAATAGAAAGTGGGTAAAATGCAAAGCTGACTCTAGAGGAAAGCTTCTCGTAAAAGGGAATACAGGAGGGAAAGAGGGCTGAGCCAAAATAGGTTATTAGCATGCCTGCCCGATCCTGCTGACCAGGATTGGTTTATACGCAGGCTCTCTCCAAGTGCTGGCTGTTAGCAGTCAGGCCTGCCTGCTGAGCATAGCTTACCTGCGAATGTAGATAAGGGCAAGGGGTGTTCAGTCCAGATGCAGCTGCACCTATGTGTGAGCGGATGTCAAAAGTGGATGGTTATTGGATAGACAGGCGCCTGTAGATGTCTTTTTTCTTATGTTACTTGTGAAAAGTGGTGTTGCTTTTTTAACATCGTAGACACATAGATTTTTTTTTTCTTAACTCTTGCCATTAATTTTTAAACTACACAAGTACTTGGCTTACATTTTCAAAAGATGTGTTAGAAGGCAGGAAGAGCTTTCCTTTTCTTACACCAAAAGAACACCAGAAGGTCCACTTTTGCACCTTTTGTGTACACAAATAATGACTTTTATGCTGCATGTTGTGCAGCTTCCCGTTTTGGTAGCTGTGGAGGACTGTACTGGTCACAGGGGTTTTTTCTGCCAGGTATGCATGCCCTAATTATTAAACCCTTCACCATTATTTATGTTCATCTTCAGCTCTTGCTCCATGATTCTGTCCAGGCAATTTCTTGCCACTTCTGGTTTTTAAAACTTTGACCTTTATTAAGTAAAAAGGTCATTATGAGAAAATGAACTACTTTGTTTGTGCAAGTGTCTGCAGGCCATCTCCCATTTTCCCTTTATTTGTTCTTAGTTGCATGTTAATTCTGTTGAAGTAAATGGTAGAGTAAGCTACTCTTCCACTGGGGCAGAGGTATTTAAACCTGTCACTGTTCAAGTGTTGCTGGTACATGCGATTCATTACAGTGTGGGGAAGAAGTGCAGGTTTTTTTCCTGATTTTTCTTTGCTCACATATAAAGAAAGTTAAAAGATGGCCCAGGATGGCTCGTGCCTTTTTATTAAACCTTATAGAGGTTAACTTCACTCGAGTTACTCTGGTTGTGGGAGTCAAGATACGCCGGTATGGACCCTGGCTCTGCAGCATGCCGACAAGTTTCTGAAGCATGACATCACCCTGGTTTATATCGGATCTGCCCTGGCTCCTACATGATGCTTTTCTCGCCTGGACCACAGCGTGGCTGTAGGAATGCACATAGCATTGTGCATCCCTCTATTAATAGAAGGGCTGGCGCAGTGGTTTCAGCCTTTGCTGCACCCAAGGGTGGCTTCTTTGAGGGAGGGGATTAAAGAGAGGGATGGGACACATTGGTAACAAAGTCAGGAGAGCCAGTGGGGAGGTGGGAGGGAGGGGAGGTTAAAAGAAAAGTCCTGCCTTTGCTGAGGAGGTGAAGCATTGTGCACTGAACTCCTGGTGAGCTGTGTCTGTCCCCCTACGCACTGGGAAAGGGGAGAGGAACCTTTCCATCCCACCACACCTGGCAGGGAGTTGGCTCCCGGTGCTACTGCGCCGCTTGCGTTTTCGGCACTGACCCATAGCATTGGGCGAGGTGGAGATGGGAGAGCAGCAGGTCCTTCAGGGTCAGACACGGTGTGATGCTGCGGGGGAAGGAGGCAGGAACGGTCATCGCAGGACAGCGGGAGGACCCACAGGGATCCGCAGGAGGGAGGCAGGAGCGGCGTTCGCAGAGCTGCTGCTTTTCCATCACTCATCTGCAGCAAGTGGGAGAGATTAGTGCAGCTGTTGGATGTTATTTCCCAGGGCCCTGGGTGTGGAGGCCAGGAAGGGTTTTTCATCCAAAAGGAGATGAGTATCTGGACCTGGGTGGGGTTGCACAGGAGCAGAAACCAATTTGGTCTCTCTCATCTCCCTCCCTTCGCCTTGCACCGAAAGAAGTGAGAGAGAAGAAAAGAAATCCTTTCCTGAAGGGGAATATGTCTGTAACCTGCTAGTTTTTCTTTGTAGGTGGTGAAAGCCCTTATGTTTAAAATCATCCTTTCTCCATCCACCCCCCTTCCCCCCCCGCAGCCCCGCTGGCCTCCTCTGCAGTGCACATTACCGGTGTGGAGGCTGGGAGCCTGCTCCCGTCCCTGGTGTGGACATGAGTCAACAGCAGGGAATTGCCCGTCCTTCTCTTCTGCCCAGTTGTATTATTTTTTAGATCAGCATAGGATTTGCTCTGCTCATGAGGAGAGCTGCATTAATTCTGCAAATAACATGAGACAGAAAGGATAATAATAATGACAAGGGTAGAAATTTATATACGGTACGTATTAGGGATTTCAGTGGGAGGAGTTAGATGATTTAATAGCATAACTGTGTATTAATGACTTCTGTCTCAGGATATGTTTCATTCTTGTTTTGTTTTCCTTGCTTCTGTTTGCGGCAGTTGCTAAAGAGCACAGACAGGAAAGGAACAAAATGGTACCAAGCTTTTTATTTTAGATAAGGCCTAGAAATGAACACTGTTTTTATTTGTTGATATCCACAACATGGGCAACACAGCGTTAGTGAGCTGCATGCGTGAAAACTTCAGGTTTTGGTCTGCTCTTGTGTGGTTTCAGAAGTATAAGTAGAAAAATGTTAAACGTCACTTTCCCTTTTCCACCAGCACTCTCAGGTAATGCAGAGCATCGTGTTTGTTTAATTTCTTGGTAACAGAATGATGGTTATAAATATTTGGCATTTGCATCTTGAGTACTGAAATAGAAAGTTTAGAAGGATTTGACCGCGTGACCAAATAGTTAATACCAAAAATAAATTTTGCTTAAAATCTGGCTCTGCATTTCCTTTCTGAAATGTCTGTACTTTTCTTAAAGAAAAAAGCTATTTCCATTGCTGACACATTGGAATTGCCTCAGAGGAGAGTGTAATGCAAGGTAACAGGCATCACTTCTGTAAACTTCTCTTCCATAGGTGCGGCTTGTCATACGTGTAGCAAATCCTGGCTTGCCTCTTGAACAAGCCACACAAAGCATTGACTATTTCTTAAAGCCTGTTAAAATGCTTTTATATCCTAATTAGCAGTACAGATTTCAAGAATACTAACTTATTTTAGTAGAAAGCTTTTTAATGGTGTGTTTTTACACAGAGACCTTGTCTGTATTTAAAAAAAAAACAAACCACAAAACAACCGAAAAAGGTGCACTGATGCAGTAATAATTAAACAGACTTGCCTGGTGTGATATGTGGCCTGAGCACCAAGGTCAGCCAGGTCATTGTGTCTTCGCACAGTTATATTTCGGTTCTGCTTTTGTGTTTTAGCAGTTCTGTTTTCTCACCTGCTTGCTTTGTACACCTCTGCCAGCAAGCCAGAGCCCTCATATTACGTTCACATTGTGCAGGTATGAATGACTCCAAAACATAAAGGCAATTAAGAATGAAGTTCATTTTATAGCAGTCTTAGCTGCTAAAAGCAGTTTTTTTTCCTTTTAACTTATAGTTGAATCTCTGTGCTTGGAACCGAACAGCTTTCTTCTCCCTGCTCTGTAAGCATATGTATAGAAAAATGGAAAACTGTAGCCAAGACTAGCAGTCACATGATAGCACAGCAGCTTTTATTTGCTACATCTGGAAACTTAACCTTGCAAGTAGAGTGCTTTTATCTCCGCTCAGGTGTTCAGCCATTGCTCTGCCTGTTCTGCTAACAGCCTCAGAACCTGTTCCCATCTCTGTTCTCTGTAGCCTTACCATCCGTGTTTGACTTGGCACTACACATGGGCAGACTTGTGAAATTGTAAGGAGAGGCGGGGTTTTTTGGTGTTTTGTTTTGGTTTGTTGTTCTTTTTTAAAAAGTTCATCATGGGCAAAGTATTACCATATGTTTCAGGTATTTTATTTGATATGCTCAACTTCTCAGACTTTCCACAATTATTTATCTTCTTTTTTTTTAATTAAAAGCAATTTAAGTAAGATGAAAAAATGTTCATATCACCTAGGATTCCTTTCTATTGTCTTCTTAGGCTGTAGTTTTAGATTTAAACATACTGTAGGCATTGACACTACCTAAAGTTGGAAAATAGTACTGATGACAAAACATAGAAATCAATACTTAGGTTTTCTTAAAAAAAATTAATGCTTCCAGTTAATGCATTGTTAGGCATGGCAGCTTACTCCATTTTAATTAGCAAAAGCCTTAGTCAATGCAGCATGATGCTTGCCTTAACTAGTCAGGTTTTGGAGCTCAGTACCTGTACGTTTTCCTTGGAGGTGGTACACGTCCATATCTGCATCTACATTGCTAGTTGTATTCAAAGTTCAAGTCACATAATTTGGGAGAAACTCAGACTCCCTTCCTACTTGAGGTGAGGGGGAGGGAATTCAACAAAAACACACACACACTTGAAAAAAATGTTGTGCACGCACTTGGGCAAACGGGACGTGTATTTTAAATAGCTTGCATCTATAGTGAAGAGTGACAAGCCCAAGTGAGGTCTGCAGCGCCTGAGAGACCTCCCGAGCCGGCGGTGCGGTGGCACCCCTTGGCATCAGGAGCGGCTTTACAATGACCTCCCTTGTCCTTGGCGAGTGGCACAGGCACAAGGTGCCAGCACGGACGCTGGAGCCCACTGGGGAGCCTGCCCCGGAGAACTGCTCCAGATGTCTCCCAGGGGAGGGCTCTTGGTGTGTTTCTATTCCACCTCTCCAAGCTGCGGCCACTTCTACAGAGAGGTGTACCTGGACCATGGAGGAAGGGAGGGCATCCACGGGTCCCTCCCGTGCTGCAGGTCCAGTGTCATCCTGTAAGCTGTGACACCGGGGGAAGGTGCTGAGCCAGGGCGCAGTGTGTTTGTATTCCCTGAAGTGCCTGAATCTTGAGATGATGGGAGTGATTTGTCTGGATGTTCCTTTTTTTAGCCAGGAGCTTCTTTTTGACTGAATGGAAAAAGAGCTTAATCCTTTTCCCAACTTCTCTTTTTCCCTGATGCTTCTTCACTCACAGCAAGGAAAATAGAAGACTAAGGAGGAAAAATAGAGAGGGGCATTTTATTGTATGCATTATACAAGAGAGACAGTACATCTTTCTTTTTCAAGATACATTATTTTTGTTTTGGGGGAGGGGAGGTGGTTCCCTTTGCATGGAAAACACCATTTTAAATTGCAAATTTTTACTGTCCTGAGGCATAGTAGTTGATACAGGTGTACTGTGAAGGACTTTCACACGGGTGTCTGCTCTGAAATATTTACTCTCAAGTGCAGCTTTTGATGGGAGCCCTAAATAAACCAGCGCTTAAAATCAGCGTGTTGCACAGCCGATGGAGGTGAGGCAGTGTAAGATGGATGAAGCACACCTCCTTGCTGAGGGGATGGCTGGCTGCTTGCCCAGGAGCGCTGGCTCCTGCTCAGCCCAAATCCTGGGGGTACCATGGCAGGCACCAGCCCCCCCAGTAGCTCTGTTGTCCCATCAATGGTAGAGTGCGTGCCCCATCACGCACGAGGGCATACAGCTGCTTCACTGGGTTGCTTATCCAGGGAACACCAGGCACATCGGGGACCCCAGAGCTGCCTCAAGACACCCCAAGATGAGGGTCTGCATCCCTCTGCAGAACAGCTGGCCCCACAGAGCACTGGCGACACTCTCAGTGGTGCAGGAGCATTGCTTGCAAGCCCTCGTTGTCCGTACGTTGAGGTACCAGGAGGAGCATGCCAGAAGCACTGCTTGCTTTCATGCGAGGCATTTTCATCACCTCTGAAAGAGAATTTCAGTAGCCAGCAAGTTCTTCAGGTGACTGCTCCAACCCTTTAATGCCCTTCTTCCACCAGCGGTTTTGGTGGTTGTGTGTTTTTGGTTTTGCTGAAGATGAAAGCTTTGCCTGACGGTGTAGGTGCTGCCAAGTGAGCTGGAGGAGAGCTGTAGATCCTGACGCTGGAGGAGTGCTACGTGTTGGCATCCCTTGCCCCCCACCAGAGACTGTTGTCATATTTAGCAGACCTCTATAAGTAAACATTTGCTTTGTAAATGGCATCGGTTCGGTATTTAATGGAATGCAGGGACTATGCTGGCAATATTATAAAGGTAGGATGCAAATGAATTGACAGGGGAGATAAAATAGATTAAACCTCCAGTGCATAATATTTATGTCCCAGCCTTCTGGGTACCGTGATAACAAAGGCCGTGTTACATATACTTCACACTTGTTTCTTTCACCACTCAGAGACTATGAGTCCAATTGCTTTGTGGGTGACTTGGTTATCTCTTCGTTTTCAGGGAATAAAAAAAGTCTGTGGAAGTTTATGTAGTGATAAAAAGAACAACAATGGGAGTTTGTTAGGGACAGGACAGGGAGGGAGTGGTTTCAGGAATTTCTCAGAAGCCATTTCTAATTGCAGGATGTTTTTTTAATGAGTAGGCACATGTCCTTTTCCTTGGTGTGGAGAGTGAAGACAGTATGGGGAGAACTAAGACAGGAGAAGATGTGAAGAACTCCTAGAGCATATAGTATCCTCACTGACAAAATCTGACTACCTCACATTCACTGGTGTTTGCTTCTGTAAAACTCCTGTTTTGGTTGTGAGCCGGAGCTGTAACCACAAGGAATCGCGTTGAGTGAAACTGCGTGTCACTTGTTGAATGCAGAGTGGACGTGACCTGTCATGCTGCAGAGCTCAAATCACAGATATTTAAAAGGCTTTTTTGTTGACATGTTGGCCAAATGTTGCTGCGTAGTCCTTACTGCCTGCAGCACAGCTGCATTTCCAATACCTTTGACTGTTTAATGCGAGTGTACTTAATGTGAGAAACTTTTGTTTAGCTGAATTTGTGATTTGAGAACTTAAGAAAAACAAGAAATCATAGCAATGAGGTGTGGGTAGGAAAAGACGTTGCTTCTGCATTCTTCTTTGGGGCATGCTTGGCTGCCAAGGGGATGTACTAGTGTCAGAGAGTTGAACCCATTTCAGGTCTTCCTCCTCTGAGCCTCCTTCCCTTCAAGGAGCACTAGTTTTTCTTTTAAAACAGTATATTTCTCATAACAGCTTTGAGAAAAATAGTGAAAGTTTAAGGAAAGGCAGTGCGCAGAAAATTGATACACGGGTATTTGAGTGATGTGCAGTAGTACATTTTAAGCAGTAGTTAAAAAAGGTGGTATTTATACATTTGCAGCTGCTTGCTACTTAGGTCTGATTTAGCCTTTGTCACTGATTTTTTTTTTTAAATGTCTTATTTTAGTAGTACTTTTTAGTAAAAATGAAACAGTGTAAAGCCATTGAAATGTTTTATGTAGGGCTATGGGAAGGTTGTCAGAAGGCTGTGGTCTCAGCTGTCACTTTGCTGTCTGCCCACGTGTGATGCTCAGTTCTCATGCACTATATTCTTTATTCTTTGAACTTCCAGTGAACTTAATAGTCAGAAATTGGTAGAAAGTGACTGTGATTGAAATGGCCTTTCTGTGGTGATGGGGTTTTGACATGCTGTGGCTTTGTTTTGCGTTTAGCAGGTTCTTGGTATCATGGGGCGAGAGGAAGGAGGCTGGCCTAATGCGAGAAGAATGTAGTACTTAAGCTTGCAGCAGTCAGTAAGTCATTTCTTTTTTATTCCTTTTCTTTCCAGGTGTGACATCTGTTGTATTACCTTTCGTACTCATCGGGGCTTGCTGCGCCATAATGCAGTTATCCACAAGCAGCTTCCCAGAGATCCCATGGGAAAGCCTTTCATTCAGAACAACCCTTCGATTCCGGCAGGCTTCCACGACTTGGGATTCACGGACTTCTCCTGTAGGAAGTTCCCCCGCATTTCTCAGGTACGCTCTGTTCTTCATAGCTGAAGGTACCAACTGATGAAGTGCCTTCTGAATTCATTGAAAGATTCGTACTTGATGAGGCAGAGATTAGGAGTAGAATATTTTGTGGAAAGCACATTGCTGCTGTCTGTGTAGGCTTCAGACATTTCCTGCCTTTTTTTTTTTGTTTTTCATCTAAAAAATACTTAATCGTGGGTTTGTGGGTTTTTTTCAGTGTTCCAGTAGACAACTATTGGTGTAAAGATCTATAAAAATATTTTAAAGGAAAACTTAGGGGGTATTAGATCTTTGTCCCTTTCGGCCTGCCCATTAGTTCTCACCTTCCCCAAATCATCACACATCTAAAATCAATAGGGAGGACACATGGTAAACAAGGCATTATTTTTTTTAATTTACCTGTAACAAGGATGCAGTTGTGGTGTGAAAGATCTTATCATGAAATACTGTGGGAAGTCACCTTACTTACTAAATGGTGACATCCTCCGTGACTTCTTCACAAAACACTCCCAAGTACCTTTCTACTACATTCCTTACGTGAGTTCTGAAGATTTTGCACCTTTGAGGGTAACTGACTGGGGAAAAGCGGAGAGGTAGTCTGTAAATATTTTTCTGAGAGCCATAAAGTTTTCTATTGGATCGTATTATTCCTCCTTCTGTCGAACCTTGCTTGCCTTAGTTGGTTTGGGCCTTGATGAAGCTGCTATCTGTTTAAAAAAAAAACCAAACACAGAAATAAATCAACAATTCATCAGGACCGTGCTTCCTCAGTATCTGCACTTTTCGTATTCTCATTGGATTAAAGCATTGATTTCCAGCTCTTCTAGGTTTTGTTGTAAAAGTTACAGTCAGAAGAGAGAGCTTTCTAAACAACCCAGCTCTCTATTTAATTTATCACTTGTGCTCTCCTTTGATGTGGAACCTTTGCAACATGTGAGCTATCTGGGTAGCATTTAAATACAGCTTTTGGATTCATGATCATTTTCAGGGACATTTGTGAGGTTAGTATTTTACTTGGGAAAACAGATGTATTCAGATTTCACTAACCAAAAGCCTTTCCACTTTGGGCTCTGTATTTTATTGATCTGCTTTTGGGGGTTATTATTTTGATTGGTTTATGTTATTTTGATTTCTTGGATGCCATTTTGTTTTTTCTCCTCTCCTCCTAGTTTCTTTGTGGTAGTAAAGCTAAAGGAGGTAGTCTTCCTGCCCAGCTTATTGAAGTTTGCTGTATAGTCTACCAAGGCTCCGGTCCTATCAGTGAAGTCAGAGAGGTTTCTGGAAGGGAAGTTCAGCACGGAAAAGTATTTTGAGAGTCTCAGTAGCCCTCTAAAGGAGTTTACCTTTATAGAAGGTAACTTTTTGAGAATCAGCCGCTAACTTAGATATACCACTTAGGTGACTAAAGCCTGTGGAGCAGGAATATCTCTATGCCAGGTAGGTGGTCGCTGCTCTAAACTTCTTAACTTGGGCAGTGGAAGAGAGAGTGAACTGTTTGTTTTTGCAGCAGCATGTGATGCCTTTCCAATTAGAGATGTCTAAATATTTTTGCATGTCTTGCAGGTCTGGTGTGAAACGAATTTGCGAAGGTGCATCAGTGACTTCCATCGATTTATTTGCGAGACGTGTAACAAGGCATTCCCCATGCTTTCGGCGCTCAAACTGCACAAAGAAACTCACATGGTGGATCAGGGAAAAGACAAGCACAAGCCACAGTCCACGACCCCACCCAGTGAGAACCCAGACCAGAAAGCCTTCATGGCATCCTTGGGCCTACAGTACACCAAAGACATCAAGCCTGTCAAGCAGGAGGACAATACACAAGATGAGGTCCAAGAAATGCAGCTCAGAGCACTGAAGAGTAACCTACCTCAGGAACCCGGCAGCACTGGTCTGCTCAGCCTCTCTCCTCTGGACGCTGCCTCTATGGGAGGGTCATTTTCAGTCCTTCCCCCTACAAAAGAGAACATAAAGCTCCTCTCGCTGCAGCCTTTCCAGAAGGGTTTTATCATCCAGCCTGACAGCAGTATTGTGGTAAAACCCATCTCCAATGAATCTGCCATTGAGCTGGCAGACATTCAGCAGATCTTGAAGATGGCTTCTTCCGCTCCTCCTCAAATCAGTCTTCCTCCACTTTCTAAGGCACCTTCTGTCCCTGTGCAGTCCATTTTCAAGCATATGCCGCCACTGAAGCCAAAGCCTTTGGTAACGCCCCGAACAGTTGTCGCAACCTCTACACCTCCTCCTCTTATCAGTGCCCAGCAAGCCTCCCCTGGCTGCATCAGCCCAAGCCTCCCACCTCCCCCTCTGAGGCTGATCAAGAACTCGGTGGAGTCCTCCTCCAACTCTCACCTCCCCCAGCCAGGAGCCAAATCGAGTCCTTCCTCGCAGTTGCTCCTCCAGCCCAAAGTAGAGCCTTTAACTCAGCACGAGATGAAGACACAACTGGAGCAGGACAGCATCATCGAAGCTTTCCTGCCTCTGAGCATGGAAGCCAAGATCAAGCAAGAGGTGACAGAAGGGGACCTCAAAGCCATCATCGCAGGGGCAGCGAACAAGAAAGCCCCAACCATGAGGAAAGTTTTATACCCCTGCCGTTTCTGTGACCAAGTGTTTGCCTTCTCTGGTGTCCTGAGAGCTCACATCCGTTCTCACTTGGGTATTTCCCCATACCAGTGCAACATCTGTGACTACATTGCAGCTGACAAGGCAGCGCTGATCCGGCACCTGCGGACACACAGCGGGGAGAGGCCTTACATCTGTAAAATCTGCCACTACCCATTCACAGTGAAAGCCAATTGCGAGAGGCACCTGCGAAAGAAGCACCTCAAAGTGACCAGGAAGGATATAGAGAAGAACATTGAATATGTCACCAGCAATGCCGCAGAGATGGTGGATGCTTTCTGCTCCCCAGACACTGTGTGCAAACTGTGTGGCGAGGACCTGAAGCATTACCGGGCCCTCCGCATTCACATGAGGACACACAGCGGCTGCCAGAAGAAGAAGCCATTTGAGTGCAAGGAATGTGGCACAGCCTTTTCGGCCAAGAGAAATTGCATTCACCATATCCTCAAGCAGCACTTGCATGTGCAAGAAAGGGAGATTGAGAATTACATCTTAGCGGTGGACTGCAGTGCCCAGGAAAGCCAGACGGACCCTACTTTATTGGAAGACAGCACTTATATGGACCACAAGTCCATGACGCCTTTCCTGGAGACACAAAATGGCTTCTTGCTTGGGACATCGTCTCACGTTCCCATCAAACTTGAACCTACGGGCAACTTCCCGATGGATTTTGACGAGCCATTGGATTTCTCTCAGAAGAACAAAAACCTGAGTGCTGTGCAAGTGAAGCAGGAGAACCTATTTGGTTCTTCTCCCCTGTCCCTCTACGACTGTTCCATGGAGCCCATCGACCTGTCCATCCCCAAAGCCCTGAAGAAGGATAAAGATGATATCCCATGTGAAGCCAGGAATCAAGAGTTGGCTGCTTCTGGGAACAGTGATAAAACCTATAACTGTCTGCAGTGTCCTTTGGTTTTTGGTGCCAGTGGGAACTCAGAGAAAAACAGGGCTGTCAGACATCCCCAGCCACTGAAAGGTTCGTTGCATTTGACTGTCCCGATCATTTCCCCGGCTCTCCTTGGCAATTCTGCCTTGCTGAGACCCTTGAGGCCTAAACCACCACCGCCACCTCTCTTGCCAAAGCCTCCAGTAACTAAAGATCTGCCACCGTTGGCTTCCATCGCACAGATCATTTCATCTGTGTCTTCTGCTCCCGCTTTGCTCAAAACGGAGGCTGCAGACGCCAATCCCAAGGCAGTGGGCAGCTCCACTGGGTGTGACAAATCAGGGAACGCCAAAGCAAAAGTGACAATCGTGACCGCTGTTCAGAGGGACTCCAGCCTGCCCAGTGACCTGACTCAGGCGTGTGATCCAGAGCAGTCTCCCATTGCCGATGTTGGGTTGACTAAGAAAAGAGGTAGAAAGAAAGGAACGAAAAATAAGCCTAAACTTAGCAGTGGTGTGGATCTGGAGTCAAGTGGGGAGTTTGCCAGTATAGAGAAGATGCTGGCTACCACAGACACTAATAAATTTAGCCCATTTCTGCAGTCCACTGACAATTTCAAGGAAGAAAGCGGCAGAAATGGAACAAGTGAGGATGAGAAGGAAACTGCCGAAGACAAGCTGCTGAGAGGGAAGAGGAACGCTTACTCAGACTGCCTGCAAAACATCCCCTGTCCTTACTGTCCTCGAGTCTTTCCATGGGCAAATTCCCTGCAGCGGCACATGCTCACTCACACAGGTAAGAGCGCCTTGTGCTCACAGTGGATTGTAGCCCCCGAGGATGTTCCTCATGAAAGGAAAGGATGTTCCTCCATGGAGGAATCTTCCTTTCTTGTCCTCTCTCTGATGCCTGAATGGTATTCTTTGTTATTTTGCAAATCCCTGGCCGTTGCTGTTGTGTAGTGCTGGTGGTAAATTTTTCAGTAATGGAATAATCTCTGTGCCTTTGAGTATCAAGGGGGCAAATTAAACTGCTAAAACCTATTTGACTTCAGTGGCATAACAGCATACCTGGGAAAAGACTCTCGTTGCAGGTGTTCTGTTACTGTTGTCTTACCTTGAAGGTGAACGTGTGTTGCTGAATATTTCATTGTACCTTACATGGTTTGTTTGGCTGCTTCCGGTGGCCGTTTGTCTGCATCAGTAATGATAAAAAGATCCATAAAAATGAGAGCAAATATGTATAGAATTGTGGCAGGAAAATAAAACAATATAGTGCTTAGCATTTTTTTTCTTGCAGTGGCTTTTATTTGACAGATCAAAGAAGGAGGATGCAAGAAACATCATCCTGAGCATTACGTAGTTGCTTGCCTCTAGGAAGTGTTTCTTCTCAGTGCTAGACAACTAAAGGTGGGCTTATGCCCTAAGGCGTGGAGATGTGTGTGGAAACTTTAATATTATGCCACTGTGTAAGTAACCTCAAACCTGGTATAAACAAAAGGAGGAATTGGGGAGGGAGATTTACTCTAGGTTTGGGGTTATTTTTCATTCTTTGCTATAAAGGAAATACTGTGTTGAATGCTGTGCTGATTTGAAGTTAACTCTTTTTTCCACCCACACTGTAATAAAGTAATTAGTAGATTCTCATCCTGCTTGGAGAGAGAGAGGACAAAGCTCTACTTGCTGTTGCTGCCTTTTAAGTCAGTCAGTTATTGATATTTTTTTCTTCATTATCCAATCTCAGCACCTGGTGTTAAAGAGTGAAAGGTAAGGATATTTGTAAGAAGCTTTGGAGAATTGAGTACAGCCTCGTAAGAGATAAGATAGCTTTGTATTTTTTGATGGAATTGAGTTTTCATGAAGCAACTGATTCATCTTTGTGCTAAAGAGGGAAACCTGAAGAGGTAGAAGAGGTTAGCTAAGAGGTCTAAAGGGAATCTGAGCTGTGGAGCAGTCCCTATTACAGTTTGCTTTGGGTGACGCGAGGACATAACTTGCAAGGTATCAGTGCAACAGTGGGGCTATTGTTTTCTGGCCCACAGAGACCAAATTATTTCATCTTATTAAGCATACAGTTTACTTTCAACGGTGGAGGAGAGCTCTTTATTCGTATCAATTGTTTTCTAACACCCTGCTCTCCAAAAAAAATATATAGTTACTGAAGAACTGTTCATGAGACAGAAAACAATGGAGAGGCTTTTCCCAGACTAAGGGGTTTGACCTGCTTATTGATGGCAGACTTCCAAGGTAGCAGCACTGGTGTAAACCCTTAATGAAGACAGGAAAATGCACTCGGCCATGAGTTGTACTGGTAAAACTTGTCTCCCCTACCACCACTGGGCTTGGAAGGAGACACCATCCTTTCAGAAAGCCTGTGCTTCCCCTACAGGGAAAGGCAAGCAGCTGTGGCTGTAGCAGGTCTGGATCCCCAGGTACAAGATTTTTGGTGATTCTGCAGCAGTGGCAATAATGAGTTCAGGTTGGTGCACTCTGGCAATGATAATACTAACCTCTTTTCTAATCACCATCATAGCAGTGTTGAGGGAGACTTGTTGCTGGAGGACCACCCCACAGCAAGCTCTGACTGGCCTTGGGGCATCTCCTTTCAGGTGACACTCGCGCTCTGTTTCTAAACTGAGGGTTTGCAGCAGCTCCCGTGTGGCAGCAGTGTAGATGAAGCTTACTGGAGGAGAGAGGGAAAGGTAAGCTAGGAAGACAGCGGAGATTTAGGCCAGGGAGGTGGTGCCAACGCAAGCACTAAGATGCATTCAGGTGGAGCAAGCCGTGTGTTTTTGTGGTGAGTGTCAGGTACTGGTTGCATGGGAGGAGTTTGGCAGCGGCATGATACATACAGCAGTTTGTTGGGTTTGTGTTCTGGGTGGGCGAGTTGGTTTTCTGACGGAGACATCTGCAGTGTCGTAGTGCAACGCACCGTTTCTGTCCTCACCTGTTGCACAGGCAGTGACTTGTTAGATCGCTCTGTTTTTTAAAAGGAGTTAAGAACAAATTCTGTTCACTAATCTTGCTGTAAAGGGAAAGGGGGAACTTTATTGTGTGGATTTGATGGCTGCTCCCCGACCTGGAGAGAGAAGGGGCCAAAAGGCTGATATGAATGGGATACATGAGAGTCCTGGTGATCTGCTTCCAAACCGCATGTGTTGGGTATCTATCTGCTCCATAGGGAATGACTGCAGGCGAGCTAGTCCATGCTCCTGGATCTCTGTCGTACGCTGCTATCAAAAAAACAGGGCAGTCATTTGAGCTAAACAGTGGCAGCTACCTCTTCTCCATCCATTTGTAGGGAAGTTCTTATTGGAGTAATTTGTGTGAGTGGTCTAAGCTAATAATGAGTGAGCGTGATTGAGGAAAAGGTAAATATTTTTGAGCATTTAAGTAGAATCTATACACTACCAGTTTTAAACTACTGTGTTTGTACAGACATGATAAGATTTTTGCAAGTATGTCTTTTGTGTTCAATGAAATTTTGACATGGAAGAATCCTTCCATGCAGTGTGAAGATCATATTTACCTTTTGTGAAAGGGCAAAAATGCACATGCTACCAGTAACCCACATCCCTCACACAACCAAAAATCTCTCTCATGAAAGTTATCACCCTGCTTATTCTTACCTCAACACCACTGTGTGTTTTTTAATTCAAAAGCATTTCCCTGAAGAAGCATACACCTTCCTCGCCAGTTTTTATTTTAATGCAAAGCTCACAAGTGGGGCACTGGGAATTTGGCATAGCTTGGTTTTATACAGTGTTTAACACAGTACATGTGCTTTGTTTGAACATGCTTGAACACTCACTTTTAATACTTTCTTTCTCTTGATGTCTTTATTGTTTAATTTACTCCTCTACGTTCAACTTGGTTTGCCTTTCTTTTTTGCTCTTCTCTCCTGTTCTTGACTTTTTTCATTCTCAAAGCAGCAGGTAAGATGTGCCCCTGCAGGTGGTGCAGTTAATTTTGCTCCTTTTATGGCATGTGCATCAGACTAGGTTCAGTACAAAATTAAAATAATGGTCTTTTTTGGCCATTAGTTTGTTATAGATAACCTAAATCTGTTTGCAAAGAATCACTTGAGGATATTTTCAGAGTGATACTGCCAGATCTTATTTGGCCCAAGATTATTTTTTATAGAAGGCAAGATTCGATGGCAGAGGAGGGTTATTTTTGTTTTTGTTTTGCTTTGGTGTTACAACAGGGGTGAACTGGACAAGAAAAAATCTATAAACAAAATAAAGTCATAAATAAATAGAATACAGTTACACCTAGCCCATGAACCTGCATGTTTCCTGTTGATTGGAGGACACAAGTCATAAAAAAAAGGACTGAAAGCATTTTTATTCTTTGCTTTTATGACTTAAGTCGAAGTGAAATTGTAGACATCCCTACTTTGCAACATTTTTCCTTACCGTGGCGGTAATGTATTTCCACTAGGACAACAGTGGTAGGAGATACCTTAATTAAGGAATGATCTTCTTACAAGCTGTGATTATTTAGATGACCCTTTTTATTGAAAAAGACTCCCTTCAAATGGTTGGCTTCCATGAAGTGTCCAGCCTAGACTAGTCCCGCTTGTGCTAGTAACGAGATTTTACAGCCAGTTCTGAGTCAATGTGGAGGCACAGACGTATTGTGAACCAGGCCATGACCATTCTTATGGAAAAAGTTAATAAAAAATCAAATCACATTACACTTAAACTGAGCAAGTATATTTTGTCAGAAGAGCAGTTGCCTTTAAGGGACGATACAGAAAGCAGAGAATCCTGCTTTTTTGAATGATCTTTTTTGTGCCTTTAAAGGTGACATTTTTGGAAAGGAGTCTGGTTTCCATTTGGGAATAGGACTGTAAGTTGAGGTGGCAGTATTGGAGTTTGCACAGTAAACGTGATTTTTTTTTGGATTTTGAGACCTCCAACTAGGACGCTTGAGTGGGAAAAAAGAATATCTTGTCTGTTGTAAGTATTGGTCTGTATGACAAATATTTGTTTGATACGAAAGTTTTAAAGATTGAAAATATGAGAAAATTGTGACCTGAGATGCAGGTTGAGTTTCAAGTAATTAATCCCCAGCTAATCCTGTCATTGCATGCTTGAGAAGAAATGTGGAAAGGAATTGGGCTATCATGAAGCAAAAGGATTTCTGCTCAACTTTGAAGTTCTATTTTGTATTTGCATTGTGAATGAAGCCAAATAAAAGTGCAGAAAGTGGTAGTATTTGTAACCATAAATTTATGGTTGACTTAGCAGGCATCTAAAAAGAGTGACTTGAAAGCCTACAAAAAGCAGTGCCGTGATGCTTCTAAAGAGTTGTGTTGACACTGGAAGAAAATTAAGAGAAAGAAACAGCACCTGAGATGTCTGCAAGATGTGGGGAATCCCTTGTACGGGTTGAGATGCTAATTAGAACAGAACCAACTTGCAGAAGATTAAAGTGCGAAACATACCCACAATGTTGTATCAAAGAGGCTGCTGGCTGGGGGAGGGGGAAGCGGGGGTGTGTGTCTGTGTGTGAGATCAGAGGTTTTGGGTGTGAGATGGAAAATGTGACAAGAGGTGATCTCCTTATACAAGTAACTATCCTCACAATCTCTTTCTTCATCACGATGATGTCTTGCAGGACCGCTTTCTTCATTGCACTGCGTGATCCTGGCTTTTCCTTCAACTCTTCCTGCGCTCAGTCCCTTCCCTTGTTCTAGTCATTTAAATGAATTACAGACATGAAAAACTTTCTCCTGTGGGGAAGTAATGTATTGCTTATTCAACATACGGGGTTTGATTCCACTGAAGTCAATGGAAAGATGCCCTGTGGCTTTGATAGAAGTTGTGTCAAATTCACACGGGTGATAGACATCTCAGGACAGAGCCTGCTGTGGAGGAGCTTGCAGTCAGGATGTTGTAGTTGGTCACCAAGCAGGAAAGGGGGAAAGGGAAAAAACCAAAGAAGTTTCTTATTACACATTAGAAGGACAGATAGACATACTTTTTTCTTGGGTCGGGCCAGAAGCCCTTCCCCTGTCAAAATGTGTTGTCTTTTTTTACCAAATCTAACAGAATTTGTACAAACCTGGAGTTGCCAACTGCCACTGAGGAGGAATGTGCTTATTCCCCCGTCTAAGGAAGAGGATGCTGCATCTCACAGTGTCACATACAGTTTTTCCCGGCTGTTCAGAATAGCAAGCCCGAGTTGTGTTTGGTTGGACTGAATGCTGCAGACAAGCAAAGCGTAAGGACACGAGGAGTGCCCTGCCACGTTAGAGCAGTGGTACATGCAGCCAAGTACTCGTGTCTCTGATGGCAGCGGTAGGATGTGCTATTTGGGGTGAGCATGTGGGCCCGGCCACTTCCTCTGGTCTGTTCCTCTTAATGCTCTATCAGCATCCACAACTGCTGCATTAGGGTTGTGTGTTAGGGAGCACATCCCTGCCTGCGCCCTTTACTACCTGTTTATGGACCTGCTCTCTGCAAGTCTCTCCGGTTGCTTTCTGAACCTGCTGATGCTGTCTGCCTCCAGCCTCATCTGGCATCAAGCTCCAGAAGTTCACTACCTGCTGTGTAAGGAACTATTTTTTAATCTGTTTTCAGCTGATCCCCTGCTAGTTTCAGGGAATTGCAGTTCTGTGTGTGCCCTCTCAGCTGCCTTCACGATTTGTAAACATCAATCACAGCACTCCCTTCTCCTTCAAAATGAGGAGCCCGAGCCTTTCTGGTGTCTCCTTGCAGGGCAGCTGCCCCATCGGTTGGATCGGGTTTGCTGTGTGCCATCTGCAACACGACTGTCTCCTTCCTGTGGCATGGAGACCAGAAGGGCACACACCCCTGAAACAAGGGTACACCAGGGCTTTATGCAGCAGCGAAGGGACACCCTTGGTCTTGCTCTCAATACCCTTCCTCATGGTACCCAGTGTTCCTTGGCTTTAGTTCGGCTGCTGTTGCAGGCCAAACCAGTGATCCTGGAGAGAGCTCTCAGCGATGGCTCTGAGACCGTCTGCCTGAATGTACCTGCCAGTACCACATTCAGCATCCCATAGGCATGTTTTAAATTATTTTTCCAGACGCGTTTTACCTTACATTCGTCTGCGTTGAAGCTCCCCTGCCTTCATATTGCCCTCTCTGTTTTGAGAATTTAGCAGTGAAGGAGATTGATTGTCAGATCATGCAAGGCTTTGTTGTAGGCAGGCGAGTGGCATGTAGGCAGAAAGGACAAGCTGATGTGAAACCAAGGGTGAGCACAGTCACTCGGGGGTTTTGTGTGCTGACCAAATGGGATGGATGCAAGAAAGAAGCTCAGCAGATGGTGGTACATGTGCCTTGCCTGGAAAGTGTTTGCACAGGGGAGCCGTTGCTGTAAGGCATTCACACCTCCAGGAGAGACAGGGTCACTTTCTGTCACTTTGAGGCGGTTTCACGGGAGAGTTGTTGAAGTAACAAACCTAAAAGCAGCAAGAAGTTGGTTCTGTGCGTCAGGGTAGTTAAAATTACGAATCAGTTGTTACTCTCAACCTCAGGGTAGCTGCTGATCAGGTTGCACAAAAGCGTGCACAGGGTTTTCCTCTTACATTTCAAACTCCGTTTTGTTTGGGAAAGTCTGCTGTCTTCCCAGGCTCTCTCATCCTTTCTTCTTTTAATACGGCACGTTGCCTTGCAATGATTCAAATGCAGTACTACAGGTCTCGGTACTAGTCTGGCATTAAAATCTGCCACACTGGAGACATGTTACGACGTGATTTGATCTTGCCTATCACGAAGAGACTAAGTTGTCTTGTTACCATGTTAACAGCCCGTAACTTCACAGGGCTGTAGCACGGTATCTGGGGTGTCACGTGGGCTCATCCTGCCTATGCAGACAACAGATGGCTACAGCGTGAGAGAGGAAGACTCATGTTATAACATGATCCCCTCGCAGAACAAAAGTCTGCAGAAAGGGCTCTGAAAGTGCTCACCTCCGACGATCTTCACGGCAGAGCGAAACTAAAACGTCCTACTTGGGTCCATTGAAAACTTTCTTTGCAATTAGAGGGATCCTAGCACAGCTCAACCAGTCGACAGGGTGAGGAGGCAAGTGTTTCTAAAGCCACTCGGATGAGTGCTGGCACAACATGTAAGATGGGTAGGACTTTGGTGGAACGTAGATGTTGTTCTTTGCACTCACGTAGCTGGCGCTGGGCTGGTCAGAGTGGTTCGACCTGCCCCCGGCAGACAGAGCCTTGGGCCACGGTTGGATAACACAAAGCCCTTCTTGGCTGTACTGGCTCGACCTGTTCCCAACTGTTCATCCCCACAGCTGTAGCTGACCCAGCTGCCCAAAAAAATGAAAAGGGCAAGGGGAGGGACTGGCAGTTGTGAGATCAGTTCCCGGATCTGGCTGGCAGTATGGCCCTAAAAGAGCACATTGATGCAGCTGAGGTGTGGAATTGGCAGCATCTCCTGGGAGGCACTGGGGATAGATGCTGTTGAAATTGGCTTTGCTGTCAAATGTTTTGTGTCTTCAGACAGCAGCTTGAGACAGCAAAGAAGGAGCCCAGATCCTATACTGGTATAGTTACCACATGCACTTTATAGCACAGCTTAGTGTTTATAACTGGCTTCGCCAAGCGGTGTTTAATCATGATCCAAAATCATTCAACAGCTTTGGACTTGTGGTCTCCCTCCATTGTCCAAGAAAAATGGATTTCAAAATTGGTGGAAGTAGATTAACAATTTGAAACTGTGGCTCAGTTTAAAATGGGGTCGTTTCTCTTTTTGTGCTGGTTTTAAAAGCTGGGTGAGTAGCATGTTTGGGGCTCCCATGCAGTGCCCTTGTGAGGGCTGTACTTTGAAGCAAATAATCGTCCAGGTTTCACTGTATGCTGAAAGGAAAGGGAATGAAGGGAGATGCTTGGATGGTGTTTGGTCAGCCATAAACAAAGTGAAGATTTAAGATGAGGTGTAAGACAGGAAGTGCAATTCAATGGAGTGTCACTGGGAACAAGTTTATAGAGGGTTTCTTTTGGTCTTGTTTTAAACCAAAACAAAAAACAGGATGGTGGTTTTGAATAGGATTCAGAGATGAGGAAGCTGTGTAAGTGATGGGGATTGTGCGTGTCCTTATTGCATGGAGAGGAAGGGAATGGTCTGACTAAAGCACCTGAAGCAAACTGAGGACATCTCGCCTGGCTCGCAGCAGTCGGCCCACGGGAGACCTGTACCGGCAGAGAGGCATACAACAAAATTGCGGAGCAACTTAATGAATTGCCCAGTTTCATCATGTTAAAGCAGCCTTGCCTTCGTCTCCCTAGGGCTTTCCGAATGCTCCCGTCTTGCAACAAAATACAGTTGATGGAGGAGAGATGCGGGATGGGAATGGAGTAAGGGATTATCTGTCACATAATACAGAAAGAGACTTTGCTAAGGAAAGACACCTTTCTTAAAGAGCCGTGCCCCTAATGTGAGAGGGTTGAATGCAATTGCTCTGTGCTAACTAGGCAAATATTTACAAAGTAAGTATACTCAGCAGTGAATTTTCCGATTAGCGTTTAGCAGAATTCATCTTTGCTCTACATATCTGCCACTCTGTGATCTCTCCAGAAATCATGTGAGCCCTGGGTATAGTGGGGGACTTTTTGTTTTTCCAAACTGTTCTAGCTGTCTGTACCTCTGAACTACATTTGTGGGTATTTCCTAGAGGACAAAGGGCTTGAAACTGCTTTTTCAGTGTTAGGCAAAGTTTAACAGCTGCTCCAGAGCTACAGCTCAGGGTAAAGCAAGAGTTGCTTGCTGCTGGGGTGCATGGCAAATGGAAGAGCCATAAAGTTGGCCTGAGTGCTAGAGCTGTTGCTCGGAAGATACTGAGATGATGGTGTATAACTTGCTGATTGTATTACCGACTCTGTGTCAAACTGCCTTTATGCTAAACGGTGGAATTCAGTGTAAACCGAAAGTCTGGGTTCCCTCCCCCCTGCTTCCTTCCAGTTAACATTTCCACTTGGTGGGTACAGTCAAAAATAGTCCTGAACACCTTTCTTTGTGTTGGTCGTTTCAACTGCTCTCTTGAAGGTCCAGGGCTGGCGGGGGGGGGGAGTGGAATTGTGCCTTGTGTAAAAGGCAAAACAGTATTTTTTCCAGAGTTGGTTTTCTCCTTTTTGCCCAAATATATTCCATTCCATTTACTGTAAATAGACCTTTTCTATCTCAAATGTTTTCATTTCAAAAGGCATGCAGATACGGAAGCTCCCTCACCTGTGGGCTACTTAAATATTTAACTTGTGTATGCACGTGGTGTAATGAAGGTGGCTAAGTTTTAGTGTTTAGAGTATTTACAATAAAAATCGACAAAGATAACTCTGAAAATTTTGCAAGTTGACTCCACAGGTTGGAAAGATGTTCTCCAGTTCATGGGTGGAAGTAGAAGCAGCATTGTGAGTGGGTTCAAAAAACCCTAAATTTACTAGGCTGCTACCACCTAGTGGTGGCTGCATCTATACTAGAGGACTAGCTGGGGTTATTTCAGTTAATGTAGGGAAAATAGTAAATCATCAGTTCATCTGCCTGATAATGCCAGCTGCTTGTACAACATCCATTTCCAGTGCTCACTCTGCTCTGGTTTATAGAATTACTTAGGTGATGGGTTTTCTAACACTTCTCTGGGGACGTCAGGAACGTTTGGCAATAAACACTTGCTTTAAAGTCACAAAACAGTTTCCCTTACAACACCCTGTTTTATCCAATAACTCCTTAGCATCTCAAGTTCTACTCTCTCTTCCACCTTAGTTCCAGGAAAAAAGAAAACCACGGGAAAACAGAATCAAACCAGCAAGCTCCCCACCTTGATCTGTATCTGCTCTTTTATCTGAAACTTTACACATTCAGAGTCTCTCTTGATAATTTCGTTTGTGTATATAGGAAAGCAGTTTACCCCTCTTTCTCTTTCTTTCTTGCCGCCTATAAAAGATTAAGCGGACTCTTCTGACTGGGCTGACTGAAAACTGCAACTTGAATTGTAAATAGACTTCAGCAAAACAGTCTTTTCTTTCCACAGTTCTAAGGAAAAATTACTTTGGCTACAACTATATCGTGGTTTCTTTCATGCAAGCGGAAAAGTTTTTGGATTCTCAGATGGAGTCCTTGAGGTTTTGCTTATGAATATATCTCCTGAGAAGTTCATTTTTTCCCAGGAGCTGATGAGGCAGCAGCTGAACTACCAGTGGTTGCTTCATGTTGCCTTCCTCCGTACATCCTTACCTCCCTGCTCGTCTCCGAGACTCTGTCCCTTAACCTTGCCCATGTTCTTTGACTCCGGTGTCAGAATTGACATCATTAAATATTGTCACCTTCTTGTCCTTGCTTTGGAGGGATGACTCTGGTTGTCCATGTTCCCATGGTTACTGTCCGTTCTGCTCCCACAGTTACTGAAGAAGTGGCAGTGGGTGGGAGCCTTGGCAAACAGACCTCTCCGCCCTTGTCCTCTTGACTCGCCGAGTATAAATATCTGTGGGGTCACAAACGGACCGGAAAGCATTTTACAACCTTAGCAAGTGAAAGATGGCGAAGGAGTGAAAGAAAAGGCAGGCCTTTCCCATGCACCTTGCCTTCCTCACCACCTGGATGCAGGCATCTGCTCTGCACCGTAAATGAGCAAAATTCTGGAAGTGGGAATTACCCATCTGAGGAGGGGCTCAGCGTCGTTGGAGGGATATTTGCCCAGATCTCAATGCTCGGTCAAAATCCTCCTCCTTGTGTAAGATACAAGCCTGCCGGAGTTGTATGGCCAGCAAGGTTTTCTGTTGCTGCAGATAGGTACGTAAGCAGGGAAAAAACAGTAGTATAGGCCAAGCCTAACCTCTGCTGGAGCGGACAGAGCGGTTGCCAGTGCGAGAATACCCTTGCGGCCGTCCTTTGCGCTGCGGGAGAAGTCCCTCACCAGACCCAATGTGGTTGTTGTCACGGTTGTGGTGTTTCCCACACACCTCCACAGCTCCCTTGCTGCTCTTCCAGTTCAGGTGCGGCGGAGCTGGGCTGACTCTCACCCATCCCCATACAGCCGGGGTTTGTGCAAAGCAGCTCGCTTTTTTCACCAGCTGCAAAACCAACCGCGCAGGTTGGGGGTAACCACAGAGCAGCTCGACTTGTTGCGAGCTGCTGCTTTACGGTATGCATGGAGTTTCATAAGGGGCCTGCAAAACTCCTTCTTGACAAAGAAAACGTCAGGTCTGGTTTGTGCGGGTAAAAAGGAAGAGCGCTCACCCAAGCACGTGCGTGTGTCAGCATGTGCCTGGCCACGTCCCTACCGGCGTTTTGAATGTGTTCATTCAGGGGTGGCGGGCCGGCTTCGGGAGAGAAAACCTCTGTGCATCTGTGCTCCTGATGTCTGAAGTGGTCTTTGCCCTTCGTGAAGGCACGTTGTTTAAACTTCACGTTTGTTTTACTTGATGTTGACCTCATCTGTTTGCCTGTGCTAGTAAGGCAACGTCACTTACCACAAGTGCAGACCACCTATCCCTTGGAGCATACCTCTCCTGCACAGGAAAATGTAATTGCGAGCCAGCAGCACAAGAACAGCATAGCAGCTAGGAAGGAGCCCAGGGCACAGAGGAGAGCAAAAAAGGAGGTAGAGTTTGGATATGATTAATTGAAGGATGAGTATACTGTAAGAAAAAGAATATATTTTTGGAAATACTGGAAGCAGAAGAAGATAAAGTTAGGGAAAATTAGGGGGGAATTGGAAAACCATGTGTGATATACACATGTTGAATGTAAAAGTCGTGACTTTTGCATTTCAGAGTTTTAAGACGTTCTGGTTTTGGTCTGTGCTTTCTTGAGTGCTACCAGTGTATATTGCCCTCGTTCACTTTGCTCCTGATATTTCCTGTTGAAAAACAAACTTATTCTGCGTCCTCTGTCTTCTCTTTGGTCAGCAAAGAGTTACAAAACATCTCTCTGGGTATGATAAAAAATGAGCTCTCTCTATCTCGGTCTCTTCGTGCTCTTCACACCTCTCCATCCTAACAGAGCTCACATGGTTTCCTGCCCGGCTCCCTGATGAAGCCCATCCATGCTCTGCTTGCAGTCCTTTCTTCAGCCTAACGCACGTCCCCTCGGGGGAGTGTTTCCTGACCTCGCTGGGAATGGGACAGGGTGGCTCACGCCTGCCAGGAGGTGACCCCCACTTTGCTGAGGATGAACACCAATGTCAGGGGTACAGCAGCCGTTTCTGTTGGTGTCGCTTCAGGGTCTTTGCTCCTCAGCCTCACTTTGCCACTCTGGTTTTGTCTTTGTCCATCATCCACAGACACGTTTTCGTGATGGTGACAACCAAAGGCTGCTGGGGAGGAAACTGCTCTTCCCTGTTGTTTCCGTTCCTTCCTGCCCTTAGCCTAAAGGGAGTGGTGATTAGGGGGTCACTTCAGTCCAACATAAACCCGTGCCCTGGTGAAAAAGGCCCTGGTCACTGCATGGCCATGTGAATGTTAGGGCTGTGCAAGGGCTGGGGTGGGAGTGGGCGTCCAGGGAAGGACGAGGACCCTTTCAGCAGCCGTGGGGCATCACATCGGTTGCCATTTATCCTTTCTTCCATCCGCACTCTCTGGCCAAGGTGAGACGCCGCCAGTGAGAACCAGATGCGCTTGTCCTGCCCCCAAATGCAGTGTGTGGAAGAAGGCGGCAGGCAGGAAGCCATGACTGTGATTCCTTTTTAAACATATACCCCGTGTAGATACAGTCCGGGTTTGGCTTCTGGGCTCACTCTCTTGCCTGCAGCTGTGAGACTCGGCTACCTGCCTTGCATCCAGGAGCACCATGCGTGGGCCTGGCTTCTCATACATGCCTGGCTCCCATTTCTCTGGGTTGCGGAGCAATGCTTCCCCTTAATTATCATGCCTCTGCATTTCAGCTTGATTTTTAAAAATTACCTCTTTTTGTTTGTAATAGCTTTCTTCTTTTTGTGTGTGTGTGCCTTAATATAGCCAAGAAATGAGCAATGAGTCAAAACACAGAATTCAAATGCAGATTCTTAGAGCACTTGTAGGTGACCTTTGTTTTCAGTGCCCACATCCTCAAATTCTCTAGCATTATACACAGATTATAGCTCCATTGCATGTTTTAATGGGCAGATAATTAGATGAGCCATGAACTTTATTTAATCCACTGTCTATGTAAACGGATCTGTTTTGATTAAAAGGTGAGATTAGTTTTTTTGACAGGTCAGTTCTCCCCCTTCCACCCTCCCAGGAAAAAGTGTATCGAGGATTATGCTCTATTAAGTGTTCACGATTATTGGAAATGCTGCTTATCTTTGACATGTGTTTAATGGCCATTTATTGTAATTTGTGCAAGGAGATGGGGTCAATGCAAGTTATGTTGCATCCGAACTACTAAGTGCCTGAGAACTATGTTCTTATCTTCTGTCATTACTCCTTGCTTATGAAACAAGCCTGTAATAGGAAATCTAGGCAATTCGGAGACAAGCACATGTTGTACTGTGTCAAATGGAGAACTTAAACAGCTCTACTAGAGTTTCTAAATCCCTGTAGTTACTCAACAGCTATCAGGCTTGCAGATGAATGCTGAAATGCCTGTTAGGCTGTGTGCTCCCTTGGCTGCATGCTGTTAACAAGAAGGGGGTGAGGGGGAGGACTTAAAGCAAGGAAAGTTTCAGCTTTCAGAAAGCACAACTTGCTAAGTTCTTGTCCTGAGACAGTTGCTGGCAAGTGGCACTGGGGATGCAGTTACATGCCGTGCATCATCGTTAGCTTTGGCTTCCAGATCCAGTCAAGCTTATTTCCTATTTACGCGTACACTATTGGTGTAGAGCTTGTAAGAGGTACAGCTCCAGCCCTTTGTTCTCCTTATCTGGTTTATTTTTTTCGACACATGTTATGTCCTCAGCAATGTTAATGCTACAAACTGATAAGGAAGCAGAGGGGGTCATTAAGGTGGATGTGTTAGGTGGGTTTTGCCTTCTTGTTATGGGAAGTGTGAAACAACGAAGGATGCTGCTTGTTACTGCATCTTGGCTTTTATTTTTTTGGTTCCAGGTGGTGTCGGTGTAACAAAGAGTGTGTGTCAAAGACCCACACGTGGACAAATGTTTGCATCTTCTGCTTACATGATGTATACCCCACTTTTTTAACTGACCATCTGTGTTATTGTCTGCATTAACCGTTAACATTTAATTGTCCCAGTTGGTTGCATGAGGCCTTTACATTCCCTTTGAAAAGTGTTTCCCACTACTTGTAGTTTGTAAGTTAGTCTCATTAATATGTGGTTGTATATTACTTCTGTCTATCTCCGAATTTCATACATGAAATATTCTAAATAGTACATACACGTCTCTGGTATGGTGTATTTGTAATAGTAGCCATCTCAACTCTTCTTTGACATGTCAGCATTTTGCGTTCTCTGGTAAAAGTGATTATATTAGTGACTTCAAGAAAATGAGTGCATTTTGGAAAAGAAAGCATTTTGTTACAGATTTTTAATCATCTTGTTAATTGGGTTCTGTGGTGTTTTGATCTCTTCTCAGTAAGTTACTAGCCTGGGTCACAGATAAGAGAAACAGATGTTGGGATGCTTGATCAGAAGCAATGCTCGTGGGACTGTGTGCAGCCTTTACCGCTGGTAGTTGAGAATTAGCAGAGAGCATCCCACTGAAAGTTTCTCTCTGTTTGCTTGCAGACAGCCAGTCTGATGCGGAGACACTAGCTACAGGAAACGAAGTCTTGGACCTGACCTCCTGCGAGAAGGAACAGCCAGAGGAAATAACAGAGCTACCAGAGAGTGCATGCGGCCCAAAGGAGGAGCAAAAGGCTGACTCCCCTCTGGCAGATGAGGATGCCGAAGAAAAAGCGGATGGATATGAAGAGGGCCCTGAGGAAGATTCTGTAAGTAATAAAAGTCTTGACCTCAATTTTGCCAGCAAATTAATGGACTTCAAGCTGGCAGAGAGTGACCAGAGTGCAGGCAGCAGTTCTCAGACTGAAAGGAAACATGCCTGTGACATTTGTGGCAAAACCTTCAAGTTTGCTGGCACTCTTAGCCGTCACAAAAAGGCCCACACTCGTGAGGACAGAAAGGATGAAAGGAGCAGTGAGGATGAAAGCAAAAGCATTCAGGATGATGCAGGAGCTCCCTCGATGCAGGACTCTGGTCTTGAGCAGGAAGAGTCTCCGATGGACTTGAAGGTAGTGGAGTCTCCTGTGGACTGTGAGGCAACAGGAAAGGAGAATGAAGAGAGCGAAAGCATCTCTGAGGGGGAAGGCACAGAGAGAAAGTCCACTGAGAAGAGCAGTGATGACAAAAAACCAAAGACTGATGGGGCTAAGAGTACTGCAAAAGCAGACAAAAGAAAGAAAGTCTGTACTGTGTGCAACAAGCGTTTCTGGTCTCTGCAAGATTTGACGCGACATATGCGGTCTCATACAGGTAAGAGGAGGCTTGAGAGCAGAACAGATTATGAGCAGGTCTGCCACCAGACTGAGGCATCTGCTCGCTAGGTGCACGATTGCTGCTAGCACTTGAGGTCGGAGACACTGCTTTTAGTCCTGTGGGTATTTGCAAGGTGTCTTCTCTTCCCCAACCTACCATGCTGCATACAAAGCCTGTCGAGGGAGCAGGAAATGTCAGCACTGCCTTATCTTCAGTTCCCACACCATTGTCCCCCATGCTTGTTTTCAGAGTTTAGGAGTGAGGACATGTATGGAGATCCCCATGCAGTTGTTCTGTCCAGCGTCTGACTCCCTTCTTCTCATATGTGCGTGACTTGACCTCTTCCCAGTATTTCGAAGAGCAGTGGAGAAACCTGGCAGTGTATGATAAGACTTCATCTCTGAGTGAAAGTTTAGAGAGGGAGAGCCTGGTTTTGTCTGATTATCTAAGCCTGGTACGGGTAACGTGCTGGTGATCTGCATGACCTGCTGCTTAAGTGAAAGGCGAAGCTACAGTGGGGGCCCTGCTCTTCATTCAGGCTTGGGCAGGGGGACACAGGTGGAACACAGGTAGTAAAATGCTTATCCGGTGACTTGACTCAGCAGTTAAAATATGCAGGATCGCTTTATGCGATACAGAGTTTGCAGCAGTACCATGCAGAGGAGATGAAGTCATGAGCCAGCTCAAAGGTGAATTAATCATTCATCCTTGTTAATGCATTCTTATTAACGATGCATTTTACCTGTCAGTGAACTGCTCTGATGGGGGAAGACTGGTGCCGTTTGTCCTTTGACATTTTGTGTCTTTTGAAGATGCTCTCTGGTGAAGACAAGAACTTTGTGATTAACAAAATATTTGTGTTGTAATCAATGGTGATGTTTAGTAAACTACACCAAAGACTAGTGCCTTAACCAAACTTACTACCCTTCTGAATCATGACTATTGACCTCTCAAGTGCAAAACTGACCTGTTTTCTTCCGGCATCGAGGACTCAAATTGTGAGTTGAGCCGTAAGTGAAACAGGGGCTGGGTCCCATTCTTTGTGCCTATTTTCATACTAATTCAGAAGCCTTGAGGAGATTCTAGTTTCTAAAGTACTGAGCTTCACCTCCAGATGACACACTGGTGTGTGCCCGAGGAGATTCCCATACAGTGTGCTTTAAGCGTTTGCACTGCATGCTGAGATACACAAGGCTTGTCAGCATGGTTTTTCTTCCATTCTTTTTTATTTGACACTGAAGGATGTTTTAACATAGAGTAGGTGGTGAACGGGAACCTGGGACAGTGCTTTCTTCAAATTTAACAAGTATAAATACCATCTATCCCTGCTGTTAGATCAGCGCATTTTCAACTGAGGATTTTGTCTCAATACTGTGGGTTGACTCTCTTCCTCCCTCTCTCTCTCCCACTTGTTCAACCGTATTGACAAAGTACTGTCAGGTTGTAACATTGCTTATACTTCAGTTTTAATGTACGGGGCTTTTTAAAGATAACTGCAAGGCTCTGGAATTCCATTACTCAGGAGAGGAGCATTTGGGACACGCTGAAGTGTGCGAGAAACCTCTGCCTGCCTACTGAATGGCATTCGGGCTGGAAACGTTTCGTTCTCCCAGTGCAGGCTGCTTCCCAGCAAATAGCTGGGGGATGCTCTGGTGCTGGCTGCCCAAGCGCGGGGTGGGCCACAGCACTGCACTGGCCACGGCCACGTGCTGGGTGGGCAAAGGCTGTCGGCCGAAAGTGCTCCCAGGGAGCCGTGGCCTCCCTTGATAGCAGATGCCCGAGCAGGGCTCTGGAGAGAAATGTTTCTAAGCAGCGCCATGCTTCCCAGGGACAGCAGGACCTACTTGCACATTTCAGCCAGCCACCTCAAGTTTCTATTAACGATCCCGAGCATTATTACAAGTGGGAAATGAGCCGCAAGTGTCTTGTTCATTGTATGCTCATTGGCACAAGGTGGTGTCTTGATGGAACTGCAGCACTGAAAAATCTTTAGTAGGTGCAATCGGAAACAGAAAACGAACTGGTCAGGGTGGGACCTTCAGTTCCCCAGGGCAGGCAGCACCTTGGGGCACTGCACGTGGTTGGGACTTTGGGGGAATTTTGTCTGTGGGGCTCTGGTTGCTTTGTTTTCTGATGAGCTCGTGCTTAGGAAAGTATTCAAGCGTTTCAGGTACAAAAAGCAGCTCTGAGATGGGAGTAAACTACTTGTTGATTACAGCAGAAGATGCCTGCAGCTGCTCAGCAGCTTAAGGTTGCAAAATAAGAGGAAGAATTCTGTCCTCCGAGTAGCATTTCTGGGCTGGGTGTGAAGAGGTTTTTCAGGGGTTTTCACATGTCACTCCTGTCCTAAAGCACCAGTGGGCTGAGGAACGCCACTGGCTCTGTAAATAACATCCCACGGCAGGCATTTTTTTACTCTGTCAGTAAATTTTGATCACCTCTAAAAGACACCTCCCGTGTCCCATGAATGCCTGACCACTCTAGGTCCTTCAGCTGCTCTGTGTCCGTTTGGAAACGTGGTGATACTGTCTTCTGCTTCACAGAAAGAGGAGGGGCTGTTGTGGCTAGGGTATTTCCTGACAGCTTCTCTTTGCCTTTGGTGATTAATTTGCTTGCCCGTCTGTCAGCATCTAAGAGAGAGGGAGATGTTTTCTCGTGCTGTTCGGTTCGGTTTTTAAGCGCTGTTGACCGCGGTTACCTGGGCAGTATCCTTGTCCTTCCATCTCAAGTCCTCTCTCTCCACATGTATCGGGGGCTGACCTGCAGCAGGGAGTCCCCATGGTGGGCTGGTTTCACAAAGGCTTTTGAGCTCCAGAGGACGACTGCAAACTTCTTCCAGAAAAGTTGCTGACTAAATTAGATGGGACGCTAACGAGCACTTGAGGCTTATGGTGTTCCTCGTTTCTTAGTGCTGGGCCATACCAAGTTTGTAGAAATCTCAAGACGCTTAGTTTTGGGTTTTCATTTGTGCCCCAAGGGATTTATCTGTATTCCTGCTTGCATGCCATCAGCTAGTTTGATAGTAGAGAGGCGAAAAACGTGCATAAATGCAACATCCATATTTGATATAGGTACTGAATTTCCAAAGTGTAGAGCATCTCACGTTGCTTGAAACAAGAGGGAGGTGTGTTTGTGACCTTACGGCTGACTTGGTATTTTAATTCTTTTCTAGGTGAGAGACCGTACAAGTGTCAAACCTGTGAACGGACCTTCACTCTGAAACACAGCCTGGTTCGTCACCAGCGCATACACCAGAAAGTCAAAAATGCCCGAAACCACGGGAAGGAGAGCGACAAGGAGGAGACCCAGTCGAGGTGTGGAGAAGACAGCGAAAATGAGTCAAGCCACAGTGGCACCAACCCCATCTCTGAAAACGAGTGCGACTCTGCGGGGGGCATCGGTAGCCATCCATCCCTCGTGGGAAGCCGAAAAGAGCCCCTGGCCGGCACGGCCAAGGAATCCCCCTGCAGAGAGGAGAGGCCGAGCGGGCGAGGAGCCGGCACCTGCCTCGTGGAGCCCACCAAGAGTGCACAGAAACAGACAGCAAAAGACCAGGAACCTCGGGGTAGCTCCGAGCACGAGAGGCCCTCAGGTTTCATTCAAGACTTGCTGGAGATGCACAACAAAAAGTCTCCCATGAATCACATCCTTGCCTCTGCAGACAGCGCGCCTCAGCTCTTGGGGGTTGAGTGACTTGCTAGGAGGTGGGACCCGTCCCAGCACGCAAACTGAAGCCAGCAGAGCAAGGTTTCTGGAGTCTTTGTTTTTTGGAAGAGCGACCTACAGCTATGGGGAAGAGTATGGCAGACTGGACGTGGTGCCATATGCCTTTCAGTATAATAATGCAAGAGACTACAGTATATACTGATTTGAGTGCCTTACTACTTTATTAGATCTTTTGGTATCATAGATTTTTTTTTTTTCAAAAATGATTTTTTTTAATATTTTAATGAATTATTTGGAGAGGACCTTTTTCATTTAAGCATTAATGTTACCTTTTGTATTGGTGTGCGTGAGCTTGTTCTTGTATATCTGTGATAGTCGCTGTGTTTGTTCTCTGAGCTGGAAATGGGGGCAGTGGGGTGGGAGGCCCTTGGATACCACAGCCAATAACTGGAAGAAAAATTATGTGAATTTCATATGAAATAGTCAGAGGAAATGCAGATGAGATGTTGATTTATTGTTTTTTCTCAGTAGATGTTCTTGCATTTGCCACATGGTGGAGCATTAAGCCTGTTCCGGGCCTGAACAACGTGGCAGTTGAAGGTGTTCAAAGTGGTTCAAGCCAAAAGCAGGAAACAACGAATTTCAGCCTCACGCTTGTTTCCACTTTTCAGCATTAGAAATGGTCTTCTGAACCCTAGGGTTTTTTTCTGGCCATCGTGGACTGAGCATGTACGCAGAGAAGAGTTACATAGCAACGTAACCTATGGAAATTATGCACCCGCTGTTATATATGTTTGATTTGCTTCAGTATATTATTATTATTATTTTATTATTATTTTATAAATCCATCAGTTCGCTTGTCTCTGCAGTCAGCAGAAACCAATGGGCAATATTTGCCCACGCAGATGCGTAACGCAGCTTGGATTCCCCTCTCGAAACGTTTTTTTGACTTCTAACGCTTTCACCAGCTCCTCTTCTTATGTTGCAGCTCTTCTACTGTACTTTAAAATGAAACCCTTCCTCTGACCGGAGAGTCAAGTGGAGGCCAGCGAGGTATCGTCACGCCTGTACAGGGCGACGTCTCACCGGTGGTGGGGAGCGAGTGCCTGCGAGTGGGTGCGAGTGCGTGCGTTGCGTGTGTGTTGGGGGGAGAAGCGTGCGAGAAGGGGGGCGGTGGAAGGCCCCTCCAGGCGCGTGAGAAAAGGCACTGCGAGTTACTAGATTGAGTCGTGTTGCAATCACATCGGTGGCAGCGTGTGTTACTTTTTAAAAGAGCAAAGTTCTTCCGTCTTCCAGTTGAAAGCAAGCAGGAGAGAAATGCGAGCCTTACCGTCATCTTGCTACTGTCATGTTCTAGAGCAAGAAAATACTACTGGTAATAAAACTACAGATATAAAGACATGTTAAAAATAAATAAAGTAAATTAAAAAAAAAAAATAAAATTCTTCCTGAGATTTTGGGGTTGATGCTTGAAGACTTGAGGTGTGTGTCTAAATTTCATATCAATAATTTAACCCCTTTAATGCTGGCAGCTGGAATTTCTCCCCATGGCTCCTGTTGCCGGCAACAGGCGACACTCCAGCCACCACTATTGAAGGGGTTAAGCGAAATGTATCCTACTGTAGCTGCGCATTTCTAGGAGTGCCCAGCGTTGTTTTTTTGTTGTTGTTGTTGTTGTCCTTGTTGTCGTCGTTATTGTTTGTTTGTTAATTGTCCTTCAGTCATGACCTCTGGGACAGACAGAGCCATAATAGCATTGCCGGAGCCTCACTGTGCTATTCCACCACTGCAGCCCCCCCAGCCCAGCCCACCCCGCACTGTGACCCCCCCTCCCCCCTTCCCTCTCTCCCTCTTTATCCACCCCACCCCTACCCCCCCGCAAAATCGCTTTTCCTGCTCTCACCAGACATGGAGGAAGTGGGCCTCGGACCCCGACTATATTATATAATATATATATATCTATATATATCTATATCTATATTAAAAATTCTCCGAAAATTTCTGGAGACTGAAATCTCACTGTCCAGAATTCAAAGGAAGAGAAAACGTTCTCGAGTAATATTCTTGCGAATAGAATAAGAAAAAAAAATGGTTGAGGTATATGTGATTTCTATTTTTTTTTATCTTTTTTTTTTTTTTTTTAAATAGGGATGTTTGAACCAGTTCAGAAACGAAGCTAACGCCAGATATAGATAAATCAGTCACAACCAATGATTCATTTGAAACTCTACCCAGGTGCATTCTACTTAATTAAAACCAGTTCACGCATCCCTTAAATTGTTATTACTATTATAATTATAATAATTATTATTATTATTATTTTGGGTATTTTTTGGTTTTTGTCGTTTTGTTTATTTTTTGGTTTGGTTTTGGTTTTGTTGTTTTTTGTTTTTGTTTTTGCAACTCTCCACACTAAACTGCGCAATACTGTGGGGGAGAAGCCATTACTAAACTATATGCTGCAGAACAATGTAGCAAGTAATTAATTCCCAGCAGCCTGCCGGGACATCTGCTAGCAATAATCACTATTGATTTAAAGCTTTATTTAGCCTTTATCTATATCCTAGTAGAGTATAAGATCTTGCCACATTTTATTGACATTTTTATTAGTTGAGTTTGACTGAGAACCGTTGCTGTTGTTGGGTTTTTTTGTTTCCCCTCCTCCCCCAATATTAAACTGTGAAATTTATAATGTGTTTAAACTATGGGTGAATCTTAGGCTTTAGTTTGCATGTTCAGCTAATTTGTCTCTATACGATTTTTTTGTTTGAATCTTTTTATTTTTTTTTTTTCCTCTCTCAGGGCTTTTACAAAAAACAAAAAACAAACAAAAAAAAAAGGATCTTCTGAAATTCTTTTGACTGAGTTGCAATGGACTTAACATTGAGATAATTCAATCACTACATTAAGCACTTGACTGTGAAAGCGCAAAAAAATAAAAATAAACAAAGGAAAAAGAAAAAGAGAGAACCTTGTTTGAGGCTGTTGTGAAATAACTCTCGGGGGCTATGTGACAGTCTGATTCCATTTTCAGAATGATTCATCATCTTCTCTCTCCTCTCTGTGTGTCTCCTTTCTTTTCTCTCTCTCCACGAAGGAAGTTTAATCCTAGTGATTTCATCCCATGCAGGAAACAGTAATAAATGTGTAGAATTCATATTTTTCTAAAGGGAACTTAAACTGCTGCTACGAATTGTGTACAAGACTGGTTTATGCCACATGAACAGAGAATCACACATTTGTTTTGGTACTTTTACTCCTCTTTTTATTCAGTTGTACAGTACTTCCAAATTCAAAATAAAAAGTAAAAGTTGTTCTGTATCAAACCATCTAAGCAATAAAATGTTATATTTAAAAATTATAGGTTACAAAATGGACGTGGCTTTTCTTGTGGGTTTGTTGTAACTGGCTTTCAGGCTTCTCTGCTAGAGGACGACGTCCGAGCTGGAGCTTATCTGCGTAAATAGCATCGCCGTTTCTCTTCCTTCAGTCGGACTGAGCTTGACTCGGAGGTGAATGTAGCACTTCTTTGAAAACTCACGTTCATTTTGACCACCCTTTTCTGGTAGTCAAACCACTGACTACAGTCTCTGCCATTTTCTGGGAGTCAAGCCCCTGTGAAATGGTGCTTTTCTCTCGGTGCAGTTCCTTATCGTAGCAACCGAAGGCAGCAGGAAAGTACTTTGCTGCCCATTTTCCTGCACAGGTGTTGGGTCAGGGTTCTCTCTCCTCTGTTTTTATTAACTGTAGCGCTGTGATGACGTTCAGTGAGCATCCTTCTGGCACGCTGTGGTGATAAACACTCTTTATCAGTCCATTTCTGTATAAAGGAAGTAGGTTTCTGCCACCATAGTTTTATTTTTACATAAATGCGTACGGCTGTGAAATCTTCAGGACATGTCTGAAAGCCACGCGCACGTGTCAAAAAAAAGAAGAGAGAAATCCTTTGTTGTAGTTTGTTGGAGCCACCTTAGCTGCATTTTATACGCTTTCCTATAAATAAAACGCATTTCACAGGGCAGTGAACCAAAGAATCGTCTTGAGTTGCGTATCCAGTTCTGGAGGCTGGGGGATTGCAGCAAAGCTGAAGCATCCGCATCTTCCTAAGCCCTGGTGGGATGGTTCTTTCTGGTAGAGAAGTGAAGGAGATTCAGAATGAGAGAGACGCGGCCAGGGGGTGAAGTGCTGCTGCTTTCCTCCCTCTGCCCTCCTGCACCTTCGTCACAGAGGTTAAAATTCCCTACAGCGCTCTCTCTGGGGAGGACCTGGTCCCTCACCGCCAGACAGGGACAGGGTGAAAAAAAACCCAGTCCATCAACCAGCTCTGCCCCCAGCCAAGGGTCTCTGACGAAGCACCCACCTGGGTGGGACGAAGGGGTGGAAACAAGATTTCTGATGGAGGAAACCTGCAGAAAATCGCGTTCTTCCCACTCCCGCCCACTGGGCTGAGAAACCTCCCTTCCTCTTGTGAGGCGGCTGGGAAAACTCACAACCGAAGGGTGTGGGGACCTGGCATGAGGCGTAACGTCAAATGGGATGAGTTTATGTGGCTGGGAAATGATTGTGACTAATTACTTACGAAACAGATGACTTCGAAAGCACTTGGTTCTTGGCCATGGAAGGGCGCAATTTGTGTACCCAGACCTTCTCCACTTCTGCCTGACTTTGGCTGTGACCATCCCTGAGCTGGGAGTTTTCCCTGCTCTGCTCGCCTTCAACAGGGCCAGCTCCTGCAGCCGGCTGAGCTTTCCTCCTTGGTGTTTCCCTCTCCCTCCTCCTGCCTCTGCTTCTCCCCGCAGTAACTCCTGTGGTGGCCATGGCAAGAGCTGGCCCGAGACATGGGGCTGACAGAGGGATGGGGAGGTGGTGGTGTCTCCATGTGCCTCCTCCAACTTGCTGCTTCCTTGCCCTTGCCTCATTCCCTAAAGCTTTTTCTTCCACCATTTTAAAGGTGGAGCAGCAGGATAAGTCTTGACCTGGGTGGAGCTGTGTGTTGTGGTTCTATCTCACAGCAGTGCCTCCGGTGTGGAGTCCTCGCCCCAGAGCGTTAAGATTTGGGGAAGACCTACATCCTCTGCCGCCGTGGGGATGCGTTGGTGGCGAGGGGCACCAGGAAGGTGGATTTTTGGAAGTGTGGAATATGGATCTGTGGGCTGTGGACCATGGAGGGGGTAGGGTTGGGTGATAGCAGGCTTGGGTGAAAACTGGCTGTGCCAAGGGAGGATATTGAGCCTGGTTGGAGCATCTTTTGCGTATTTATTGATGCTGAAATGCAAACTGGTAAAAAGAAAGGAATAAAAGTACTTGTTTTCCAGTACCGAGCTGTCACGAAGTACCCAGCATTTGGGGGATGGGAGGGCTGTCTACCTACACTTAGATCTTCAGAAAGGGAATACAATGAGAAAATATTTGCTCTTGATACTATTAACATAGTGTTTTGCCCTGTTCTGTTGCAAAAAAAGTCTTTGTCACACCAGATTAGATTAGTCACAATTCGACTAGCAAGGAAAACAAGGGGTGAAAGTTTACTTGAAACCTTTCCTTGTTTGCAAGCCTCCGGTTTGGGGAATGACACATGGCTTTTTCTTTAGGCATTTCTGTAGAGACTGGGAGTTAAGATGGGATTGACAATGTCAGTTTTGGAAACCCTGAGGGTTGGACTGTCTGCAAAAGGGAGACGCAAGATCCCAGCACGGAGTAACTGGCACTTTCTGTATGTCAGTCTAAGAGGCACCATCTTTCATCATCCACTCTGATAATAGGAAAAGAAAAGGATGTAGAAATGCATTAATTGGATCGTTTATTTGGGACATCTCTAACTACTGGACTGTGGAAAAATGGGCCGCACTGGCATTTCCCAGGGTGCTTGAGCAGCCAACATCAGGGCGGGAAGTGAGTGAAACCTGGACAACGCACCAGTATCTTCTGGCGACATGGGTCACTTGAGCTCTCCAGCCTAGGAGCCGCGTAAAGCGCTTTTCCTCTCTACTCCCTTTCCTCAGCAGCGGCTGCGATGGCCCGCGCAGGGGAGAGGCTCGCTGCAAGCGTGCGGCAACAGCGAAACGGGCGATAAAGAAGATGCTGGGGTTTTGCTCTCCAATCTGTTTAAATAAGGGAAGCGGAAGAGCCACATTTTGCCCTGGGGGATTTTGAAAACCTCCTTCATGTCAGCGAAGAGCTGGATGCTACACACAAAAAAAAAGGTCCAAGGTTTGGGGAAGAAAGGTTGCATGTGTGGAAGGTGGGTGTCTAACTGGCTGTTATTTGACTAGCTGTCTCCACAGGCAGACTGTGCCTGTGCTGTGGCTGACAGGGGAAGATGACCGGTTGCCTGGCTGCGTGCGTACAGCAGGTCGGTGGCACCATGTCACTGTGGTCACCCCTGGATTTTGTGTTCTGGGCATGCTCTGCTTCCTGGGTTTGGCCTCCAGCCCCAGCCCAGAGCTGCTCCCCTTGCTCCATGTCCTCACGTGTGCACACAGGGAACAAGGCAAACAGATGTCCAGGAGCATGTTGTTGTCACTGTCTGGAAACAGGAGACTCCTAATACCTGCAGGTTTGCTGGCAGATCACAGGATTTCCCCAGCCCTGGGCAATTAGTGCCATGCCGGCTCTCAGGTTTATAGGAAGTGGAAATACCCCAAGATGACAGGAATCACATAGAATTGCCTAGGTTGGAAGGGACCTTTCAGATCATCTTGTCCAACCATCACCCTAACTCTGACAAAACCCACCACTAAACCATATCTCTAAGCACCACGTCTACTTGTCTTTTAAATACCTCCAGGGATGGCGACTCAACCACTTCCCTGGGCAGCCTGTATGTTATTATGCTTAATAACCCTTTCAGTGTAATTTTTTTCCTAATATCCAGTTTAAACCTCCCCTGGCACAACTTGAGGCTGTTTCCTCTTGTCCTATCACCTGCTACTTGGGAGAAGAGACCGACCCCCACCTCTCTACACCCTCCTTTCAGGTAGTTGTAGAGAGTGATAAGGCTCGATAAGGCTCTTTTTCTCCTCAGTCTCCTTTTCTCCAGGCCAAAAAACCCCAGCTCCCTCAGCCACTCCTCATAAGACTTGTTCTCCAGACCCCTCACCAGCTTCGTTGCCTTTCTCTGGACCCGCTCCAGCACCTCAATGTCTTTTTTGTGGTGAGGGGCCCAAAACTGGACACAGTACTCGAGGTGGGGCCCCACCAGTGCCGAGTACAGGGAGTTCAGCACAGCTGGGATTCCTGAGCTGGCAGCTCTGCGGAGGCTGTGTGCAGTCGGTCACAGTCTCATCCACTGGTTTTGAAGTAAGACCCTTAGCAGGAAAAGTGTTTTGTTAATGCAGCCCCCTCCAGAGCCTAAAGCGTGTCCCGCAGATGCCTTGGTGCTCGGCAAGCCTGAAGCTCTTGGCCTTTCTCAACATGGCCACACCGGCCTCTTTCCTAGTCACCTCAGCTGAGGATTGAGTTATTGGGAATGCATTTTTTAGGGGATTTAACACTTTCTCACCAGTCCTGAAAGGGCAATTTGTACCAAGCAAGCACAGGGTGTTGAGTGGGTGTCAGACACTGGTGGCGTGTGCCCTTGGTCCTATGAAAAGTTACGGACTCATTCATCCTGTGGCATGCATGTGTTTGTTTGGGACTTATTAAGAGGGCTGGGGGGGGGACACAGCCCAGAGGAGTGCTCTGGGGCAGAATTATTTGGTTTTTTAGGATCTCACCAGCTGCTGAGCATCCCTGTGTGCTGCCTGGGCTCATCAGTGGTTTCACCTGGGGCAGTGAGCCTGATTTAAAGCAAGGGAGAGGAAGGGGGTGGACAAGGAGAGTAGTGTTGTGTGCTGATGAAGCATATGTTGGTATTTTATATTAAAAAAAAAAAAAAAGTTTAGGAAAGTATTTTACCAGTCAGATTTTTTTTTTCTCAATGAAATTAACTGGATCAACACCTGGGAGAAGGACAGTGGAGAGGTGGAGGGAAGTTGGCCTGCTCAAGGACAGTGGTGAAGACACAGCCTGGGGACAGGTTACTACACAGAATGGGGTGCCCAAGAGCTACAGGAACATCTCCCCTGCTGTTGCTGGCTGTGTGTGTCACCTCAGGTAAGTGGCCTGTATCTGCATGCACGTGTCATGCTGTTAATGGGGTGCCTGACAGAGGAAAAAGCTGATTCTCTAAGGAAATGAAACCTTCAGAGTGTCCCTAGGTAAGGGGCCAAGATGTCTTCACTTCAGGAGGCATCTGAAATCACCCTGTAGAGCTGAAACTGAGTAAAGATGGAGTGGAGAAGCACTGCTGAGGCTTTCCAAAAATTCTAGTATTGCCTCCTACTTTCAGTCCCCTCTCAGCCTTAAAAAAAAAAAAAAAAACCACCAAACACCCCACGTTCAAAGGAAGTAGTTTTTTCATCTGTTAAGTAGTAGCAAGTGAGAAGATGCCTCTGGCTCGCCGACCCTCGCTGCGTAATGCAGTAGAAAACCTTGTAGCAATCCTCTGAGTAGTAGGAACTGCAAATAGCTTTCTCCTCTGCTGTGCTGGTTGTTTATTTCTCCTGCGCCAGATTCGTCTCTCGTTTGGCAGGGAAAAGGGCCGGGAGTGTTTGAGGAAAGTCTGAACGATGGGTGTTTGGAATACGCTGTTGTGAAAGCGCCTGAACCCCTCCAAGGGCCTTTCAGCAACGGGCTGTGAAGCGGTTTACGAACATCAGTTAATGGGAGGCTGTAAACAAGAGGGAAGTTTGCTGGAGAAAAAGGCTTTTCAGCGTGGAAGGCCTGATCTATTTTCATAATCGCAGAGGTTAACGTGGTAAAGGCCAGCTCTGCTGCGGGCTGACTTTCCGTCAGGAATTTTTAGCCTGTAACCGCCTGGGGAGCGTGGCCACGCTGCTCGTAAAAAGATGTGCGAGGGTTAGGACAAAATGTCTCTGTGTGTGTGTGTCTTCTCCCATATCCCGTTACCTGATTGTGCGGAGAATGACGACAGCTTAGATTTGCAACTACGGTGGTTGTTTTAAATGAGCAGCGACTGACTTCTAATGAATCTGCACCCAAAAGGAGCATTTGTACTTCATTTCAGGGTGACGGCAGTGCTAGTTGTGAGATGTGGGCTTGCTTTGACCAATAAATATTTCTCCCAAGTGTTTGCAACTCAAGCAGTAAACCTGGCTGTAAACAACAAAAATCTAACTCTTTTCATTGCTGTTTTCCTCTATTTCTATGAAGCGTAGCCCCAGCGATGCAGAGGGCTCCCAGGCCGCGGTTGGGGAGGAGGTAGCACGTGTCCTCCCATGTTCTGTATCTCACGCGCTGCCGCTGAGCGGGATACAATACTTGTACTTTTGCTCACTTTACCAGTAAATTCCTTTTTGCGGGCAGGATACTTATACTTAACACCATTCCATCCGTTGCCTTCAAGACGCTTATATGACTAAAGCTTCACAGGCTTCAGGGTTACCTACATCAGGTCCGTTACACTCCACGGCTGGAGAAAAATCAAAGTCTCCAGCTGCCTGCCCATACACAGCAATCCGTGAAAAAGTCTGCACCACAACACAGGGAGTTTCATTTTTGATCTCCCGTCTAGATCGTTATCTGCCGGTATCTTTTGGCGTTGAAACCACAGAGGCCCTCCTAGCGCAGCTACCCGAAACCCAGCATCGGCGCCGAGCTGGTGAGAGGAGTTTGCCAGGGTTGGAGCTAAGGGAAAAGAAAAGGTCTGGAGAACCGAGCAACTTCATGCACCTCATGGCAATGCGTTTTGGCACAGGATGCAAAGCCACGTGCCGCTTTTAATGCACTGGGTTATTCCTTTTTGGTGAATGCACCTCCCGTAAACAGCTTTGAAGCTTATTCTGAATCAAAATAGTCTCTTTAGCAGCTGTAAAATGAAGGAACCTGCTTAAAAATGAAGGAACTGAATTTGAACAACACTTAATAAGTGCCAGCACCCTCCTCCCAGGGTTCCTTGTGTCAGTGTTCTACTGACCTGAGCTGTGGGATGTTCTGCAGTTTGGTGGCCTGTACTTTCTATTGCTGCAGTGAATCAGTGACATCCGTTTTGGTGCAGTTCTGCAAATTTGGCAAAATAGCAATGATGGGGTGATGGCCCCTGGGGGATTGTCACTGAAGGAAAACAGGAGTAACCACAAGGAGTGCAGCACCCAACTGAAGGAGCAGTAAATGACACCCAGCAAGATGCTGCCAATAGAGGAAGAGGGAGTTCAAGGTCCCATTGAGACTGAGGAAACACCTTGCTCTCCATGAGCATGGACCAACACAACTGAGCAAAGGCAGGGATTTTCCCGGCTGGCGGACCCTGCTGGCACCTCAAATTTCATCCCCTTGTCGTTGGGGGTGGTGGTGAGAGGATGCTCAGGCGATACCACCTGTCAGACCACACTGGAAAGGAGATGGTCCCTGTCTAGTGGTTTTTAAAATACAAGCTAAATCCTGTTTGTTGTTTTTTTTTTCTTTCTGAAAGACTGCCTTTCCTGCAGTGCCCAACAGCAAGCTGCGCCCCCTAGTTTTCAGCTTGCTTACAGTAGCAACCAGTTAGGATCTGCCGGGCATTTCCAGCTGTGAGAAATACTTCCACTCTTTACGAATGAACCTCTATTACAACCAACCAAGCATTAACTAAGTCTTAATACCGTCTCGAAGAAAAACATAACACACTTCATAATCAAGCTTGTTAGCGTATTTAAACTTGCTTCTAATTATAACCCGTTATTTTGGTGACAATGTTTCTCATATTGTATGAGACAATCATCAGATGTTATTTAAATTCTGGCTTTTCCTTTCCAATGGAAACCTGCAATAGGGTATTTTAAGACTTTCCTCCTTTCTGTGTAGACGCCCGCTAAAGAAAGCAGTTTGTTTGTTGTTTCTTTCTATCTCTTTTGGGAATTCACTGGTGGACTGGCCAGCTGAGGCTGGGATTGAGCATGCTGCCAGGGTGAGGTCCTGTGCACCACTGGCTTCTCTAGTACCGTGGATCCACGTGGATCATGCAAGGAAGTACCCTTATGTGTTCTGGATGGACTGGACTCTGATTCGGCTTTCATGGAAGAAATACTCCAGCTGAAGACGGAACATGGACCTATTTGTGTCTGAACACGGTCAAGGTGCTTGTGGAGTTAAAGGGCCCAATTTAATCTAACTTCAATCAGAGAAAACCTTGCTGAGGAGCCCAGGACCAGGCCATCAGGTGACAAAGAGGCAGTGTGGATGTAGCATCACTGTTATCCCTGCCTCGGCAATGCCTCAGGCTGACCCCGTGAGTGGCTATAGCCCTAACATTTTTTTTTTTTGGAAGCAAATGCAAGACACCAAGTATTCACAGCTTTTCAGAGTTCAAGTTTCACATTTTCAATTATTTTCTTAAAGCACGGAGAGGTGCAGTGCTCAGACTTACTCCAGTGATCAAGCCATAGCAAAGAATGATTAGGAAAAGCCCGACACGGTTGCCATAGCCCACCCACTTAGGTGCTGCTCTTTGAAAAGGGCCTAAGGCTCTTGTGCTTGTCTGGCATGAGAAGCAGCTGCCACTGACCTGGGGGATCCCTCAGCTGGCAGCTGCTGGTATTGCTGGCTATAATAATTTCCATTCAGTGAACATAGTAGTGTATTTTATCTTCAGGGTGAATGCTTTAATCACACATGGTCCATCGATGCAGCTTCATCTGAATGAAAACCGTGCTGTCTGTCTAGCTCCACCCAGGCCCTGTCTGCATCTGTTTTACTAGAATACACACCTGCAAATCTCTCCTGTTCAGACACTTGTGTGGCTATGTACATTAGCTCCAAGTATTCTCTTCACTATGTGGAAGAGCCAGCTCTTAGGTTCTGGTTTCATTATGCGAATTTAAGTGGCACAGGGAAAACTCAAATAAGGCAGGACAAGCTGCGGTGTTCGTGTAAGCTGAATAGACCAAAAGCGATGAGGAAAGACAGGTTAAGTTTCACTTTTCCCTCAGCAGTTAAGGGACTGGAATGGTGTAATACTGAAATTTTAATGCATCTTGATTAATATAAATCAATTATCAAGACTACTAACATGAGGGGACAGAGAGACAGCCTACTGAAGCTAAGACTGCAGTGACTTGCTTAGAAAGAATAGAGACCACTACAAAGTCTCAAAAATCTACCTTGATCTTTTCAGGGAAGGATGAGACAGATTTCAGAGTTATTTTTACGTTCTCTGGGAGTTAAAAATGCATCTTCACACATATGCTTCTAAGTTTTCCCTTATTTATCCACAGATGTAGTTCAAATACAGAAGTCTCAGCATCCTTTATCTTTAAGCCATTTTTGGTTTGCTTTTGTTAGCGTTTTCCCCCAGCAAATCTTACCTCCTCCTGTTTAGATGCAGCACACCTGCTCCCATTGCTACTTTCAGTCTTACTGCCTGGAATATTATTGTTTGTTTGCTCAGACAATGGCATGCACTTTAAAGCTATAGGGATTTGGCATTGTTATAACCTTGTGCTTCTGCAGCCTTTAAGCATCTTAACAAGTCTTTTTCAAACTGCCTACAGTTTAACAACAGGTTATTCTTTCTGGAAATGTAGGGGACTATGGCTCAGTTTTACCAGATCAGGATTCAAGAATTTACTAAGTGTTTTCTCAGGGCCCTCCCCTATTCTTATAAAGAATTTTAATCTTAATATTAGTCCATTGTCCAAAACATCACAGAATACTTCCTTGCTATTATTCCCATTCTAAATATACTTGTAGAAAAGCAGCTTTTTAAGGATAGCATGTTTTCACTCTTTACATATTTGCTACTACAGGTTGCTTATCAAGGAAAAGTGCACCAGCAGAGCACTCGAGCTTTTTACTGCCAGACTCATGCTTTATTTAAAGAAAAAAAAAAAGCTACACAATGCTAAGAAAAAAAAAATCAAATCAAGTTTACTTTACAAAAAAAACCCAAAACAACAACCTGCAGCCATTTTCAAGAGATCTGATCTCACTTATAAATGAAAGTCAGCAGGTAAGAATAAATGTTAATTTAACATTTTGGTAGCAGTACATTATGTGAACTTAATCATCCAAAACAATCAGTCATTCTTAAACTGACTGTTGATTGTATCTACACAAACAATCATCTATAACGCTTGATTAAAAAAATCCCTGGGAAAATTCTGAGATAAATGGAAAAATGTCAGAAGAAGGTTATACAGCCCACCTATAAACACTATAAATAAAAGCAGAAACTAAAAGATCTTTCCGGCTTTGCTCTCCTCTGTACATTAATTGCAATTCCTCTGTGGATTTAAGAAAAGTCTTTCTGTAAAGCTACTAAATTCTGTTCCGTAAGGGGATTAAACTAGTATAACGTGAATCCATGTAGTTGCCATCAAGTTACATTAATGCTATGTCTTACTATCTCCACGGAGTGTATTGTGCAAGTATCAAGTAACTTCAAAACACTCCTGAAACAGCCCTTGTGTTGCTCCTATGAGGTAGGTACTGTCCTTCCTTTGACAAAGAAAGCAGAACAGACTCTGAACTGCTGCTCAGTGCATCAGGCACACTGAAAAACAGGACCACCAGCCTATGTTAGTATTTGACTTTTCCTGCTGTCTCCCTGAATTCAGAGCTTTCAACTGCAACACTTCATTTAGCGCCATGCACTCCAGGAATAAAAAGTGAATGATGCTTTTGATTATATCCATTGCAAGGTAAGGAAGATGTCCAGTGTAACTGTTTTGAAACAAGCAGAAGCACTACCATCGCTAGGCCTGCTCCATTCATCTCTACAGCCTACAACTTAATTATTTCTTACATGAGGAACAGAGATGATACTCCATCCTTTAGCCTGACAGCAGCCACTCTTCTTTCTCAGATTAAATGATACTGGGAAGAAATGAACATCTGTCACAAAGCAGACAGCATACGGAGGGCTACAACTATCAAATGCAGTTCAAGTGTAGCTATTAATGCTTTGCTACCACTGTAGACATGAACTCTGCAACGGTTTTTCTTACCTCAAGTACAGACTCATTACATGTTTATGATTTTTTTTTTGAACTAGTTAAGGAGCTGTGAGAAAGGAATTAATAGGGTCCTTCTAACGTACCTGTGACACTAAGCTATCTATGCATTTTAAAAACGGGTAGAAAATTCAAGTACCAAAATAAAAGTTGTTAACCAAAAGGACAACACAATATGTTCTCCTATTCGAAGAAATCTGGGTGTAGCAGACTGGCTTATTCACCAGAAATAATGTAAGACATGCCAAAGTTCAATTACCACTACACACTAGAATGTTATTGCTAAATTTCAACTACAGCAAACTAATAAGGAACGAGAAATTCAAAACTGTTACTTCATTTATCATGAGCAGTAGCAGACTGCTGGCCACTGTTCTTACAAACTGTTCTGGCTGAGAAAGTTACTATGAACCATGCACAGCGAACGCCAGTTGTACGATCAGAAAGACGGTCTTGGTACAACTCGACTTTCACATTGCTAGTTCCTATGCAAGCTGCTGAACTGTCTCCTCTCTTCTTTCATACTTAGAATTAAGCATTTGGATGTTAACCCCTGAGTATGGAGAAGAAAGCTGAAACCTTCAAATACTTATTTGTACAATGCTTCAGGCCTTCAGCTTCTCTTTAAATCCTGGTCAGTGTAAGATTTCTAAAGGCCAAAATTATTCCAAAACTCAATCAGTAAGGGCTAAACTATTTATCTGAACAAATGAAACTAGGATATTATAAACTAGTATCCTCTGTTCTGAGCCTCTGTCTTTTTCCCTGGAGTATCACTGTATCTAGAGTAGCTCTTATAAAACCCTCAAAAGAGTACCCTCCTATCTTGGGACGAATTAGAGCACACAGTTTAAGATTATCTATTACCAGAAGGTGGAAAAGAAGAAAAGTCTCTTGATTTCAGGTTAGAGACATAACCCCAGAGAGGGAACTTAGAAGTTCAGTACATTAGGTGCTGCAATAGCTATCGGTCTTTAGTATACAAAGCATTTAATACATGAACACTTTGAATCAATGCAAACTTGAATATAAGCCCATAAGCCTAGCACAGAACCAGCCAGGTTATATCAGTAAACACAAAGTTGTTCCCCACAATTTGAGTGGAGATACCTCCTTATGGAGGTAGCATTTAACTGTTTGCTAAGTGATCTGTATGACAGTTCAGCAACCTTAACTCCTAAAAACATTCTGCCTGGGCTAGCTATATTATCAGGAAGTTGAACAAAGCAGTTTTGGGTTTACTTGTCCTACAGGAGTCAAGAGCATCTTCACAGTTCATTGTGGCAAAGCGTATAGTAAAATAGTGCCAGTACAGGTAGTTTCAGAGCTTAGCTGCTTCAAGCATGCTATGACATGATTTGTAAGTATTGCTCAGTGTTCATTGGCTCAGAAGCTCAGTCCCTGCAGAGCAAGTGTAGATCTAAAAGAGCACTTTCACATGTGGGGATCAGGAAAGGGAGGAAAAGAAAAGAGAGGTCTCCACTCAATGCCTCTTCCTGAACTCAGCAAGCTTCCAGATAATCTTCAGGAAGAGATGCAGCTGAGATGCAAACAACTTGAGTCTTGTCCAAGCACCTGAATGTCAGCAAACTGACATGCCATATTATCTGCCCTTTTTTACTTCCTGAATGCAGTGGATGCGAATCAGTACCTCAGTACCTGGTAATCATGTGCCTGCCACAAAAGAAAATCCCTTTTTGATTGCATATAGCTTTTCTGCTTTAGTATTGAACTAACATGTAGTTAATGGATATGCATATGTTACTAGTAGGAAAGACAAGGTGATAAAGACCCCAAACCCTCAGATTAATGTACTGACCAGTTGAAAGAAGTTTGAGATTTAAAAAGTGTAAAGGGTGAATTAAATCGTTTGCCATTTAAAAGCATTATTTGAAGCCAACAATTTTTCAATTTCAAGAGTGTACAGTAAATGCAAAGTCCCTGCCCCCTGTAAAGCTTTAAGAAAAGTCCACCTTTTGATACATATGACATTCTAGTATTTGTGAGACAACCAAGAACTTACTGAAAAGTTGTTCTGACTCATACAATTTCTTGAGTAAACATTGCAGAGCTGCCACTATAAATTGGAACGCTTAAGCTGTTGGCACGACTCAATAACTAACCATTTAACAAGTTGGGTATAAAAAAAAAATTTATGTAGTAATACCAATTCAGCACACAAATTCCATGCTTCACAAGTTCTGCTGCTGTGTAAGAGCCTTCCTAACAACTATGCAGATAAGTTCAGATTTTTAGGTCACTGCATGCCCAGATCAAACCAGCAGCAAAATATCTACCACTACAAGCAGCTATACCCAATTGTGCCTTTAGAATGCAAACTATGCAGAAATCTAGATGATCAGTGCCTTGCCACTGAAGTAGGACCACACACACAAACTTCAGTGTGTGCACACTGTAGAGAATAAAGTTACTTACTGAAGAAGAAAAATGCATATAGATTCCGATACAGACATGATACAATCAAGACAGATTAAGTCACTAGACATTCAGATCAGGGGGAGGAGAAAAATCCTTCGAGGACAGCGTACAGATGACAAGCCAGCATTACAAAGAACTCTAAAGGCACATTTCAGGTAACGTGTTCTGTTAAGACCAACTGCTTACACACGCAGGCACAAATCTTAATGGCTACCTCTCCCCCCACCCCCCTCAACAATTAACAAAAGAGAGAAGTGCATTTTCAGTAATATTAACACCATTCAGTTAATCTGTTCAGTCCAAATGCTTAGCGGTATTTTCCTTATGGTGATATGGATTCTCTGCACTACTCCAATCCAAAAAACCCAAACAGGCAGGATTAGTAAAGGTTCAACTGTTGTACTAGTAAACATTTACTCATCAGAGCCCACTGATCTCTTCTGTGCCCTCTTGTAGGGCAACCTCCTTGGCGAAGCTTTATCTAGATTAAAGAAAGAAAAAAGATAGTTACAACAATTGCTATGGCTACTTCAGATTAGATGTTGCATGACCATGTATTTTTCTCCCTCCCAAACCCAAGCCAAACTGCCCTTTTAGTGCAATGCATCACCACAGAGAAGCAAGCTGAAACAACGTAAGGCTTTTTAACTATTAACATCCTAAATAGAAGGCAACAAAAAAAGAATGTTTCTATTCTGTAACATGCAACTCCAGGGTGAGGACTATTCAATTTGCTAGCTACTAAAATGCAAAAAAACCCAAAACACCAAACCCCCACCCCAAAACACCAAACCCCACACCATCTCCTGATGAAACCACACGCTCTGCTGTTGAGAAAAGTTCCATGTTCAATAATTACACTTCTAGAAAGTTAATTATTTTATCATTACTGGTTTGAGTTTACCTGCCTGAACAATATGCGATTGACCCTCTTAAAAAGACAGCTTTGTCTTGCATGAAATATTTCCACATTCATACAGATTAACAGCAAAAGATGTGTTTTGGATGTGAAAGAACCACACTTTTCCAGAAAGCATCCACATTTGACTACGGAGATGTCATATTGTAATCAGATATGCCATATGGGAAAGCCACCCAGCTTTAGCTGTATGATCACTGGATACCAGAAGCATCACCCTACTTTTAAGATCTTGACAGGCCTGTAATTGTCCTTTACAATGTTGGTCCTTACATAGGTAGAACTTCAATCCTTGTAATATCGTAGCGAAGCTATAATACTTTGTATGAAGTGCTAAAGTGATTGCTAAGTGTATCTGTTGACTTAAAAATGCACATTCTCTTAAGCAGAACCATCTCCAATAATTTAGTTTGTATGTGCAAACACGAGGAGCAGCCATCATGCCAAAGCCAATCAGTACAGTATGAAGTGTCTTTCAACAATACAATAGTCAAGAACCTCAGAGGATCTTGAAGGCCATGCATTTCAAAGGATTCCAGTATAGAGTTCTAATTAAAACTAACCTGGAGCTAAAGAAAAGCACAATTACGAGCAACTTAAAATGTGAGTTTTTCCTAGACTTCAGGTATTAAGATATGAATACCTATTTAGCTAGAGAAAGGGATGGGGGACAGCACTCAAACATTGCCAGGATCCGAACCCATTTAAAGACAGCTTGCTCTTCAGAAAAAAAAACACAAAACAAAACAACAAAACCCAAACATTTAAACATTTAGAGCTTCAGTCTTTCTTGCTAGATTGAGACTTTTCGAATTCCTATTTCTAGATTTTATGCCATCATTCTTGTGTCTCACAGAAGACAGTGTACAAGAAAGCTTACACTTTCAGAAGTAAAACACCAGTCCTTATACCTATGTGTAAGTACAGTTTAAAAGGCTGAAAGAGTAAAAAAAAAAAAAGTGTCATCAACTCCTGGCACAACTTCATATCAGAGCCTCTAGCCTTTCTACGCTGAATAAAGCACAGAATGATTATTTCATCAGAAAGGGAGTCTTTTTCAAGTCAAGGTAGTTCCTGCAAAGGGTTTCCAAAGCACTTATCTCATCTAGGATGCAGTTTGTTTTGAGTGCAGCTATCTCACCTCACACCAGCCAGTGCTACTGGTGACAGGCGTTGACCTGGGATAAGGAAGACGCAGCAAAGATAAACCTATTAAATTATTATACCCAAGGCTGAGGCTTGTTTCTCACTGAAACAAGATGTGCTGAGCCATTGGTCATGAGCAGTCCTCCACCTCCCTCATGTAACATCAGCCTGATACTACACCAAGGTAGCAGGAAAGGCAAGATACACAGCTGCATTTTAGATAAAGGGTTCTGGGAGCTGTTAGAGGAGACAACAGTACTTCAGCAATATTCTACTGAAACTATGTTACAACAGTATAGCCAGAAATAATACATATACACACGTATTTATTATATATCAAAACATAGTTTTATATATATATATAAGGTGTTTGTGTGGTTGTGTGCATCTGTTCTGGAATCTTTTACTGCTCATGCTACATCACCAATCACTGCATGCAGGAAGCTGTACTTCTATCTATGCCTAATTATCACATGGACAACACATTAAGCACTTCCACTCTTTAAGTCAACAGAGTTTGCCTCACCTCTTCTACTCTGCACTGAAGCCATGGGAAAGCAAAACAGAAGAGACAGCAAGAGAAGTTAGAAATATCCACAAATACACAAATGGTCTAAAGAAATCAGATATTTGGTTTACTGTTGACATTTCAGTCATCAGTTAGAACGTAGTCATTTTTGGACTTATGAAGGACATTAACGTGGCTTTAGTTAATACACACTTCTAATGCTTATTTAAAACTTTGGTCTATAGGCAAACTGCCAAACAGCTTACAGAAACTTTGAGATGACAGATATTTTGTCCTACTTAAACCTCCTTTGTGATCCAGGTTTTGGGAAGAGATTTTATCTGTTGAAAAAGTCTACAGAACAAATTGTAAAAGTCATTATTGTATCAAGCAGTGAAGTTTGTTCTATACAAAAATAGGCTGCTAATGTAATAGTCTAATCATTAAGCACAGTGCTTTAGACAGTTCTTTATTCCCTAGAAGAGATGTATGCTGTTCTGAGAAACTGCTATTAGCTACTTGTTCAGTTACAACTAATTGATTAAGTAATTGTTATTTTCTAGTTTGTGGAAGGTAGAGTACTTACTTATTTGATTTAAAGTTTCTTGGGGAATCCAGCTCATATCAACATCATTCTGATTTGATGTTCCCATCTCTACTTTCTGTACTGGTCTTTTCCTCTGAAAATTCAAGGGAAAAAAAAGATTTTTCTTTCCACAAAGTTTTGATAGCACAAATATTAGAAATAACTAATAATGCTGTATTTAATGAACTGCAATTATTTCACTAAGTCACAAACTTAAGGCTAGTCAATGTATGAAGCTGTCTTTGTAGCTTAGCTTTAACTATCTTTACCATTAGCGATTTATTCACCTAAGCTTAGCAATACCACTTCTAATGCCTCACAATCCTTATTCTACACAAAGATATCAAGATTTCATGCACACGCCTGGGCAAGTTCATTTTATCTGTTACAAAAAATGGCTGATGATTAATCAAACTTTGTAATGACCGGTCTCATTATACTTTCTCAGATTAGCACAATATTCTTGTATGTCACCTAGCAAAGTAGATTTCACAGCACAATAATCCTTCCATACCTTCTTCCCAAGGGAAACTACTTCAAAAGTATAGTATGCCAGACTGCACAAAAACATAACCAATGCATTGCATGCAGATGAGACTTCAGGTTTCAACAGCTTTTACTTGCCTGACCACTTATACAGACAAACCCTTAGTTGTTGTAGCATTACAAATGGAATCCAGAAGGCCCTAGTTAACATTACAGCAAAGCATTGGTAAGAACTAAGTAAAGGACTAGGCAGCTGTTTTCCCTGACGTTTGACCTAGATCAAACTAATAGATTGAAATAGAGAGCACAGGGAAAGTCTACCTGGTAAGTATCGAATCAGTAGCTGCACACATCCAGTGACAGGAAGGTACCAAAGCTTCCAATTTAACCACTTCAGTGTGGTGCCAAAGAGCAGACCAAGAGAGCATTACGTAAGCAGTCTAAGTGTCTCCAGTTACAAACACTTTTTTAAAATGTCCTGGTTTTCCCAGTAATCTCTAAGGTCTTAGTTCTAAAAGTAAGTCTTCTAAAGTTCAACCTGTACCATTGTATGCCAGAAGCAATTACTGAACTGCCTTCTTTTCATACCAGTCAGGTCTTGTATTAACAAGTACATAGAGAAAATACACTACCCACCTTCCTAGATTCTAGTAACTGATGTAGGCCAACAATGACAAGTAGACCAAGTCCAGCGAGGAACATGTACATGAAGATCCTTTAAAAAACAGTTTAAGAAACAATTAACTAAAAATCTTAAGTGTTTAAGAGTTTACAAAGTTGCATAGAAACTAAGCCTAGCTTTGGCCACATGCCCACTTCATCTTTCCTAAGAACTTTTGCAGTAGGTGGGTGGGGAAAAAAACCCAACAATGAATCTGAAATTGAAATGCTAAAAAATCTTAAGTAATTATTCTGACTTCAATTTCAGAAACTATAATCCTAAATTTAATTCTGAACAACAGAACATTTGAAAAATGCCGTATAAACTGGGAAATTATTATAAATAATTATTGAAATTTAGTAACTGCAAGAACTCTTTTGCAGTATCATGTTTCAAGACATTGGGTCACAGTTAATATTTATGTTTGTGACTGCTCTAACCACTTACAAAACCCTTAAAAAAAAAAAACTCTTATATGCTTTTCATATGCTACTGCAAAGCAAGTACTGCTAGCATACTAATTCACTGCCAACAGAGCTTTGAAAGGCCTTAACTGTGTTCCACAGTTAGAATTCTACCAATGCAAACAATCTTTTTTTTAAATCTGCGCATTTTGGTTTGTTTTGAAGAATTCTACCTGAAATACCTGTTGATACTTAGCAAAAGGTGAACATAAGTTATATCTAAAATTAATTGGGGGAGCAGGCAGAAGTTTACAGGTAAAGAATCTATTCCAAGTTGAACGTCTTAGCTCAGATTTGTAACAAAGGAAATTACGGAGTTAAACTACAGAAGAGACTTAACTGAACATCCCTGTTTTACCGTAATTACCTATTCACACGACATTAACTCAAATTGGTTCTAATAATTTGAATTCTTTTGATAGTTCCTTTATCAGAGTATCACATTCAATAAAATAAGGACATAAGAACTATTGTCACTGGCCTCATCAATAACCGGTTCTACCAGTACACCAACTAAAATTGAATCTCCAGACTCCTTACGTTTCTCCATCCAGCCCATCCTCTTTTTCAATAATTGTAACAGTTTGATTGAAGACAGCATCTTGAAACACGTTGCCCTAGAACAAAGTTTCCACATAACATTTAAAAGTCAGTTCTTGAACACACGCACACACGCACACACATATGTTTATCTTTTTCCATGTTCCTGGAAAAACTCTAGAAAGAAAGCAGTTATCTCCTGCAAGAGATTTTATTAAGTTTATAAGCAGTGCAAGTTTGACTCAATGTATAAAAGCACAAACTTTTTGGTGCAATTACAAAGAACAGTCTTGATGCTCAAGACTCATCAAGTGCTCAAAGTGAAGTTTGCAGATGGGATTCAGGCTGAGAGTCAAGTTTGTCAGCAAAGCTCAATCTGAAAAGCACAGTGAAATTTAAGTTATGCTAAGGAAACATTTAGTTTTGGCAATTTTTTTTGTTTGGTTGTTTTTTTTTTAAATGAGTACAGCCCAGTACTATATGATTCTAAGGCATTATAGCTTCCATTGCTGATATAACTTCAAGTCTAACATATACAGAACTAAAGCGTACATGAGGGGCTATTGTGAAACATGTAGACAGTTGCTTACTGTGCTTATGTATCTACTGATTCGCCTAAAAACCACAAAGAACATTCACTGTCCACAGAGGTAGTAACTTGACTAAGCAGTTCCTTCCTGACATTTCCACATCAACTAGAAAGATTAAAGTGATTTACAACATCAGGCTTACATTTATATCTCTGTAGTTGAGATTGATAACTAGTCCAAAAGGACGACCACCCATAGGCTCAGCAGGGATGAAAGAGTACTCAAACGTGGCTTGTCTCTGTGGTGGAACTACTGTATTCAGAGGGAGGGCTGTGAAGTTCTGGATATAAAACTGGTAGTCTTGCGGATACCGGAAAGAAGCATCGAGAGACTCAACAATGAAATCCTCTGTACCCTTATTGGTGAAGCCCACCAGGAATTTTACAATGTTGTTTGCTGGAAAGTCTAAAACAAAAAATATTAAACCATTAGATGCTTCATACACCACACCTAGCCTGTTTCTAAATGCACAGTCTAGAACAGATTCTAGTTTTTTAGAGCTTTGCTATTTTATGCACACATTGATATAGTTAGTCTAAGCAATGTAAAGAAGATGGTAGATTAGCACAGGACTCTTACCTTCGCCTTTCACAAATAAGATGGTTGTATCAGCACTAGGTGATGCTTTAGGTTCTCCTGACAAGTCCTCCTCTTCTTTTTCTTCTGTCTAAGACAAGAGACTTTTTTGAAAAATCGTATAGTGAACAGTGAAGCAAAGACCATGCTTGTTTCATGAGAATCTCCATGTGTCAAAGCATGCAACAATGGCAAGCATTAGTACCAATCCCTGCTGTTGCAGAATTAGCACATGGTCTGTTCTCCCTCTAGATTTGATTAGCATCATTTTCAGCATTTATCCTTCCAATTGCTACATTTGACACAGTGACTAATCTCAGCTGCATTTAGCTGTATTTAAAGGTTTCTTATCAGAAAGCAACAGTAAGGTCCCTGTTTGGGGTGGAAGGAATAGAATCTAAATGCTAAGTGTCCGCATCTAAGCTATTTCTATTTAGAAAGCAAGCGTTTCCAAAGTTACAGATAACCATAAGGCAAATGAGAGTTACTTTCATTAACAAGGGAGTATTTATAGAAGCTTCCCATTCAGTTTTAATTAATTAAATGTTATGTGTGCCTGGAGATGGTTAGACTGTTGGAACTAAGTAAATTCTTGGATTCACTTCTTCACTGTGACCTTAGTGATGACTCACTTTTTAATTTGGAAAATGCAAGTATTAAGGGCTTATTTTCCACGTGGGGATCACAGAATCACCACCTCCTCCACCAAATAAAAACAAGGCTGACCCCATTTTGAACTGTCTGAACTAACTGTTTGCAAGTTAATTAGATAATTTGATTTCACTGCTAGAACAACCACCTGAAGCAGTGGATAGTTTACTGGATCAGTTGTACAGGTACCATGATCTAGGGAAGCCATGAACCAGAACCGAGCACCTAATACAATTGTCGGGCAACAAATACAAGAAACTGCCTAAGAAGTGTAATGTTTTACACCCAAGTCTAGACTACTTATTAAAAGCAAACTACATCCAAAAGGTTATTTAAAAATATTCCGTCAATACTGAATCCCTAGCATACCTCCTACCACTTAGGAAAACTGGTTGACCATAAGCTCACCAACATCAGTAAAAATCTAACAGAATCAAAGCACAGTCTACCAAGTCTCCATTTCTACGCATGTCTTCTCCTCCATCTAATGATGTCCCAAACTTTCTAATTTTACACCAGGAATTTGAGAAAATTTTGTACCAATTCAAGTACACTAGTGTCTAGTAAGCCTAATACTCTACTGCTACAAGCAGATCACATAACAAATAAAATATTTCACTTTGTCAAGCTGAAACAAGTGACTCCGAAGAGCAATATAGCCACTGGTAAAACAGGCATACCCTGCAATAAGTGCCAGAGACCAAGAACGCAGTAAGCGAAAACAGGCTGCAAAACCAAGGTTTTCAGCATTAATACTGAGCTTAACCAAGAACTAAGCTTCTGTTTTCCCTTGAAAAACCAATACCAAAGAAGCCAGAATGAAGTAGTCCTACACCCCAAAGTCCTTATCAGTTTACTGAGACACAGCTTAAGCTGGAAAAGAACTACATGGGGTTCCTATCAGAATCTAGTTCTCTCACTTGGTGTGTTCTTTTTTGTGAACTTCAGTTTTGGTAGTCAGAAATCAGACTGTCCTCATGTGACTTTTCAGCTGGTAATTCAGGATGACAAGACAAATCCTGCTGAAACTTCAAATCAAACACAAGTTTAACTGGAGACCTTGAGACAGCTATTTGGAAACAGCAATGCTATTAAACTAAACTCTAAACTATCTAGCTTCAAGTACTTTTGGTCTACTTCATACTTATGAATAACATTTATGTACAATTACCAAGTCTGTTGGCTCATCTTCTTCAACTTCAGCTTCATCATCTTCATCTTCAACTACAGTATCTTCCACGGCTTCCTCATCTTCTGTAGCATCTTGAGCTGCAACTAATAAACCTGAACCTACCAAAGCAAAATGCAAATACAAGAAAGCCTTTTCAATGTCTAGTTAATCAATAGACAACTGACATTGTAGTACAATTTTCAAACTAATGTTTGAAGAATTTCTTAAAAATCTGTCAAAAACAGTGTTTTGAAGCCTCAGTTGCAAAACCCTCACATTCAAATGATTGTCTGTGTTGATCTTTCAGTCTTTTTCCTTCTCTAAGAACTTTCTGAACCACTCATTTATGTGCCAGTAAGTTCAAAACCAAAAAGTTTACAGCTGGATAACAAGAAGTTCAGCATTCACATAGCAATGCTTAAATTTGCAGAGGGCAACCAACTTTGCCTTAAAAGCTATTGTTTAATTTTTCAATATGTCCACGTATTAAACTATTTCAATTTTGTTTTGTCATTACAAATGTAAAAATAAAAAGACATTGCTATTGCCAGGAAATTAGTGAGTATTATTCCTTCCAAGACAAATAAGTTTATTTAGTAAATGATTAGCATGTCCTTTTCAACTGCTGGTATCAGAACACTACACTTTCACAGATAGTTAAAAATTTATTACTTTTGCACTTCTTTTCATTCAAGTTTTAAAACATAGTCCTTTTTATAATGACCTCCTCAATATCATGTACTGCTGTATCCATATGTTCAACCGAACCCTAGTCAGAAAAGAAATCTGACCTAGAGCAAGGCTCCAATACAACTGCAGTCAGATAGTTCATCGCCTCTTTGCTTTTATGGAGCTGAGTCTCATACATTCAAACACTGGGCAGGGATGATTAATACAAATAGTGGCAACAGGACAAAGTTCTGTTCCATTTGCAGTTTAGAGCACATGCAGGCTAGGCTGAGAACTTTTTTAAAAATACACGCAAAACTACATTACATTTTGGGTTTTTTTTGTTTTTTTTTTTTACAAAGCTAACATTTTCCAAAAATGAAGGAGTAAAAATGAATGGATGATTGATTTACACATGCCCGGGGGAAAAAAAAAATAATTTAATTGCTATAAGTACAAATGTTGAACAAATATTTTAAAACTTTCACGGGGAATAAGAATCCTTGAGCAGGACAAGTATATCCAAGGACTTCAGGACTGTCAGTCAGAAAAAGCAAATACAACACCCCCCCCGCCCCCAAAGTCTTTAGAAGGTAGGTACACTCAGGGACTTTCGCTCAACCACGTGCAATACTTAAAGACCAACTACGCTGATTTTACTTGAAGTTTTTAAACTTTTAAGTCCAGAAATGATTTATTTTTAATTAAAATCTTTGTATCTGGACAGGCTACGGGGTAGGGCATGGGCATCCTTCACACGGAGCTGCGCTGGCACGTTTTCCGAGACCTCTAATCTAGCGCTTTTTCGGTGGATGCCGGGGGGGCTGATGATGTGGCAATAGCGGGAACGGCGCGCTGCCCGCTGCGAGAAGGAGGGACCCACCACACGGCGTGTGCCGCGGCCCACGGCAAGAGCCGGGCGCGATGGCGGCCCGTCCCGCCTGTGCCAGACTTCGGAGCAGGGCGGCAATTTCCAGATCGTGAATCAGATAACGCTACGGCGCAAACAGAGATTAGCGCCGGGCGACCTGAAGGACACTTGCCGGGGGTGGGGGCGGTGGAACGAGAGAGGCGAGGCCCGGAGGAGCCCGCACCTCTCGGGGGCACGGCCACGGCAGCGGAACCAGGCACCGGAGCCCCGTCCCGGGACGAGGAGGGCGGCCCGGGCCCCAGCGGCGGCCCACGTGTGCAGGGCGGCCGGGAGGCCCTCAGGCGCCGGCGATGAATGAGCAGCGCCCGCCGCCGCCACCTTCCCCTCGACGGGAGGGCGGCGCTGGGCTCCCCGGGCCCGGCAGGAGCGGCTCCCCCTCCCCGGGTCGCTGAGAGGATCCCCCCGCCTGCTCCGCTCAGCCGTTACCGCGCCCCCCCCCGCCTCCCTCAGGCAGCCACGGCCTCTCACCCTCCCGCTCTCACCTGGGCCGCCACGGCCGTCCCCGAGCAGCAGGGCGGCGGGGAAGACGAGCAGGGCGAGCAGCAGCATCCGTGACAGGTACCTCATGGCGGCGGCAATAACTACCCGGCACACACACCCCCCTCCCTCCCTGCCGCTGCGGGCTGTGTCTAAATGGCGGCGGCGGCCGCCTCCATCCGGGGCCGGGGCCGCTCCCCGCCGCCCACCACCCCCCCGGCCACGCCCCCGCGCGCCGCCGCCGCGGACGTGGCTCCGCCGGGGAGGAGGCAGGGCGGTCACGTGGGTTTAGCACACGTCTCCTCTCCGCCCGTCCCCCCCCCCCGGCGCTGCGCATGCGCCGCCCCATTACGTCCCGCGCCGCCTAGCGCGCGTGCGCAGGGTTTCCCGCCCGCTCGCCGGCCGTTATGCCTGAGGTGAATTGTGGCTGGGGAACGGCCCTCGGCGCCCCGGAGGTCGCGCTGGGGCTGGGGGGCTTCCTGTCGGAGGGGTGGTGGTGCGGTCTCTCTCGGCAGCGGGGAAGAGCGTCGCGCCGCCCCGCCCGCGCGAAAGGCGGCTTCGGTCTCCTTGTGGGAAGCGGTGGCTGTGCCTGTGCCTGCGTGGAGGGGCTGTCGGTCCGTCCTGGCCACGGCGGGTGGACGGGGTGGGTGTGGGAGAAGGCAGGGCCGCTGCTCGGCCAGCATGCCGGCGGCAGTCAGCAGGGTGAGGGGCTGTGCGCTCAGCTTCGGCTGCCGTTAACGCTGGGAATGCCAGTCGTGTTCGTTCACGTTGGTGGAGAAATAAAATCCACCAGGTGAGGATCTCTTTTGTAGACTAGCATACATCTCTGGAAAGCCAGGTAAAGTGAGTTACTGAAACAGACGCTATGACAAAATCTCACAATTCTACATTGCTTCAAAATAACTGGGTTTGACTCATATATTTGATTATTTGAAAACGTTTTCCAAAGCGTGATAGGCAATGCATATGAAAAAGCTATGTTACCTTTATCTCAGGGGTTCTTTTTGGTCTAGAGCACAAGTCTTAGGAAAAATTTTTTTACTGAAAGGGTTATCAAACATTGGAACAGGCTGCCCAGGGAAGGAGTTGAGTCAACGTCCCTGGAGATATTTAAAAGGCGAGTAGACATGGTGCTTAGGGCCATGGTTTAGTGGTGGTTTTGGCAGTGTTAGGTTAATGGTTGGACTCAATGATCCTAAAGGTCTCTTCCAACCTAGACGATTCTGTGATTCTATTCTATGACAAATTAAATGTAAGGCATATTAAGATGGAAAGCCTTCCCACATCCCACAATCAAAACATTAAGTGAAAATACCAAGGCCAAAACCAGCCCCAAAGCTTTCTCTTTTCTCCCACTGTTAATTTGGCAATCTGCATAAAGGATACAATGAAACATGAGTAGTGTTAAGTCACATTCCATGTTTTGTTGTAACTTTGTCATTTATGCGTATGCAGCTTGCTGTGATGCCAGTGGTAAATGGAGTCTTGAATCTTTCGTCTTTCATTTTCCACATTATTTTCATTAATTCGATTTTGAACCTGCAAATTATGCAAAGAAACCCCCAAAAGTTATCTTTCTAGCTAAGTTTCATCTTAATCATATTTTTAACATGCTGAAAATGTTACTGAAACGCTGTTAAGTATTGACTGAAGATGAAGCATGATTATGAAAACTGAAGAACATCCATTGCTGCTGATAAAAGTAATTCCTGTCAGATAATATCCACCCAATGATATAATATTACTTTTTCCACAAAGGTCTTTACATTTGTTTAACATAATCTTTGGCCAAACATGTTTAACTTTACCTAGTCATGGTTTGGTTGTTTTGTGGGTTGTTTGTTTTGGAAAAGCAGCTAAATATTTTTCCACGGGGAAGATAAATGAGAGAATACTAGCATGCTATAGGAGTTTTTCTATTTAGCACTGTAGGATTTGAAATGTTCTGTGTCTTCCAGGTAGTGACTACGTACTTTGTATGCTGCTTTTCCATCTGAGTTAACTGATCCTGATGTTACTAATTAATTAACCTGTGTGGTGCTCTTACTGAGTTTGCATGTGGTGAGGACACTTGAAAGGTGTTAATTAAAAGTATGTGTGAAAATAATTGATATACCTTGACTAGCTTTAGCAAAACACTGAGCCCAGACTGACTGCAATATTACAGCTGTGCCTGAAAGCCTATTAGGCTGCAGTTCTTCTGTGCTAAGTACTCTACCCTTATTAAACAATTTATCATCTGAAAGACTGTATGAATAACTGAAGCAAGCTGCAGACATATATAATTTTTTTTTTTGCACAGACTGCTCTCTGTGTGTATTCACAGACATAACAAAATAATTGTTGACAATAATTGCCATTATTGTAGCTTTTAGATTTGGCATTTCTTATATCAGATGCTAATTCTGGGAAGTCTGGAGTTCAGTAGGAGTTCATGTTGCCCATGGGAATTCTGCATGTGGGCATAGTTAGGTACAAGCATTGTATCCTTGCATTTTAAAAAGCTTTTCAATTAGAAATTACAGGTAAAGCTGTTGTTAGGAAAAATGCCTTCAGTTTCGTAAGATGTATTACAAAAAGGGTGAGTATTCTTAATGTCCGGGAACTATAAATAAAGTTTACCTCATGTTTCCAGGTTCTCCCAGATGTGTTTCTTTTTCTAAGATATCAGCAAAAGACAAATCATTGTTTATGTGCATATAGAGAGACTTCTTATTTCTGCATTAATACTTGCTTTTGGCATGGCAAAGTGTTTAAGAATCTGTTGGACTGCCTCATCAGCATTTACTCAGTGTCTTCAGAGTAAATGGATTCAGAGTGTGTTCAGAGGTATGGATTCAGCAAAGGGCTGTTAGGAGCAGTGTCATACATAGAGTCCTAACCTGTTGTCTGCTTCCTGTTTCTCAGTTTCGGATGGTGTACTGGGACGTCTCAGGAAGAAGCCGGCTGAAATGTAATCTGACTAGGACAGGGATCCTGTTTGTAACGTAGAGGGAAATTTTGTTGGTAGAATCAGGAGGTTCACTTTATTGCTTGCTCTGTGAGTTTTCCTGGAATTTTACATGCTAACAATTTTTTTTTCTCAGTTGTTTTTCTCTGGACTTTGCTATAGCTGTCCATACCTTGCAGTGCCACCATGTGCTGAGAACTACAGTACTTCCCAGTTCTCTTCAGGTTCAGGTCAATGCAATAGTTTTGATGAGTAACCCCCCTAATCAAGCGCACACTGAAGAGATAGCCCATTTTTTTTGCTGGGACTTTTCATGGGCTCACAGATGAGACCATTTTTTCTGCTTTTCAGAAAGTGTAAAAAGCTGTAAAATTTTCTTCTAATAGTTGGTGACTTCCTACCCTTCTATATTTTGTAGTGCCTGCTGAAATCAGAAGAGTTAATCCTATACTTCAAGAGAATTGTATCAAGTATTATCTCTTCATTACTTTATGTGGTTTAGAGAAGTAATTCTTTAGATATGGAATTCTGAGGATTTTTCCTATGAATTTCTATAGTACTTTTCAAAATGTCAAACAGTTACTATATGTGGCAGTTATTAATGTTTCCAATGCAATTCTCCCACTTGGTCCTATCGAGGTGGTGTTATTCTCTCTCACCACTCATTATAACTCTGGGGGATCAACTTATTTGAAACTGATGTGAGCAGAAAGTACTCACATCACAAGCCTCAGCCCTGGGAGTCCTATCAGCTGCTTCTGACTGGGTGGTAGTACAGGAGACAAACCAGTGTTCACAGGAGCTCTTAATGAAATCTGCTAAATTGTGGGCTGAATTGTGGGGTTTCTTTGAAAGTCAGTGCTTTCCCTTTTTTTTTTTGTTTACAGGAAGCAATTTTAGTTACCCTATTGCAGCGAAATTGTCTCAAAGACACAGAAGTTCCTTATTTTATCTGAAAAAAACCAGATCTGAATATCTACCTGATACAAATACATGGAGAAATTATGTGTTCCATGAGCTTGACTAACCAGACATGTTTCTGAGAAGCAGAAAGAACCAACTGAAAAATCTAGTAATCTAGACAAATCTGTCATCACCAACCATGATTGCTTAATCAGATTTATGAATTCCATATGCTGCAACAGGAAATTCTGTACAACAGCAACAGGAGAGGAACTGCAGAGGTCCCTTTGGCCTAGCTCAAGGTTGCCCAGCTTAAGACTCTTTGTAACACTTTGGTTGAAGGTTGGGGTGATGGTTTTGCAATATATACAGTTTAAAGCGTACAGATTATTTTTAGTGACCAGATTTTTGAGCAAAACCAAAGTTGTTGGCACCAAAAGGTACAAACCTATTTTTATTCTGTTGTCTAAATTAATGATTGGTACTATTTCAGCAATAGTCTGACTATTTGGCAGATTTATGTCATTGTGGACATGGAATTCACCTCTAGTCTTTCTCACCAAAGAGAAGGGTGCTACATTGTAAAATTAGGAAAGTACAAAGTTGGAGAGAGTTCTGACTTCTGAAGAGTTCCCCAGTTGCATCTAAGTGTTTTAGTTGTGAGACACTTGTAAAGGGAGAACCTAATAGACTATCCTAAGTCTATTTTATCTTCTTCAAGTAAAAAATCAAATCTTTTGAGTTAAACAGTTTAATTAACTGTCAACTGTTGAATTACTGTATATAAAGAATAATTCATATGTGCAACATTTTTAAATTCTGCAAGAAGATTTAGCCTGAGGGTCAGAGTGGGTTTGTGGTTTTAATGGTACTAGACTAAAGATTCATCATGTCCATTTAATCGTGTTTATCTACTAATCCTTCTGTATTGGTTTAAACCTATCTGGAAATGCCAGAGTTGTCAACATCAAGATTACAAATTACGTTCGCATTTCTGAATGCAAATCAAACAAATTGATAAGTGTGAGAGTTTACTTGTATTAGAGCCTAGGTGGCACCATGCTTACAGTACCAGCATTCCCTTTTTACATAATTTGGACTCATACTGCGGAAGAGTTTGGGAGTGGAAATGAGTCTGATGTAGTTGTGCATAGCTAACTGCCATGGTTCAGAACTGCTGACAGCGTGTTCTGGAGGGGCTCGGGACTTACACCAGACATGGATGTTGTTCTCTAGTGACAAGCTCGGAGGTGAAAGGCTGCAAACCACTTTTCCACAGTCCAGCAAAAGATCCGATATGTTTTTTTTATATCAGAAGTAAAACGGGACAAGTGTCCACTGTTTTGTTTGGGGTTTTTTTGTTAGTGTTCCAAGTTCCTTGAGTCACACTTTATTTTTTTTTTTGATTGTACTGCATTACAGTCCTGAAAGATAGCAGGGATGTCTGGTTGCTGCTAAGGATGGGTCCAGTTCTGAACACTATCATGTCTATACAGTTTGTCTTCTCCAGAAGGTCTAAATAATAATAGGTGTGGTGTTGATAAGGCATAAGCCTTTGAAGGAGGATGAGGAAGAGGGAATGAGGACACCTCTGTGCTAGAGAAGTTACCAGGCTAATCAGATGTTATGTGCTGCTAGCAGCGTTCAGGTGTCTTTAGTGCAGTCCTGTCCTTCTGCTGTGTTTGTATAACAGGGCGTAGTGCAACAGACAAATTTTGCTGACTGTGTGTACGCATGCATCCCTGCCAAAGGAGCTCGAGTAGCTGTCTAGCCAGGAGCTAGTAGCAAGTACTCAAACAGCAAGCTGAGGAGGCGTGCATCTCTTGTATTATGTATTTATTCCTAGGACATTAATGCATCGCAGGGCCCTAATAAGCTTTCAGACTCCATCGTATAAACTCTATGTGAACACAGAAAAAAAAAAAAAAGGGGAGCAAGAGGGAAGGGGGCACAGTACACAGTAATATTTATATTGGCAGTGCTCAGTACATCAAGTAAACCTCTAGCCTGTAACTTCTATCATTGTGAATAATGATGAACTCACCTCAGTAGCTTGGTCTTGGAAAGTTTTCATTTCATAGATGAACTGGCCAGTGATTGCTATGTTTTTCATGTACTTCTGTAACTAAACTAAAATTTGAGACTCAACTGTCATTTATACATACCTTGTCTTACAAAAAACTGTCAATACAGTAGCAGTTTTTAAAAACAGACTGTCAGTGATAAACCCTGAGCTGGAAATAATGCTTTATACATTCATTCTGTGTGGAGCCTCTTTCTATTATGTATCTCAAAACATTCTTTTAGCTGTAGAATCACAGCTATCGAATGTAACCAGCTGTTCAGATCTTTGTATCATGTTCTTCAGTCTCTACATTCAGTTATCTCCAGCTAGCTTGGGCTTTTCTCCCTTAAATTTTATTTAGTTGGCCTGAGAGATAAGGCTGTAGGATAAGTTACAAAGCAACTAAACCTTTTTCTTAGACAATCTGTCCCTTTGTGGGAGGTAAGGAACGTCAACTGCTGGGCTTGCCGGGAGAAGGTAAAGCCTGCAGAGTAAAGGAGCTGTAGGTTCAGTTCACATAATTACTGTCTGTTCCCTCTTTGGGTGGAAGTATCTCCTAAAGGATTGATATACGCTCTGTGACGCTGCACATAGAGTACTGTACATCCTTAGGCATGTGCTTCTCATATTCGTTAGAGTCACTGAAAGCATTTCTTGACTCCATTCTTGATCATCTTCCCAACTAAGTGTATGTTACTGAGTAAATAATGCAAATAATTTGACTGGTTTTTGCTTATGTTATAATGGAAACCTTCAGGTTTGTTTTAGAAGTGACTAATGTAATAGAAGGACGTTACACCAAGTGTCATAGGTGAAGGGTGCTTTCTTCTGAGTCATTTCCAAAGTGACCTAGAAATCTGATAATTAAATCTCAATAGGCATTATGATGATAGAGAACTGATATGATATTATGTGTAATACTAGGCATAATTATGTGTTTACTGGTCATAATCAAATAAGGAAAAATTTTAAGAGTAAATTTCCTTTACTGGGAGGCAAAATATGATGAAAACACCGTGAATCAAATAGGTTTCATAATCAGTCCCATAAAAAGAATTACTAAGATTTCTGTATTCTTGTACCACACAACATTTCTTAATCAGCTGGACAGACCCATTTGTACATTCCTCAAGCATTCAGGAAAGATACACCTTTATCTCTAAGGTTTTCTTTTCAAGGGTACAATTCTTTACTTTTTCTTGCAGTTCAATAATAGCTTAATTCTTCCTGTTACGTTCAGTGGGTAAAAAGATGATCTGTGTCCTAGCCAAGTGTAACAGTGGAGAAAAATTAACAGTACACGTAACATGTACACATAATTGCATATGGATTAATCAATAAATAAGAAAAACCCCTACGGCTATGGTAGAGTTGTCAATGTTAAAGAAAAAAGAAAGGGAAACTGAAGATCCAGTTAATTCCTAGACATTACACTTTATGCAATGGGAAATGAACAAAGCAGATATGTTTTCATTGTTGCATGGCTTTATGTACTGTTATTGGTACTTTCAAATTTGAACAACGTGTTCTGGGTCTGAACACCTTTTTCTTTCCCTGCTCAGTGAAGAAGGATCAAAGCTCTTTCAACAAGGAAAAAAAATATTTTCTTTTACCTATAAGAAGCAAGCACTTTCTTTATTACCTATTCAGTTTTGCAACTAAACCCAACCATGTTGCATTTCATTCTGGTTTTTGTTTTGTCGTGACTCTATTTTTCAGACAATTTATATAAAAATTTAGTGATATCAAATCACTACGTGATCTAATAAATGAAGTGGTAAAATAGCATATTTAACCTTTGTCAGGTGCACCAGGAGTGTTATCAAACATTATGAAACAATGCACAGATCATCAGCTGGAGGAGATGCTGACTTTTCAGAGGTTGAGATCTTTCAGAGTCACTGGGACTCTTGGCAGAACCTGTTGCTGTTATTACCTCACCCAGGTACTACAGTTCTGTGGCATGGTTGGTGGGATGCTGCCTGTGCTGGGGTCACCCTCAGCTTCTGGCCCATCCTCCCTTGTGGATCAGCCCCATTCCTGCTGCATGCTCCCTGACAGTTAGCTTGGGCTTTCTTGAGCCCTGAACTGAGTACTGTGGGACCTTGCCCCCAGGGTTCCCTGACAGTTCCTAGTAAGTCTCCAGATCTTTGCTGAAGACTGCAGCCAGGCAACCAAAGTAGGTCACAGCCCTACAGGCTTCTGCATCTGAAGTGACCCCTGCCTCCAGGTCCTTGAACTCTTTAATGGGGAGTTGGTGAGGGTATGAGGGTTTATAAAGCAGATGTGGCTGACCTCTGTCATCTAGCCAGCAGTCATCAGCTCAGCAGTAATCTGCTGGCTCTTGGGAGCCTCATATGGCCTGGATGTCAGGATCAAGACGAATAGCGCAGAGGTCTGTCACAGGACCCATCCAATTTAATATTTTTCTCAATGATTTGGAGGGGGCAAAAGTGCTTATAAGGTTTGCAGATGGTGCCAAATCGGGTGGTGGTGGGTGCCTAGCAGATACGCTTGGGAACAGGGCTACCACCCAGAGGGACCTAGGCAAGCTGCAGGAATGAGCCAACAAACATTGTTGCAATTCAACAGAGTCCTGCACCAGGAAAGGAAGAGCCCCAGTCAGCAGAACAGGCTGGGGATTGCCTGGCCAGGGAGAAGCTTCTGCTGAGAAGGACCTGGGAGGTCCTTGTAGATGCTAAACCGCCATGAGCCAGCAGCATGAAAGGCCAAGAGCATGCTGGGCTACATCAAGAGGAGCACAGCCAGCAGCAGATCAAGGTGAGTGACTATTACCTCTCTCATCAGTGTTAGAGTGCATCTAGATTACTGTGTGCAGTCTTGAACCTCCCCAACCCAGGGAAGATACAGACAAAACTGTGTCTAGAAGTTTCTGCAAAGTTGAAGGAAGACAGAAGGTGTCAAATTTTGCAACATTCACATTCCAATCCTTTAACTCCTTTTCCCCTTGAAGAAGTGAAAAACGGCCATTATCATAACTTTTTATTCCTGTGTTTATTTCAAATAATAAATTTGCAAAGTGTTTGATCACTACTCAAAATTAGAGGATTGCATAAATATCTGTATAAGACAAAATTCCACACTGGGACTGACGTTCAGCAAAGGAGTTAAGAGAAGGAGTGCTTTCTTAACGTGGAAGTTCTTGAAGAGAAACACAAGTTTATATATTTTCCTGGTTCTCAAATTCTTGGTCAGAACTCTCAGCTGGAGTCAGTGGAAGTTTGCCCTGAGAAGGGAAGCAGAACTCTATCCTTTATAGATACTGATGTTGCTTGCAGTGTTGTATCAGTCTGAATTATACCTTGGCTGTCTGTGATTCTCTGACTTCATCGTATCTCTTTTTCCATCTGGCAGTTTCAAGCTGCAGGAAGCGGTCTTGTTCTTGGTCTTTCACCCTCTCTTGCCGCAGCTTTTGGTTCTGTCTTCTGAACTCACAAAACTGCTGTTGCATTTTCTCCATCTCAGTTTGTTCGTTTCCAAATTCTGCTTGCAGGATTCAAAGCTGAGCAGCCAGTTTATTATATTTGCATCGCAACTCTTGACTTTCTGCCAACCTGACATCCTTTCCTCCCTGGAATTTTGTTTGCAAGGATAGGAGCCATTTCTGTGTATTCTCCTATTCCTCCCTTAGCACATGCAGGGCTGAAGTTAGTCTTGGCCTCATGTTTCTGCTTTTTTCTGAGCTCCCATATCTTTCTGTCTTTTTCGCGTAAGGTATGATCCATCTCCCAGCACTGTCTCCTAAACCTGGCCTTCAGTTCTGCTTCATGCTTTACTTGAAGGAGGTAATACACAGATTTAAATTCTTCCACATGCTTCAGAAGGGCTTTTTTTTCAGTCTCAGCATCCTCAAGATATTTGATAGCACCGAATAAAGTTTCCTGCATAATGATCAACTTCTAGCCTCATTTTTCTCCTTTGTGAATTTGTTTTTTATTTCACTTCAGTATCCTTCTTTAACTTATTTACAGTTTTTCCCAAATGCTGTTGCTGGACAGTTTTTGTTTTTAACTCTTCAAAATTGGTCTTCAGAGAAATGGTTTCATAGTAAGAATCAATAAGCTGTGTTGGCTGTTTCTTGTGATGCCACTTCATCCTCCTAGTCACATCATCTAGACCTAAATTCCCTTCATTAAGCAGTAGTTTCCCCCTGTCTTTAACCTTCTCCAAAACCATATAATCACATTGAAGATTGTGACTTGGGTTTGTTCTTGCAGAGCCTGCTGTAGCTCCTTGATGGCCCCACTGAAGTTTGTAACTCTCTCCTGAAATGATAATTTCTCCAAATGGTAATTGGAATACTTTGTTCCACGCATATCTGAGGATGCTTCATAAAGACTCGGACAGGGCCTCCGTGTTCTATAAGTGGAGAGAATCCCTTTATTGCCTGTATCTTCTTGCTTCTGTTCTTCCTTGGGAGCAAGTGATATCTCGGAATGCTGGAGTAAAAAGTCCTTTTCAGCTCTTGTCATTTCCTAGGGGGACAACCGCATTCTGTCATCAACTAATTAGAAAAATGTGAGGTCATGCGGCTTGCCAGTAATCTATTCAGAGAAGGTGAAAAGGCAACTGAGGGTAAATTTGTGTAAGCTTCACCCATGCTGTTAGAGTAATGGTAGAGCTGTGCCATTCTGTTGCAAAACAAGAGGTGACACAGTCTGTAAAATTCATGCAAGCTATTTTTTCTCACTAACTTCAGTGGAAATTTTCCGTCTGTGAAGATAAAGTCAGTGTGGGCCAGCATGATAAAAAGATGAAAATGAAAGAGCCCACCCCTCTACACTGCCTACAGTTTTTGCACCTGCATCAAGCTCCAGTGGAGTGAAAAGTCTAAAGAATGTCACTGTCAGATTTTGGCCTAACTTACAGTAATCTTTCATTTTAAAGCCAGAATTAAAAAAAACCCTAGAAACCAAAATTAAACTATTGGCCAGCCAACTTGATTCTAGAAAATGGAGAAGCAGCAATATTTACATTAAAGCAGTAAGAAATACAAGTCTTCCAATGCTCAGTGCATTGCTCTACTGAATTTTGAAAAGGCTGTTAAAAGGGAGATTTTACTCATTGAAGGAAAAGGTAAAAGGCAAAAAAAATGTTTGAAATGCTACTGAATTAGTCTGTTGGAAAAAGCGGGACAGTCAGAATATCCTACAATACTTTATGTAATAGGCCACACAGTTTTTTTCACTGAATTTCCTAAATACTATAATAAAACTAATAATAAACAGGAGTAGAGTTTGATCCACCATTTTAAAATGTTTTTCATTTTTTTTTTTCTTACCCTGTCTGTAACTGAAAAAGATAGAAAACTATAAATAAGAAAAAAGCATCTCAGATTCTGGTGGAAACTCTTTCTCAGCGCTTCCTCTTTTGTTGTAGTGTATTACGCTGTTCTTTCTACCTCTTTTCACTTCTCTGTTTGATTGTATCAGACCTGGTATATACACTGTGTTCTCATGCAAAGAATCAGATGATATAGTATTGTTGCTCTCTCTCCAGTTGTTTGGAGGCTCTGTCTGTTGTCCAGTGGCTGCCTACCAAAAGTGTGTAATTTGTAACCTGTAATAATTTTTAATTTGTAATGTTCTGTAATTAAATGTAATTTAATTTAAAAATTAATTAAAATTAAAAATTTTAATCATTTGTAACCTGAATGGGAACTTCAATGAAAATGCACTGTCCCCTACATTCATTACTCAGTTAATTCAAGACACAACTCCAGCACCTGCATTTAATATTTTTAACACTCCTCTCTTATACAATACCTTTGTGAGGCCCAGCACTCTAATGTAAAATACTGCAATATACATGTTATTTAAAGCACTACTACTAGCTTTGTCAGAGAAAGGTATTTTCATCGTTCAAGCCTCCATTCAGGCAGCATGAAATCTCAACCATGACTTCCTCTGGGCTGGGAGTTTTGCTAGCCAAGTTCAAATTATCTTCTCCAGAAAACACTTTCTCGGTACCAAAATCTGGATATATCTTGACTAGAGAGACATGGGGTCGAGTGAGAAAATAAGAAAGAACTTTTATGGAGGATTCTCTACTGCAATCCAGCAGCGACTCCTCCATTTCTACAAATGGTTCTTCGTGAGCAACTACAAGGGACTTCACTGATAATTGTTCTGGCAATGAAACCTCTTCTCTCCCACGTTCCTGCAATTCTTTTTTAACAGTGCCTTCTCCATCTATGTTTTCTTCTCGCCAGCCCAGCGTTCTCCTTCGATGTGCTGGTTCTTTGCCTGTGGATTTCTCCTCTGGAAAAAATGTGTCCACACCTGAAGGCTCCTTCCAGCTGGCTATGTAGAAAGGTGCGTTGCTTCTATGGCAAGTGTTTCTATGACTTAGTGACTCCTTTTTTGAGAAGTATCTTGAAAATTCATATAGAATTAAAAAAAAATTAAGTTTCTTATAACGGTTTCAAAGAATGTTCATGGAAATAGTACTTATTCTCCACAGCTATATTATATTTTCTTTGGGACTTAACAGGATGCATGTATCGTTTGCTCCTCGGTGTGTATCCTTTTTGATCAGGAGCCACCTAGCCAAAACTTGATGCAACTACATGGATGTTCACAGCAGCACTGACGTAACATATTCCTTAATTTATCTTTCCTATATACATGTGCCTCTTCCATTTAAACCAATGCATGTATAGAGTCAGACTATAACCTGCAATAGCGGAATATCAAGCATACTGCGTGAGGTAGGACTGTAGAATGGCCGAGGTTGGAAGGGACCTTTCAGATCATCGATTCCAACCGTTAACCCAACACTGCCAAAACCAGCACTAAACCACGTCCCTCAGCACCGTGTCTGCCCGTCCTTTAAATACCTCCAGGGATGGCGATTCCACCACTTCCCTGGGCAGCCTGTTCCAACGCTTGACAACCCTCTCCGCAAAGAATTTTTTCCTGCTATCCGGATGAGCTCTCGGCCTCCTGCTGTGCTGCTATACAGACAGTCAAAGGGACTGCAAAAAGCAGAGCAGGACTTCTCATCATGTCCAAGAGCGCACGAACGCTCCTCATTAGTCCCTCAGTGACTTATTTACGTATGGGCGGTGGCTGTGAGCCCGCCCCGGGGAAGGCCGCGGCCGCCGGGTTTATGCCCCGTCTCTCCGCCATTCCTACCCCCTCACGCTGGCGGCTGGGCCAGCCCCGACGGCTAGACTGACGTCAGGCGCCTGCAGCCAATCCCCGCGCCGGAACCTGAGAGGTAGGCGGATCCCGCCCACCTTAGCTGTACGGCCTCGCTCGCACTCGATGCTTTTTGTCCCTCTGCCGGCGCTGTAGGGGGCAGCCCGGCGCCTGCAGCCCCGTGTGCTAGCCGCCGCTACCACCATGGCCGCTACCGCCGCAATGGATTACCGGGCGATCGCGATGAGCCAGGCGGTTCCCGGCCAGTTTGACGATGCGGAGTGCTCCGATGGGTAGGAGGCGGCGGCGGCGGGGGGGCTGGGTGTGGACCTCTTGTGGGGCCCCGCGCCGGTGTGAGGCGAGGCCGAGCGGGGGGAAGCCGGCCGCGGGTCCCGAGCGCTTCCCGCAGGCCCCGTCGGAGCTGCCGGTGAAGGCGGCGGTTCGGGGGCGTCTGTCCCCAAAAAAACGAGCGGGGAGGAGAGCGATCCTGCACGGCGCCCGGCAGCGGGGCGACGGCCGCTGAGTAGCGGCGGGGAGAGCGGGTGTGCTGCCCGGGTTGGGACGGGCCGCGCGAGGAAAGGCTGCGTGCGTCCCCTCGTCCTTCCGCTTCGGTTATTTCGGTTATTTCTGCCTCACCGCTAAAATGGGCAGACCCACCTGCAGGCGCGGGGTGGCGGGGGCAACTTCACCTTGGTGTTACTTGAGTATAACTGAACACCTGAAACCATGTGAGAGAACAGTGAGTTGCTTAGGACTTAGCAAATAACTTTGATTCGTTTTGTGGAATCAAAGCACGCTTTCTGTTGCGCTGAAAGTCTAAAGCTTTTTATATTTAGTGGTGAGTGAATAAGGAATGGTCTTGTGTTATGCATTCAAGCCTTTTTCGTCCCGGTTTACTATGCATTTAATTAAATGTCAACTGTCTGCAGAGAATCTGCTTTGGGACATACTTGTTCAGGCAGAAAAACATGCCAAGCTACGGACATCAAGACATGAGTGAGTCAAAAGGGTTCGTTTATCCCACAAATTTTTTTGTAGGCCTAACTTTTTTGATGTAGGTTGTGCTGATGCCCTGAGTTACCAACAGGTTGGCTGTCTTTCTCAAGTGAGATTTCGTGTGATACCTTGTCAGGTGGAAATCTGTCGTGGCACCAAGTAGAGCGGTTCATCTCTGGTGAAGGAGCCAGCTGACCTCATCTGGTGTGTTCATCTGATTAGAGTTAGAGGAATCCAACTATTTATAACTGCAGAAAAGTTAGAAGGCAGCACTGATGTGGTGAAGAACATAACTTAAACGTAGTCCATCCTTTAAGCACAGTGACATCCTCATATACGCTTGCTTAAAGACAGGTGAAGTGAGAAACATCTCATGGAGAGCTAAACTAGTGAAATAATTTGTTGGGATAAATGTATTGAATGTTTGATGACTATAACAGTCATTTGTAGTTATATGAACATCTGTATTTGTTTGAAGTGAATCTACGCAAGACACAGAAACAGTTAAAGAAGGTGAGGTCACTGAGAACTGCCAATCACGCATGTGCAAAGAAGTTAACACTGAGGAAGGAGATGGTGATGATTACAATGATGATGAAGAGGAAGACGAAGACTGGGACTGGGATGATGAGGTGGGAAGACTCATGAAGCGCCACAATGCTGCTGGTGGATGCAATCCACAGGTATGTTGGAAGGCTATTTTGTGAGCATCAAGGGTACCCAAGAGCAAACGGGGCTAAGGTAGAGGCTTTGTTCTTTGTTAGTATTATGTTGAGCATAAATACAAATGGAACATTTTCCTCAAGAGAATCCCCTTTCTTTGAGTCTGTTCCTCTACTGTGCCATGTGTGTATGTACATTGTAGCCAGAGCTCCTCGATTTCCTCATCTCTGTTGCTGGATTCTCTTTGTCACTGCAGTTTTTCATCTGTTTCTTAGCTTTCTCAACCTTTCTTTGCCCACTCCGATCTCTGCTGATGTTGCTTATGTTTTGGTATTTGTCCTCTGTGTTTTTGAGCATCTTCCCCCTCCTTTCTATTCAGTTTTGAGACCATACCTCCTTGTCACACCCAGGGTGAACAGGTTATGTTTTGGATTAATAGTGAAGGAGGAAAAAGAATGCATAGGAGATGGAGGGAGGGGTGCCAGAAGTGGATTAATTTAAAGTGCATGCTGTTGATGTAGAAACTCTGGCATTTTGCGCAATGAAAAGCACTTGTGGCATTAGAACTATCATCCTTCTTCCCCTCAGCTTGGACACTGGAAGTTCAAAACCTCTTTTTATTATTGATACCAACATAACAGAAGAATTGAGATAAATTTGTGATGTTGATCATGGCATATCGTGTCTGACTCACCACACTTAGAATCATAGAATTGTTAGGGTTGGAAGGGACCTTAAAGATCATCTAGTTCCAACCCCCCTGCCACGGGCAGGGACATCTCCCACTAGATCAGGTTGCTCAGAGCCCTGTCCAGCCTGGCCTTGAACACCTCCAGGGATGGGGCTTCCACCACCTCTCTGGGCAACCTGTTCCAGTGTCTCACCACCCTCATGGTGAAGAACTTCTTCCTAACGTCCAATCTGAATCGTCCCATCTCTGGTTTTAATCCATTCCCTCTAGTCCTGCCATTACCCAACATCCTAAAAAGTCCCTCACCAGCTTTCTTGTAGGCCCCCTTAAGATACTGGTAGGCCACTATAAGGTCTCCTCGGAGCCTTCTTTTGTCCAGAGTGAACAACCCCAACTCTCTCAGTCTGTCCTCATAGGAGAGGTGCTCCAGCCCTCTGATCATCCTCGTGGCCCTTCTCTGGACGTGTTCCAGCACGTCCATATCTCTCTTGTAGTAGGGGCTCCAGAATTGGACGCAGTACTCCAGGTGGGGTCTCACGAGAGTGGAGTAGAGGGGGAGAATCACCTCCCTCGACCTGCTGGCCACGCTTCTCCCGATGCAGCCCAGGATACAATTGGCTTTCTGGGCCACTAGTGCACACTGACGGCTCATGTTGAGCCTCTCGTCTACCAGCACCCCCGAGTCCTTTTCTCCAGGGCTGCTCTCAGGCCAGTCACTGCCCAGCCTATATCGGTGCTTGGGTTTGCCCCGACCCAGATGGAGGACCTTGCACTTGGTCTTGTTGAACTTCATGAGGTTGGCGTGGGCCCACCTCTCCAGCCTGTCAAGGCCCCTCTGGATGGCATCCCTTCCCTCCAGTGTTTCAGCCGCCCCACACAGCTTGGTGTCGTCGGCAAACTTGCTGAGGGTGCACTCTATGCCACTGTCGATGTCGCTGACAAAGATGTTAAACAAGACCAGTCCCAGTACTGATCCTTGAGGGACTCCCCTTGTCAGTGGCCTCCACTTGGACATGGACCCATTGACAGCCACTCTTTGGGTGCGGTCGTCAAGCCAGTTCTTTATCCACTGAATTGTCAGTCCATCAAAGCCATATTTTATCAGCTTGGAGACCAGGAAGTCATGCGAGACAGTGTCAAAGGCTTTGCTCAGGTCCAGGTAAATGACGCCAGTTGCTCTCCCCTTGTCTGTTGATGTCGTGACCTTCTCATAGAAGGCCACCAGCTTTGTCAGGCACGATTTGCCCTTGGTGAAGCTGTGTTGATTGTACCCAGTCAGCTCTTCATTATTCTTCTGCCTCAGCAGTGCCTCCAGGAGGATCTGCTCCATAATCTTACCAGGCATGGAGGTGAGACTGACTAGCCTATAGTTCCCTGGTTCCTCCTTCTTTTCCTTTTTGAAAATGGGGATTATGTTTCCCTTTTTCCAGTCAGTGGGGACTTCACCAGACTGCCATGATTTTTGGAATATAATAGAGAGCGGTTTAGCAGCCTCATCTGCCAGTTCCTTCAGTACCCCTGGGTGTATCCCATCGGGTCCCATGGACTTGTTCACTTTCAGGTTCATCAGATGGTCACGAACCTGATCTTCACTTACGATGGGCGGTTCTGTCCAACCCCTGCCATTGTCTTCTATGACTCCGGGAGTGTGGCTGGAGCCCTTGCCAGTGAAGACTGAGGAAAAGAAGTCGTTGAGAACCTTGGCCTTCTCCATATCACTTGTCACCAGCTCCCCTGTTTCCTTTCTGAGGGGGCCCACACCCTCTCTAGTCTCCTTCCCACCATTAATGTACCTATAGACATTTTTGCTGTTTCCCTTGATCTCCTTGGCTAGATTTAATTCTAACTGGCCTTTAGCTTTTCTCACCAGGTCTCTTGCTGTTCGGACAGCTTCCTTTTATGCCTCCCATTCTAGCTGTCTTTTCTTCCACTCCTTATAAAGTTTCTTTTTGTGTGACAGTGTGTCCAGGAGCTCCCTGTTCATCCAGGCAGGTCTCCTAGCATTCTTTCCTGCCTTCCTCTTTGTCGGTATAGTTTGCTCCTGGACAGAGACAAGGTGATCCTTGAATACTGACCAGCTGTCCTGGGCCCCCCTTCCCTCTAGAGACTTGTCCTGGGTGACTTATTCTTGCCTTCAGTTAGTGGTTTGTGCTGTCCAGTGCTGGTGAAATCATGTACAGATACTAATTGTATTTGGAGAAGACTACCTGTAGGAAAAAGATACCATCTTGGAAAGTTTTATCTGTTCGTTTTTTCTTCTCATTTTTCCCCTCATTTTTCTCTTCATTTCTGTCTGCCGTTTCCCTTCTTTTTACAGATGGAAAAAGCGTTAACATGAGAGACTTGCAGCTCAGTTCCCAGACTGAAAATAAATGTGAATTGGCGCAGTTTTTGGAATTTTAACCGATGTCACCTGTATTTTCTTTTCTTGAATTAAATAAAATCTGATGTTAATCCATATCCCTTTCTGGTTTTCTATTTATAGCTCTAGACATAGACATTTGAACTGACTTTTCCAATGATACTGTTTGTATTTCGAAGGGCTATTTAGAGAAGGCAACTTATATTAACAAATCCTTTGTTTCAGGCAAATAGACAGACCCCTAGTTGCTGTTCAGCAAAAATGTCTACCCCTACAGACAAGGCTTTAAGGAAATTTGAAAATAAAATTAATTTAGGTGAGTATAATTGCATTGTCATGTTTTATGAAAACAGATACCGCTCCGTGATGTTGTCAGACTAATTCTGCTTACTTAAAGCCAGAGCTCACTGGAATGGCAGTTAACCATTGCAAGACAGAATAAAAAATGGCTTTTGCGTACTTGCAAGTTGCCTTTAGTCTCCATTAAGCAGCTGCCATACCCATTTTTCTCCCCTTTCAGAGCCACAGGGCTGTTTTGGTGTGTTGTTTTTTTGTTTTTTGTTTTCTTTCTTCTTCCCCTTGACTTCTCTAGACCACATAAAGTATTTCTTCCCTAGCTTCTCTGTCGCACCAAGCTGTTTGCCTGGAGGGGGGTTATCAACTCCCTGTTGTGATGCTGTGGGTCATTCTCAAAGCTGCTACCACAGCTAAATTTCCTGGATGATTGCAGTCCCCTCTAGTATTAGGGTGGTACATTATGCAACAGTTATCTCACAGGTGCAGAGTTTCTGTGATCAGTGCAGAGGCCACTATCCTAGCCAGCGTAGTTTGGTGTTTACCATGTGATGGAAATGGTTGTGCATCTCAGCCTGTTGGGGCTAGATGTAGCTGTGACTGGGGCCTTTTGATAGGGTAGTAAACAGACGTTGCGTTTTCCTTCATAATGACGTGGTTCTAAAATGAAGGTTCAAAAGAGCAATGCTGGTGTGCATATAGCCAAATACAGCAGCTTTTATACACTTAGCAATTTAACAAACACCATTTTAAATACATCATGAGGAAAGAATCTTGGAGTCTGTTGCTTATTCTGTTCAGAAAAACGGCATTCAGTTGTGGTGGACAAATGTAATAGTGAGATGTTATCCAAAAGGCATTACTTGTGGATGGCATTACATCTCCAAGTGTGTGGGACTGCCTCACTCATCTGCTTTGTTACCTTACAGTCCTTGAAATGCAGACAGAGCGGAGAGCTAGGTTATCTCTGGTATGTAGCTAAGCTTCTGTGCTTGTTATAAAGAGTTCCACCTGTGTTTGAACATTGTGTTGTGGCATATTGGCTGGCAGCAGAGTTGCAGGGGCAATTCTGAATGTATGAAACTTCTTTGATTTGGGGGTTGGTTTTTTTGGTTTTTGTTTTGTTTTTGTTTTTTTTTTTTCCATTTCGTCTTACGTGTTTTTCAGATAAGCTGAATTTTGATGACTCTGTTATAAACCGAGTCACAGAAAAGTCTAGACAGAAGGAAGCAGACATGTGAGTATTACTTCTGGTTCTATTTTCATTTAAATAATTTGAACCCAGAAGAGTAGTTCTTTATTTCCTAATGTGATCCTGAGTTTTGAATAAATTTATTAAGAAAACGAAAATTTGTAAATAGTCTGCATGAAGTTTGCTTTCTGATCTTAAACTATTTGGTTTCCAGATCAGTTGCTTAAATAGTTCCAGAGTTTTGATGCTTCTGTCACTGCTGCTGGTAGCACATCTGATTGTATTGGTGTAGTAGGACAGAAGCGGCGGGTGTCATTCCACTAGCAAAAGATTATTTTATCTCTGTTACTCTTTTTCTAAACAGAGATCCTTAAGCACTTGGCCTAGGAAAAATACTGGAAGCCTTTTGAAGGTTCCACCTGATGATTTGGTCAGGAGAGGTACCTTTTTTAAACTTTTTTTTTTGTTCTAAAGCCTGCAGCTTATAACTCTAAGTTGTTAAGACAGATATTTTTTTCTCCTGAGTGAGCATAATTCAGTGGAGGCAAGAAATCTGTGGAAGTGAAGGGCACTGATGTTTATGGATTTTTTAATTTTTATTCTGCCCACCCCACCCCCACCCACCCCAGCGTGCAGGAGAAGTCTTTGCTTTTGTATGAACTGAGAGCCTTACTACTTGAGACTGTCGTCTTCTCTTTGATACAGATTATTATGTTTTACTCTGTCAAAGTACTGAGTCCTTGTGTGGGATTGTATCGTTTTATTTTCACTTCTATTAGGTACCGAGTAAAAGATAAGTCAGACAGAGCAACAGTAGAACAGGTAAGTCCCTAATGCATCAAACTTCTCTTTTGACCGGAACAAATAATGTGGAATTTAGGAATCATTGATCAAATGCATGGTGTAAGAACAAAGTTTCACCTTGGAATTCTGTTTCCCTTGTTATCCTGGAGAGACCTGTTGTTCCTTTGGTTTTTGTGTGAAGGTTGTACTTGCTTCCATAAACATTTTGGAGCTCATTTTTGTGCATAGTATTGTGATTTGTTCATATATGCAATGCATCTTAAGCTTTTATTAAATTCCAAAGAACAATAAAAAAAGTGTGGGATTTGCTTTTTTCCTTTTTTCTTTAACAAGACTGAACTATTGCTGGCCCAAGGTCATATAGCTCCTGTATTTCAGTTATGATAGCTTTATCTTAAGAGAAACCTTATTTTAACACGCTTAATGCAACTGTGGGTGAGAAATCATTCTCTTATGTCTCTTCTGGAGATAGCTCAAAGACATTCTGAGTGGCTGCTCTTTGGATTATTGTTTGATCTTTAAGAATAGTCTGATGCCACGGGTCCTTTAGTATAGTACTAAAAACGGCCTGTATTAGTAGGTTTTGTCCTCTTCAAAGACAGCAATTGTGCTGACTTTTCTGTGTTAAATTTGAGGTGTTGGATCCACGGACTCGAATGATTCTGTTCAAGATGCTAAGTAGAGGTGTCATTTCAGAAATCAATGGCTGCATCAGCACAGGGAAAGAAGTAAGTTTTATTATAAATGACATGGTAGTCTCTTTCTCAGCAAGCTAAGTGGAAGCTTGTGGTGCTCAGAAGATGTATTGAAATACTTGGATTTAGTAGTACTTTTTTTTATTTTTGGTGTTGCTTGATTGGTAGGGAGCTTTCTTAAGATAAAATGCAATTTATGTTAAAGGAAACAAGTTTCCACAAATATGAAAGATTTCTCAGAATACTTAAATTTGTTATCTTAAATTTGTGGATCTTGTTAATTGTATGTTACAACTGCAATTTTTGTAAAGGGTATGTGTATACACAATATTAAACAATGCCTGAAAAAACATACAAACCTAGGTAATTCTTTCTTCGTCCGAAACCCTCTTCTGTGCAGATCGGGCCAGCTCCACCTGTCAGCAGACAATGGGAGTTATCTAAATGGTGTAAAAAAATTCTGTTTAAAATACTATAAACCTTCATTGCTTTTACAAAACTAGCACATTTGTGTGCTGTTGTTATCAAGTAATATTGCAGATGAATAAAACTAGACCACAAATTTCCAGGTAAATTAATAAATCAGTCTTAGAATGCCTGGTCCCTAGGGTGATCTGGTTTTCTTCCAAGTCCTTGGATGCTGATTAAAGGCATACATCCACCCTGCGTAGCGGTGTCAATGTGAGATATTTGGGCTGTGCTTTAGGGGCGAAATAGTGCACAGACTCAAATTAACCCTTCGCACAAGGGCTTGTTTTAGTCTCCAAAATGTGGATGAGGCAGAGTTTTTCCTGTTTGGTGTTTTGTCCTATATGCGTTGTCACACCCCTACCCAGTCTTAGGTCCTTCCTGTAAGCTGCCTCGGATAGAAAAAGAGATTGCCCTTGTGTGCAGTCTTACTCAGCTGGGTGCCATGTAGGGCCTGGGGTGAGAAAGCTTATCTGGGTTTTTACAGGATGCCAGAAAGAGAAAAAGAGAGAAGGTTAGGTTGGTTTAAAGACTGTTTCTTTAATATTATTTCTTCCCTTCATAATCCAATAGGCTAATGTATATCATGCCGGTACTTTGGACGGAGAGAACAGAGCAATAAAGATTTACAAAACCTCTATTCTGATGTTTAAAGATCGGGATAAATATGTGAGTGGTGAATTCAGGTGAGTTTGACTTCTGCCTGGTTTTACTGGGGAAGTGATGAAGGTGGTAAAATCACCGATGCTAATACTGCATTGATTGGCTAAGAGTCCCTGTTGTCTTTTATTTCTTCATTTAAAGATTTCGTCATGGATATTGCAAAGGCAACCCAAGAAAAATGGTTAAGACGTGGGCTGAAAAAGAAATGAGGAATTTAATAAGGTGATTCTTGCAGTTTTTATTTCAGCATGCAAAGGTAACTGAAACCTGAGGTACTCTCCTTTTGCTACACTGTGGCTATCACTACCTTTTAGGGCCTCTGGAGTATTCAGGAAAGTGTCTTAAGCTTCCCTGTGGGCGAGAAAAGAAAGGGGAAGGAGGAATAAAGATATTCTTTCATTTTGCTGCTCATGCTCTAAGCTCTTCAGTGTCTGAATGCTCTGTCTGACATGACTGAAAAGTGAGGAAAAGCTAGAAATAGCTGCTGCTGCTGAGTAACAACACACTGTGATATAGGTTAATCTTGGATTAACCTGAACTGTGTAAAAAGTCTGTCTGACACAGGAATGCTTAGAGAGAGGTCAGAGCCAGAATGGTTGTGGCTTTTTATATTCATTTCCTAGTTGCTCCTTACAAGTGAGTTTCCTCAGTAGAGGAGCTCTTGTTGTGTATTATGTTTAAAGCGATAGAGCTCCTTCAGGCACTAGTGCAAGGCAAATAGTAGAGTCTGGGTTTATTTTTTGGGGCTTTGTTCCTGTGTTACAGGTTGAATACAGCCCGGATACCTTGTCCAGAGCCGATTGTGCTAAGAAGTCACGTGCTTGTCATGGGCTTTATTGGTAAAGGTGATAGGTAAGTATCCTTAGAAAATATTTTTTTTTAATTAGTAGCTTTACACAACTTTTTATTAAAAACAAACAAACCAACCCTCTGAGTTTACCCACTATTACTTTAAGCCTGTAAACATGTTACTCTTGTATGTGCGTGTGACCTGTAGAATACTCAGACGTTTGCCAGCTACTATTGCAGACAGTCTGCATGATTCCAAAGCATGAAATTGTGTGCAAAATAAATTCATAACGTGGCTTAACTAGAGATTAAGGCTGGAAAGGCTTGCTAATCATACATGAAGATAGCTCATCATTTTGTGGTACAAACATTAATGTAGCATGGTCCAAATTAGCTGATGTTGGAAATGGAGCTCCAGCATCTTTGGCAAGTATATTCCAAGCTTTGCTGCCCTTCGTGCTGGCTCTGTGCACTTAGCTGCTCATGCCAACTTGCTTGACACAGTGAGTGGAAGGATCAGGTACAGCAGTTAAAGCATTTGCAGCTGGTAAGAAGAAGAAAGAAGCATTCACTTCCTGTTATTTGTGTTGTAATTTCAAGGCCTGCTCCTCTGCTGAAGAATGCTCAGTTATCTGACTCCAAAGTCCGGGAGCTGTACCTGCAAATCATCCAGTACATGAGAAGAATGTACCAAGATGCCAGACTTGTTCACGCAGATCTCAGTGAATTTAATATGTTGTACGTTTTTAAACTTTGCTCTGAATTGTGACACCTAGAATGTATGCATTGGCAACCTCTATGTGAGAGTACGAATCTACCTTTAAGGGAGGGTGGGGTCCTTTCTGTGGCTTGGTTTTGTAACTTATCTAATTAATTATGTAGGTTTTAACCCAGATCTGGGCTTTCTCTATTTTAAAAAAACAAAAAAACCAAAAAAACCAAACAAAAAACCAAAACCAAACAAAGAAAAAAATATCCCAGAAGAAACACCCTTACAAACAAACAAAAAACCTATTCAACAAGAGAAAAAAATGTGAGGTATCTTTTTTTTTTTTCCCCTCCCCCCATCCCTAACACTGCTTTTTGTGTTCAGAAGCAGACTTTAAAGTTTAATAGTAGAGCTTGTGTAAATGAGGGAAAGGACTGACCCAAAAAAGTTGTTCTGGCCCTAGTATGCAAGGTGTATGCTAGAGAAATATGTTAAGATTGTTTGCTAGTTCTTAAGTTTGAAGCACACTTTCTTCCGTGCCCCTCAGTAATCTCTCGTATAACGTCAGTGGCGTCAGCGCAGCTCTCTGCGTTTGTTTGCAGGTACCACAGCGGGGACGTGTACATCATTGATGTGTCTCAGGCCGTGGAGCATGACCACCCACATGCGCTGGAGTTCCTGCGAAAGGATTGTGCCAACGTTAACGGTGAGCGGGCTGCACTTCAACACTTGTTCTGATAGCTGGTTTATTTAGGAAGGTGAACTGTGTTCACCTATGTTCTTTCAGGTGTAAGTGACTGTAGAAGCTGTCAAACTTCTGTTAAAATGCTCCCTCTTCTAGGTTCTCCTGGCTTCTTCAGGGAGTCACTGTGCTGAGCTTAGAAGACCGTAGCTGATTTTGCTAGAAAACATCCGGCCAAAATGAGTCACCTGGCTGAATCTCAGATTTATGACAGATCTGAGATCAGTCCCAGACTGATCAGAGATCAGTCCCAGTCTGCAGCAGCACCCACCCCAGTCTTAACTTCCCTTACCTAAAGGACTGCGCAGGCATACTGATGTGTTTCCTGTGAGTGGAATCCACATCTGGAATGCCTCAGCTGGCAAGAAGTTACTGTGTCTTATGAAGCTCCCTGCACTTACTTGTCCAGATCAGCTGAGAGGATCAAGGCATAGAGTAATTTATTAGAGATGTTATCACTTGCCATAGTATTTTGATAAACAAGGTACCTTTATGGTATTTTTCTCTTGAAAATTTGGTCTTCATGTGTGAGCATGCATGTTACGTAACAGACACCTCCTGGTAGGCTGCGTTCCTCTCTGAGGACAAGAGATATGTCACTGCAGGCTGTTTTTCTCGCCCCTTACTTTTTCAGATTGACTTTTTTTCTGATTTTACAGAGACTCTTGAAAGTCTGTGGAAAAAGAACCGTGTGCATTTTGATGCTATGTGTTTATCCATACCCAGTGTGCTAGTTTTTCCGTATTCCTTTTCTGTTCGTGGATTTCTGATAATTCTCTTCCACCTCAGATACTTGCACCCTTCCTTTTATTTTCATGTCTTTTGGATTGCTCTCCCTAGATACTGAAGTACATCAGTGGGTTGCAATGCTTTTGTTGTGTTTTGTTTGTTTGTTTTCTGTCACTGTAACTTTCTCTGTGTAGTCCTCCAACAGAGACTCTGAGAAACACCTTGGTTTATGCTCTGCCCTAACTGTGAGCATTGCGAAGATTTGTGGTTCCATGGGCACAGAGAGCTGTTTCTAAATTAACTTTTTTTGTTCTTTTTATAATTAATTTCTCATGGTGAGAGATCTTCTGAAAATTTTAATAGGAAACACTAAGCAGTCCTCAGTGTCTTTCACTGCTGTTTATCAGTACAGAAGTGCAGTCTCTGAAATTGGTTATATTTGATGGAGGAAACCAATTCTGAGTGTAGTACTGAGGAAAATTCTAATATGTTAATGTCTTCCCTTTTAGGTGGATCATAATTAGGCTGTACTGTATTTCAGAATAAATACTTCTGTTTCTCTTTGGCAAAAGTTTGAGGTTTACAGTCCTTATTCTTTGAAACACATTTTTCATCCTAGTCATTGCAAATACTACACCTGTCTTAAATTGTTTACTACTTAGCCCCTACTCCGTGAATGTGATGGAATTGATTTGGCTTTTATATTTATCCAGTCATTCTCCATTCAGTATTGGTTGCATCTGGAAGATGAACAGTTTTATTTCGGATGGCTAAGAGTTATCTGATAACTGAACCCAGTATGGTGCGGTACATGCTGCTGAGACTTTCTCAAGTCATCAGGGCCATTAGCTTGCTCTAACTGTCACTTGAACATCACAGCTGCATGTGTTACACATAACTACTTACGGTTTTTGTCTCTGCTCTTGTTTCCTGGTAGACTTTTTTCAGAAGCGCAATGTTGCAGTGATGACTGTGAGGGAGCTGTTTGAGTTTATTACTGATCCTTCTATCACAAGCGAGAACATTGATGACTATCTGTCCGAGGTAAGACCTCATGGTCTTATTATTAATGTAGGATGACTTGGAACAATAAAATCAGATCTAGTTCAGTCTCCTTCATCTCATTTACTCTATATCCTTCTATTGAAGGAAGCTGGTACATGACATTGTTATGCTTGTGCGTCAAAAATACATACAGGTTTCTTCCATTTATACCATTATAGGATGACAGCACTTTTCATTCTATGTTTTCTCAAAAAGTCTAATCATGAAAACTCAAATGTCTGTTTCAGGTGCTACTAAAAGCAGGATGCTTTAAATTAGTACGGTCTTTTTGGCAAGGAGAAGCTCTGCAGAAATATAATCATGCTTATATAGAGAATGGGGTTAGGAATGCAGATTTGAACAGAGTGGGATGAGGGAGGAAGGGTAAGACTCAGCACAGTGTTACTCCAAGGCACATGGTCTTGCTAGCCAAATATAGCAGCTGGCAGAACATGTTGATTCTAGGAGGAGGTAAAATTACTCAGCGCTGCTAGCAGCACCCATGTATTTCATCTCTAGCTGCCAGTCCTCTGCTCCCAGTTAGATGTTTCTTCAAAAAGGGAAAGGGGAGGAGGAAGCTTTTTAAGTTAATGCAAGAGAAATGGGGGCCACATATGCCATGCTTAGAGTGGAGATCTGATGTGTCATTTATGGTCAAGACCATGAGGCAGAGACTGACTGTGGTCCGCATAGCAGTACAGCATGGGGATTTCCAGATGTGGTATACTTTCTGTCATATTGGAGGTTGAATGAGACAGAGCTGTGCTGCGTGGTTCCCCGTGTACTCCTCTGGCTTGCTCAACGTGCATGAGAAGAGCCAAGTTACAGGTCTGAGCACTGCTCACTCTATTCTCCTTGCACTGTTATGTCCTGTAGTCATGCTGGGCCTGCCATAATTTGATCTGGAAGGAGCAGCAAGCATGTTTTCCCCATATTAATAAAGCAGATCTGCAGTTCCGAGTGTGCTTCGCAGAAATATTGGTTACCATTAGGTGTCACTCAAGGCATTGCCATAGGGAAAGCTGGAGTATTTTGTGAGTGACAGTGTGGAGTACAGGGAGAAACATAGATGGGAATGGTTAGTTGGATTAAGTGATGCGATTCTAAAGAGTGATAACTTTGTATTGTTTTATATTTCTTTAGGCAATGGAAATAGCATCAAAAAGAACAGAGGAGGAAAGATCCAGTCAAGATAAAGTGGATGAGGAAGTAAGTGACGATTTTTGTTCCTGCTGTGAAATTAATATTAACCTTGCCTCTTCTAAACAATGAAAAAGATTTTATTGGCAACATTTTATTTGGAAAAATGCACAGTTGATAAGGAAAACATTGTTTGTGATACTGAGATGTCTTGAATGAGTTGAGATGTGAAGTATTAAGGGATGGCATGTGTAAAAACTGACAGTGATAAGATGTCAAAAGGCAGATACTCCATTTCCTAAACTAACGTTTGCCTGTAGATAGGTCCTGTGATGTATTTTCCAGTTCAGGTTCATTTAACACAAAGCAGCCCAAAACTCAGTGGAGAGATCTGGTTATGACAGTGTTTTTGGACCAGTGATACAAAAGCAGGATATCTGGATCAATATACATTGACCAAATTGCCTATCTAGCTCCAGTCCCAGTATAATTCAGTTCTTCCGTGTACTGTTTCTCTCCTTTGCTTTTACATTAAGCGAAACCATTTCTAGTGCATTACAGAAAACTGCTAACGTTCTGGAAAGGCTTGATGTAAGGTAGAACAATTTCTATCTTAGTCTTATCTCTCTGTTTCAGAAGAGTTAAACCAAAAACCAACTCTGAGCAGAATTTGTATCGGTGAAAGCCTATTTGTACTGGTTCATGTGGTGTTTATTTCTGGAGTCAATGCTGCTTGATTTATCAAACACTTTTTCTTTCGGACCTCTGCAGGTTTTACTAACTGCTTCTGGCTCAAGCTTGGCCAAGGAAAATTTTTTTTTCTTGGTTTCCTAAGATAGTGTCAGCATACAAGTTCTGAACTATAGGGTCAGATGCTAGTGTTCTGTTGCAAGCCCATTTTTTGCAAACCAATTATTTCTTTGCTTTATATAAGAGAGGTGGTTTAGTAGCATCTATGTTCAGTTTATTTCTCTTTGACTTCTCATGTGACCATGGCTAGTCTGTGTCACTTCCTTCACAAGGGAGTAGAGCTGGCTTTGCGGAGGTGGGGGCATCTGCTCTTTGCACAACACTTAGTCTAGCAGTTACGATCATAAAGTGTACTGAATTTGTACTGGGATTGAACTGATACCATGGAAAAGAGAAGCAAAATACTTCTTTCTGGTCTGGTAGTGACTTAAGTTTGCTGGAGGACCGTTTCAAAAAGACTGCATGACTAACGTTAAGTATGTTGTTGATGCTGCGGTTAGGTTTCACTGTACTATGCTGCTGCAAGAACCTTTTCTGAGTTGGACTGTAGGTTGAAGAAGGTATTATTATATACAGAGATTAACTTCTAATGGTGCATTTTAATGGAGTTGCTTCCTGCAGGCATTGTAAACATCACAACAAAACCATTAGAGAAAATAGTTAGAATACAAAACCTTAGGACTCAAATCAGTTAAGAGTAAGTTAGAAGGGTTAGAGAAGTTTGTAAGTGGCCTGGTGGTAGTCATGCTGAGGAAGGAGCCTTATTAGTGATGAGCATGTTAAGTCTGCTTCTGCAAAAAAAAAAAAGATACTCTGCAGTTCAAATGATAGTGAGTGACTGCCATGTTCATTTTTAGTTTTCCCTGAGCCACAAAATCCTTCATGATTGTTCTCTTAAGGATGCATAATTAGGAAGGAAGAACATAATGAAACTATATGTAAATTAGTAAGTCTGTGTTTCCTTTCCACACTCTGCTAGGTGTTTAAGAAAGCTTACATACCTCGAACTTTGACTGAAGTTAAAAACTATGAAAGAGATGTGGATATAATGATGAAATTGAAAGAAGAGGATATGGCATTGAATGTTCAGCAGGATAATGTAAGTAGACATGCTGAGGCACTGCAAAAAAGAGGGAGGGAAAATGAATAATTCTTACTAGAAGCTGACAGCAACAAACAAAACCAGAAGCCTTGTTACCAAGGCGTGGAGTACTGAATCTAGTGTCGTACTTTAAAATTGTCTGGTTAGTACTAATGCTAACATTGTGGGGTTTTTCCTGGTTTTGAGATACTCATTTCCTCTGGGCATGAAGATTTAAGACTCATGTTTTGATAATGTAGTTTTCTTTCTCTCTCGCTGGGTGTAGATTCTCTACCAGACTGTGACAGGACTGAAGAAGGATTTGTCTGGTGTTCAGAAGGTGAGAGGGTCTTTTTGAAATTCTTCATTTTAGCCATTTTCAGAAAAGTGCATATAAGAACTATGGAGAATGCTTTGTCTTGTGTCTGACACCATGAAAGAAGCCTCCTGTCTTCTGAGTGACCATTTATGTCTGGGGTGGGTCTGGCATGACAGTGTGTCTGCACACCGCATCAATTACTTTGCTGCACTGTGGCTGATGCTGGGTTGCATGAGAAAGAAATGATAATCCTTGCTATGGCCATGATCCCTAAATTAAGATGGAGAGGAGAGAAGACGCTTTCCAATTATGTAAAATGTAATTGATTTAAACTGTAGCATGACTACAGGTTTTGATATGTTCTGGGTAGCTTTGCTCTAATTATTGTGTAAAGAACAGTCCTGCAGTATGAAGCATAAAGATATTATGTCTTACTATATTTGAAGTACTTGACAGTGACACTTTGTAGAGTACATTGGATAAGCAGTTGGGTACGGAACAGTTTGTAGCAATATAATTCAAGGCAGAAGCCCTACGTGGATTCCTCCTCCTTTCTTTGTAAATGTTATCTAGCAGTGGTGTAGACTCTGTTTTAAAATGGAAATGTTAATATGGATGGGATCAGGCTGTGGCAAATTCTCCAGGCTTATTTAATAATAAGTGAGTTTTCCAGTGTAGATATTTGTGTTTGCAATAAAGCCTACATACAGTGCCCCCAAGGTAGATTTGGGTATGATCCAAGTATAATTAAAAATTGGCTTCCGCATATGTTAGCAAATCACTGTTTAACTTATGGAAAGTAGTTTGGGAATGCCAATACAGCTGTGTTGTGAGCCCTGACCTAAGAGATTCTGTGTTGCATGTTCTAGATTCCTTGTTCTTAGTTTGGGTTAACCTACTTCTCGTTCTTTTTCTTGAGACTCAGTGATGGCTGTAGTAAAGGACATGGCCCAAGCTCACTTAAGGGTTTCTTTGCAGCAGATTCTGCTTTGGTTTTTATGTATCTATGTATGTGTGTGTGTATATGTTGTCATTAGGCTTCTTTGTTTTGCTCTGGTATAATTCTGTCTTGATATATCTTGCAGATTCCTGCACTTCTTGAAAAGAAGGCAGGTGAGTCAGAAACAGACTCTGATGAGGATGGTGGCAGCTCAGAGGACTCTGATTCAGTCTGTAAAGAATCTGTACATCCCAAAGATAAACCCGCTGAAGTCAGCATGGACAAAAAGGTCAGCTGGCCAGAAATTGTTTGTTTTTCCAACCTCTACCTATATGACAGGAAAAAAAATCCAAACTTAGTTCTGAGTGGTTTTTGCTACTTTTTGTCTGAAACAAGCTGTGGACTATTTCTGTTGTGGAGAATGAGGGCAGAGAAAGTGAATTTCATTATGGATGCTTTATTAATGGTGTTTTTATGTAGAGGAACATGTAGCATAGCTCTCTGTAGCCTAGACCAAGCTAGAAAAGAGATCTCTGCAGGCAATTCTAAGGCTGTGGAAAGCAGAATTTAGTGAAGACTGGGCAACTCTTCAGTGCCTCTGGCTACTTTTCCAGGCTTTGGTGTACAGCTTTGTGTTTGTCGTCCCTGATTAACCTCCTTTTGCCCAGGGAACTGAGACCACTTGAAACTTGGTGACCATGTTTGTACCACAGTGGCTTTTGCAGTACCATTAGTACAGACTGGCTAGCTTTGCTGTGAGCAAGAGATGTAACGCAGTCGTGTAAAGGGATTATGGTTTGGTTTGTTGTTTTGTTTTTTTTAAGTTTCATTTTCCAAATCACAGAACAACTATGCTGTTTCAATGAGACTCTTCTGCAGAGTATCATCCGTGGGTGAGAATCTTTTGGCAGCTTTCTAGGTGTTGCACAAAAGGCAGATGAAACTTGCTGGGTTTAAGGGGTTCAAGATTTGGGAGTTTGCTTTTTAGGTGTTTCCTCCTAGAAAAGGTGAGATAATACCTTTCCTGTCTGTCAAATAAAAATGCAGTACTCGACGCTTTCTACTAATCTAGAGCATTTTAGATATGGAGCAAGGAGTCTTGATCACTTCTCATCCTTATGGATAGGGTTCTCATTTGGACAACTTTTTGTGTAAGAAAGATGAGATTTTTAGTAACCTATGGGTTCAGCTGTAGGTTGAACAACTGAGTAGCAGCAATTACTTCCACCTCCCCCCCCAGTTATGCTGACTTTGCATTTTCCAGTTGAGCGTAGTGTCTTCACTGTCTGGCACAAATTGTAGTGTATTGCTGTAGCGTAGCACTCTTTCTTGCCAATCCTGATGATGATCAGCTTACTCTGAATTACCAGTAGTTACTGGATCAGTATTTTGCATGACATAAAAACATCTGCTCCAGTAGCCCTATAGGTAGCAGAAAACCTAGATCAGGTGCCCTGTTTTAATCTTAGCTGTAAATAGCATGACTTTAGAGTGCCTGTTGTTCCCTTTCTTCAAAGGTTGCATGAAGCTCTGGTTTTAACTAGTTTGAATTTTGCCTTGTCATTACCAGTTTGCAGCTCTTAGCTCCACCCCCAACCTAGACTTCCTTTTTTCTTTCCCCTCCCCATTCCTATTGATTTTTTTTTTCTTTTTTATTTCTTGCTCTTGATAACATCATCTTTATGTAGTGTGTTAATTAACTTGTTAATGTAACTATTGATTGACCTGCTCAAAATCTGTCATTCCTTATGGATTTAAATGAATGGTATTTGGTTCTTTATAGGAAAGGAAAAAGATGGTTAAAGAAGCCCAAAGAGAGAAGAGAAAAACCAAAATCCCAAAGCATGTGAAGAAGCGGAAAGAAAAGACTGCAAAAATGAAGAAAGGCAAATAAAATCAGCTTTGGCTTGGGGAAAGGGATGGTTTGTTGTGGGTTATTTAGTCACTATCTTTTTTCTTTTTTTTTTTTAATTAAAAATCCTTTATTTATATGCATACAATATTAACTTGGAAGGTGATTTTTTTTTTTTAATAACGTGGTGAAATTGTTTGAACACAGTATATGCCGTGGGTTTCTCAGTAGGAAAGAATGAGTTTAGCACACTTGTGAATGATAAAGTCTTGTACCTGTGCAGGTTTAACCCATTGTTAAACTTGCATTGATTTGTTCCTGGGGTCTTACTCCCCTGTCTTACACTCCATAAGCTAGTGTGGTTTGCTCCAGATTTAACAGATTCTTGGAGGGGGAATGGCAAAGATTAGGAAACACTTTTGCTGCAAAGGCCCATGCTTTCTTCACAGTATGGAAGCAAAGTGAGCTAGCTGTCCTCTGCAGGCTGTACAGTCACCCATGGATAACCCTGCAGGTATTGTGCCTTTGCTGTCTCCCTGTGCTTGCATCACCTTTGATATTTTCTTGCTGAAAGTTGAGTTTTGTGATTTGGGAGGCAGCTGTCCTCAGTGCCCTTCTGAAGCAATCAGACAGGCCTACCCAAACAGACCAAAGCCTGATTTATTTTTTTTTTTTAATTTTTTGTTGTTGTTGTTTGGATCCCAGCGTAGTTGCTCTTAGGAGTGTTATGAACCAGCTTTTTTTGTAAGCTGGTCAAATGAGTGTAAGCTGTCAAGATTAATCATGTTCAAAATTCAAGGCTGTGTAAAGGCTTGTGGCAGGAGCTCTGTGGAGTGGCTCAGCATTACCAGACCATGTTGCGCTCAGGTGCCCCAGCTCTACATTAAGGAGACGCTGGCAGAGCTCTGCTCATGAGTCACCCAGTTGGGCTGAGGCAAAGGCACCATACTGAAGAGAGAAAACCTCTCTTGGCAGCTGCTTTGACGGCTGAGGCTGACAAGTCTTGGGGGAGGTGTCCTCCTCATGCTGTAGCACATCAGCTGTCTTTTCCCACTGCCTGCAGTTTCAGAACTCCCTGTACCAGCACACAGAAAGGTTCTGATTCCAGTAAATGTCTTGATATGTTCTCCCGCATTAGGGGTGGAGTTGATGCCCTTGGGATTTATGCTTACAGGACATACACCCTCTGATGACAGAGGGACAGCTTTTACCCATCAGTGGGTACCCAACAATGATGGGTTGGCCAGGGGCAGGGTGAAGCTTCTTTCTCTCTGCTCTTCACCTCCCACACCCAAAAGAGATTGTGGGGTGGTCATAGGGAGCCACCCTGGCAAAGACTGAGATGATGTTGGCCAACTGCACACGTGGTTGCTCCACTCAGGAGTGTATTCCTCAAGGAAATGTGGTCTGGTTGCACTCCCCAGTCTGGCCTTCACAACCTTTTTCGTGCCTTTGTCTAGAATCTGGTAAGAGGAACTGGTCAGTGCTTCCAGATCTCACTGTCTGTCCTCCCTTTGTCTGTATCCATATGGGAATTGGCAGCACTCTTATACACAGCATATAAGCGTATATTGTGTTGCTGGAGATGTTGGGAAGCAAGAATGGTAGTTCCTCAGCAAGTGGGGATGTTTGTTGGGAGACATGAAATACCTGCATTTTGGAAAATTGCATTGCATCAGATGCAAGAAAGGGGGCAGCCTCTAACTTGGTAGTGAAGGGAGGAGGAGGTGCAAGACCTACATCCAGAGGTGAGGGAGTACCGTTGATGGCTGTTTGTCTAAAGCCAAGGGCTGAAGTGCTGCTACATGTATGGAAACAATTCCTGCTTTTCCTGGCCATCACGGGAGCTTGTCTACTGATGTCATCAGGCAGAGGTGACCTTGGTGATGGCTGCTCTGAATCTGACTGGTTGTGTTCATAGGTAGTGCTGAAGGCGACTGAAACAATAACAGCTTTGTGCACTCATTTTGGCCTCGAATCCCATTGTATTGGTGATTCTTCCCTGCTGACTGACAAGGCTATGGCACATGCATCTGCGATAGCAGTTGTGGTTCATGACGGTGTGCGCACCAGGAAGTATGTGTAGGGACATGGGGTGATGGTGGGGGACTGCATCTGAGCTGTTGCCTTCCTCCAGCAGTGGTGTGCGTATTGGGCAGATGTCAGCACTTTTGGTGAAAGTGACTCTCCAAGAAGCTGTGTGTGCTTTAACTTCATGTAGCTCAGCAGGGGATGACTCCACCAGGAAACCGGTCCATGGCTGATCAGTGTGAGTTGGGGGTTGTTAAACACAGGGGACAACCTTCTTTTCATTGGGGTTGGGTGCTCTGAAGAAAAGGATAGTTGTTAGTTCCTGGCAAAGAGCCTGGAAACCCCAGAGATGCAGAGTGTGTGTCCAGCTGGGGGCGAAAATTACCTCCTTTACCTGAGGAGACACTTCAGAGAAGGGAGGCTGCTGTCATCTGTGCTTGAGGGAAGAGGAAACGTCTCAGCCCACATAACCTTGTCTTCCCTCCAGGCCATGCACCACAGCCTGATCAAGTTTGCCTAGCTCCAGCCATCCTGTAGCATGAAGGTGGTCCTGAGTCAGTCATTTAGGGTTGGATCCTTGCTCGCAGTGATGTGCAGCAGGACTGTCTGTGCAGGCTGTGCAAAGCATGAGCTATCTGCCTCAGGTATTTTCTCTAGGGCATGTTTGCGTAGGGTGTTTGCAGAGCACCTGAGGTGGAGCATGCCAAAAAAGCCTACGTTGTGCAAGTGCCGATGGCCTTGGAGATAGCTGTTGCAGCTGGGTACACGCTTGTCGAGGTGGGCTGTGAGCGCAGCTCACCAGACTGGGCCATTGCAGGCTTGAGATGTATAGTAGTGAGGCAGGCCATAGGAATGGGGCGGAATGGGAGCTCTTTGGGCCAGGACCATGAGATGAGCCATCTTTCAGGTGATGTGAAGTAAGAGAACGGCCATGAAGAAACGTTAGACCTAACTACCAAAAGGCACCAGTCTCATAGGAGGTGGGGAGGATGGGGATGGGATGGCATGACTTTGCATCCTGTGCTAAAGAAAAAACTTCAAAGTAGCACAGATACTCAGTTATGCTCTAGCGATATCAACGTATGATGAGGTAGGGTTTTTTCCCCCCCGGAGATTAGGATCTGACAAGGCCCGCTCACCTTGCTTGCCATAGCAGCATGTTTATGGTGTGCCCTGCTGCTGGCACCTGAGCAGACCAGAGCAGCATTGCTAGGGCCGGAATGCCAGTACCTTGTATGAGAAGAAGTGGGACACAAACAGCTCAAGGTAACGCTTCCCCTTTATCTTCCGTACTCTCCCCGCCCCCAAGGTTGCACTTACTGGTAGAGCTCTGGGGTCTCTTGTGGGCTATTGCAAGTGTCTCCATTGTGGAGCTCGCCTGATGGTGCACGCGGGCAGACGCTGGAGAGGTGGGCTGTGGGGTAACTGGTGGGCTGTGGCTCCTGGGGATGACCCTGAGAGGTTACTGCAGCGGTGAGGCTGAATTGTGGGGGTCTGATACCTACCCCTAAGACTGAGAATTCCCTTCTGTTGAATGCAGACCTGTTGCTTCACTGCTCCCTGGGCGTTCCAGATTACTACTGTTCTCCCCCTGCTTTTTGAACGAGAACATCTGTACTGAGGTCATGGCATAAACTCCATTGCTTTGTCACTGTGGCTTTGGGAATGTTTTGGCAAGCAAGGCTTTTTATATTGTCTGACATGTTTTTCAAAGCACAAATATTTTGTTATCTGTCTTCTCTGAAAACGGATTGGAGTCCAGTTCTGTCTGGTAATTAGTTTGAATTTTTACAGCTGCAAAAGCATAGTTAACTGTCAACTGCTTTATACTCCTTTCTGACTAAATTAGAAACACTAAACATACCAGTTGTGAAATCAAAGTCCCTGTAGGTAAAATTTTCAATGGGAAAAATGTTATATTTTAAATTAAGGAGCACATAGGTTTCAGGCTGAAGACGAAATGCATTGTGTTTGACCAAGTCTTAAGACTGGTATTAAGTTCTAGTCGGAACGTGGACCCACAAAGCGTGCTTTTGCCCCCTGGTCTGGTGCTGCGTACGGGATGGAGAGCCACCACGCAGGGAGGGGTCTGCGGTGTCACCCTCGATGGTCTGAGATCAGCAGCCTTGACCTTTGGGTGTCCTCAGGCAGGGGACGGGGAACACCATGCTGCTGCTGCCGCCTAAAGCCTCTGTGCTTCTGTGTGTCGAGTGCTGCCCGCGACTCCGGCCTTTGCGTCACCAAGTTGTCACGGGGAAGAGCGTGGCCGAGGGGATGGGGCAGCTCGTGAGGAGAGATGGAAAAGGCTGAGCGAGCCTTCTCCATTTGGAGAGGAGAAAGCAAAGCAGGGAGATGAAGGAGGTTTAAGAAATCATGAAAACAGCAGACAAAATGCAGAAATGCTCTTCGGCAGACACTCAAATAGTGGAGGATTGGGTTAAAACAGGCAGGAGAAGGTGCTTTACACAGAGGGCAGGCTCCTGGTGGGTTGCAGCAGGGTGGTGCTTGGGGTGTCTGCACCAGTGCAGGTAAGCACGGGCTGAAAATTAGCTCTCTAATCTGAGATGTTAGGCTTTTTTTTTAAATTATTATTAATTTTTAGAACAGGCTGAGCATATGAAAGACATCAAATTCTCAGGCACAGGTCAGATGCTTGGAAAAATGTACTTCTGGCAATTTGCAGCCAAAAGATTTAGTGATATTTGACAGCTAAAGTATGTAGGGTGGGAATATTTACAACTCTGCTGTCAAAGATAAAAATGTACAATACCAATTAATCCTATCTTCCCGAGCATTCCCAAGCAGTCCCATCTTCCCAGTCATTCACTGAGGCTCAGTGGGAGAGGAGGTATGGGGAGGAGGACTGGGAGGGAGATATTCCTAGCTAAGATACGCTGAGTTCCAAAACAGTTCATCAGTGAGGTTTTGGAGTTTTGGGGGATTTTTTTTCCCCCCTCCTCTATCTCCCTGAGGTCCTGCAGTGCCATGTGGTGGGTTTGCACTCTGAGCAGTTGGCGTCAGGCTTTGTCTCACTTCCGAGGTCTGTGCCAGGCTGGTATTAATTTGTTCCTTCTCCCACGCTATAGATTTTGTTACGTGTAGCAAGCGAAGGCATTGGAAGGTGGAGGTTTGTGGATTTGGTTTCCCCGTGATGAAGCCAGTAAAACCAGCTTTGCGTGTAAGGATATGCCTCCTTAGAGGGTTTTCATTTCTGTGCTGAAATATTTTGATTAAACAATGCAAAACTAGCTGTGGCAGGCTGCGTGCTTGCTCTTGGCATGTGTGCTCAGGCAAGAGTCACACCTGTGGCCCTTGGAGATATAAAAGAAGCAAGGCCAATGTTTTCTGAGGACCGATGTGTCCTGCAGTTTTTGGCCACAGCGAGTGGAGAAGCTGATGACAAAGGGCTGCGAAGGCGAGAGATGGATTCCAGAATACTGGATTGCTTACCTGGTTCTCCAGATGAACCTTTACCTGCTGTTTTCACCTGCAAAATTGTGCAGCCAGCTTGAGTATGATACTGCAAATATGATACCTGGATGCAGAACGCGGCAGGTGCTTTGTCTCTGTGTGCCCTTCACCCTGGGCTTCTCCCCTGGGTGCAGAGTGATGGGGGACCACTGGGGCAGGAAAGCGTATAGTGGTCTCTTGTCTGGTTACGGGGACTGGCCTGTCTTCGCCCCTCCCCACTAAGGAAATGAAAGGATTTAGACAGTGAGTGAGAGAGAACCTAAAGAAACTGTTTTTTCACTCTCGATGAACTTTTAAAGTGTTCCGTGGTAAACAGCTTCACAGATTGTTTACATGCAAAAAGCTAACTGAGAACTTATTTTCAACTTTCTAGGGCATTGCCGTAAAAATAAATACATAACTTTATAACTCATTGTTTTTACAGTTGTAATTCTGGTCCTTCTAAAATGCTACTAGACTTTCAAAGCAAAAATGCTGACCTTCTGCCTTAGCATCTCATTACTTTCCTGGTCTTGACATAATCTTACGTTCCTTGTGCTAATTTTCATGTCCTCTAGAGGGAGAAGTAACTTCTTGCTCAGACTATGTTGGAAAGTGTTAAGGCTCCCTCAATATATGAAAAGTGCTAATGATGTTTCAGTTCTCTACATAACTTCCTATAAATTTCGGTGGATTTGTACATGGCACCTAGCTTATTATATTTTTTTTTCTTCCTGAATTTGTAGTTCTTGGACAAAGTCTTATACTTTCAGAGGTGCTAGGGACATAATTTGTTCTGGTCCAGGCAGGGGCTGCAGCTATGGTATTAATGCTGGGTTTAGGATGAGTTTCTGATGGCACATGACAAGCACCAAGGAGACTTTTTCCCCCCCTGCATGTATGAAGACTCCTGGTGAGAATCTAAAAAATTATAAGGATGCCATCCTACAACTGTCCAAATCCATGGGCATAAACACGGATCTTTTGTGAAATGCAGTTGTTTTGCCACAATCACTAGCCCTAAAGACAGTTTGTTGTTGACAGCTGCTCCATTCTTGGCTCTTTTCCCCCCCTGCCCCGTTGTTTATTTTCAAAGGATTGACATAAGAACAAACTTGGCCCTTCTTCCTGACATGCAACAACCTGCCTCTGACCTCTGCAGCCTGCATGGAACTGTAAGTTTTCCTAAGCAACAATGTGCATGCTAGACCTAGCCCACAGCACTAGATTTAAGACTAGCTCTCTAATCTAGCCCAGAGATCCATGTCTGCTCTGGAGTTCGCAAAGGCCACAAGGCTGGGATTGTTGGGCAGGACTTGTACTTGGCAGGTATTGCTTGGGGTTTTTTGTCTGTGTTGTTTCTGTTGTTTCTTTTCTTTTTTTTCTTTTTTTTTTTAAAGACAGCAGGCTATACTGGGTTGCTGCAGAGCGGGATGAAAGATGGGCAGTGACCCTTCTCCTGGTGCTAGCAGTGGGCTAAGAGCTGGCGCGAAGGCCAGTGGTGGGGATATGAGGACGCAAAGCTTGGTTCATAGCTGTCTTCTGGAGAGGCTGCTTGGATCCAGAGTGTGTACTTGTCATTCCCACTCTTAAGCTTTGCTTTTCATCCCTTTACCTAATCAGAGCCCCCACCCTTGAAGCTCAGCATGAACTCCACGCTCCCGGCTGTCGTCTCCCTCCCAGATTCAGCCAGGGCTGGTTCTCACCCCACTACTGAAGCCCCCCACTACTTATTGGAGGCCGGGGGCAGATCTCGCTTTTTAGTGCCTCCAGCCCTGAGCCCTAACCCCATTTCCAATTCTAGCCTTACCCTGAAACAGGAAAGTCCCGTATTCCCCAGACATCATCCTGGGGTGTGTGATCAGCACCAGCTGTCATTCCAATCCTCTGGCACCTAAATGAGCAAGAAACAAAGCTGGTTCTTCAGCCCTTTCACTCCCTAATCTAAACCTCTGATCAGATGCAGCTAGCGTCTTGCCAAACTGGTATTGTCCAGAATCAGCCTAGTTTGGTAGTATTTCCAGGATCCAGAAATGAAATTATCTGTTCATCCCTCTCTATTCTTAGCCCTGGCTGTGAGTTGCCTGAAAGATGGATGGGATTTCAGAGAATCACAGAATGGTAGGGGTTGGAAGGGACCTCTGGAGATCATCTAGTCCAACCCCCCTGCCACAGCAGGGTCACCTAGAGCAGGTTGCACAGGAACGCATGCAGGCAGGTTTGGAATGTCTCCAGAGACAGAGATTCCACCACCTCTCTCGGCAGCCTGTTCCAGTGCTCTGCCACCCTCAAAGGAAAGAAGTTCCTCCTCATGTTTAGGTGGAACTTCCTGTGTTTAAGTTTGTGCCCGTTACCTTTTGTCCTGTCCCCGGGCACCACTGAAAAGAGCCTGGCCCCATCTTCCTGACACCCACCCTTTAAGTATTTATAAGCATTGGTAAGATCCCCCCTCAGTCGTCTTTTTTCCAGGCTGAAGAGACCCAAATCCTTCAGCCTTTCTTTGTAGTCCCCTAATCATCTTGGTAGCCCACAAGGGCACATTGCTGGCTCATGGTCATCCTGTTGTCCACCAGGACTCCCAGGTCTCTTTCAGCTGAGCTGCTCTCCAGCAGGTCAGCCCCCAACCTGTACTGGTGCATGGGGTTATTCCTCCCCAGGTGCAGCACCCTACACTTGCCCTTGTTGAATTTCATAAGGTTCCTCTTTGCCCAGCTCTCCAGCCTGTCCAGGTCTCACTGAATGGTGGCCCAGCCTTCTGGTGTGTCAGCCACTCCTCTCAGTTTTGTATCATCAGCAAACTTGCTGAGGGTGCACTCTATCCCTTCGTTCAGATCAATGATGAATATATTGAACAGAACTTAGGATGGCAGCTTTTCAAAGTCTGAGTGAATGTTGGTACCATCAAAAATTACGCTGAGTTCCGGGCAGGGAGATGTTGCAGGTCTGTTACCAACACTTTGGTTAGGGATCTGGACAAGTCTGGATTCTTCGCTGTGCAGGCTGGTATTCGTAAGATATATGAGTTAAAGTCACCATATTGGTAGGGTTGCTGTTAGCCTATAAATAATCAAAGCAGGTTGGAGTCAAGGCTTGGAGAGGTGGGGCTGGGTAAGCAGGCTTCTCGCTAGGTCTAGTAAGGATTGAATGTTGAGTTGGTGTTCGGTGTGTGGAGTTTTTTGGGGTAAGGTTTGCTCTGAGGTGTTAAGAGGAGCGGTTTTAGTCTGCATAGTACAGTTGGCAATTGGGAGGTGCGGAGCCTGGAGAGCTGTGCATTGTCAGGACTAGATAAAGGCTAATGCTGAGTAGAAACATGGAGCGGAGGGTTTGCTGGTGGCTGCGGTTTGGAAGAAAAATTCTAATTTGTGTGCTTCAGATAAGGTGTTGCTTTTATAATTCTGGTTGGAAAATTACCTTGGGGAATTGTTTGTCCTCTGTCCTTGTCAGGTTTCTCATTCTGTTGTCCTCGGATGTGTGTAAGCTTGTGGAGTGTAAGTTTGCATGTGTTGCAGAGCATTGTGTCTCTTTGGGACTACAAACGGGCCTTTATGTGGACTTGAGAGCTGCCACTATGCATGGCAGACCTCAGGTATGACAAATATTTGGGCCCTCAAGGAAATATAAGGAGGTAATACCATATTGCACAAAACACAGTGTTTATACAACTTGCTTGGCTGTGATAGTGGTGTGCATGAGAAACAGTTCTCTGGAGATGGCGATAGATCACGTGATGGAGCAACGGTCCGAAAAGATAAAGCTAGAGAGGGAAAGAGCAGTTGAAGAGGGAGAGAAGGGCTTGACACTTTGTGGTTCTCCAGCCCCTTTTGTACCACTGCTTGTTCCGAGTGCTGTCACCGATCTACCGCCATGCTCCGAGTGCTTGCCAGTTCCCTTCCCTTGTTGGCCCAACCTGACCTTAGGTTCTCACCTTCACCATAGACCACACACCAGCTACACATGGGGCAAAACAAAGAAACAGCAGGGAGAGCTGGAGATCCTTTTCAGGGCAGTTTTGACTTGTTTGAGCAGCCACTCCCTGTGGGGGTACGTGACTGAGGTGGCAGATTTGCAGTGACTTGCCTCCGTGACATCAGGAGCATCAGTGCGCGATTCATTGTTGGGGATGGGTAGGGACCAGACCAAGGGCTTAATCCTGATAAAGACTCAACTCCTGGTGCAACTGATGGGAGTCGAGCTTTAAGGCTGGCTTAACATGGAGCTGAAGGGTTCACAGGTGCGTAGGGGAGGCAGGTACACGGTTTCTGGAATGCGTCACATTTTTGGTCTTCTGGCACAGTAGAGCTGCTGCAGCGGGAGAAAGTGAGTGGTTCCTTCAAGGATTTTTTTTCTTAAGGATTTAGAAGAACTTTCGGAAGAGTCAGTAACATGTGCTTTTTCTATTTCCTGAGCTTCTAATGATTACTGCTTATAGCACTGAAAAAGAAGAAAATACCATATTTGTTACAAGCTCTCTCAGCCATCCAAAGTGCTTGCATTGAGACATACATCAACATTAGACATATGATAGACAGTGGAGAGAAAAGCCCGTGCTGAGCTTTCCTCAAAGTTGAAGAAGCTCCAGCCTGCAATGGAGGTATTGATTTTTTTAAAAAAAAAAAAAAAAAAAGGCAAAATAAAATTTGTTGTTGTGTAAGAGTCACAAAACAATTTGAACTTGCATTCAGTGTTGGCTGTCCAAGGACTTAAACAAATACAAAATTTTCCCAAGGTACTGGGAAGTCCCTGTCAAACATGTTTTATGGAGTATTTCCCCTCCCAGAGGTGAACCAGGAACTCCCTCTTGTCTTTTTCATTTTGGGAAACTGCTAGCAATGCCCACAGACGCTACTGCTACGTGATTTCCACTTAAATAGAAATGAGACGTCAGCTTTCTGTGCCCGGCCAGGCCCTCTTCTGGGGAGTCTCAATTACACCAAGTACCCTGTGGCTGCCTATGGATTGCGCTGTGCAGAATTAAAGGATTACTGTTTGTATGGGATTAACGATATCTGTGCTGTTTGTGTTGCTCCGTGTATAGCTTTGGAAGACGTTTAATGAGCACTTTTTATTGACAATTGGTGAGCCTGGGTGGTGCGATGTTCTCTTGCTTTGTACTGGCTGGAGTGCTGGAAGTGTTAGAAATGGGAGCTGAGAGTAATGAGATTCGTTTGGATGGCAAGGCTTAGATGAAAAAGAAGCATGTTTTAATCAGGTCCTGAAAGCACCTGCTATTGGTGGTGCAGCCAGGAGAACCTATGGGTTTTGTACAGAAAGGAAAAAGAGGGACAAGTGAGGGAGAAAAATAAGATGACGCAACTGAAATCCTTCAACGTAAGGCACAGGTTGCGTAGAGCCGTCGGTGTGTGCTGCGCTGTCAGCCGTGCGTGCCTTCAGGGTGTCAGTGCATGATAAGAAAGAGCACCTTCAGGCTTGAGCCATCTCTTTGCCGATGCTTTTTGCTATCTCATGGTTGTGCTGGCCAGGACTGCGAAGAGATGTAAGCTCCCAGACCGACACAGCGGCTCTTGCAAAAGCCTCCAGAGGGTGATCTCTGGGGCTCTGCTTTGTACGTAAGGAGCAGCGCAGGCAAAAGACGCAGAGATTCGTGTGGGAAGGAAGCTAACAGCTTCCTGTAGCTTGTTAGGAGCGGTTTTACCCCCAGGGTGGCTGTAGCCTCGCATGGCTGAGTGGCTCCCAGGCTGTTGGATCTGGCAGCGTTCGTCAGGCCGCGCGAGAAAAGGTGGTTGGACTGCTCGTGCTTCGGATGAGGCTGTGATGCCCCACCGCCTCGTGTTCACGCAGTTCTCGGCAGGTGGGCAGTTTGTTCAGGGGTTGCGATGCTGTATAGACGCGTCTACAGGAAAAAGCTGCGGAGCTCCCTGTCAGTGGCAAGCGCCGAAAGCTGCATGAAGGAAATGGCCGGATGGACGCGGGTGTAGGAGCAGCTACATGGGCCAGGGCTACGAGGGAGTTTTGGTACAGACTACTTACAGGCTCAGTTTGGTAGCCGCCAGCGTTTGTGGGAGAGGTGAACTTAAAGCAGAGGTTTAAAGGAGGAGGGATGCATCGAGGGACGCCTGGAATTCCTCTCATTCATAAAAGGAGGATGGGCAGCTTTTGTGGGCAGGAGATGGACAGCAGGGGAGGTAGTGCTCCCTCTGCAATTTCAAAACAAAGATTCTTCCACATCCCTCTCCTAAGTTACAGTGAAACCCTTAGAAATGCTACGGGCCAAATTTTGTTCCCAGTTACACCCATGCAACCTTACTGAAGTCAGCAATTGTCTGTTTTGCAACCACTGCCTGATGCAATAACTTGAGGGCTACATATCTTAGAGGTTTAAGACGTGCTTGCATTCCCAGCACTGTGACAGCGAATAACGCTGGACGTGAAATTGCTGTTGCCTGAGTAATTGCTGAAGAATAACTGAGGTCAGTGGCATTGCACGGTTGTAACTAACTGCACGGGGCCAGGAAGACTCATATGACGGTACCTGTGAGTTCATTGGGACCCAGGAGAGACCGGGCCGTCTCTCCCTCCAGCTGGAATGCCGCTTTCCCACATCAGACACTCCCTGCAGTAATTATACCCTTTTTAGACTCACCCTTTAGCAATTACTCGCCTAAGCCCTGCCTCAAACTGACATCACTGGAAAGTCCAATAAAAATACGGCAAGCTTTCAACCCATCCCAGGAAAGCAGAATACTGTATTAGTAGTATTTCAATGCAGCTGTTTGATTTTCTTAACCTTATCTTGTAACAGGAGGAGTTTGTTCCCTCACAGCAAATGGCCTCCAGGGTCAGCAACGTCCTCGTCTTGTCTTCAGTGTCGTTCTGGCTTCATGTCGGTTCCTTTCTTTTTCTTCTTTTTAACTATTCTTTGCAGTAGTGAATGCTTTCTTCTGGAAGGCCCGATCCTAAGCTTCTTGGGCCACAAAATATCAGCCATCTCTAAGTCAGCGATTGTCTTGGTGGTGGTTTTTCAAAGAACTTCTGTGTTCCTTTTTCTTTCCTTTATTTTAAAGGAAAGAGACCACCTCTGTAAGAGTATAAGGGTGTATTCGGAACTTGCATTTGCTCAGGAAGAGAGAAGAGCAATGGCAGCTTGCTCTACTTTTTAAATGTCCCCTTTGGCTTTTTTATGGTAATAAAGCTTCAAATGACTCCATGAATTGGACCCTCTATAAGGACACAGAAAGTTATCACTATTTTTTGCCATAGGTAAAGTTGAAAAGTTGGACCTGAATCAGAGCAAATAGTTGAGGGTTTGGGTTTTTTTTTTTCCATTATGATCCTGTCTGAACTGGCATACAGCTCATCCTATGACATCAGAGTTTTTTGCGTTTTGGGTTTTTGTTTTTGGTTTGTTTTTTTTTTTTTTTTAATTCTTGGTTTGCATGGGAACAGTACTCCAGAAAGTAACTTCCCAAATACGTAACAAGAAAGGAAACTACGTGCAGAAAAAGTCAAGGAAGGTAATTGGAAAATTTTGCAGGGAAGGATTCCTGTTCTGTAACACCTGATGATGGAATCATGAGGCTTTGCAATTGTAAACAGAATTTCTTTCCACCCTGCTTGGCAATCGTATTCATTTTTTGGGTGTAACCCTTTCATGTACGCAGCTGCACTCCCCATTCCCATAGCTAGGCATGCCGGGTAAACCCTTTGATCTCTCCTCCTAGCCTTTGCTTGCTTGCATTGTGTTTATTACAACTTTTTCAACTCCTCCGGACCAGGGTGTGATGGATGATCCTGGAGGAGCTGCCCTCTAGATCTCTGTGATTATACTGAGTTGATGGTTTCTCCCTGACAGGTGCAGGCAAGTTGATTTAAAAAAAAACAAAACAAAAAAAATCTTTTTAGTAAAGCGAAACCTACTTGGTGTCAACTCCTTCCTCTGCTGTCGTGCTTAGGTCGGGAGAGCGGAGGCTTCACTTGGCTTCCATTTCTGCCCCTGGCACAATCCTCTCTTTGAATCGCAAATGCCTCGCCTCATGCTGCCTCTTGTCACTTGGTACCAGCGATGGCTGTTCCTCCAGAAGGCGGATGCCCCAGCCCCTGGGAGAGCACTCCAGCTCTTAGCAATGTCTTTTTACCTGTTCTGTTCTTCTCCGTGTGTTGTTTCGGTTTGGCTTTCTGGTTGCGGAAGTCAAGGGGCTTCTCCCACAGTTTGCAGCAGGCTCTGGGGAGGCATTAGACAGAATCCTGTACTCTTTGTACGCTGCAAGCCCCTGTTAACATCAGTCCCCACACTGTGCCCTGGGAGATGCCACAGACCATTCAGAAAGGTACTGCCGGTCTCTCCGGCAGCTCCCCTCCCCCTGACCTATTGGTGGGATTTGCAAGTATTTGGCATGTTTGCAAAACACCATAAGTAAAAAACCACTGACTGATTTTTATTCCCCCCCCCCTCTGATTTAAATAGTTTAAAAACTAGTTATAGACCTCAGGCTCCTTGCACATCATTACTGTGTCTTCTTGCTGGTTTGGAGGTTGTAGCATGGCTGTGATCAGCCAGAGCAGACACTCTTGAAATATGTGAAATGCCAGTCTCCATTCCTTGTGGTTTGATATTAAAGAAACCTTTTAATTTCTGAAGTGCTGCACATGTGCTCTTATCAGGTTTGGGGAAATGTAAGAGTAGTTGCACACAGGATACTTTGATATCGTGGAGAGCCAAGCGCCTTTTCCATTTGCTCTATGCAGGTGTATTTGCAAAACTTTGGTTATCTGTTGTAAGATAACGTGAAGCCATTGTCTGCATATGTGATTTGTGAAGCGATATCAAAAAGCATGTTTCTTTAAAGAAAAATGATCTTGAATGTTTCTGCAATTTGGAGCATGGTGCTTTCTGTATTTTTGGGTGTGCATGCACCGCTTCAAGCTGATCGTTTCAAAAAATATATTGTGGATTTTTTTTTTTTTTTTAATAATGGAGGAAAAAACAAATCACAGCCTCAGTCCGCCATTTGATAGCTGAGGAATTTGGATCGAATCGTACATAAAGGAAGGTGATATACGAAGCACATGCGTCAGCTCAGCTACTTTTTAATCTGTTCCGTGATTTGTCCACACTCAGCAGCTTTTTTTTGGCTGCGACAGAAGCCAGCACGGTGCCCCAGGCAAAGGTGTTACCCAAGCTACCTTAGTTGGTGAAACTAAAGTTGCTTCCTGAGCGTTACTGTCCTGCACGTTGTTGGATGAGCTGGCTCCGCATCTGCGGCCAATTTGGACGTCTGCAATTGATTTACTGTGCTCTGAAATGCAGCTGCTTCATGTACGGCATCTGATCCGGGACCACCACTGGGAGCCGTCCTCGCTGACAGTGAGGGAGAGATTAAAGCCAGTTGAAGAAAAAAAGGGATTTTTTTTTTTTTTATGGTCTTTCTTGGTAGGTTCTTTTTCCTTAATTCTTTTAGTAAAAGATGGAAAACTCTTAACCCTCGAGAACATCTGAGCTCCACTCTTTCCTGGTGGTTTCCTGTTCGTAGTAAGTTATTAAGAGATGACATGAAGACTCGCAGAGGGCTGCCTCTTCTGAAGGCTGTGCGAGGGATTTCAAAAGACAAATACAAAAAAACATTCTTGGGAGCAGATTTCCCTGGATTAACAGGGAAAATTCATTAGGATGCATTTGATCCTGATGATTTAAAGGCAGCAGTCCTTCAAGGTTTTGCATATGGTGACACCCCACAGCGAAAACAGTGATTTACAGCAGGAATCAAATCTTTTCCCCTTACTTTTTCCTAGTTATCTGAAATACACTGACCACCTCTTGGAAAGGTTTAACGCATTGTCGTATTTGTTGGCAGTGGAGCGTGTGTCATGTAGGTACATGTGAAAACAACATTTGGCATAAATATTGCCAAGATGCCCCAAAGTGTTACTTAACTAGTACTTGGATAGCAATACTTACTTGAGAGAGTAAGTATCACAATGTCATGGAAGGTATGGGCAGTCATGTATGAGTGTAGGTATTAATGCAGGCCTTAATACATATTTTCTTCACATAGAGATGTACTGACCTTGTCTGCGCTGATTTGCAATGAAGTATAAAAACAATTATCATCAAAGAGGTTCATCAGAAAAAAAGTCAATACCAAACGAGGTCAGAAAATACCACATTTCTTAATTTTAATGAAAACATTTTTTCCGACTCTTGAGTCGCTGTAAGAAAAAAGCCACTGTTTTTTTGTGTCTTCCACTGAAAATGGTTCTGTGTAAAAATGTGCCATAAATATCCTTCTCCTTCCAAATACAATTGATTAATGTAAACCTCATGAGTCTAGTACGTAGGACATGTCCAGCTATGAATATTTAGACAATTTTTAAACAGTAACTTTTGATACTTTTCTCTGGCTGAAAAGTAAAGATAATACAAATAATGTTAACATATTTACAAAATTCAACAGTCTTGGCACAAATATGGAAGTATCCTGAAAGAGGGAAATGCACACAAATGTGCAGCACTTGGCGCGGTCTTAACTTTTTTGAAAGAAAGTAGATATATTTCTCAGTTATTGCTGTTCCAAGTTAGTGCACGAAGAGCTATCCCACCGTAATATTTCTGACCTGATAACGACTGTGTGTGGGCTTGCATTTAATGCTGAGACGGGTCTTTGCAAACTCTGAGTAGTGGGGAGGGGGCTGCGTGGAACCAGCATGTTTCTTCCATATTTCTTGGGTGTGAATGTGTCTGACCTGTCCTAAATCATCTGATGAACTTTCCATACCAGAAGAGCCTGTCTCCCACACAGACACTGTGCAGCCACCGAGCGCCCTAATCTTTGGAGAAGAAGGGCATTCCTTCAAGCAAGCACGGAAACGTATTTCATCCGCGGTTCTGCATCTGGTATGCCTTTGCAGCCGCTGTTGGGGGTCGAAGAGCAAGTTGGCCTGAAGGCTGAATGTCTTCAGGACTGAGAAAGGCCAGGTCTCTCCTGGGAGGGGCCCTGCTGCAGCACACCCACTGCCCCTCTGCTCGGCTGCTCGCTCTCTAGGGAAAGGATGGCATCTGGGGCTGTAATTACAGAAATAGGTGAATAATGGCAATGAACAGTTGGACCAGACTTCACGTCAGTCACAGGCGAGCGGTGCTTACTGGTGGCAAATGCAGCACCAGCAAAAGTGTTGGGCATTTAAACCACTGGTCTGGTGGGAAGAATGAATCCTCCAGGAGCAGCGCGTGGACTTCTGTGGAAAGCCTCACTGAACTGGGACATGATGTGCACACGTGGATGCAGGTTTGCTATTGCTGAAGTTGGCATTCGGGTGGAGTATAAATCCTAATTTTTACAGGTACTGTGGTGGATCTGCTGTCCCATGTGTCCATTACACCCATAAATACCCGCACGGTCTAATTACTGAAAGAGCAAAGTCAGTTAAAGGGAAGATTGCTGCTACAGTAATTAAAGAATTATTGAAAAACGAGAAGCCTTCACCAATTGCTATATGTCATCCCTCGGGGAAGGAAAAGTGAATGCAGAAGCATGGCCACGGAGGGAAGTCACCAGTGGTGTCTCGCCCGAGTCTGTGCTGTTCAACATATCTGTAAATGATCAGGGAGAGGGCAAGTGGTGAGGTGAGAAAATCTGTGGGTGATTTTGAGCTGTCAGGGTGAGGAGGTTGAGGGTTGATTGTGAAGGGCTGCAGAAAGACTTTGTGACACTGACTGGGTGAGGAAATAGCAGATAAAGTACAGTATAGATAAGTGCAAGGTGAAGGCGACGCACCTGATGACAAGGGGGAAAACAATCCCCACCTTATGTATCCTGCAGTGGGTACCAGGCTGGTGGGTGCAGCACAAGAATGAGGTCTGGGGTTACAACTGAGCTGTGAAAATCTGTACGATCCTCATTTAAAAAAAAAGTCAAGTAATTTTAAAGAAAGTGATGGTGAACACAAGGGGAAGTGTCAACATGTTGCAGTGTACCTCTGTGGCTCTGGTGTCTCTGTCTCAAAAACAAATTTGTAAAACTGGAAAAGTACAGAGAAATGTGTCTGGGACAGAGAAGTACAGAATAGCCACTCTGTAAGAATTTCTTCAATGGCTTAGGGTGCATCAGATACTTAAGGTTAACTGGAAAAGAGTTGAATAAATTAATGGAATTAATTAATTACCACATCTGAGACAAAACAGTCACTCCTCTGATCAGTGTCTAACTCAAGGTTCAGTGGATGTCTGAGAAGGACCTGGGGAAGTATTGCTCTGCGCTTGCTTTGCACATATCCAGCTCTGTAAGTATGTGCCCTTGACTACCCAGTGGAGCCTGGATGCTGAGGTTGATGGACCAACCTTGGATCTAACCTCTCGTTAGATAAGCTTGCTCCTGTTCACAGCGTCTGTCACTCAGCTTCTCCGTTCATGGTACTGCATGTGCCTTGGGCATAAGGAAAGGGATCAACCTGAGAAGTGGACTAAGTATATAAAATTAATCTCCTAAAGCATCCCCTTCCATTACCAGTTGGTACTGGTGCCCACAGCTCGGGCTGGACCATAGGCTGTGTATGCCCGTGGCCTTTGGAGCCTCAGGAGATCTGAACATGTGCTGTACCCGTGTTTGTGATGGTTTCTCGTTTACCAATCTGGTATTGGATGGTTCAGGTGCTAATGAGCATTTCAACAGCATTGTTAGTGCTTTGCAGTTGCCCAGGTGGAGCACCTTTCCTTTTGCTTTGCCGTAGGCAGTTTGGTCATTGCCTGCAGTGCGTCGTGGAGGAATCGCTCAGCATCTTCCCCAGCCAGATAAGAAGTCTTTCAAATAAGAAAATGGCTGAAATAAATCATGAAATCCAGCAGGCGCCAACATCTGCTGGGAACTGCCGCTTGATTTTTTGTTCCAGTCGGGGAGATAAGAGGTAAGAGCAGGACTGAGCTCACGGAAGAGGTATCCTGAAGGATTAGGTTTACACACAACCACGGGGGTGGGTCGCAGCCTTGGGCCTCATAGAAGAAAGGGTTGGACTCTCCTGACGTCACCTGGAGACGCCGTCCTTCCCTGTCCATTCCTGAGACGGAAGATAATGCTGCTTTTATTGGCGCCAGCCAAGAGTGTAACAGGTCAGGACTAGTTATAAAAGGGTATGTTCATCCATACAAAAACTTAACGTACTAGTGAAAAAAATGTTGTAACAGAAACTTAGCTGGGCAGCTTAACCAGCAAAATCTTACTGGGCATTGCAGCGGTGGTATGGGTTTTCCCTCCTTCCCCCTTTCACCCGCTGTGTCACTTGTAATCTCTACAGCCAAGGGACAATGTCTAGCTTGGTTTTGATCTTCCTGCAATATGAAAGTTGTTAACTCCGTGCTCATTAGCAGTATTGTTTGCTTGGATTATATTATCTTTTCAGGTTGAATACACAGTGCGTTAAAAAGCACATAGTCATAAAAAAATAATAAATAGTGGAACTATAAACATATTTTTGGCCTGCTTCTCAGCTGCTATAAATTATTCTGCATGCACTGAAACCGCCGAGGCACATAAAGTACTGCCTTGTTACAGGACATAGTAAAAGATATGTTTAAGCAGATTTAGGAAGAGACGTTCATAAAGTTAAGACCAAGTGACAGGCTATTTGATAAAGTGGTTTGAAATAAAAAGCTTTTGACAGGGGCATTTAGCAGGATGGGTTTATGAGCCCTGTACTGCAAAACACAACAAGAATGCGCTGACCCCTTGCAGGCTTTTCCTCCCCAGACGTCCCTGGGGCTTCCCACAGAGCGGGTCTCCAAACCGGGATGCTTGGCTGTTGTGGGGCAACCACCACTCAGCCTGAAACATTGATGAGAGCTGTGTCTGCCAGCTCGGGTGGCTGGGGCAAGGCGCTGGGGAGCACCAGGAAAGGGCAATGCAGTAAAACACAGGTTTTATTTATAACGGCGGCGCTTGAACTAGGCAGCAGGGAGCTCCACTCTCTTCCTGTGCTGATCAGGCGCCTCTTGAGGATGAGAGCGTGGTCAGAAGTAAGGCAGGATTAAAACCAGACCATGTCTGAGAACGACGCTCGAGGATGACATTTGGTATTGGCAGGAGGCATCAACACTTAATGTCATTAAATGATACACAGCAATCATGTTGTTTCGTGTTGCGCATCTTGGCAGTGGTTAGGGGGTACACGTGGGGCAGTGAGTCCTTCCCCGAGCTTCTTACCTCCTTTTCCTTGTCGTGGTACTCTTAATGAAAGCCCTATCCCAGCTGTTTCATCTTGTTCCACGTTTTCCTTTGTTGATGTGGAAAAGGAGGGAGGGAGGGGGCCCAGGCCGGAGACAGAGATAAAGCAAGTTTGTTTATGGCTGAGTCAGAGGACAGTCAGATGGAGAGTTCTCCTTGGAACTTAATAGCTGTGTTAACCAGCTACTCCCACTGACGGCCAGAAAAGGGCCTCGGTGTCTCTCAACTTTGCTGATACTGAGTAAATTCTCTGCAAAGGCACTCTCCTAGCAGGTACAATTAGAGCGCTTTAATAGGCATGCAGGATGCGGAAAGATTTTTAATTATCTTGCATTAAACACAGCCTAGCCTCAGCAGGAACAATCTATGTAATTTCAGATTAAGTGAAATTATTTTGTATAGTAGTGATGTAATCAGAGCATCCCTAGGCAACTGGCTAAGAGTGGCTGTTTCTGTAAAGAAAATAAGGTCTGATAACGCTAATACCTTATTGCATTGCACGTACCAACATGGGGTTTAGTGAGAAGCAATCAGTTTGATATGGCCTGGGTGAAATCATGGGTCAAATTTACAGAAGCTCTAACGCATGTGTGCCAGGGTCATGTAAATAAGGTGTTTTTTTTCTTCCCTAGGTGTCCTTTAAAGAAGGGAGAGGTACCGAGAGATTTCCTCTGTGAACAGTTTATCCCAGCAGAAGGAAGTTCAGCACTTTACCCACTAGGCTTTGGCCGGTGCCTTTCACCAAAGCTTTTTGGGCTCCCAGCTTTCAGCTGGATCCATATCCCTTGGTGCCAAGCAGAGGTTTTTCTAAAGTAGCTGCCTGAGTAACTATAAATCCCAGTGAAAGTAAATGGGACTCACTAAGGCATCTTCGAACAGTCTTCTCTTAAATTGATAACGAGGTGGAGAAAATAGTGTGATAGATTATTCATTTACCTGAATGAGAGTAGCAGGAGAATGGGGAAAAGTGGGCTAAAAGATGGCAAACCCCCAAATTATTTATTTCAGTCCTTCTCTTTCCGAAGATGCTGCCCACATTAGACTCTCAGGTGCTGCATCGTCCCAGCTTCTGACTCTTTGGGCGGGCTCAGCCTCTGCTGTGGGCAGGGGCACATTCAGTGCCTCTAAAGTCAGAGCTGCTTGACCTTGCTCCCTGCTGGGTCTCCTGCCAATGCCCACACAGGCGGCAGGTTGCAGCAGCAAGTGGCAGCAGCTCCCCGGTCTGAGCCTTCCTCGCCTCTTTGGCCGGAGCTTAACCTCTCCCCCCTGGCACTGCTGATGGTTCCCATCTCTCCTCGGCTTTCCTCTTTGCCTGCCCTGTGTTTGCCGGTGCCAATGTAATATCTACAACGCGCAGGGTTCAGAGTCTCTATTTATCTGACTGCCTAGTGTGTGCGCTTTTTTATATCCCCCCTATAAAAGTCTTGTCTCCACAAGCCCCTGGGAGGACCGCACGCAATCCCACCTGCTCCCAGCACCGCACTGGCTGGCAGCTCAGGCATTGCTCCTACTCAGCCCTATTCCCGCAGGGATCTGTTTTATACCACCACGGCCCTTTTTTTTTTTTCTTTCTCTTCTTTTGTTCTTTTTCCTTTTTTTTTTTTCCCCCACCTTCTCTCTCCACTTCTTGTTGTTGGCAATGTGATTGCCAAGCCGGGCCATCATTTCCAGGCTGGAAGGCAGGTGAACGGCGGGGAGGAGCTGGGGGATGTGCAAATAGAGAGCGGCGAGCGCTTTTGGCTCTCCAGTGCAACGCCATGGCGGGGCGGACCCGTAGCTGCCGCGGGAAGCGGGCATTTCCTCAAGTTTGGACAATGGGAAGCGGGCTGGATCCAGGCTGCAGAGCACTCCCTCTCCACTGGCGGTTGGCCATGTAGCTTATTTTCAGCCTTTATTGTGGTCCGTATGTAAGCACAGCTCGCTAGGCCCATCAAAATAGTACCTCATGCTCTCTGCAGGGCTAACTGCTGATTACTTGCAGCCATCGGTGGCCGAATAAAGCCAGGCAGCCGTCCAGGTGGCATGTTCCTACCTGTGACCGAGCGTGCATGATTTATGTTTTATTGATAGCGAAGGGATGGGAAGGTGGAAGCCGCCCGCCTTCCACACCCATGGCTCTGCGCTGGGACAGCCTCGTGGGAGCCGGGACCTGCGTCAGGGATGTGAGAGGCAAACTCTCCCCTCCTAGCCCAGGAGAAGGGCATGCCCTTCGGAAAGCTCAGATCCAGCCGCGGCTTTGGGAAGAGTAACTGGGAAATGGCTTGTCCTGAGGGTGTTTGGCTTGCATGTTGATGTGGCTTCTTGCGAAGGTGGCTGTACTGTCAAACCAAAAACTGCTGGCTGGTCAGCTTGAAAGTCCTTCACACCTACATATGTGAAGGAAACACCTGTGGACAGCCTCTGCTTCAAGGTAAAGGCTTGGAATACATGGAAACTCGTATGTGCCACCTGCTTTTCGTTTCTTCTTTGCAAGTTTACCCTGTGTGTCCTCAAATGTCAAGTACCAGAGGCTTTGGAAGATTCACACCAAAAGGTGAATTTCCAGGCCATTGACAGTTTCAGATCACTTCTCATTAGTCTAGAGGAGAAAAGGAAAATGAGTCCTTTTCTCCCCTTGAAACACAAACAATTCTTAGCATTGTTACAATCACAGTTACAATCAGGGAATTACCCAAACTTTTTTTTTTTTTTTTTTTTTCTGGGAGGAACGTTTCTTTCTGAAGACCACTGCTGGGGGGAGAGTGCCGGGGTTAGATGAACAGCAAGTCTGGGCCAAATCTGGAGCCTCTATGCTCCTTTCCACATTGAATTTGCTCACCTTGACTTTCTACTCTCCACACTGACATACCTTCCTAGCCTTGCTGTTTCACATGGGGCTGATGTTACATAGTGTTGCTCCAGGAATCACATAAATAAGGGAGGTGGGCTGAGGCAAGTGTAGCCAGGAAATATACACATAAAGCAGATAAAACCCCGCACTATTTGCAAACAGCAATCTCTGATATCCAATGGGTGGTTGCAATGCAGCGAATCCATCCCTCATGCACAGCCACTGCTATCAACAGATTTAAATGCAAGATGCGTTTGGCTCGGCGGGTGGAGTTGAACATTTATCTGTATCTGCTCTTGTGGCTTTTAGCATCCGGGAGCACAGGTTGCAGACAGCCACCATCCTCCTTGGACCTCCCAAGCAGGCTGCAGGAGCCTGGGGAGCGGGGCCGGGGCCTCGGCTCTCCCAGGTGATGCGGGAGGGCGCAGGGGGCCAGACCCTTACCCCATTCTCATGCCTTTTAATTAGCTAGAACTCAAACGAGCATATTCAGGACTGAGGTGATTTTCATTTCATGTGTTTGAGGGGTGGGGGCCTGCCTGTGTTTCCCAGTTCTCCAGGACATATGTGAAGATGGCAGATAAAACACAAGGGACCACAAATGTGAAAAGAAGGCAAGTTGTCTTGAGCAGACTGCAGCTTAGAAACATAGCAACCTTATAATCCAAAAAGAGGTTTCTGTGCTGAATTCTTCTATGTGAGCAGTAAACCTATTTCACCATAAATCAAATATTTTTCCAGGCCACATGTTTGTACAAACCGAGCTTATGTGCCAGTCACTGAAATTAGTCGCCAGTCCTTTTGCACCTCAGGAGCCCTTGGTGCAACTGTGCAGAAGCGAAGCACAAAAAATTATGCCTGCAATGTGGATCTACATTTACATTTGCTAGTCTAAGTCAAGATTTAGATATAAGAATACCCAGCTGCTGCCAGACAGTACCTAATCTTCTGATAAGTCTTCCAAGGTACCATAAGGATGGAGTGCTACTTCACAAGCTATGAAAGATAAAATTCATTTATTTTTTCTTGTATTAATCAGAGGAGTCCAGGTCAAACAGTTCATTCTCCACACCACCCTTGACCCACAAGAGGCTGACTGTACACCAACAATGAATTATTTCCAGCTCATTTCGGAGCCCAGGAGAGTCAGGAATTTGCTTCCTACTGATGGGATGACGAATGCAAAGGAAAATCCTGAGTGTCTTGGTCAGAGCTCTTTTACCGTAAAGGCAGAGGGACCATGCTGCAGGAGGAACACCATAAGGATTTCTGGTTTGTGGCCATGCCCCAGCTTACCCCTCCTCTTTTCAGAAGGTAAGTTTGGCAAGAGCCCGTTCTCCGGTGTGCCAGGCCTCCCTCTGGTTACACCGGCTGGCCAGGATTGCGAGGGGAGGGGAAAGGCCCAGCAGCTCTCCGTTGAGGCAGCACCACTTGGATGGAGCATGGCTGAAAGGTTCTTAACCACAGACCGGTTATTAGCTGCAGCGAGATAAAAGGCATATTTTATGAAAGTAGTACATTCCAGCATTACACGTGCGAGTCGGGAGACGGACAGCATGCCTATGAATGCATTGTCTGTTTGTTTGAATGCATTATTTATGTCTATAGGATCAAATGTTTGTTACTTACTCAATGCTTAATAACAGATCTTGTGACCATGCTATGTGGCTGACAGCCACACAGTGGGGGTGTAATATGCTTTGGTATTTTGCTGTGGTTTTCTCTTTTGTGGAAAGACAATTTTTTGTCTATACTGTTTTCCAAGGTGAGGTGCAAGATGCAGAGGTAGAACTGCAGTAGCTGGGATGATTTAAGGAGAAAAGGGAAACAAGGTTTACCAAGAGACTAAAAATCTCTTGACATATCAAGTAACATGGCTGGAAAGTTAGACAAGCTTTCCACCTCAGTATCCCTGTATCATGTCTCTTTTTTTTCCCACCTAAGCTTTCCCAGCTGGTCCCATGCAAGGTACCACTTCTCCCACGGCTGGGCAGGACTGATGTGCTCTCACACTGCTTGTTAATCTAGGGACAGGGGGAGGTTAAACTGTCAGCTTCATTGGCCCATCATCCAAAATAATTCTTTGAGGCTGATTTTTCCTCTTGAAGCTCTTAATCACCCCTCTCATATAGTCATCTGAAGTAAAATCGGGATTGCCTATCTTTCCAAAAGCTAAGCTTTAACTCAGCCACAAAACACAGGCTTTGATTCAAGATTAGATTTACGAGGTGAGATTACACAGTCTGTGCTGTGCCAGGGACCAATTATATTATCAAAACAGTTCCTTCTGGCTTTAAAGTGTTCATCTCTGCGAAAAGTAGCCAGCTGCTTTTCAGTTTTGGCTGTACGCAGGACAGGGCATGACTTAGAAAATGGTCTCTGTTACATCTCTTACAGCCGACTCATGCTGGCATATCCATTTCTTCATGTGCTTGCTTTTTTTTCTGCGAGGCAGTGGTTTGCAGACCTCCTGTCAGTGTCTAAAGGCTTTCACTGACAAGAGGAAGGCGTGGGGAAAAAAGATCCTTTACCTGGTGCAAACTGGGATTCCTGCAGTTGGAGGGCTGGCGGTCCCCAGCGGGATGAGCCTCCCCGCTCCCCTGTGCTGGGGGCACGAACTGCACCTTTGCAGGCTGGGGGAGCTCACCCCGGGGTCCTGCCTCTCTGTAAACCTGCTGTGTTTCAAGGAGCAATGAAGTCTGCTTTCAGCCCCACGTCTTCCCGTGCCTTCATTGCTCCTGAATTTCTGAGCTGCCTCCCAAGCCACTCTTTTTCATTGCCAAGGCTCACGCTGCACCTTAGCTCCGCTGAAGTTTAAAACCTTAGTACAGGGTCAAACTGCCCTCTGATAAATACCTATTACATTCATAGAAAAGCATGAACCTTGTATGCAGGCATATGCTGTGCTGCTCCTTTCTGCGAGCAGTGTTCAGCCCTCTTGCGGGTATTAGAGACATGTAATAGGTCACGGGAGTGAAGTTATGCATTTCATACACGGTATATTTTTCTTGAATGCTTTGAGAAAGGACAAAATGTATTCTTTTAGCAGAAATCATCTGTATTTGAAACTTGTAGAAAAAATCAAAATGGTATCCTTGCTTCCTATCATGGATTATCCTAAGTGCATCTCTTGCTGAAGTCAGCCTCCCTTCCTGACACGCTGACCCCCTCACACTCCCTCTCTCCAGGTTTTCCTGTGTCTCTGCACCGAGTTTGGAGCCTCTTGCCTTCACAAGCGATGCCCCGCGTGACCCTCTCTCTCTGTATCTGCTCACACATTCCTTCCTTATCTTGCTGCTACAGATTCCCTCCTGACTATAGACCATACCATACGTGTTTACAGATCCCAACTTGGTGCCTTCTAACAAAACTGGCTTTCATCCTGCCAGTGAGTCATATGACCTTCCTCTTTTTTCCAAAAACCTCCTGTGTATGCATGAAACCTTTAAACAGAGGCCTCTGAAATGTTTCTCCATCAGTCTCCATATTTGTATCTGTCTGCTTATATGATCAATGTTTATATTAGGTAGTTATTACGCTCTTCTGAATCTGTTCTAGCTGTATTTTGACTAGACTGCGGTGACCTTCGGGCAAAGACTCTGCTGTGCGTGTTTGTACCTCGCTAAACACACTGTTGATGCTCAATAAATAAGAACATTATTCATCTTTGAAATTACTTTGGAATTATTTTTACGTGAGGAAGCAGCCTAAGAAAAATCTGTGGGGTGAGAATTTGGTCAATAAAGTCAACGGGAATTCTGCCACAGGGTGTTTTTGAGTACAGTCTTGCAATTACTGTTGTCCTGTCATAGGTTTAGGTTATTAGTTTGCTTTGCCTTCCTTTTTCATATAGATCAAATATTTTCTATATTAAGTTCCTTAAGTGTTGCAGATCTGAATAACTTCTGGGTTTTTAAATTTGTAAATATTACTACATTTTGCCTGTCAAAATAATATGACCTTGCTGAAGCTTAATCTTTTTCCAAAGGGGTCACATGGGGCAACGCCTCCTCTTTTTAGGGCGATATTCAGCTTCAGGGACAGCAGCCTCTGCAATACGCTGAATGCGTGTTGCCGTAACGCCTATGCCTAAATCTGTGCTGCTGTTGCAAACTTCAGCCCTGTAGAAACACTATTGTTTATCAATGTGAGAGGCCCCACCCCAAGCGTTAATCAGAGCGAAGCTCATGTCATAAATCCGCTGGCATCCCAAGTGAAGCCCTGGGAGCGGAGGTTATCTCCTCCTTTTGCTGCCGGTCCTTTGAACTTCCTGTGGTCAGGGAATCCTTCTGTTTTCAGCTAGAACAACAATTGTGAAACTACCCCTGCTCTCCTGGCCGGCGTTCACGTGTAATTAACTTTAACAGGAGTCATAATTTTAAGAGTGATTTCTCAAAAGCGTTATAACTCAAGACAATTAAGGCTTGAGAGAGAGCGCGCGAGACAGGGAGGGGAGGAAAACAGAGGCACTCCTTGGGGCAGGGCACTTCATGAGTATTAAACAGACGTGACTCATTCCTGCCTCTAGTCCCAGCAGAAGTAATACCTTTTGAATAAGTTCTGCATGCTAGATAAAAACTTGTTTGCTGGTGCAAAAATCATACCACGCGTGTTAGAACAAGCACCCTGATGGGGCTATTCCCACTAAAAACAAGGGCACACGGCAGTGGATTTTTCAGTCAGCTGGTGTAAATTGGACACGGTTTTTTTAGCTGTGGAAACTTGTCAAAGTCTGAAGGCAGAAGGGGCAAAGGGGAAGGAAACACAGACCAAAGAATGAATGAATGAATTCAGTAGCCCTTCTGGAGCAGGATGTTTTTATTCCTATTATGCATCAAATATGTAGTAGTGTATACAGAACACGTCCATCAGCCAATTTGACAGGCAAAACCTGATCTTCTCTTGAGAACGTGCGAAACTAGAAAGGAGATTATAGCAACGTAGACCATAAAAATGCTGGGGACCCCCAGGTCTGAATTTTGTGTATTTATTTAAAGGTAGTTCTGCATGCAGTACTGAAGCCTTTGTATGCATGACAGGCACCGTCTTAAGCCAGGGCATCCCACAGACCTCTCACAGAAGTGATGCCACAGAGGACAGCATCTCTATGTGTGAAGGACACAGCATTCTGAGAACGTACAGAAGATCAGATTTTATGACAGAGGGTTGTTAGGGAAATCTCCTGCCGCTACTACAGGGGTGATCCCTATCTTTACTAGTGGCGTGAGGATTCTAAAGGAAACATGGTGGTTTTTTACCACAAAATTGGCTAAGAGCAAGGTTAATTGGGGTAGTGGTTAAAACAGAGCCAGCCAGCCTACACAAAAGTGTTCAGTGCTCCTGGGGATAGGCTGTTGCTAAAAAAAAGGTGGACTATTTCACTTAAGGGCTGTATCCATAAAGGGGATGTGAGATCCTTACGGAGGGTAGAGGAGGTGGTGGTGGGAGGGAAAGCTGACGTCACGCATCGTTACGCCGATTATCATCTGCCACGCGGAGCACGTCCACGCTGCAGCTGAAGGTGCAACTGCAGCATGGGTGGACTTCGTTGGGCTTTGTTTAGTGGCGCCGGCCCAGGTGGTAATGGCAGTATAATGACAGCAACGCAATATCAGCACGTAGCTGCCTGAGGCCTTGGGCACGTATTCTCGTCATCGGCCATGCTCAGTCCTTGCCGCTGGAGTTTCACTGCTGCTGGCACCTGGTTGAAGCTAACCCCCAGGCTTCTTGCTATGCTGCGGTCGTGGGCAGCGGTCAGCCCCAACGGTGGGTCGCAGGCTGCTGCTGGTACAGTGCAACCACGCGTGGGCCCTGCTTGCAGCACTCATCTAGCCAGGAAACAGGCATGTCGTCTCCCTTAAAAATAGTGAACAATCACCGTACAACTGCAGGTTTCTTCAATCAGCTCCTTGCGGTAATGCTTCCCCCACCACCATCTTCCTGAGAAATCTTTGATTTCAGCCATTCAGTGCTGCACCTCCTCCAGCTGTTCCCACAGCTTCCCTTGGACCAGCCTTCCAGCTGCCCCGTAGAAAACGGCTCATCTGTTCCAGATGAAGCAACACAGCAAAATTAGTATCTTAATATGACGAGAAACTACAAGTGAGCCTACACAACCCGTGGTCTGCTTGGGAAGTAAACCCCAACTGCCTCAGGAAGAAGAGTCTGACCTACCAAGTGGTAGAGTGCCTTTTGTCCTTGGAGCTGGGACTTGGGAATTTTGTGCCCTCTGGGAGGGAGCAAGCTGATTTTCTCCATGTGGGAGCCTGGGGGCAAACCAGCATGTAAGTGGTACGGACAATCAGGGGCCCAGGAGTGAAACAGGGAGCAAATCACAAGGATAGTGTAGATGTATCCTAAGGATGATGCTTGATAGTTTTACAACATATTGTTGTAAGCAATGAAAATTAATCTTAAACTGTAAATCAGCTTGTTTTCCATTTATTCATAAGAATTTTGCATTGTTTTCTGCTTGTTACATTTCTAATGTTAGCATAGCCATTATGTTGTCTCATCTCATTAGGTTGGCTCGTTCGGCATCTCTCAGAGATGCCAAAATACAGGGGAGGTTTTGGGAAAGTATTTCATCAGTATTGTTACTGGGACAATTATGACCAGCTCTAGTGTTTTAATATGCTTGAATGTGGATATCACTAACACTTGGACACATCTTTATCCCTTATTCTTCCACTATAAAACAATGCTGACAGCTTCACCAGCTCTTAAAAGCTATCACACAGAAATAAAAACTAAATTAAAAAAAAAAAAATTCCCCTAGGGAAAGTATTGTCTTCATGCATGCAGAAGTATCAGGGCCTCCACTGAGTCTACTAGAACTTGCATGTATGCTGCTGAATAATGAAGGAGGTGATTTATGCCCTTTGGAATAAGGACATTCCAGGGCATATATGGTGTGCTCGTGCTGCTATCAAACCTTTCTGAGGGACAGCGGTGAATGTGAAAGCTTTGTTACATGAATGAGAAAAAGGTGATTTGGAATAGCCAACGTGGATCTTCCAAGGTTAGATCATCGAATCGTGTAAGCTTTGCGGGACCTTTAGAGGTCTCTTGTCCCACCCCTGCCTAAAGCAGGTCCAGGTAGAGCAGGTTGCTCAGGGCCTTGCCCAGTTGGGTTTTGAGTGTCTCCAGGGTGGAGACTACACAGCCCCTCTGGGCACCTGTTCCACTGTTTATCCTCATGGTAAACTTATTTTCCCTAATACTGAGTGGGAATTTCCCCGCTTGACCAACCTGATTGCTTTGTGTGATAAGGGAAGAACAGTGGTTGTTGTCTACCTTGACATTAACTTAACTTTAGACATGATCTCCTACAGCATCTTTGTGTCTAAGCTGGAACATTCTGGTCAGGACAGATGGATGAAGAACTGGCTTTTTTGTGGAGCTTAAAGACTTCATATTCTACCTGGAGGCCTTTACAAGCAGAGTTCTTCAGGGATCTAGTCTGGCAATTTAATGTCTTTGTCAGTGACGCGAAAGTGGAGGCAGTACACACCCTCATCAAGTTTGCAGCTGACACTGAACTGGGGAAAGCAAATGACACGCTCCAGGGCAGGATGGCCACTCAGAGGGACCTGGGCAGCTGGAGGAATGGGCCAACAGGAACCTTATGAAATTTGACAGGAACCAATGCGAAGTCCTGCAATTGGGGTGAAGCAGCTCCTTGCAACAGTACAGGCTGCTGATGAGCTCTGCAGGAAAGGACACAGGGGTGCTGCTAAGCAGTAGGCTAAATGTGAGCCAGCAGTGTGCTCTGGTAGCAAGAAAGGCCAAGAGCTTGGAGCAGCCTGGGCTGTATCAACAGGAGCAGAGCCACCAGATGGAGAGGAGTGATTACTCCCATCTATGCGGGACTCATTAGATCCATCTAGAGTACTGCGTCCAGATTTCAGCACTGGTTGATAAACTTGTTGCTAAGCCACCAAGACGCTTGAGGTTTGGAGACCAACCCTGTGAGGAGAGGCTGAGGGACCAGGCCTTGTCTATTCCAGGGATGAGACATCTTCAGGGGAACTTAAAATCAGCCTGTCAGTATCTATGAGTCACCAAAGCTCTTCACAGAGGTGCATGGTAAGAGGACAACAGACAGTAGGCATAAATTGAAACAAGAGAAAATCCAACGAAGTATGAGGATGAACTTTTCCCCGGGAGGACAGCAAGTGGTGGAACAGGCTGCTCAGTGAGGTTCTGCAGGCTCCATCCTTAGAGGTTTTCAAGACCTTGCTGGACAAAGCCCCAAGAAACTTTGTTCTCACAGCTAAAAGGGCTTTGAGCAGGAGGTTGAACTACAGACCTCCTGACATTCCTTCCAACCCCAACCATTCTGGATTTCTTGTTAAAACTAGGAAGGGAGGCTTTATTACTTAGATTGTTCAGTACCTAGGAGCCCTGGTGTTGTCCTAGTGATAGGAGGAACTTCTCAGTGGTAGGTATTCGTCACATATGAAAGTCTGCAAGAATGTACGGCCTGATGAGATGAAGCAGGCAAAATTTTACAGCAAAATACGTCCAACATACATGAGAGTCCCTTCCTCTTCCTGCCCAGCACCGCTGCCTAGGAGCTCCCCTTGGGTGCAGTGTCCCATGCCACTTCCCATATGCCCTTTGCCCAGCTCAGAGACAGGTGGAGTGAGCCCTGAGTGCTCCTGCCTCTCCTAGAAGAGCCAGGTTGTGGTTCCTCTTGTTCTCATCTGTGTCAACAGAATGCATTAGCTACAAAAGCACAAGAAAGCGCACTGCTGTAAACAGAAGCCCAGTTCATAATTATTATTTTATTGCTTTCTTGCAGACAAAACTGGCATTTTTTCAAGGATGTGGCTAGAGTCTGTCCTGGAGGCAAGGCTATACCTGTCATACAACTGGTGGGACTGGACTTATTTTTAATTTAAACTCATACTACATTTAACAGAGCAGCACGGACAAGTGAAATTTCTGATTATGTTAAAGGAAATCACATATACAGCGTGTCACATAATATTCTACATAGAGTGGTCTTCCAGTATCCGTTTACAGTGTTTTAAGGACCACATGCGCACATTTAGTTCACTGAGATGTGGAAAAGGAGGCATTGTTACAGTAAGTTGATCTTGTTTCTTACAATGCCATTTGGAGGTGATTTCCCAGGAATCCACACAGAAAATAAAACTAAGGAGAGCTGTCAGTCCCCCGGTGCCAGCATAAGAGCTCAGAGCTGTGCCAACAAGGTTAACTTTAAGCAATCCTTTTTCTTCCCTGTTTCCCATCAAAGTCTTTTTTTTTTTATTGATGTTAACCTCACTGATTCTTATGCTGCTAACCATGCAAAAGATGAGGGTTTTTATGGAAACAGCTGGCTGTGTCCTGAAGGGATCTAAATATTCCTAACAGAAAAGTGAATCTGAACAGAAAAAGAAGAAATAAAGTGATAATTTTATTTCCTACATCTCTGACTCAGACCTAGTTACATAGAGAAGATATTGTAGATACCCACAGACACATCCAAATCACACGGAGAGCTGGGAAGAAAACACTAATGCAAAGTAGCGTCTTTAGCATCTCATATCATATTAGGGCTCTAATCCTCTGGTCTCTTTATCAGACTTTTATAATTACATGGAGCAGAGAATGAGAAGGCGGAAAACTAAATGCAATTGATTCTGCTATTTGAACTACAAGGTTCGTGTAGGTGTTTGGGGGAAGGAAGCAAAGCACACCAGCTCTTGAACGCTGAGCAGCAACGCTATAGCAATAATTGAGGACTGAGGAGGAGGAGAATATTCCATTGCAAGTCTGAGTAAAACTTAGGCAGCACTGGAATTTGGTCTAGACAGGAGAACACTTCCACATTTACATCGTCATATCTTGAAAGCTGCTGTAATGACAGATGTTTCACGATCCCCAGTGGCTGCCTCGTAGTATTCTGGTACCAGTGATGACAACTACTCAAGATTTAAATGAGTTATAGTGATGGTTGTGCTTTTGTAATGGAGGAGAATACAGTCGTAATAAAAGAGCTCCCAGTTCTGTTCAACATGACTCAGCTGGAGGGAAGAGAAAGGCTAACTTCAACTTCTCACTTCCGAATTTGTCTTTAGAGAGTTATGGGATGTGAGTGTGAGAGAGGAGGCTGCCTCTTTTTTTTTTCTCACTTGTACTGCAAACTTTATACTAAAAAAATTCCCTGTTAAATGTTCAGAATAAAACAAGACTCTTAGGAAATTTTCTCAAGCCAAGTTTTATGCATTTGAAAAGGCTTTTTCAGCACAAAGCAATGCTTAATGATGCCTTTACCAAGTAGCCTGAGGTCCCTTTGGTGTGGGGAGCTCTTGCTGGCTGGGTGTACAAGCAAGCACAGCTGGAGCACACAACACTGCGATAACATCTGGAGTTTGTAGAGAGGGTATCTTGGTAAGGAGGTTTCCAATTCTATCAGGAGATAAATTACCCTCCATGGCCTTGGGGTTTTGGAGAACAAAATATTCCTGTACAGATGACACCTCCACTCCTCAGCTGTGAGAAGCAGAGCTTCTGGCACAGTAAAGAGCAGAATCTTTATCTTCCCTGGTTGTTATCAAAATAGATGTGGTATGACCCACAAATTGAACATGAAGCGACAGGTCTGCTTGCAAGAACTAATGCAACGTGAGTTAATTGGCATTCTTTTGTATATATTAGATCCAATTCTCCATTGTCCTCCACTGCCTGCAGCCATTATACACCCTAAAAGCTCAGCACAGGGGAAATGTGCACGAAAATCTGTTTTAAAAGTCTTACTTTTCTCCATTAAGTTGGTAAAGATATTTGGGACCTTTATAACTGCTCTGATCTGGTATTCCCTTTTACAAGTTACAAGGTATTTTTAATTATGGCGGTAACATCTTAATAAGGCTATCAGTGCCTCGAGCCAATGCCATAACCCAGTTATTTGACATGTTGGGATGACAAGCATCTGTTACAATGTGCAACCTTGCTAATGGGAGATCCATGCTAATGAGAGGGAATCCTGGTTGTCTACAGGGCTACTGTAGCAGCTCCCATTTGACCCTTCACTCCCATTTCCAAGAACGAGGGCACAAGCAGAAGAAAGGGATGGGTGTCAATAAAATCACTGTGCTCCTTATCCCCTTGGGCTTGCAGATACATGGGTATAAATTAGAGCAGCCCCAGTGTGAAGCAAGTACAAAGATCCCTTGAGAGCTTCCACTGTCCCACTTCTCATCTCGTAGGGCACATGGCTGAGCTGCACTGTGGTATCCAACACCAATTACCAAACTGTCTGAATAGTGAGGGGGAGATGCACCTTGCCAAAAGTTCATGTTTTATTAAAATAATTCATCCTCACAAACAAATGCATTTTGCATCCATGTCATGTGGCTGAAAAGATTTTTGTCCCACTACTAAAGAATAGCCAGTCAGAAATAGGCTTGCTTTGCTCTCAGCACTATTAAGTATCTTTCTATATGTTAACTTCGCAAGGTCCAGCAAATGTCACTGGGTGTTGATGAAACAGAATTGTGAAGTGAGCTTTCAAAGGAACAGAAATAACGTAACATTAAATAATTGACCTCGTACTGTTGCTGTTGGGCTGGTCTGCTTGCAGCAAGATGAAATCAAGAGCTCTGTAGAAATATTGTGTGCATGCCCTGTTGGTCATGGTGGAACCATGGTGGGAAAAGGATGTCATTGGTCTCCTCCACCTGAAGCAAAACAGCGAGGCATCCTGAAACTTTTTGTCTGAGTAGTCAGTCAGGTTTGACAAGGCTGACACATCCTTCACCACACCCTCTACTTTTGCATGGTATAGAAGGAATTGTGCAGTCCTAAGATGTGTTCCCTCCCGCTGAATTCCATGACATTTTTTTTTAACCCTACCAGAAACTGGTAGCGTACTATTCCAGGGACTGTCCAAAAGGAGGACAGTAGTGTTTGGGGACCTGGGAATGACAGCTCTTGGCAGGCAGTCCCAAGCTTGACTAGTCACAGGCTCACACTGAGCACCTTGTGTCAGTCATTCCCTGCCTTCCCCAACCCCTCCAAACACTCGCTAGGGCATATCTACATTTTAAAATGGATTGTGCTGCAGGACACTGTAAATCTGCCCATAATTAGGCACCAGTTGAATGCATTTAAGACATATCTTCCCCATGACAGGGATACCTTTGAGTAAATTGTCTGAGCCGTCTCGGTTTGTTCTTAGTGACATTTTGGACCATCTCTGCAGCCGCTATAGAGGTGTCGCTATTGGCACCAGCTCAGGGGCCTCTCTTCCCATGCAGGGGAGAGCTCAGAATGTGGACTCAGGAGTGTTAACTGTGAATTTTCTGGGGAGAGTTCAGACTGAGTGAAGTGAGGAGGCGGAAACTCCCAGGACTGACCTTCATGTCGTAATAAACACGGACTTTGTGAATGCTGCCACTCAGCTTAAGCTATCGCTTCCCAGGCAGCCCTTGCGCAGGAGTGGTGGTGCATAGCAATCTCCTTACAAAGACACGCAGCCAGATTAGTGGCTTGCACGTGCAAACTTGTCCTTACTGCCCAAAACCGTAGGAGTTAGGAACACAGGAGTCACACGCTGTTTTACCTGAATGATTCGGTCTCTCTTTGGAATGCTACACCTGATTTTTCGCAAGCTACAATAATGGAAATCAGTTACCAAGTCATATTCAGATTTGTGCTTTATATGTCAGTGTTTCAGCTATTTTAAATGTATTGGTTCTTCTTCATGCAAGGAGGACATTAAAGAGAGGATGTCACTAAATAAGCTCAGAAGATGGCATGTGAAATAGGAGGGGCTGGCAGCTACTGTTAAAAGTTGTTAATTAACAAGCCATTGAGGGGAATTTCAGCGTGGCCTTGGGAATTCAGTTCTTAAAATAAAATACAGATGTCTCCCTGGTATAGACAGGGACAAGTGCAGCTTGTTACATTCACCTCAGGTAGCGTAATGAATAATTAAAGACCCACTATCCAGCAGCCTCAGTCTAAAATAGAGCTTTTGGGTGCACCATTTGGATTCAGGAATGACCCTTTTATGAAACCTAAACAGATAGATTATGCCTACCCTGAGCATTATGTATAAAGGAACTTCCCTCTGTTTATTAAAGCAGTGTTCAGGCACAACTGTATCCCCTTTTCTTCCTTGGAATTGCTTTCTCCTAATATCCTCACGGTGTCTTCAATTCCAAAGAAGGTGAGTTAAGATATAGGGCTGCAGCACAGACCTTGGCTCTGGCTTGGTTCAAGGCGCCCAGAGGGAATATTACATCTTCTTTAGACTGACTTGCTTAAACAGGGTCTCCTAAGATCCAGACCATTTTTATATATCCATGTCTTAAGAAGCAGAACACCACCTTCTGATAAGGGAGGTTAGCAAGAAACTCCACATTGCTGAATGTTATTCTCTCCTGCATGGAGCTTTCTTTAGGAGGAAAACGAGACTCTGTGGCTTGCAGTTTACTGCACATTTGTTCTCAAAAGCTCTTTGAAGTCAAAGACAGTCAAGGAACTTAGGATGTGGCCTTAGGTACGTCAGGACCGGGCCTTTCCAGAAGCAGTGGAGCAAGGTTTAAGCAAGATCTTCCAGTTATGACACTGATATTTTCCTGTAGTTGGTAGAATTTTAAGCAATACCCACGTGACTTGATCCTGCTTCAAGATAACCAAGCCCACCTAGGACAGCCCCCAAGTAAAACTGACTGTTTCAGCAAGTAAAAATATTTGTATTTAGTTACCTCATTTGCCCAGCTATGAAAACAGTTCAGATAGGAGCACTGAGCTTTTTTCAGCATCAGTTCAGTCTTAACCTCTCCTCTTCATTTAAGTGGGGCTAATTGTGCAAGCAGGACCAGCAGAATCCACTTGCTATTTAAGTACATTTTTCTACATGTCCAGGTAACAGTGACTCATCCGGGCCTCTGGGCGTATCACACACATGCTGTCTCCATCACAGATAATAGAGTGTCTCACTGAGCTGGCACAGCAGTCCAAGCTGAAAGGTGGGGCTGATTGGAGGTGGTGCTGAAACTCAGCAAGAACCCCAAATCAGTGTAATGCTTTTGGATTTCTAAATACGCATGCATATAAACAGGCAGCTCTCAAAGGGACTTGCTGCAAAAAATGCTTCGTGTTCATATGTCTGAATACAAGTGCCTGGCTTGAGGCATCACCAGCCAAAAAATCCGACTTTTAGGTATGCTGGTGGCACTCACACAGTGATCTATATTTATGTTACAAAAAGCCTGGACTGGAGTATCAAGGCATAAAGTTCATGTTTCCCTCATTCTGCATCTCCCTCCTAGTCTACATCTATTTTCTACCTTTTTACTTCCTTCTCTATAGCATTAAGCTTATATATTTGTTTTTCTTACTCATCCTGGCTGCTTTTGTATTCTGCTCCCTAATGACTTTGCAATGCAACGTCAAATCATCAAATCGTGCAGATGTAATCTGTATTCAAAAAAGCACCCCAAATCCACATATGTATCTACCTATATACACATATATATGTATGTGTGTATACATATATATATGCACTGATATATAATGACTCACGTTATATATAATACAGAATATATATTACAATACAGAAGTCACTGTATGACTTCAGAGATAATAGCCAGCTTGAGTTCTGCCTCTTTGTAGCGCTCCACACAGCTCCAGGCGGTGCTGTCAGGATGCCTTTTGGGACCAAGCAGTCCCACATTTGCTTGGAGGAGCTCCTATGCCTCCGCTACGCTGTGCCCACCACCGCCGCCAGCGGCGGGGCAGGTTCTCACATAACTTGCACCGCGGTGCTCCTGCAGAGCCCCAGCAGCTTCAGTGGCATTGAGGAGAATTGCTCTCATTCCGTTTTCTCTTAAGTAGTTCAGAAAATCTTGTCCTTCCCATGTGTTTGTGCAGTTGTTATTTACCATCCTGTGGCCTATCACTTGCATTCAAAATACCAGGAAAATGGTCAGGGCATTATTATTATTATGGATGGTGTGGGCTGCTGGTAATCTCCCCCAAGTTTAAGAAAACTTACAGCACATGCATTGTTGCAGAGCATCAGATGACATATGGCTTGCTTCCACCCTGCACTTTGGGATGAAAAACTTGGGATTATTTCAGAAAAGTTTAGCAGGGTTATTCATGAGTGACTGATGCTTCTTAAAATCTGGCCATCTTCTCTTTGTCTTTTAACACCATGGGCAAGTGGCCAAACCAGCTCAGTCAGTGCCACTGAGTGTAGCTAAGAAATTGTTCTCTGTCGACCCTTGAGACTGACCCAGTGGTCAATGGCTGATAATGAGGGCACCGCTGGGCAACCTGCAGCAAACTGCCTTTGCTGACACCTGCATGCACTCTGGGGAGACCTTATTGCAGCCTTCCAGCATCTGAAGGGGGCCTACAAGAAGGCTGGAGAGGGACTTTTTACAAGGGCATGCAGTGATAGAATGAGGGGTAATGGCTTCAAACTGGAAGAGGGGAGATTTAGAGTAGATATGAGGAAGAAATTCTTTACTGTGAGGGTGGTGAGGCACTGGAACAGGTTGCCCAGAGAAGTTGTGAATGCCCCATCCCTGGAAGTGTTCAAGACCAGGCCGGATGGGGCTTTGAGCAGCCTGGTCTAGTGGGAGGTGTCCCTGCCCATGGCAGGGGGGTTGGAACGAGGTGATCTTTAAAGTCCCTTCCAACTTAAACCATTCTATGATTCCATGAAATGTATTAAAACAATTTTGTCTCTATCAACTGGCTTATTTTTTAAGAGTGAAGTTTAACTTTCAGAGCATCAGAAAGCAGAAACCCTGAAAAACTAAGGGAAAAAGTCAGTTTAAATACCCGTTTCTGGAAACGTCTTTCCACAGGCAAATGCAGTCAGTGCACAACAAAATTCAAACATTTTGTGCGCTAGCGCACAAGTTTCGGGCCTGTTTCAGAAACGCATTGGGCTTGGGAGTACCGACAGCCTTCCTGCATATGGGACCCACTGTATTTCAGGTTCAGGAAATCAACATTTATGCTGCTTTCCCAACAAGCTCGCCGGCTTCGTGACGCGCCACACATTGCGGGGCAGGGAGAGATGGCTGCCACCAGCGGACCGGACCCATCCTCGACGTAATGTCCCTCGTTTAACCGGCACTGCCTTGTTGAGGTGCCGGTTGCTTTCCAGAGCGACAGGAGGGTGCTGGCCGTCGTGGCCACCCCTGGTCCCGGCCGCCATCCCCGCAGCGCTCCCAGCCCTCAGGCCGGCCGCCCCATCCCCCGGGGCTCTGCGACAGCCCGGGGGGAAAGCGCCAGTCGAGAGGAGGTTTTTAATGGACTTCAACCCTCCATCGGGAACTTATGAGGGGAGTCCACGCACCACGGACGGTGGAAACACCGGTGGGAGGCTGAGAGAGGTGCCCGGGCGGACAGCGGGGAGCGGCACCGCCGGGACGGGGGTCGGGGCGGCGGGGAAACCTGAGGCGGCCGCCGAGGAGGCGCGGAGGGCGGCGGCGGCTCCACGCCCAGGAGCGCCGCTTAAAACCGACGCCGAAAGGTGTGGCTTCGCCTTTCCTCTGCCGGCGGGGAGGGGACGGGACAGGACAGGACCTCCGCTCTTGCCGCCGCCGCCCGCAGCCTCCGCCGCCCGCCGGCCCGCCACCGCGCACCGCGGCCTCCCCCTTCCCTGCCCTCCCCTCACCTGCGGGCCGGAGCTCGGCCCTTCCCCGTCCCTCGGCGGGCAGCGCGGCCGGGCCCTGCCGGGGGTGAATGCCTTTCCCCGCGTCGGGTCTGGGTCAGTTTCTCCGTCGCTTTCCCCTTCGTCCCCTCTCCCCCCGGGCGGCGGCCCCCCGCGCTCCCCCGCCGCCATGAGCGTCAACGGCGGCTCCCACCCGCGGATCAACACCCTGGGCCGGATGGCGCGGGCCGACTCGGGCACCGACCTGCGCTACGAGATGAGCTCCCATGTGGTGGGGAGCGGCGGCGGCGGCGGCACCCACACCCACAAGACCTACTACTACCAGAAGACCTACGGGGGGGACTACGCCTCCGACGGATACGGGTAGGTGCGGTCCGGGGGGAGCGGGCCACGGCCCCCGTCCCGGTGCCGGTCCCGGTCCCTCGGGCCTGCCTTCGAAGGGCTGTCGTCAGTCCACCCACTTGTGTCCTAGGTGTGCCAGCTTGCAAGCCTTTCCTGTCCTCCCTGAGGAGACTAACTTCTAAAAAGGCTTTTAAACGCAAGCAAAGAACTTTTAATTTAAAAAAAAAAAAACAACAAACCAACCAAACAAAAACTTTTGGTGGGGACTCTCTGTGAAGAGAGGAACAGGATAAAAAGCAGCAGGGTAGCCTCAGCGCCTCCCCTTTGCGCTCCGGGGTGTGAGTGCCGCTGTGCCGGCGGTACTGACCCAGCGGTTCTCTGCCGATGAACTCCCGCTTCGCACGGTGACGCACAACAGGCCGTGCTGGGCTGAACTGCGTTACGTCTCACACACCCAGGCTGTCCTCCCTGTCGGTTGTGTAACTAGGGCTAGGAAAAGATTTTAACTAACAAGAATGGCTCTCTCATTCATTTTTTTGAGTTTGTTTCTAGCTTGTGCAAGGCCCGGGAGTTTAAGGCCAGGATCTTTTATGATCCCTGACACTTGGTGGCTGGGGAGCAAAGATGCATTACCGGCAACATCAGTCTGCTTTCCTCCCCTCTGCCTCTTTAAATTCCTACTTGCCCTGTTGCTGCGAGCCCGGTCAAGATCCTGTAGGCAGGGTGCCGGCTGTGCGTCCTGCTTTGGAGAACTCCTGCTGTCATGGATGCAGCTGTACCTGCAATCTGTGCAGATCGATTCCAGCAAAGACTTCTTGGAGCAAAGCTGTGCTATGAATGTATGAAAAATAACTTCAGTGGTCATGAAGACTTCTCCATTAATCCCCTTGGCTGTGATTTCACGGGACTGAAAAGCAGACAGCACTTACTGTCACTGAAGGAAACAGCACTGGTGTGTGAATAAGGCACCTATACAAAACTATGCTGGTGATTACTCTTTTTTTACACATGGAATGGCTCGCTTAAACTTATTGGTCTAATTACTGATGCCACCAATTTAGGAATTTATTTGGAAGTGCTGTCGTATAATTTGTGATAGAATTTAAGCCCTGATTTTATGGATAGTACATCATGATTACATTGCAGAAGGATGAGAATTAAACATATATAGTAAATAAACAGCAGATGAGAACAGGCAGGATTTGTTATATCAAGCAGATCTATAAATGGCTGTAGAGAATCAGGATTACCCTAGAGAGCAGAGAGCGCTCCGTTTAGGTACGTCAGACCTCTTGCTAGAGGGCTGCTGAATGAAAGACAAAACTTGGATTCTACCCATTTTTTGTTTGTTACTTTGTCCAGTTCTTAGTTTCATTTCTTCATTTGATTTTCAGTTTGGTGTGTGCACAGGTAAATTAGTTAAGATGAATTGCAGCTACAACATGTCTACTTACTATTACAGTAGTATGAGAATATCTATTTATTGCTATATAATTAGAACAGTTCAATACTTTACCATGGGAGAGTGCACATACTAGGACTCCAAAATGCCGTCGCTATGTTGCATTTGTGAGGCTTTGTTTTACTAGTGGTGCTCTGCTGGAAATACCTTCGCTGTTTACAAGAGACAGACATGAAAAATTAATGGCAGAACATGCTACTTCCTGGCTGTTCTCTTTTTCCAGACTTCATTCTGCTGCAACTATATTGGATTCACTAGAGTGACTTCCCTATTACTCCTGACTTTCACTAGAGGAGAAATACCTTCCTTTAATTTAGCTTCCTTTGGCTTTTATTACATATTTTAAACCAGTCCATAGTTTGTTAGGACTGGTTTCTTTAGTGTTCAGTAGTGGTGTAGCAAGAGTGGAAAGGACAGAACTGATCAAGAGGTTAACAACCTTATATCAATATCCTTTCATTTACTCTTTATAACATAATATTCATATATCCTTTTTGGGAAGGCATATCTGGCAAGGAGGTTGCAATGAAAGTTCTTGTTCACTTTATTGTGAGGTTTCTGCATGGAACTAAAGACCCTTGTTAATGAGATCAAAATACATATATATATGTATGTATATATTTCCATATTTTCTTTTATGTGAAAAGAGCTGACTATACAAAATACTAAGTATTTTTTTATTTTGCAAAACAATATGTGTGTTTGCACCTTACTGAGTTGCATAGCTTTATTTTTAACCAGTGCTGATTTGAAATAAAATGTGTCCGAAAATACAAAATGAGGGTTTTGTTGACAGTTAAGGAAAAAAGCAGTAGTGACTGATTTTGCATATGCGCTGCATGCAGAAAATCCAGTAAATCCTGTGCATGTTGTGCTTGCAGGATCAGGGCCATCATCTGTGGAATTGGTTTTAATAATTGAGTTCAGCCTGGTATCTTCTTTGCCAAAGTTTAGTGGCAATTACTGAACTTACAAAACTGAGGCTTCTTTTTCCAATGGGGAAGATCACTGTACCTTTATTTTAAATGCAGTAGGATTCAACTTAGGGTCTAGTCTTGTAAGTTTTGGGGCGTATTCTGCCAAACAAGTCTGTGCTGAGCATTACATTACTCACAGAGCAATAGAAGACGCTCCCTGCCCTTAGGGCTCAGCAAGGTGCTTTTACAACATTCCTGGTTTCTTCTGGCTTGGGAACTCAGGATGAGCTTGGCCCTGAGTACAGATACTCAGCTTGACAGTGAGTCACACGCTCCTAAACTGCCAATTCATCAGTCAAATATTTATCAATGTCTTCGCCATGGAGAGATAAAATCTGGTACACTGTGAGAGAAGGAAAAAAAGTGGCAAGTTGTGCACTTTTAGTTGTCATTGCTGAGATTAGGGGAAAAAAATAGCCTAGGATTCATGGCCACCATGTGATATGTTGCTCAGAAAATAAATTAATTTATGCAATTTTTGGTTAAGGATTAATGTAACTTCTGTGCTCTGAGTTAGAAGAAGAGTTAGCCATTCACATCCCGTGCCCTGACATTACTTTCAGGGACTCACAGACAAGGTCAACTTGCAGAAAACAGTTTCAAAGTTGCATTTTTTGCCCTTCCCATCAGCCTCGCAGGGGGTTGCAGGGTCCCAGCCCAGTGGAGTCGTGGTGGGGCTGGCATGGAAATGTCCTCTTTGAACTCCGCTGTCACAGCCTTTTGTTGGGGGGGAAAAACTGCCTGGTGACAAAAGAAAACATGGGCAGACAGAGAGAGAGGGAGGAATGTGTCTGAATTGCTGCTGAATACTTGCCACGCCGGCAGAGCCTGTGCCGTGCTCGAGCTGGCCAAGAAATGAGTCTTGGCAAGAGCTGGTGACACTGCTATGCCATGAGAAGAAAGCCAGACTGTACCTTTCCCAGCTCACCTTGTCATAGGTATGTGTGTGAGATTTCAAGCGAGGTACCTTTGCAGGCCTGAAAGCCTCTGTCAGGCAAGGGATTTGTTGCGTTTGGAGCAAACGCACCTCTCCTTGTATTGGAGCAAATACACCTCTCCGGCAGAGGTGTATCTCCATGGTCCTGGTTGGACCCTGCATTCGGCACCTCCCTCTCCCAGAGCCGGAGGTGGGAGAGGCAGCGTGTCTGCAACCTGCTGCACCGGGCAGGGATGGCCTTTAGAAACTTGCCATTGCTGCTCGTGATTAATAATAGTGGGAAAAAGTGCAAGGATTTTCTGCATATAGGTGTGGCAGGAACCCTTGTGAAACCCTGCTTGCTCTGAAGGCACTTGGCCTCAGGGGTCTTAAGATTTCTCTAGCGACTCTTAAATTTTTTGCACGTTTCTAATGGTAGTTAGAGCCTGATCATGCAAGATGCAGACATCTTCTGAGGTTTCCTGTCATCGTGCCTTAGTCTATGTGCATACTCGGCGGATGGGGCTAGTTTGTCGAGGCCGTGGTGTGCCAGAAGTGATCCTAGTAAGAGCAGAGACATATGGGAAGAACTCAGTTACGAACCTCTCAATGATTTCTGACACTTGCATTCACCTTCTTTTGGGGCGGGAGCGGGGTGGAACCCCCTGTGTTAGAGTATTTTAATTTCTGGTTATATTCTAATGGATATTGTGATTTGTACTTTTTGCCGGTGTATGACTGTGCGTTTTCAGGGGCACGCATACCCAAGTGGCAGGCGGTGGCAGATGGGCGGTGGTTTAGTCCCGTGGTGTGCGCAGGCAGTGTGTGCTGGAAATGGAGATTCCAGGTCAGGTTTTTCTTCTAACTTGCCTACTCTGGGCATACCAGGTAATCCCTTGATGAATCTATTGCTTGTTCAAACAAGTTTGTGTGCATGCGGGGGGGAAGAAAAAAAAGAAAAAGAAGTGCTATTGTTTTGCTCTCAGTGTTGAGTTATGGGAGTCGCTCAATACTTTGGATCTGCAAAAAGACCTTTTTTAAAGCTTCCTTTACTTTTTGAATGAAAAAGAAAAAAAGCTTTGAATTTTTAAAAGTCTAAATGTTTTGTGGAGGAGTCAGAAAACTTAAAAAGGATTATTCTAATTTGGTCTAAATTGGATCTTTGGGCCAAGAGTGTTCCCCTTTGTGCTTCCAAAGCTTTAAGGAGCTGTGAAGGCTCCGCAGAGCTGCTGGATGTGCTTCTGGGTGTCTCCTTTGCCCTGCTTCTGTAGACGCTAATCGCCCCCCCGGATAACACAGCAGCCTCTTGATGTGTACTAATAAAGGCAGAAGCCAGAGCTGTTTCCAGGTTGCAGGCATTTATGCTGGGGGTGTGCAGGTCTTCAGCAGCAGGAGGCAAATGAGAAAGCAGAAGGGAGCTGGCTTTCTTCCTTGCCCCTCAGGTCCTGCAGTAATGACAACTTGGCTGGGCCTTTAAGGGTGCAAGTTGAGTATTTACAGAGGATATATCATTTATTCAAAATGTATCACTTAGGAAATCTTTCCACTGCTTGAATAAAGTCAGTGGGACAGCAGCCAGCCCTGCTGTGTTCCAGGGACGTGGGCACAGCTGGGTTTGCTGTGTCTGTCTCAACTCTTGTAACTCATTGTATGGGCTCGGGAGTGTTTCTCAGTCCCATTTATGAAAAGCAGGAGTAGTTATTCCTTGTTTCTGTAGAGCTGGGGGTCTCGTGAGGATCACTGGTACTGCTTAACAGTTAGGTGCGGTCCTAGTCCAGAAACTGCGGATTCATCAGTAAGGAAGTGTCTGAGTTTAGCTCAGGTGGGGTGTATTGTAGCAAGGAGGTGTTGTCTGAGCTACCATCCTGCCCAAAGCCCGGTGGCAGCAGGGCTTGGGCTGCTTCTCATTTCTCTGGGAGAGCAAGAGCGCAGTATAGCACGTGAGCAATGTATTCTGCCTTGGCATGCAGCAAGCAGGGTGGCTCCCGTACAGAATGACGACAATGTCAAGGTGCCGTGGCTTTCCTAGGATTCTTCTGGCAGTAGAGAAATACAGGGCTACATTTTGAAGTCCCAAATAAAAGTGATTCTTCTGTGTTTTGAAGTTTTCTCATAACTTTAAAACAAAGACACTAGCCACCTTTGTTTTCCTTTGTTGCTTTAATAGTTAATGACTATTAAAACTAAGTAATTTTAATAAAGAGTTCAGTTTAATAGTATCTTTTTGAAATTCATGAGTTGCCTTCCAAATAAGTGTCTTGGTCTAAAATTTTGAGTTGTAGGGACAAATAGGTAGTTAAGTTCTGAAGCAGTCTGGGCTGTTTCACTGGGCACTGTTCTTCAGGGTTTACAAAACCAAAGCAGTACAGCAAATAGTCAGATTCTTGCAAGTGCATGTATTTATTAGTAGGAGTCTGTGCACTCTTGTGTTACAAGTCCTGATAAAGGACCAAGCTCCAGTTCTTTCCCTTTCTGCTGGAATGGTTGAAAACATACACTGTATTTACAGAGGTGTAGTAAAATAAAGGAAAAACCTGTCCATATTTTCACTGTGTGGTGTGCCTACAGTGTTTGGTGCAGCAGGATCCTATTCACAGGTTCGAGCTTTAGATGCTGCCAGGGTTCAAATCAAGTCAAATTGTCATCATAGCAGCAGCAGTTGTTACAATGACCAAACATTACTTTAAGCTCATTCAGTTTGATGTAAACAAAATCAGAGGAAGGAAGAGAGACATTGACCAAATACCATCTGCAGTACTCCATTTAATCTGTGTCCTGTGAGGATTGTCGGAGTCGTACATCTTTGAGGGACATAAATGTGTGTTTATATATAATCGAGGTTACGTGGTTGTAACCTAGCTTCATTCTTGCCTCCACGGTAAGATGCCATGTAGCATGTTCCAGGGTTTAGGGTTTGTCTCGGTTTCTTTAGTCCGTTTTTTTTTTCCTTATGCCATTGTGTTGGATATGGTTTTCCTTTGGCTGGCTGTTTTCCTTCTGCCTCAAGGTTGGATGTCTGCTTACTCTGCATTGGGGTTTCTGCTTTGATCTACCCCTTCCCATTAAAGGCTTGTTGGCTTCAGTAAGAGGAATATTACACCAAGGGCCTTTGAAACTGTTTATGAAATACTCTACTGTCACATGGGTGAAAAGTATTGAAGATGTGTCCATGTGAGATCATGCTAATGCCATCTGTGGTATCAACCGGTATATGTTGAGGCATTGGCTTGCTATGTATCTTTATTTTCTAATTTCAGAAGTTGATTTATGCCCTTCTTGACTGAGTTTGTACAGCTAAATCCTCTTCGGAGGTGAAGTCTTTGAGTCCTGTTGACTTGGTGGAGCTATGCCATCAAACATGAGCTCCAGTACCTGTGTCTGCTGTCTCTGGGTATGCCCCATAACCCATGTTAGCTGTTTGGTCAGCTGATGGATTTGAAAGCCACTATCTCTTCCAGTGTCATCAACTGCCTCTAACAGGCCACTACCTTTTCATGTGTTATCCTAGTATTGTTCTCAGTATTTTGACTAGCAAAACAGTTAGTTGTTTAACAACAAAACTGACATCCAAGGTGTGAAAGGCAGCATTGATGAAATAGTGTGCTCTTTTTTGGTTTCAGTTTGTGTTGCTCCAGCCCCTGCCATTATTTGGTTATGTCTTTTCCTATTAGATTGGAGAGCCTTAAATGCTTGCTGCTTTCTTCTTGTGAAGGTCCCCGTGAACTGTAAACAAGTAACTTGTAGATCTTCATTTGAAGATCTATATAGGGTACGCTTAAGCCTCCCACTTCAAGGCATCTGCTTCCGCCTTTGAAATAGTTTTGTGCATCTATATGAAATCGTATTCAGTTTTCCAACTTTTTTAGTATTTGGACAATAATTCTGGATGTGGTATTCTAACATTATTGGGATGAACACAAAATACTTGTAATTCTACTTTTTCTATCTCTTAAATTGTTTTTTATTTATTTGAAAAGAGCTTTTCTTCACAATTTCTTAGTGTGTTAACTGTGACAGCCATTGTTTAGACCTTCTCTCAGAGTGAAGTATATGTCTTTGAGGTCAGTGAAGTTACAGTGAAGCCAGTGGAGATACTCTGATTTATTACAGTAGAAGTGTGGTCCCCCTCTATAGATCTTCTGGCTTTAATGGATATCCAGCATTTATAGCTGTCAGGAGATGATTGAAAAAGTGATTGAAGAAAAAATACTCTTCTGATGTTCTAAAAAGAGAAAATTGCTTGGAAGGTTCCTCTCTCTTCTTTATTATGTTTCATTCATGAAAATAATTGTGAGTATAATTAAATGCAAATTTTAGATGCAGTCAGATAATTCTAGATCCAAACACAACAGCGATGCCTAAGGAGAAGGAATGATTTAGAAAAGGAAGCTGATGGGAAGCCTGGCACAAAATCAGACCCATATGTTATTTTTCACAATTGTTTTCTTTAAGCTGTTTCCAAGATATACAGGGGTGCATAGCACAGTAGAGCACAGCGTTTGTGCAGCCAAAGGGTCACACTGCAGGCCAGGAGTTGTGTGTGCACGGCTTGTTTTAAGTCGCCCAATGATTCTGCAGTCCTCTCTCTGTCTTTGAGGGTCTGCTCCCTGGTATTAGGGGAAGGTGGTGAAAAGTTGCTCAAACTTTTTCCACTTGTTCAAGAAGACTTAATAGGAGAATGGCAGGCTGCTGAAGCACCAGCTGCACACACAGAAGAGCTCTTAAAAATATACTGTTGAACGTTTCTCACCACTGCAGTGATTTTCCCAAGGGTAGCCCTGACGAGTTTTTTACATTGTCACATTTCCTTTTGTGAAGGGTGATCAGAGTCTGTTGAAGTCAGTAGAAAGATTTCCATTGAATCCATACGACTTGCTGGCTCTGAGCTGGACAGGTTTGCACTGATAGTCTTTTTGATGTTTGTGTTGTATGGAAGGTTTGGGCCTTTAGTGATTTGTAATGGAAAAGGTTACCTACCATGAGCACAGGAGTTAGAAAACGAGGCAGGGCTTGGAAGTGTCTCAGTTTCTTACTGTCTCTTAGTAGTGGTTTATTTTAGTTTCACTGGCAAGTGCTTTGGTTTGGGAGCTGCCTGGGCTTGCTTGGGAGCTCTGATTCCATCAGCAAGGAATGGTTCCTTGCTTGAAGCACCTCACCCACATTCAACTAGCAGCGGCTCGCTTTGGTGGCTGAATCCCAAACGCTGGAAAAGCAACCTTCTGGCAGTATGGATGCAGTAGATTATGTGCAAGACAACAGTAATGACCCCATTATCTGTCTTGGCTTTTTCCCCTACTAGTGTTTTTGCTTCTGGAGTTTTACTTGGAACTCACAAACTCCCATTTTATTTCTTTGTAAGAAAGCATGTCCTTTAACTCCAGGGCCTACATCTGTTTTTGTAGTAGCTTGTGCATCTTGCAGTTCTTTCTTAAGACACTGCACTAGCTTCATGCATTTCTGCTGATAAAAGGGCTCCTTCTATGCTTGTATGGACGTGTGTTCTCATGCGCTTGTGTAGCAGAGTATCCTGCTTTCCTTTTATGCTCTGACATTCGATGGCTGGTGTGGTAAGATGCAAAGGCTATGTTCTAATATATTGACTTTAACAAAGATCGTGAATAATTCATTCTCACTGTAATACTGCAAAAGTTTTGTCTATCAAAGCCACAGATACCCATACTGGAAGAAGAACTTTCTCCTTTATGGCATGCTGGTTTCCATCTTCTACTCTACCCTGTGGCAAAGTCAGTTCACGCCTGCTGTTACAGGATTATAAAGTGGCTCTGCCATCGCGGAATCGGCATTAAAACTTCACAGTGCAGTAAAGCAGGAGGGCCAGATAAAGCGTGTATGTCTCTGTGAAGCTAAATGAGATGGATTATTTCGTGTAACTTCCCATAGCTTTTCCAAATTTGTGTTTCTCGTGTCTCTTCAAAACAGGTGATTACTCTGTACTTACTTCGTCTCCTTCTTCTCCCCCACAACAGTCAGAATGGGACCTGTACAGTGTCCAGACGCCAGAACACCATCCAGGAGCTTTTGCAAAACTGTTCGGATTGCCTGATGCGAGCTGAGCTCATAGTACAACCCGTGAGTGCTCCTTGTTCTTCTTATCAAAAGTGATTATGAATATTACAGGGAATGAATGCTGCATTGTTATCTGGACTCACAGGCTCTGCTTCTTCATCTCCTTTCGCCCCTTTCGGCTGTTTGTGTGAGGCAACTGGGAGTGGAATAGCGCGCTGCCTTCCTAGGTCTCACTCCTCTGTCTGCACTCAGTGTTCAGTAAAACTGATTGAAAGGCATCTAACTAAGAAAAGGGGGACTTCTTGATTTTTTTAAAAAAAACAAAACATAAAACCACCCTTCAAACAGATTCTACTGCATCTTATTTTCCAGTTTTAGATCAAGGCCACTGTCAGTGTAAACAGCTGTTAGTAATGTTATGACCACTTATAATCTCTTAGTGTGTCCTGTAGAAAATCGTCATCATTTTCTGGGCCATAAAGAACCTGAACCACCACAGGAAAAACTTTCATTAGGTTTATTTTATTTTTCTAGATTATTCCTGAAGAATTATATGAAACTACATATTCTTGACTGTTTCATCCCAAATGCATAGAGATGATCTTTGCTGTACGCTGCACTGATATAAATCCATAGTGCCTGAGGGTGGGTTACTCTTTGACACTAGATTCGGTCCTGGCGAATGTGGGATGTCTCCTCTTCTGGCTGAAGTCAGAGGAGGGGCAGGGTGGTGAGTGCATCCTCAAAAAAACCCCATTTGCAGTTCTGGCAGTAGATGTGATTTAATGCGCACTTTTGGTCCCTCTGTGGACAGAAAATTAGTTCAGGAATGAACTCTGTGGTTAGCAGTTCATTTCCTTTTCAGAGATACAGCATGTGTGAGCATGTTTATATAAAAATCAATGCCAGAGCAAATACTGCCTCTTGTGAAGGATTAATATTATTCCATTGAAGTTAAAAGAAAGTGATGTTTTGCTCCATCTTGATGCCACAGCATGCATTGCTTACTTTTTTTTCTTCTTTTCTTTCTGAGGGACGAAGTAATGAGGTCCATCAACATTTTATTTCAAAATAAAATCACAGCTGTGTTGTGTTTTGTCCAGCATGGCTGTGTCAGTATAGGATGAGACCAAAAAGTCCTGTCTTCCTGCTTGAAGCACCATGACCATACTGTGGTCCACTGCACTGAGAGGGTGCATGCAGAATTTGCGTAGACTTTGGGTGGTAAGGTGTTATGCAAATGTGACTGGACATGGAGCTGGTCCCAGGCAGACAGGGTGCAGTCTACATTTTTGCAGGGGAGGAGCAATGTCTGTAAGTCTTAGCACCTCAGAGAAACCTCTGAAAAATCAGGAGCAATATCCACCAACTCCCGCTGGGACTGAGTGTTTGCTTCTTGCCCTCTAAACACCAAAGCATAAGGTCTTAAAAGCTTAGCACACTGTGCGAAGCCTTGGCTCTGGTGAAATAAACATCAGTCAGGGTGTGCTGTTCTTTATGGAAAGGTTTGGTTGGTATTGTGTTTTAATAATTTTCTCTTGTATTTTATTTGTAATAAGGACTTTCCAATGACTGTGGATCCTTTGTTGACTGGCCTTCTGCCAGTTAAAACTGGCAATCAGAGACCCAGCAGTTGAAATCTATCATGCTTCTTAAAAATAATTGGTCCCTATAGCATCTCTCGTAAAACAAGTATGCTGAAGCTTGGGTGATGAATATTTACTTTAATCTCCCATCTCTCTCTCTCTCTTTTTTTTTTTTTTTTTAGGAATTGAAATATGGGGATGGTGTCCAGATTCGAGGGAACAGAGATCTGGAAGAGTGTTTTGCACAGGCAAATGACCAAATGGATATCCTGGATGGGCTGATCAGAGAGATGAGGCAGATGGGCCAACCCTGTGAAATGTATCAGAAAAGGTATTGCCAGGGAAGGGCTGGGGAAGGGAATGTGGCTGATAGAAATTTGTGGTGTCTAAAGTGCACACCTTCTCTGGTGTTGCAGGATGTGACAGAAGTCAGTCGTGTTTGTTTGGGGCATGCTAACATGGAGAAGGGCCCTGCAGTAACATATTTCTTACATAATTTCACACCTTGCTTGTCCCCATGAAATTTTAAATATATTTTTTCCACAGCCTGTGTTTTCAGCACTTTGTTTTGAGTACCTGGTGGTCCAGTGGGAGAGGTGAATTGAGTTGTTTCCATGTTTTCTGGTTGTTTTCCTCATAGGCGCTTACTGGTTCCTTCCCTTTCAGGCTGCTTCAACTTCAAGAGCAAATGCGTGCCCTGTACAAAGCCATCAGTGTTCCCCGTGCCAGGAGGGCCAGCTCCAAAGGTGGTGGTTGCTTCTCCTCTCAGAGTGGCTCAGGATGGGATGAGTACACGAAACGTGTCACAAGTGAATGTTTAAACTGGATGAGGCAGCAGAAGGTAAATCTGTGCAAAACCCAGAGACAAGCTAAGACCTGGTGTTGTTTATGAACGTCACCTCACATGCAGTAACGTTTTGGGTGCCAGCAGAAAATTAAAAGTATACTTTAATGCTCATATATTATTCTAAGTTCCTCATTTTATTTTTTTTAATTGCAGGATTGTACATGTATTGAGTTTCCACTGAAATGTGAACATGAATTTGGGGTTGTCTTTTGCAGAGGAAAAAGTGTGGAAGTTAGATTTGAAAGCTAAATAAGACCCAGATGTTAACATCACAAAAGACATTGGCATGTTTGCGTTAGAGATTATTACACTCAATATTTCCTTCCTTTCTTCCACAGATTTCCTTTACGATTCGTATTTATCTTAACCCTTTACACAGAGAGGACCAGCTTCACAGATTTAACCACTGTCTAGTATTTTACAGTTGTTCTCTCCCTCTAATCTAACCTTATCATAGTGGGAGCCAGAAGGTAGAGCTGATTGCCCCAGGACTTGACCTTCAGAAGTCACTGCTGAAATAGCAAATTCAGCATTTTCGCATGTGTCTGTTGCATGCGCAGAATAGATTGCCTGTGCACAGCTGTTGATGATGTAACCTGGAGTAGGAAACACATGTTGAGAGCCTGTAGCCTGTTTTTGTGCATCTGAAGTGAAAGTTGTGTGTTTGTGGGTGGACAGCCCTTTCTGAGAGACAGGTATGGAGGATGGAACAAGTTGGCTGAAGTTATACTTTGCAGATGCCTTGTAAACTGAAAAATTGCATTATTTTTATCTCTCTTTATTAGGCTGTTGCTTAGTGATCATGTCATTGTTATCTGCATATGGTGTTTGCCAGGTGGCTGCTATGCAAACCAGATGAGGAGGGGAGAGCTCTGTACAGTTCCCATACTTTTATGTGAGTGCTAGTCATAGTCTAGTCTTTCAGTGCCCTCCCATAGCGTGGCATGCTTTGGAGAAAGAAGGGGAAGTGGAGATGGACTCCTTGAGTGACAACGTGTATAAGCATCGTGCCAGGAGAGCAACAGCAGATATGGTCACTCTACACACACTGTGGGAGAGCAAGCTAATCGTCAGACCTGCCACGGTTTGAGGAGTGATGTTGGACAGACACTGGGCATGCTTCCAGAAAGACTGCGAACATGCTGCACCTCCCAAAGACGCCACGTGACACCCTGCTCAGACACCCCCAGCTGAGCACAGGGACCATAAGCAAGTGCTTTATAGATGTGTTCCCACACAAAAGCTCCTGTGAAAGTAAAAGGCTTGCTCACTCTCCCTTCTTCAATCCCTAAGGCAAAGCTGATGTGGGGCCAGGAAGCACTTAGCTCCCTGTTCAGCTTTTGAGTTTTCTTAGGGAAAACTTATTTTGAACTTTCCACCATGCCTCTTCCCACCGTGCCTGGCTGTGTCTCATTACCTGCTCACATTGGGGCCATGATAATGTTTCTCCTAGTAACATGATAAGATGTGGGAAAAAGGTCTGAGCAACTGTGGCTTTCTGCTGCTGTTTTTGTGTTTTCTGTCCGGATGGTTTGCTGACAGGAGAATCAGGTGATAGGAGGGTCGGTCAAATTTCCAGTGCAGAGCTAAGAAAAGTGCAGTGATATCCAGACAGCCTTTGTTCATGTGCTGGCAGCCAGCCAGGACTGCTGCTGTTGCTACAGACTCTTTTGACTGGTTAAATATAATTATAAGGGTCAAAGTCCTGTAACTTTTAGATGGCTGAATGCAAAATGGTTTTATTTCTTGGATCATTTTCAACACTGCCTTTGAACCCCTACGCTTGAGCATGGTTTGGGCTTTATTGTCGTCTGTTGACTCACAGAGATTTGGCTCCAGGCCGGTAATTACCAAATTGGGTCCCAACCCAAGATTAAGATACCTATTTCTTTACTGTGCGCGTGCGCAGGCAGGCGTTCAGACAGACATGGAGTGTGTCTTTACAGCATAAAAGCTGATTTGGAGTTTGAGGAGCTGAATTGTGAACTCAGTGGGTTTTAATATTTCAAAATAATGAAACAAGGAACTGCAGTCAGATAGTTTTCGAGTTAGTAATTATCCAGGGGTATTACTGTTTTTCAAAGGCTGTTACTAGAGACTTTCACTTGGCATCCTACAATAAGTGTTGCCAAAATGCGAGACAAAAAACATGTTCTATAATCATTTCAGATTATCTTCTGTTTTTTCATTTAGTTTGACTGCATTTAACTGAAGTTATTGGAGTTTACATGAGAGTAATTAAAATGAAAATGCGGTGTACTGGGCTACTGAACTTTACTCTGGGATTTTCAGATTAATTGCATGAATAGCATTGTTTGATAAAGTCATAATTTGTTTTCAGAGTGATAAGAATGTAACTGTACTGTAGAACATAAAAGAATAGTTTGGTCCAAAGAAAACAAATGAAAATACACTACTGAGTCTGCTTCATCTAGTCTAATTTTAAGCAACTTAAATATTTTCCCTACTTTGTTTCTTCTACTTTGGGAGCCTGTCACACAGTTGAAATTATGACAATTTTAAGAAATTGTAACCCCCTATTCTGAACTTTCCTTTGTTCAGTTTTACTCTCTACTGCATAGTCACGTTTGCTTCAGTTCAATTCCTTTATGCTCTGATTTAGATAATAATGTTGTAAATGAAAGTACAAATACTGTTTCTTTCTCCTAGGCTGAAATGGAGCTAGTGAAATGGGGGTTTGATGCAGCATCCATTGAGCAACAAATTGGTGACCATAGGAGGACTCACAATGCCATTGGAGACTATCGCTGGCACCTGGACAAAGTCAAAACAGATCTGGTAATCACTGTCTTCCCTTACACGTTGCTTAGTCTAGATCTATATCATTGGCTCGCTGGTGTTTCGCTACAAAAAGGAAATCTGAATAGCACAGCTTCTCTTCAGGAAGCACTGGTGTCATGTTAGCAACCACTTTAAACCCTAATATTTATTATTTCATGATTATTTTGTGTTCTGCTTCTTTCCCAGAATTTTAAAAAGAAAAATTAGTTGCTATTTAACATTTTGTTGATGTGTACCAAGGCTGGCAAATAAATATTGCAACACTTTTTGTGGGAAGAATGGCTAAGAATTATTATTCTCACTTTCTGTCTAGCTACATTAAAACAAGAAAGTGGAAAGGATAAGGTGGGTGCTTAGATACAGCCTTGAATAATGAGGGAATTTCTGTGAAAAGTTCCAAAATTCTGGGCTAAGCTTAGAGCTTTTCTAGGTGTGGGGTTTTTCATGGATTTTTTTTCCCCCCTCTGAGGCTTCTGTTTTCCCCTGGATTTTGTGATTGGAATAAAGATGACACTGAAAATGTGGTGGCTAACTTTCTCTCCTATCAGCCCAGCAGCTAGGTATAGGCATAGGAGAAAGGAGGCGTACTTCATTCCCATTCTTCTTTTTTGTTAATTGCTCACACACACAGGAGGAGAGGGAGTTGTACCTAAAGAAAAGGCACTCCATTCTGAAGCTCTGATCTCTCAGCCAAACTGAAGAGTGGAAGGGGTATTAGTCCCTTTTCCTTTCTGCTTCAAATAGGAAAGGTGATAGTCTGGTCCTACGGAATACCAGTTCCAAGGTTGTGCATGTTCCCAGCCATAGAAATGGGAATAAAAATTGGAACCTCCTGCTCGCATTGTAGTTTATACTACTTCATAATCTCCAAAGCTAGCTCTAGGATGAGCCGGTTCCCCACAGCTGTCTAGGAGTTTGGTATAGAAAGAGATCCAATTTCAGGAACTCTTCTGGTATTATAGGGGTTATGGGCAACCTTGTTTATGTACTAAGCATCCCTGAGGGAAGTAAGTTTGTCCAAGCCTTGGTTTTACACTTCTTGTGGTGCTCCAGTGGTGCAGATCTGCTACTCACCTATGTCTCTTACAGGCATTTGCAGGTTACCAGCTGCAGTTATAACATTATGATACTGATACTGTAAAGAAAACTAACAGCAAATAGGCAACTTGTAAAAGGCTCACTAAATATTTACTGTCTCTATTTCAGCGGGAGAAGGCTGCGGTTCATCAGCTGGAGGAAGAATATGAAGGACTTTTGGTGAGCATGAGATGTATTCATTTCTGTAAGGCTCTATGATGAATGCTCTTTTTGCTTTATTAACACCCATGTGATAGTCAAGGGACACCTCAGGTTTCAACAGAGTTACAGATACATATTTAAATAATTCTATTAAGCAGTAAACTGGCAGTGCTTTGTAGTTTCTATAAGGTTCAGTTGGAGTCATGAACTTGAAATTAATTCATTACCTGGTATATAATTGACTTACCCTCACAAGGAAGTTTCTAGTTTGCACCTGGTGAAGGGATTTGGTCACTTAAGCAGGTGAAGAGTAGAACTCTACCTCCTTAATGGGAGTAAATGTAGTGATGAAGTTAGTCTATAGATGAAGCTTAAAAAGTTACTCAAATGTGGGATTGGAACCAAATTCTGTGTGGGGCTGTGCATCTTCTCCACTGTGGATCTTCGTGTGAAATACAGTGAGAATCTTGTGCAAATGGTAGATTCAGCCCTTGGAATTGGAAGCTGGTTCCTGTACACATGTCAAGCAACAGGATATGTATCGTGATGTGAGGACAGAGAAGGAATCTTTTTAAGAAGTGTCATCTGTGCAAACAGCGCTGCTACAACATCAAGGGTGTACTATGAGCAGCAAATGCAAGTAAAAGGGATGTTAAATGTTCAGACATTTCTTGTATTTTCCCCCATGCCTTTTTGCTTGCCTGCTTACATGTCTGCTACACTTGTGTCTGAAATGACTTTCGTCAGCTTCTGACTTCAGGTTCCCATTGTTCTATAAATCCAGACACATTGTCCACTGTCCATTGCCAGCAGGTTTCATAGTTCTATAAACCCAGGCACACTATCTGTTGTCCATTGCCAACAGGTTTTATAGATGTGTGGTTTTTACTGTTAGGTTATTTAAAAAAAAAAAAAAAAGGACGTACTGTGCTCTTGGCTTTCCCTTCACCACCCAGCAGAGGCTGGGTGTGTTTATGTGTATTTCTGTGTTTATGGCTTCTCATTTTTGGAATTCCTTGCAGAAATACTCCTTTGAGAGAATGGATCAGCTCCGTCAATTCCAGAACCTCATCCAAGCCACCAGCAGAGAGATCATGTGGATCAATGACTGTGAGGAAGAGGAGCTTCTCTACGACTGGAGTGACAGGAACACTGACATCTCCAGGAAGCAGGAGGCCTTCTCTGTAAGACAGCTCAACCTCCCCATGCTTTCCATGGGCCCTCTTTTGGGATAGTGAGGGAGGAACAGCCTCCCAGGACAGGTGTTTCTTCACTCTTTCAAAGTTCCTGGGATTTTATCAATGCTTTTGGATTAAGAAGTACTGTGTGACAGCCTTTTGAGTCAAGATCGGACATCTACTGGAAGGTTGTGCTCCCGTTCAACCAGTTGCCATGGTTTCTTTCGACTTTGGAAGCTGGCCTTATCAGTACTGTCTGCTGTGGAATAGTAATCACACGTAGCTTGTGAACACAGTCATTATGTTGGCATGCTAAACTAAGGGACTTGAATCAAGCAGTTTAATTCTCTCCACAATTTAATCAAGCAGTTTAATTGTGTAGGGGCCAGAGGGTCCCCGTATTTGGCCCTGGTTGTCTGTCACCAGGAGGTAGAGCTATACCAGAGGGAACTGCTGTCTTTCTCTGACGGTTTTGCCAGCAGCACATTGAGTGCACAGTCAGAGGTAGTTTGCAACTGCTCCCTGTCTTCTGTGGGCACATAGGGAAGTTGAGCATGTGCGTTTCTTTAACCAATATTAGTGCTGATCAGCAAATTGAAAAGGGAATGAAAGTTCACACTATTAAGGAGGTAATTTTTTTTTTTTTAGTTCAGTTGTTCTGGATGTTGCAAGATGCAGTCATTTTTACTGCCATCATTCTTAGGAAAGGCAGCACTTGGGATGCTTTGCTCTGTGAAGCGTCAAGCCTAGAGACTAGAACTGAGATGATTATACCTTGTTTGATTCTACTGTCTTCATAATTAACTTCAGTACACTGAATAGAATTACTATGTACTGTTAGCAGGGATAATTTTACATTATCACATCTATCTGGAAAATTTTAAGCAGCATATGTTTGGGGGCTTGTTTAAAGCTGTCTTTTGGTTGTTTAGAAACGCATGAGTGAACTGGAGCTCAAAGAAAAAGAACTCAACAAGCTGAAGCAAGAAAGTGACCAGCTAGTGCTCAACCAGCATCCTGCTTCAGACAAAATCGAGGTGAGTTAGACTTTGTGTGATTTCACTTGCTCCATTATTGCTATATGGGAAAAGTTCTCAGTGAAAGTCCACAAATTAAATGCTGCATTTGGATGTGAGAAGGGTTTGCCTGCCAAAAAGCATGTCCATTTTCAAGCAGTTGTATGAGCTGCTCTAACAAACGTTACTGCCTTCCTCTACAAACCTAGCCGCAACAACTGCAGGCTTCTGAAAAGCAATGGGGAGAGCTCACATATTGCTATCAAATTTGATTATAGATGCATGTAAAAATTAATACAAAGCTTAGGGAGTTGCCTGAGTGTATTGAAATTGCTGTATCTTGTTTGAGTTGACTACAGTGGAGCAGAATTTATAGTAGGCAGGCATGTCATTCTTCTGCTATCTTAGTAGGCATATTTTGAAGAATGACACACCCTTTGAGGGTTTATATTTAATCCAGGTGCAAATACTTTCTGTAACTGAAATTCATAGTGCATTTCTACAGCTTAGCCAAGACATTTCTGCTTTCACAGCTTGGTGTACATTTACCGTTCAATTAGAGAGGCAATTTGGAAAATCTCATTTTATTAGGAAATGCTGTAGTTGTTTTAGTTTTAAAGAGTGCATGAGAACCCTGAAACTGAAAGAAGCTTATAGAAGAAAACCCAAACAAACAAGTCCCTTGTGCTTTTCAGTGTATTTACTTTTGTCAACTGTTATCTTGTTGTGTAATATCACCTTTCATATTTCTTCTGTGGTCAGTTTCTGCCTTAAAGGAAAGATTCTTGTAAGCTCCAGCAATGAAGTAAAAGTCGTGTGTAATTTTCAAAAGAATATATGAGGACTACTTGAGAAGTTTGAATTTAAAAGTAGCTATCATTACAAAATCATGTTTGACAGTGTTCCTTGGAAGAACATGACAATTTGCAGTTTAAATATTTTTGATTTGCACTACTGTTTGTGCATTTTCCCCCTTTTTGTTCATGCACTTCAGGCTTTATGCTGATCAAACAAAATTCAAGTCACGAACAAATTTCTTTTTGCATCCCACAAGCAGGTATTTAACTGTTTTTGGTTAGGTAGATGCTTAGAATTTGGGGAACTATTTGCATGAATTACATTATTCTGGTGTGCATGAATTTATTTTAGCAGATTTTTCATTTGCATTTATGCGGAGCATAAATAGTTCTGCTTGAGTCTAGGTACGGAGAGCAATCAGCGTGGTGGTTTGAGTTCTGTCTATTACTATTTTTGTTAGGCCTACATGGATACATTACAAACCCAGTGGAGCTGGATTCTTCAGATCACCAAGTGCATAGATGTTCATCTGAAAGAGAATGCAGCTTACTTTCAGGTGAGTAGTGATGTGGAGAATTCACACTACTTTTGTTAAAAGTGTGAATCTCATCATAGATTTTTTTTTTTGTACCAAAATCATTCTAAATCTGTGCACAATGCGTAACACACTGTTACCATACTGTAAATGCTAACATTCTGCCAGATGTGAACTGTGATTTCTCATGAAAGGAATCCATTGATTTTCATCAGACATTTTTAAGAGCTCTGTACAACTGAAATTACAACTTTTCTCCTGTAGTTCTTTGAAGAGGCCCAAGCCACTGAGTGCTACCTGAAAAACTTACAAGACTCCATCAGAAAGAAGTTCATCTGTGATAAGAGTATGTCACTGCAGTGTTTGTTGGAGCAGATCAAAGAGCTGGAGGTATTGTCACACCCACCTGACAGGTTGTGTTCTGCTTTTCGTGGAAATCAGTTGCCCTCTTCAAATACCCAATGTAAACCCAGTTGTACGGCAACGTTTATATACAGGACTGTATGAACTTGAAACCATAAGGGTATATTCCTGCCCATTTCTTAGGAAAGTCTACAAATGGGTCAGTGTTATTTTAATTTGTGTAATACTGTTTGGGAACTCTGACTGCTTTTTAAATCTGTAATGAGCTCAACGAATTCCCAAGTTTCTGACATGCTGAATGTCATCCTACAATTCCAAATTGAATATACTGGAGGAAAAATGGTCAGTGATGTAAAAGGGCAGTTGATGAAGTCAGGTTTGAGAGTGTAGTTACTACTTTTTTTTTGCTGGCAAATTCTTTTTAGAATGAAATTTCTAACATACAGTTAATCTTTGCAGAATGAACGAGAGAGAATTCTTGAATACAAGAGGCAAGTGCAGAGTTTGGTGAATAAATCCAAGAAGATTGTGCAGCTGAAGCCACGTAACCCAGATTACCGGAGTAACAAGCCCATTATCCTCAAGGCTCTGTGTGACTACAAACAGGATCTGGTACTGTATCCCTTTTTGGCTGATAATGAATATCATGTAAACTAGAACATGGCAAATGATTTGGTAAACAAACTGTTGAGCTGATAGGTGGAACCTCTTTATCTGCTTTTGGTCAGCATTTACATTTCTTGTATGAAAAAGCTCTGACTTTCATGCAATTATGAATAAACAGGCTAGGTTCTGGTTGGTTAGTAAGTTTGGTCAAAATGATTATTATTAGTCTGTTAAACAGCATTAACATTCATCGTTCAAATTAGCAAAGAAAAGTTGCATTGATAATTGGGTTAAGATTGTTATATGGATACTTCACAGCATCTACCCCTTTTGGCGATTGCTCACTCTTCCAGTGTCCCTCTGGGTCTTTAGTTCAAGACTGCATCTAACAAAAGATGAGGAAATGTACAATAAGTCACTGGTATTCTGAGTTTTTTCCTGGATGGAGTATGAAATTGATGGTCATGGTTTTTTTCTTTTCAGTACTGGGGCTGCCTTGCTTTATTTCTTGTTTGTTTGTTTTTTTTTTCCTTAGTCTGCTTAGATGCATTTTCTGCTTAAGTGCTCTTTCTCTTTACTGGTTCCCAATTATCCAGTTTTCCTGTTCTGTTACCTGTAAAACTTGTTTTACCCGATTCACTAGGTTGCCATCCTGCAGTGACCAGTAATCGACCACTGTGATTTGTATTTATGATCTGGGGTTTCTGCTATCCACTCTCTCTGTGATCTTCCATACCATGTTTTATTCGAGAGTCACAGAAGTTCAGCCCACACAGAGTAATGACTTGGTGTTACTATCAGCAGAGCTAAACAAATTTAGGCAGTGGTTACCTGACTACTTGGCAATTGCTTTTAGAGTTAAGCATACTAAATTCTGCTCAGGTAAAGGTAAGCCCAGACAAGTCTGGAGCCCCTGCATGGTCAGGTCAATGCCAAGCCTGTGGCCTTTTACTAGTTCTGTCAAAAATCTATCTGCTGGCTGAAGAGGTGTGATGGAAGGAAAGAGTCCCGTCAAGATAAATGACAGGAGGAGCTTCCCCCTCTCCATGTGAGTGGGTTGTAACCTGCACCATGGCCACACCCATGGATGCAGAGCATCAGGATTTCTGGTGGCTGGGGCTAGTGGATCTAGTTCTGCTGCACTCCTTCATAGTCTCTTCACAAATATGGATGCAGCAGCAAGCATTCTTATGTCTCCAGCTCACTGGCTTACAGCCGTACATGTTTGCGTAGCTTGCTATGACCGTGCATCCACATTCAGCCCTCGATGCTTGTCATGGCAAGCCCCGAGTCTGATGATCAGCCGGACTGACAACTGCTCAGAGTGTTCTGTGGCTCCCACTTGGTTTTCTTCACATGAAAACCAGATTCAGGGAAAAGCGGTTGATCTCTTGCCCCGGTATGAAGCCAAGATGCACACCCAGACCTGGCAGCTGGGAAGGAGTCCCACTTCTGCGATCTAGATGCATCGGCCTTGTCTGTCTCTCCTAGAAACCCCATCTTAGTTAACTAAAGAAAAAAATGTTGTTCTGTGTTCCTTACAGAAAACGGTGCGCAAAGGAGATGAATGTATCCTGAAAGACAATAACGAGCGCAGCAAGTGGCTGGTGACTGGCCCTGGAGGAGTGGATATGCTGGTGCCATCTGTTAGTCTTATCATCCCACCCCCAAATCCGTTAGCAGTGGATCTTGCTACCAAGTGAGTTGCTGCCTGGATTTGGACATCTGCCACTGGGAGTAGATAGAAGAATTCGCTTAAAATAGCAACCAACCGCAAAATCTGTTCTATACCTTGATCAGAGTGGCCCCACACTTTATTATAAGGGTGGGGGATTAGGGACCAGAGCCTGGACTTGAAGAAATTCACTTCAGTGAAGCGTGCCGGGATTTAGACTGGGATCTAAAAATATATAAAACTTAACTTTTACAAGGTTGTTCTCATCTCTAATAATGAAAAGTCATGGATAAATTAATTTACAAGATTTTTTTCTAGTAGAGAAAAAGCCTTTACACACTCCACATCTGGTGGATGTTTCTTGGGATGTTTTGTAGCTATGCTACAAGGACAAACGTTTTGACCATGAAATTTCTTTTCTCATCTCAGAATTGAGCAGTACTATGAAGCTATTTTAGCTTTGTGGAACCAGCTGTATATCAACATGAAGAGCCTGGTATCTTGGCATTATTGTATGATTGACATTGAGAAAATCAGAGCGATGACTATTGCCAAGGTAAGACTCCAGCTGGCCTTACCTGTAGCCCAGGGACATCCATGACCTGATCTCTGCTGTCCTGAACAGTGCTTGTTGTGTCCTGTGCAGATGTATGTTCTGCAAAACCGTGGGCCTTCCTTTTGCTGGGTTGCACGGTTACATATGGAAGTTGAGGTTTTATTAAAGGAGAAGCTTTCACATTCGAACTTATAGGGGTAAATGGGAAGATTAGCCAAGGGGATTTATTACATACTTGCTGTACTTGTTCCCACCCATGCAAGGGCATGGATAGGCAGAGTAAGAGGTAGAATTTCAAACTATTCTGAAATTATGAAATGGCTATAACAAGAGTAGATTAGGTCAGAGGGCAGGCACTTCTAGCACTGTACTTTTAGAGGCAGCCCCTGGGTAGGTTTTATTCTAAAATGTGATCCCTTTGTTTTTTTTCTATAGGGGTATTAGCTTGTTCCTTAATGATTAACTAGTCATAAGCTTTCCCCAGTTGCTTCTTTTTTTCAAATTTCTCTTATTCCTCATTTCAGCTGAAAACAATGCGTAAGGAAGATTACCAAAAAATAATAACTGACCTGGAGATCCATTATCAAGAATTCCTAAGGAACAGCCAAGGCTCAGAGATGTTTGGCGATGAAGACAAACGAAAGATGCAGACTCAGTTCACTGATGCTCAGAAGCACTACCAAACCTTGATTATACAACTGCCCAACCAACCACGGCAGCCACAAACAGGTTTGTCATCCTCCTGTTTTTTGTAGAGATTGTACTGCTTGGGTTTCTTTGTTTAGGGGATGGTGGTGCATTCTTTTTGTGTGAAAATGTTCTCATAAACACATGAATGGAAACATGTTCAAGAATTGTATTGCTGTCTCCCAACATAACAAAATGGGCCCTGTGCAGGGAAGAGTATATTTTGTTCTTCCTTCCTGGGGCGTGCATCTGGGAATAGTCCTCTGAAGTTCATAGAACTTGCTGGGAAAATGAGGATAATTTGTTATGTTTTCATCTGTTATGTTTTCAATTATTAGGAAGCAAAACCTCACTGCTGCATTTGAGGAAACAAGTTTCTCTTTTTGTGAAGGGGAGATTTCATTACTTGAAACAGCTGCATAAAGGCCCAGATCTTCTACCTGTTCTCAGTTCTACAGATCAAATCAGTGCTTAGGTCACTTTGGCCCTGCATTGGCTTTCTATGTGTTGGTGCTCAGTTCTCTGGCAGTTGACATGTACCCAATTCATTTTACAGTGGTCCCAACTGAAACCTGTCCTGTGGGTTCCTCAAACACCATTATTGTTAATGAGAGAAACCGAGAACATGAGAAGCAAGAGGCCTGGCTGCTGATGGAGCTTCAGAAACTTCGGCGTCAGATTGAAGCTTCTGAGATTCGGATGGTTCAAAGAGCTCCTCTTGGAGTGGATCAAGGGGCTATGCATGACTTTTCAGTCAGAATAAAGGATTTAGAGGTAACTGTGGATGCTTTTCTTTGAGTATCTGAAGCTCAGTATGACTCTGTGCTGCAGAGCATGTTGCAGTTGTATTTTTGATCAGCTGGGAAAGACACACATCCCAAGCAGAAAATTCTCAATTGGAAGCTAACCATGATGATTTGGATTGGAGTTTAGCTCTTATGTAGAAAAAGTTGACTCTTGGATTTTGGAAGTCAAATTCTGTCGGGCAAAGAATACGGAAAGCCTGATGTCAAGTCAACATGAGCTCATGTTAAGCCTCACCAGGTTAAAGCACTATTAATATCCTTTTGCACGGACTGGAGAGTGAAAATCAGTAAGAAAAGAGAACGGGTTCAGTATATGAAAAATTCCCCTGAGGCGATGAGGTTGCAAAGGTCTTAAGAGCAACAGGACCTTGGCATGTCTACTGAGTGCAGTAGGCAGCTGGCAGTAAGGTGCTTTGTTTTCAAGAGAGCTGTTTCAGAGTGGATGAGGTGCTCAAAAAGAGGTATTGCCTGTTGTGGACTGTGCAAAAAAGAAACCGCCCAATGTTACCTTGAAGAAAGCAAGCTCAGGCACTGCTTCAGTCCTCAGTCAAGCTGGTTAGGTAACAGCAGACTATTTGGGTAAGGAGACCAATTGTATATGTGCTGTAGAATGATCATTCAGCCATCAAAAATGTGTAAATCAGGCGTTCTCTTTCCTTAGGGTGTGCAGAATGACTCTCAAATAATGGCTGAAACCCTCAATAAGCATAAGGACTTGCTGCCTAACTTCAGAGGCTGTGAAAAGTATGTGTACTTGCAGTCAGAGATAAATGCCCTATTTCAAAAACTGGAAAATATTAATGGTGTTTCTGCTGGCTACTTAGACAGGTAAGAAAATTGAGGTTATAGCAATAAATCATTTACTTTCTTCCATAATTCTTAGTCTAGAAATCTGCGTTTTGTTACCAGTAGTGTAAAATTGCACCTTCTTTCCTACAAATGCTGTACATGTGGGTAGAAACAGACACTTATGTGAATTTCTTCCCTTTTCTGGAAGACTTTAAAAAAAAAACAAACAACCAAAAACTGAGGATCATGGGTATCACTGAAATTTCTTCTGTATTATCTATCCTCTTTAAATAATGATCTGCAATTAATTAGAAATACCACCTTTCCTGGCCCAGTCCATAACAAATTTGTCTTGTATTATTTATTTTAGCTTGAATGCACTGAGGTGTCTGCTCCAGATTATTCTGCAAACAGAAGATGTGATCAGAGTTTTTGAAGTCAGACTCTCTGAAGAGGAGACTGTTCCCTTGGATCTCGATAAAGTGGAGGCTTATCGGGCTTGTCTGAAGGTGAGAGGCCAAGACTCAAGGACACTGCAAGGCAAAATTAATAGCTGTCAGCTGGGTGAAAACGTTCTGAAACCACAGGAGACGGAAACGCTGATCCTGTCATATTTTATGACATAGACATACAATGCTGTTGCAAATTATTGGAAGGAGTTTATGGGATACTGCTTCCATCCCCTGGTTGTTGCTGCCCCCACAGAAAAGCCAGTGGCATGGAAGATCTCCATTTCAACACAAAATTATCTGTGTTTATTTGTATCACTTAAGAAGCTAGATTTGAAGGCAATACCCCCTTTCTTGCAAAAAAGGCTTGTTGATTGCCCTTCTTGTCATCTAGTTGTAAGAAGTAAATCTGAGTGTTATTGTGTGTTCTGTTTTGCCATAGAGCCCATTTCAAATCTTATAGTGAGAACTATCCATCCTGTACAAGGGGAGAAGGCAAAGGATAACTGCTTTGCTGAGCACAAAGGTGGCTATATCTGGCATCAAGCTGGTCCTTTGGGAGAATGCCTTTGGGAGAATAGGGACTCTCTTATTCTTTCCTGTTCTCAGGTGTAGTAGGGAAAAAGCGTGTAGGTGGCACAAATGGAGCACAACCAGGTTACCTTTTTATTACGTTAAATGAGGGCTGCAGTTCAGTTGTTGGGAGTTGTTCTTAGCTGGTGTAAATTTGAGCTACACACAAAAAAATAATGCTTGAGCACATTATTGAAGGATGCAGTCATCCCTGTGACTGGGTGATGTGAGGCAGCCCACTGCCTGCACTGTATATGCTATTTGATTATACCCCATAGTATGCCAGTATGTGCACACCAACAAGTGTGTGTGTAAAGCAGCATCTTCATAGAATGTTTATAAAAATCTAAACAGAGGAAAAAAAATCTGTGCAGATTTTTATATAACAATTAAAAACTCAATGTGGCATCCTGAGGCTTGATTCCACATAGTTAATTGGTTCTAAGAACAAGCGAGGCAGGCTATTCCCTTTTTTTTTTTTTTTTGGTAACTGCTCTACATACCTCTGAGAAACGGAAATGTTAGCTACAGAATATGACAGGAGAGGGCTTTGGTTTAGCAAATTATTTAAGGGTGAGTCTAACTTTAAACACATTCTTAAGTCAAACTTTCTTTACCAAAGTAGGGGTTTCACTTTAAATATATTAAGTCCAGCTGACATCAGTGTACATACCTTACTGAATTAGAAGCAAAATCTTTAGATCCGAATACATTGTGCATGGTGTTGATGGTTAAATTCCTCTCAAGGATAAAATGTATGACAACATTTTGTTTTTTCTCCAGAAAATGAAAGCAGACCTAAACATGAAGAAATCACTACTGAATGCCCTGGAAAATGAGCTACAGAAAACGCTTCAGATCCACTCACAGTCTTGTCAGTCATATACCCTGTATGACATGGACATTGGAAAGTTCTGTGACAAAGTTACCCAGCTAATGGACCGCTGGCAGAGAGCTGATAAGCAGATAGATAACAGGTTTGACCGTATTTCCTAATGGCTTCTTCCTTATTGCTATTGTTACTAAGATCATCTTAATAGTGAGTCTAAAAGAACTGATGTGCACTAATCATCACTTCCAGAGGACAAATTATGACTTCAGGGCAATAAGACTAGAGCAACTGTGAATAGGTTGAATATACTTTAAAAGGTATTATGTAAGACCAAGCAGGAAAATGTAAGTTATTCATGGAAATGTATAACCTCTGTGCTAAGGAGTTGTTCTAATTATTTTTTTTATTCTTGCTAATGTTCTTGGATTAAGTGCTTCCACTCAGCATTTTCTCCCTCAAACAAAACAACCGTGCTTATTCCTGAATACCCTATAGCTGAGGGTTAAAAATTTAACACTAAGAGTTAAGTAAAAAAAAATCCCAACAATTTTTTTTCTAATGCTTAATTGAACTGAAGGCATATTCAGATTGTTTGTGGGTTTTTTTGGGTGTGGTTTGTTTTGGTTTTACCTCAGGCCAAAATCTAGTCCTATTAATAAAAATTGACTGGTTGCTCGTTGTTTCAGTGAAAATTGAAAACAAGAGTACCGAAGTCAGTGAACTTGATTCTTACCACTGCAAGGTTTTATCCGTCCCTCACTTAGTTGACAGGAAGCGCCAGCCTCTCTGTATTGCAGAGTTACTCAAAAATGAGGCACTAAAACCACATGGTGGGTGACTAATAACCAGTACAATTCTCATTTATTTGAAATTTTTGTTCAGAGCTTCCCATAGTTTTACCTAGTCTATTACTTTGTCTTATTTCTGAAAAATGTTTAAAGGGAGAGGAAGAGGAATGCACTTTCCATTTTGACAGTTTTCCCTGTTATTTTCTAGATCATGGGATTTAGAAAGGCAGATCAAACAGCTGAAAACTTACCGAGATCTCTACCAGGCTCTGTGCAAATGGATCTGTGATGCCAAGCGCAGGCAGGATTCTATCGAGTCCATGAAGCTTTGTGATTGCAACAGTATCATGAGATATCTACATGATCAGAAGGTATGCAGCACCTGAATGAGTTGTCTTCAATTACCTGGATTTTAAATTGTTTTGCTATTGAGAAAATATCAGTATCAATGCAGTCTGCAATGCAGTGGCCTGTTTTGGATTATAAAGTACGCAAGCTACCAAAAAACACCACCTCTGTAGAAGGCAGGAGAGGATACTCATTACTTTCTGTCAGCACTGCTACAGATTATGAACAAGACTGTTTGGGGCTCCTACACGATCACTGACACTTTTACATATCAGCTTTGAATTAATTCCAGAGACTGTATTATGGCGCAACTTATGGGACAAATCATAGCACAAAAATAAAAAGCGAGGAAATACATCGAAGCTAAAGTCAAGGAACTCTCCCTCCCCAGCTCTCGGTGTTGTTCAGTTGCCAGGTCTTCTCTCTGAGAACAACTTTCTCATGCACAGGGAGACTGCCGTTGTAAAAACTGCACAGCTACAGGTCTCAGCCTCTGGGCTTGCAGTGGTCTCATACTGCAGGTGCCTTCTGGTGGAGGTAGCGTGTGCAGGGAGAAATACTGGCAAACCTTGAGGGAGTGTTTCACAGCTCACTTTTTTTTTATTTTTTTGACAGAACTTGCACAGTGAAATCTGTGGGAAGCGAGACAAAGTTGAGGAGCTTCTCAAGCATGCAGATCAGTGCTCAGCGGCAATTAAGGTACTTGGATTTCAGCGTTTTTATGGGGTGTGGTTTTTCATGGTCAGGCTCATCCCATTGTCTCTGCTCTGCTGGCAGGTGAAATGTTGGCTCTCTGATGTGTGCGCGCAGAAATTGCTGGGGTGAAGCACTTTTGTGTACAAAATATAATGAAAGCAATTTGTGTACTTGCCACCTGAAGACCACAGGATGACGCAGGAGATAGCAGTGAGAGCTTCTCTTCAGGGGAATCAAAGCCTCCTTCTAGCCAGACCAAACTTTCCAGTTCACAAGACTAAGAGAAAAAGACTAGAGAACAGATTGGTACCTTAGGAATTAGGATTGATTAGGATCTGGTCTAGGAGGCAAGACAAATGCAGATTAGCAGGAGGAATGGTGTGCAATAGGCATAAAACCCAAGAAGATATACAGGGAATGGTTTTGTGGTCTTTGCAGTTTTGTCACCTTTATATCTATGCTTTCTCCAGCTCAGTCTTACTTTCTGTGACAAAGATCTTGCTATATATGTGGTGCGGTGTATGTGATATGAAAGAGATACAGAGACAGCTATTTCTTATGTAGTTTTGGTTGATAACAGTACCTAGACCAGTTGAACCCATGAATCTTTTTAACCTCAGGTTAGCTTTTAACTAATGGAAACATGTATATTCCGTTTTTTGTAAAATGTTTTTTCTTTTTTTCCCCTTTGTCATTCTCCTCCATGAGTTTCCACAGTGATACTTGAACTGATGAGCTTCTGTTTATGATAGAGGATCTTCTGTACATAGCCAGAGATATAAATAAGGGAAAATGTAGCTTTTTCTTGAAAAAAAAAAAAACCCACCCAACAAACGCAAACAAAACAACCCCAAGTATTTTTTTGCATTTTGTCAAATCCAGATTCCCAGAGAGTTCCTTGGCAGTTGCTAAATGGGTCTTACCTTTCCCTGTTGTTTTACAGGATTATGAACTACAGGTTGCTTCCTACAGTTCCGGATTAGAAACATTGCTCAACATACCTATCAAGAAGTGTGTGGTTCAGTCTCCTGCAGTGCTGATTCTGCAAGAGGTATCTTTCTTTCCTCCCTGTTAATCTTTTGAGTATATTTGTCCGTGTGAACCATTGTGAGTCATAGCCAGCTGTATTCTTATAATTAGCACCATCATTGGTAATGTGTACGAAGCACTTAAGCACGAGGAATTAGTGCGGAATAGTTGCTGTGCTGTAAAATTATACTTGGGCTCATTTAGGCAGCAGATTAGCCCTCAGGAATTTACCTCATTCCTATTCAATGTCCATTGCATACATATTGTGAGAAAGTAAGATTCATGCCCCAAGTGGTTTAGTCACTTTCAACCTGGGCATTAAGCACTATTAAAAGTTTAACTTGTGTTACTTATGACTGTCAGACAAGAAGAGCATGATGAACCAGGGGATGAAGCCTTGGATTTAATATTGCAGCAGCCATGGGGGAAAATAACCTTGAAAAAGAAGGTGCGGGTTTATCAGAAGGAAGAATTTATACATTTGGGGACCATGCAAAGTCATGTGAATTTGTGAGGAGGAGAATTTGCTTTTTACTTTGTCAAGTGATATGTTTTCTCAAGCGGATTGGAATTCTTTAAATGGTCTGAGACATAGGTATGTTCATCACTAACTCTGTAGTACAAGTGGCTAACGATTCTCTTTCTTTTCAAGGCTAGCGAGGCTCATTCTCGCTACATAGAACTTCTTACAAGATCAGGAGATTATTACAGATTCTTAAGTGAAATGTTAAAGAGCATGGAGGACTTGAAGGTAATCTGACTCTTATTTTCTTCACCTATTTTTATCACAGTATAGCAAGTTATCACTGATGAAAGACTTTCTGCTTAAGTACAGTGCAAAACAGTCCACAAAACTAAATCCTGAGCTCAGTGGTGTCCCATGAAGGAGGCACATAAGCGGTTTCATGGATCTTTTGTCAAAGAGTACAGTATCTTGCAAAGTTCTCTCCAAGATTATGTGTGAGGTACAGAACATTAGCCGCCTTGATAATGAGGAGGTGCTCATCAAAGCATGCAAGAGGTCCTTCTCTGCCCATCAGAACCTTGACCTCAGTGAGAGTACAGTTATCTCAGTGCTGGAAACTTGCTCCTCGTGGTTAAGGGGCCACACCTCCTTTCAGGCCATATGCACAGTGTTTCAAATGGAGTAACCCCTGATTTGATTTAGCTCAGTGGCAACAGAGAGGCCCATTTAAGAGGTCACATAGATGGAATGTGAATCACCCGTGTGAAAATTGTGGAGGTTCTAAATGAGGCTATTTAATACTCTGCAGGGGAACTCTTGGTACATCAGATGTTACTGTCTGTATTGCATCTCCCTCCCCCTGTCAAGTACCATTTTCCCCCTGAAAGTCATTATGCTGATTTCTGAATAAGGTTTGACTCTGAATAATTTCCAGAATTTGTCTTGATGACATTAAATAAAAAAGGATTTTGAGCTCTCATTGAAGCTGAGAAAAAAATGCTTTGTAAGTTGTCAGTGTTACAAGTGTATCTTGTATTGCATGTGATGTTTTTGAAACAGTTGTGACAAATGTTTATGTGGGTTTTTTGTATTTCCGCTATCATTTTGCAGATGAAAAACACCAAAATTGAACTCCTGGAAGAAGAACTTAGGCTTGCCAGGGATTCAAATTCAGAGACAAGCAACAAACATAAATTCCTGGAGCAAAATCTGCAGAAGTATCAGATGGACATTTCTCAGCTCAAGGCAAAGCTGATGAGTTTGGAGGAGATGAAAAGACAAGCTGAAATGGATGGAAATTCTGCTAAGCAAAACCTGGACAAATGCTATGCCCAAATAAAGGATCTAAATGACAGAATAACCAGGCTGACTTATGAGACTGAAGATGAGAAAAGGAAAAGGAAGTTGCTGGAGGATAGATATGAGCAGCAGAAGAATGACTATGACCAGCTGCAGAAAACAAGACAAAATGAGAAAGACAGCCTTGGTTGGCAAAAGTTAGAGTCTGAGAAGGTCATCAAGGAGAAGGAGTACGAGATAGAAAGATTAAGGGTTCTTCTTCAGGACGAAGGCACACGGAAGAGGGAATATGAAAATGAGCTGGCTAAGGTAAGAAACCAGTTTAGCGAGGAGATGAGTAATTTAAAGAACAAGTATGAAACAGAAATTAATATTAAGAAGACCACAATCCAGCAGATAGCTGCACAGAAAGATGATGATGCAAAAGGCCTCAGAGCCCAGGTGGACCGACTGACAAGAGAAAACAGAGACCTTAAGGATGAGATTGTGAGGCTGAACGATGCCATTCTGCAAACCACAGATCAACGGAGGAGGGCAGAAGAAGATGCTCTTCAGCAGAAGGCTTGCAGTTCTGAGGTGTCACAGCAAAAGCATCAGTTAGAGCTGGAGCTGAAACAGATCATTCAGCTTCGTGGTGAAGACAACTCAAGATACAAGCAGGCTCTTGAGGAGGCTGCCTCAACTATTCAGGATAAAACTAAGGAGCTGGAAAGGCTAAAGGTTCAGCTTCAGGAAGAGGCTAAAAGCCGATGGGAACTTGAAAATGAATTGGCTAAGGTAAGGAACAGTTATGATGAGGAAATTATTAGTTTAAAGAACAAATATGAAACTGAGATTAATATCACAAAGACCACAATTCACCAGGTCACCATGCAAAAGGAAGAGGACACAAATAATTATAGAACACAGCTTGATAATGCCATGAGAGAAAATAGGAATTTGTGTGAGGAAATTAGGAGGCTGAAAAATACAATAAGTCAGACAACAGATAATCTACGGAAAATAGAAGAGAATGCTCAGCAGCAGAAGGCAGCTGGCTCAGAGCTTTCTCAGAAGAAACAGCAGCTGGAGATCGAGCTAAAACAAGTTATTCAGAGGCACTCTGATGAAAGCATGCGGTACAAGCAGTCACTTGATGATGCTTCTAAGACCATTAAGGAAAGAAACAAAGAGATCGAAAGGCTGAGAAAGTTGCTGGATGTAGAAACAAGTCAGAGAAAAGAACTAGAGGATGAGAACAGTCAGTTAAAGAGAGTCCAGTTTGACCTGCAGAAAGCAAACACAAGTGCTACTGAGACAATTAACAAGCTGAGGATCCAAGAGCAGGAACTGGCCAGACTGAAAATTGACTATGAAAGAGTTTCACAAGAGAAAAAAGGGAGGGATCAAGAAAGTGCAAAGTTTCAGAGCACTGTAAAAGACTTGCAGATCCAGAAACATAAGCTGGAGGAGGAACTTTGCAGGCAGAATAAAAACTTAATGGAGGAGACGTCCAGGAGGAAGAAACTGGAGGAGGAAATAGAAGGCATGAGGAGATCTCTCAGAGAGCAATCGGTTAAAATAACTAATCTCACACAGCAGATAGAGGAAGTGTCTATTGTAAAGAAGAGACATGAAGATGACCTTAGACACCAAAGAGAAGTATTAGATGGTCATGTGAGAGAGAAGCAGAGATACATGGAGGAGATAAGGAAATACACATCTGATATTGAGACTTTACGCCGCCAGTTGGTCCAAGAACAGGAGCAATTAAAACAGGCTCACCTACGATACGAGCACTTACAGAAAACCTCTGAGGAGAAAAGCAAAAACTTGAATGAGTGCAAAATAGAAATCGAAAGGCTTCAGTCTCTCACCGAGAACCTAACCAAGGAACACTTGTTACTGGAGGAAGAGCTGCGAAATGTTAGATTGGAGTACGATGACCTCAGAATGGTCAGAAGTGAAGTTGATGAAAAAAATACTGCCATTGCTGAACTAAAGAATCAGCTTCAGACGAGCAGCAAGCAAACCCTGGAACTTCAGGGGTTGATTAATGATTTACAGAAAGAAAGGGAAAAATTGAGACAGGAAATTGAAAAATTCCAAAAGCAAGCTCTAGAGGTATTCACACATATTTTGATCCCAGCTTTACTGTCTCTCAGATATATAATTAATTGCAGTGTCCATTTGCATCGACTTAATTCACACTTTCCTGTTTAAGTTCGCTATACTTGTGACTAATATCCCCTCTATGGCCCTTCCTCTTGTTCACTTTTAAACAAAAATGGCAGAATTTGGCCACTTTCTTAGCCTCTTTACTCCCTGAGAGCTGTGCTAGGGAGCCATAAGCTGTCTTATGGTCTAGCTGAGCCTTGCCCTCAGCCTTTGCCCCAGGAGAGACCCTGGGTCTGTGCCAGTCTCCACCAAATCATCCTAGGGGAAGAGAGTACACGGAGTACCACTGTGCTTTAGCTGTACCCTGCTGGCTGTGTGCTTCCCCAGGCTCTTGCAGCCAGGATGGGCTAAAGCAGCCCTTTGAGGCTGACCTGAGTGCTATTGCTAACTAAACCAGGTAAAAACCCCAGAATCAATAAGCTGTCAAATTGCTGCTTAGCTGGGTAAGTTGTTGACTGCAAGCGAGGATTAAATACGATGTTGTCAGCTGTACCTAAGGTATTTAAAGCCTACATTTCATTGACTGGGGGATTTATGTTCCAAAATCACTAAGGACACTTGCAAATTTTACTATTGGCCCTTATTTCTTAAACTTGAGGCAACAGCATAAACAAGTTAAAGAAAAACTCATTTTTTATTTCATTCTTCTGCCAGGTTTCTTGTCCAAAGAGCTACTGTTTAAATATATACAAGTGAGCACTTGTGAAAACGTTTCTTTGCTTTTTCCTATACTTGCCCCTTATATTTATTTTTTCATTCCCATTCTCAGATATTCTTTCCTTTATTCAGTTTTTCTTTCCTTTACTGTAAAAATATTAGTAATGATTTTTTAAAAATATTAACATTTAGGATTATCTGACATCTGTGCATATATATACGCATGTATTACAAATATATAAACTTGCATTCCATTTAATATGGGCTGTATGCAAACGTGCATGCTTGTAGGTGTTTGTGTATGTGTATACATATATGAAGACATTAAGTGAATTAAAATGTAAAACAACACAGGTAAGATCGTTTGGAGTAACATGTGGAACTAATAGGAAAGTGAAAAGTGAGTCATATATTTCCTTTTTATCCATGTATGACCATGCCTTAGCTGATACAAATTCTCCCAGGTTGGTAGGACTGCCAGGGCACATCTGCTGAGCATCAGACTCTTAATGAGTCTTGAATGCTTTGTGTATACGTAAGCGTACTATGAGAAGTATTAAAAAGTTATAAAGAGCTAACTAAATCAGCAGAAAATCAAGGCTGTGGGTAACAGAATGGAATCTCCGGTGGCACTAGAGACACTGTCAGTGAAGTGACAAGGTACCTTCACTGGTTTATGTGTATATATGATCTTGGGTAAGGCACTGCTGCAACTAGAATGTTTTCCGGTGGCAGCTTGCTACAGGTTAAATGACAGGCTGAAGAGCATTGAAAGTGGACAGCATAACTCTAACCACCGTAAACTCTAACCATCCTCTCTTGGTTTATTTCTTCTTTAAAATTGTAGGCATCCAATAGGATTCAAGAATCCAAAAATCAGTATAGTCACATTATGCAAGAAAGAGAAACCTTGTTGATAAAAATGAGTGCTTTGGAGCAAGACAAAGCCAGGCTGCAGAGATTGGAAGAGGAACTGAACCGTTTGAAAGTTACTCTGGAATCAGAGTCTCGTTTGAAGCAACGCCTGGAAAGTGAGAAGCAACAAATCCTGAATGACCTCAATCAGTGGAAGAGCCAGCACTCCCGGACAGAGGAATCCATAAGGAAGATCCAGTGTGAGAGAGAGAAGAGCGAAAGGGAGAAGAACACCTTGAGGAGTGAGATTGAAAGGCTGCAGATGGAGATCAAACGGATTGAGGAGAGATACCGGTGCCGACTGGAAGAGACTGCTGTCAAAAACCAGTCAGAGTTAGAGGCTGAGCGTCTCAGGCTGCAAAGAGAAATTGAGAAACTCAAGCAACGCCCATATGGCTCCCACAGATCTACACAGACCGAGGAAGACTTTTGTATTGATGCGTCCAAGTTGCTGTTCAGTGGGCTGCGGAAGAAGATTACAGCAATGCAGCTGTATGAGTGTCAGCTGATAGACAAACTCACACTGGATAAACTGCTGAAGGGGCAGAGGTCAGTGGAAGAAGTTGCCGCTGATATTGAACCCTACCTCAAAGGGGCAGGTGCTATTGCAGGGGTCTCTCTTTCACCCAGACAGAAGTACTCTTTTGTTGAGGCCAAACGGAATCAGCTGCTTACAGCAGAAAACGCAGTCCTGCTCTTAGAAGCCCAGGCAGCAACAGGCGGCGTGATAGACCCACACCGAAATGAGATGTTAACTGTGGACAGTGCTATCGCCAGAGATCTCATCGAATTTGATGACAGAGAACAAATCTATACAGCAGAAAAGGCTATCACAGGATTTAAAGATCCCTTCTCGGGAAAAACTGTGCCGGTATCTGAAGCTATCAAGAAAAACTTGGTTGACAGAGAAACTGGGATTCGTCTGCTTGAAGCCCAGCTGGCTGTAGGAGGGATTGTTGATCCTGTCAACAGTGTTTTCCTACCCAAAGATGTAGCTTTATCTCGTGGGTTGATTGACAAAGACCTGTACAGGATCCTAAACAACTGCCAAGGCGCTACAAAGAACTTCATTGATCCCACCACCAAAAAGGCAGTCACTTACATGCAGCTGAAGGAAAAATGTAGGATTGAGCCACACACTGGTCTGCTCCTCCTCCCAGTGCAGAAGAGGAGTATGTCATTCCAAGGAATCAGGCAGCCTGTCTCAGCAGATGCCCTGCTCGAGGCTGGAATTATTAAGGAATCAACAAGGAACGACTTGGAAAGAGGTGCGATTACAGTGGAAGAAGTGAGTGAGAGAATTATTGATTTCCTTCAGGGCTCTAGCTGTATTGCGGGTATCTACAATGAGGCTACTAAAGAGAAACTTGGCATTTACCAGGCTATGAAAATAGGTTTGGTTAGACCGGGGACAGCCCTTGAACTCCTAGAAGCCCAGGCAGCCACTGGGTTCATAGTGGATCCTGTCAGCAATGTGAGGCTGCCTGTTGAGGAAGCTTACAAAAGAGGCCTTGTTGGAATTGAATTTAAAGAGAAACTTCTCTCTGCTGAAAGAGCTGTCACTGGGTACAAAGACCCGGAAACTGGAAACATCATTTCTCTGTTTCAAGCAATGAACAAAGAGCTGATAGAGAGAGGCCATGGCATTCGTTTGCTGGAGGCCCAGATTGCTACCGGAGGAATCATTGACCCCAAAGAGAGCTACCGCTTGCCAGTAGAAACGGCCTACAAGCGTGGCTACTTCAATGAAGAGCTCAACCAGATCCTTAGTGATCCAAGTGATGACACCAAAGGGTTCTTTGATCCCAACACAGAGGAGAACTTGACCTACTTGCAGCTGAAAGAAAGATGCATAAAGGATGATGCAACAGGGCTCTGCCTTCTGCCCCTGAGAGAGAAAAAGAAGGTGGTGCACACCTCGCAGAAAAACACCCTTAGGAAGCGCCGGGTTGTCATTGTAGATCCGGAAACAAACAGGGAGATGTCCGTGCAGGAGGCGTACAGCAAAGGCCTCATAGATTATGACACCTATACAGAACTAGCTGAACAGGAGTGCGAGTGGGAAGAAATAACTATTACAGGATCAGATGGTAGCAGTAGAGTAGTCCTTGTCGACCGAAAAACAGGTAGCCAGTATGACATCCAAGATGCTATTGATAAAGGTCTGGTTGAGAGGAAGTTTTTTGACCAGTACCGTTCTGGCAGTTTAAGCCTGACGCAGTTTGCAGACATGATCTCCTGCCGTAACGGCACTGATGAGGTGTTTCGGCATGAGTCGGTGACTCGGTCTCCCACAGTGCTGAGCGTCAGGAGTTCTTCCTCGCTGATCAGGAGCGGTTCTTTCTCAGAGACCCCAGAGGAGTGCAGTCCCATTGCAGCCATATTTGACACAGAAAACTTGGAGAAAATCTCCATTTCAGAAGCTATACAGCGGGGCATCGTGGATAGCATCACTGGGCAACGGTTACTTGAGGCCCAGGCCTGCACAGGGGGCATAATATGCCCTACCACAGGCCAGAGGCTTTCGCTTCAGGAAGCCATCAGTCAAGGCATCATTGATCAGGATATGGCCACACGTCTCAAGCCAGCTCAGAAGGCCTTCATAGGGTTTGAAGGCATTAAGGGTGGACGCAAGAGGATGTCAGCAGCTGAAGCAGTGAAGGAAAAATGGTTGCCTTACGAGGCTGGGCAGCGGTTCCTTGAATTCCAGTACCTCACTGGAGGTCTCGTGGACCCAGAAGTGCGTGGAAGAATAAGTACTGAAGAAGCCATTAGGAATGGATTGATTGATGGTCGCGCTGCCCAGAAATTGCAAGACACGAACAGCTATCCCAAAATTCTGACCTGTCCCAAGACCAAACTGAAAATATCCTACAAAGATGCAATGAATCGGTCGATGGTGGAAGACATCACCGGGCTTAAGCTCTTGGAAGCAGCCTCTGTTTCATCTAAAGGCATATCCAGTCCCTACAATGTCTCCTCAGCACCCGGCTCTCGCTCTGGCTCTCGCTCTGGCTCACGTTCAGGCTCACGCAGTGGGTCCAGGAGGGGAAGTTTTGATGCATCAGCAAGCTCTTCATATTCTTACTCATACTCAACCTTCAGTAGTGGGTCTATTGGGCGCTAATAGCAAGTGAGGGAATGTGTCTGCATTTTAATACTGTTTAGATTATTCTATATCCCCTTTCCTAAAAAAAAAAAAAAAAAACCAAAACCAACAACTAACAACAGCAAAGCAACCCAAAGCAAAACCGTTAAGTCTTTTCTGGGTGTGTTCAATTTCTCTTCTGAAAAAGCTGTAAAATGCTTGAGTGCAAATTTATGGAATATAAATTAGGGGATGCAAAAAGTCATATTTGTGAATTTTGAGTTTCGGTTTCCATTTCCTTTTACTGTTTGGATTTTAATTGGTCTCTGTATATTTTAAATGCTCTGTCATATGCCTTCTCCTGTTATCTGTAACTGTCAACCCATAAGCTGATAACTGAGGTTTGAAAGTCTTGCAGTAGTTAATTGTTTTTTCACATAGACCTTTTCTCAATTTGCTATTGTGAAGAAAAAAGTACTAACAATATGGACAGAAAATGCTTTTAATATTGGTTTCGAATCTATACTATAACTTGAAAAGCTCTGTCTTCCAGATGGTCTACTTCTCTATGTTTGGCTAGCCATTTTCTTAAGTATAACTTGGTGGATATAAAGGGCTATTATTAGGCTGGGCTTTTGTTTTACTGTTACCCATATATATTTTCTACTGTTGCTTGATTTCCATGTAACGAAAAAAACCAAACAAACTGCACCAAGTGAGCTATTCTGGGCAATAAACATTTAAAGTTTTAAAGTATTTGTTGTGCACTTATTAAATTTAGCTATGGACATTCTTGGAGGTACAGGTTAGAGAAAGAAACGTTTAAAAAAGTAACAAGTACTAGCTTTGTCATAAAAATAGTGTACAGGCACGTTATTTTTCGTGATGCTGATCCATCATTTTTATGAATGTGGACTTCCGATTCTGCATTTTCAGTAGGAAAATGAGGATAGCACCAGTAATGGAAGCTATGCCCCTAGAAGCAGAAAGCCAGTTTCTGCAGTTGGTTATAGACTTGATGGTGACCAGGAGCGTATTTCTTCTGCTCATGATGCAGCCCGTTGTCCCTGCAGCTACAAGGGACATCAGTGTAACTTTGGACAATGAGCAGAACAAAGATACAGTGATGGGGCTTAGCCAACCAGTATGGTGGCACAAGAGGATCTTTCAAAACCTGAAAAATCACCTCCTGTAACGTCCTCCCACCTCTTCTGTTGGCTCCTGAAAGCCTGTTTTGAGAAAATAGTAAGAGTCTATGAGTGTTTGCATGATGCCTTGCTGTTGGCAGCCTGCTGCCTCCTTTCATAGAGCTGAGAAACCAGAGAAGGACTTAAGTGACCACAGGATTAGAGGACGCAACGGGGTTTGAAACCACTTCAGCTGCCATGAATGTTCTTCAACCACAGCAGGAAATGATTTGTATATGTCAAGGCCATCCTGTCCTCTCCCATTCGCCATGCAGTGCAAGTGCCTCTGAGTAGGCATTATGTTCTTATCAGGGTGATCACTTACAAGAGTTCAGTATGGTTTTAGACAACTGGTAGTACAGAGCTTTAATGAAAAAAACTATTTGCCAGTACCTGAAATAATTTTTTCCTGTAAGTAGTTGAAAGTATTGCCTGAAGCACATACCTGCTTTTGGCCATGTACCATGTCGGAACTCCACCTGTCTATTGATTTTATCAGTTGCTACAGATAGAAGCCGATAGGCACGAATGCTAATTGATGTTAATGATGCTGCCTCATTTTTGTAGTATGCTCCTTTTCTGCAGTACAGAATAGCATGGGTTTTGCTACTGCTGTCTCTGGCTAAAGCATACCTTTTAGCCTGAAAAGCATTTCCAGTGTTTTCTAAGATAAGAGCTCTGTATAAAATCTTTGCCGTATATGAAGTGTCCTCCGTCACTGGATTGAGAAATTAAATGGACTGGTACAAGTCAGTGGCAGAGGCCTCTACAGAAAATAGGTGAGAAAGTGCATCCCGTCTTTGAGGAAACTCCACAGCGTCAGAGGTTTCTCTCTACAGCTGCAATTCATTAGCTGGTACCATAGAGGAAGTGTCTGAAGCCAGTCTGAATGGCTTTCTGGCTGCTAGGGAGAAGCAACCCTTTAAAAAAATCACCACTTTATTTAATCCCAAGCTGTTTCTGCATTCTTAAATGGCTACGAGGTTCCCAGGCTCTACAGTAAAAGTAGAAATTGGTCATTACTAAAGTCTTCTACTGGGTGCATGCACCCCTGCAGTTTGCCTGTGCTGGGGAGTCCTGCGTGCTCTTTGTGGCAGAATTGCCACAAGACTGGGCTTATGTTTTGCACAAGACATTCCTGGCATCTCTGGTAGGTTGTTTAAAGCTCCATCTTTACCCATTACCTTTTATTTTACTGCTGGATCTACCTTCTGTCTTACTGTGGCAGCCTAAATATAAGACCATCTCCCAGAAATGATGATGACAATGTTTTCTCCTTGCATAGACTCGAGCAGCAGATGGTTGTGTGACATTAGTCAGCGATGGTCTTATCTGGCCAGAGGTGTTTGGTGCAGGAGACCCAGGTGTCCAGGGCCGGAGTGGCAGCTGAGCCAGAGCAGGCAGCAGGTGGGACGGGATACTGATAATGTGTGGTGCTAAAGGGATAAGTGGAGAGTTTTCCTCCAGTATAAAAAGGTGCTGAGGAAGTAACTCAAGGAATAACCTCCAGAGCTGAAGTTTGGTTGTTGCTGCGGAGAGAGGCATGGCAGGTGAGTGCATCCAGTGGGGCAGGATGTTGCAGAGCTGAGGAGAGTGGGTTTGTGGCAGTGCCTGGTGTTTGTGAGCTAGGAGAGCCCTGCCTGGCGTTTGAAGAGCAGGCAGGCTGTGGTTTGTTATGGTGTGATGTGGTGGGGGCGCAGAGATGAGTGTGGGACTGCTGTGGATTTGGGGCAGGGTGGTCATAGGCTCTGTAGCTCTTCTGCACCAAAGGTGAAATGAACCTTGGTCTTGCATCTTAAAAGAAAGACGGCAACTTTGGATGATCTGTCCTGTTGAGACAGTGATTCTCCAGTATTGAAAAATCAGAAGCAGCTTGTTGGTCCAGCCTGTGGCTGCAAGCACTTCCCCACGCGCGAGGGGTGCTGGGCTGGGTGTACCCATCCGCAGCCTTGCGGTTTGCTCAATCCTCTGATTTTGCTGTCCCCTCCTTCCTCCCTGTGCCTTGGGGTAGGTGGTGCTCACCCTGTTCAATGGCAAATGGTTGCCCAGTGTGCTGACTCAGCTGCTACGGCTGGGGAGAGCCCAGTCATTAGCAGGGTCAGCAGCCTAGAGAGTTGGGCTGTGCTCTGAACGGGACTGGAATTTATTTCTGAAAGTTCTGTTGACTGGCTTAATGGTCTTGATGTTGTCAATTTGCTGTCCTTTGGCTTGAGGCTGGGAAAGGACTGCCGCTTAGGACTCAAAGTATGTAAAGCACCATATGGTTTGCACAACACAGCAGTGCTCAAAGCCAGAGTTTTGTCTGTATTACGCTATTTGGAAATGCGCACATGCCAAATTAACCATGTGCCATGGTTAATTAATAGTCTAGCCTTATGAATATGAAAGAGGGGTGGGGAGACTTACAGAATAGCAGCTATGTGCCTTAGTATAAAGTTGTCTGAATTATTATTAAATTGTAAGTATTTACACAGAGGGTGGGTTTTGGCTGGTCTTGGTGGCTTTTTTTTAGGACTTATTCCAATTTCTGTGCACTTTTATAATATAAATCTGGAAGAATCATTCACAGAAACTTTGGCAAAGGAAACCTAGGCTATTCTGAGATGAGCAGAATTTCCTTGTCATGTGTAACTCCCTCAGAATAATGCTATAATTGAAAATATTTTTTTTTATGTACCCAAACAACTTGAGAACAATTCCTAGGCTCCTCAAGGCAGGCTGTGCACAGGCTCTCTGCTCCTTTCTGACCTGTGTTTGCTAGCCTAGTGTTTCATGATTATGCACCTGTGATTTGAGGTTAACTTTATTTTTTTGTCCTCACAGTGACATCAAATGCACAGTTGGTACCTATATAATAACTGCATCATATAATAAAGAAAAAGCAATGTTTGGGGCTCCATTCATTATCTTTCAGAGACAGTTTCTGCCTTAGTAATTTATCAGCGAAGTATTTGATGGTAGATTTAATCCAGTGGGAGGCTCCATTAGGAGGGCTGAACATCCATCTGTTACTACATCAGATATTGAAGCTGCTGATCCTCTGTAGATTCCTGTTCTGTTGGCAGGCTGGGGACCTGCGTAATGCAGTCCTTTGCTTCACGCAGCCCAGGTGAACCAGGGAGTGCTGGACACCCAGGGTGGCCACTGTGTTGGGGGGGGGTGGTGGTGGTGGGGGGGCATGTGTTTTGCCTGGCTGCCTATCTTGGGCAGCCACCAGATATCTACAAGACCCTGAAAAGGGAAAATGAGGCTATATAAAGCAAATAAGCTGAAAGAGTTGACTCCTCACTGTCCACCACAAAGTCGTCTGCTTACACTGCGCCGACCAGGAGTGACTCTATGAGAAGGGGTGAAAATACACTAGTGTAAAATTTGAGGAGGATCTGAATCTGGTGCGTGCTTCAGAGAAAATCAGTATCGTGAGCAAATGACGGGGATTCAGAGGTCAATGGGAATTGACCTCAAATGGTGAGATCAATGGGAACTGAGCAGCAAGGCACAGGGGAGGGACACGTCTTCTCTTAAATGCTGCACCCTCCTCATGCAAAGGGCCTAGGGGGTCCTCAGCACTCACTCAGTATATGGCAAACACTTAAATGAGGGGGGCTGAGTTACCTGGCACTGAAAAGGCTGCTGGGAGACAGAGCAGCTTGCTCTCCCTTTCCTTCAACATGCCAACAGACACGCTTGTGCCGTTTTTCTCGCCAAGGCCCTAGGGACACATCCCGTTATTTGCCTATGCAGTGGCAACTGTCGAACAAACTCAGTTTCTCACAGAGGTTAAATGAGTACCATGATTCCAACACTGCTAAAACAGTAAATACAGAGGAGCTGTTGCTGAGCGTCTGACTACCGATGCTGTTGAATATCTGACTACAAATGAACCCTTTATTATATAAAAAGCCTTTCTGCTCCCATGAAGTTGGGTTTCGTGGCTGAATCAATGGTAAATAGATGATAAAACTATTCAATAAGAGGTGGCTGTCATTCAACATGTACATTACCTCCGAGACTTTGGCATCCCTCTAAGCCAGGGAGACCTCTGCCCAAATTGCCCTTCTACCCTTTACAGCCTTTGTCTCCTGCACGACACAAAATGAGAGGAGAAGCACGTCTGGCCGCTGTGTAATTCTGCCTTGTGAACTGACCCTGGGGGCTTTTGGGTTCCTACCTGGTTTCCCAGCCGCTCCCTTCACTCCAGGAAATCCCATAGGTCTTCTGGGGCCAGGCTCACCATTAAGCCCAGGCAGATCAGGTTTTCCCTTTTTTAACATGTTGCACGTTTTGGTTTTTTTTTTAATTTTAAAATTAAGCCAAGAGTAATGTGTTTGTTTTATTTTTTTCCTCCTATGAAAACAAAGTACTGGAAAGTTGGGGTTTTTTGTTTTTACAAGCAACCGAGGATAGAACTGGAATAGTGCTTGGTTTCTTGGCTGAGCTAAGGAGTTTAAAAACATAATCCAATATTTCGTTTTCATATGGGTTCATTTTTAAAACTTTATGATTAAATTTAGTTCAATCTTAAAATGTTGCTATAAGCATTTGCATTTAGGAAATATCAGGAAAATCTTTAAGCCTCTCTAGCTTTTTTTAAAATTAGTTGTAAAGCTGTTAATGGCATTTAGAACAAGTTTCAAAATAGTTGTACTTGATCTGGTATTGGTTAGTTTTGTTGGAGTAGAAGGAATGCATTTATCCATAGCCTGGGAACATTAGAGCCTCCATTTCTTTCAGGTTCTCTTAGAGCTTCCAATCCAATGTCTCCAGTTTTCTTCAGGTTATCTGTGGACACTCTGCTGTGCAAGTTGGAGGAGGAAGGGTGTGGGTTCCAACACTGTTTGGCAAATATAACAACCTTGGCTTTTGCAGACGGCTTGGTTCTATTAAGTGAATCCTGGGGCAGAATGCAGAAAAACATTGAAAATTTAGAGGTCTTTTGTGATCTGACAGGCCTCAAAACACAAGAGGAGAAGTGCCATGCCTTTTATGTTCAGCCTACAAAGGACTCATGCTATCAACGACTGTCCAGCATGGACCATAAACGGCACACCCCTCAACATGATTGATCTGGATAATTCTGAAAAATCCCTGGGTGTGCCTATGTATAGACCCATGGGTTGGAATATCTAAGCCAGAACTACTAGAAAAACAGAATGAATGGTTAAAGTGGATTGGGTAGGCTCCACTGAAGCTGTTTCAGGAAGTGGACTTCTTGAAGGGATATACCATCCCATGATTGATGTACTTAGCAGACCAAAATGATGTTAAAGCCACGTACCTACAAAACCCGGCAACTCAAGCAGCGGTCAAGGATCGGTTACACATATCTACCTGCATGTACCTGTGATGCCATCCTGTATGCCAGCGCTTGGGATGAAAGGATGGGTATTACCAGACTCTTTGGACTAATTTCTAGTGTGCAGGTCCATAGGCTGCACAATATTGCTCAGTTTGATGACACTGTAAGATGGGTCATCGAGCCAGAAGGTATAGAGACAGAGTTTGAAAAACTGTCTTGCAGCAGGTGGTGATAAAGAGAAAATTACATCTATTTGGGACCCCAGAGCAGTCATGGTGATCTCAGAAGGTTGTGAGCGATGAGGAATCAGTCTTGGGCTGGGAGATAGCACCTCAGAAAGATGACCTTCAGAGCGGTGTGACTGGCGAAAGCAGGAATTTTTGAATTGGACCAAGTTGCTGTCCCGGGGCTGTGGGATTACCAAGTTTGAAAAGAATAAGATTAGTAACAACTGGATTGAATATGATAGGGGCATTCCTCACAGACAGCTCATCACAGTGTTACGATTCAGAGCTGTCCCATGAGAGAATTTTTGGCAAGAGGTAGGCAGGAATACTCAAACTAAGAACTGTCTGCATTGTCAAGCAGAGAGTGAGGCTTGCTCATGTATTATTTGTTATTGCTCTCCAGTTCAAGATGCTAGGATAAATAGACACAGCCAGTTATGTGAATTATCAGCATAGGATGCAAAAAAGAAAGAATGGGTCATATTTCAGCAGCCACTTTTAAAAGGTCACCAAAATGAAGTATAGAAATCTGACCTGATATTTGTCAAGGGAAGTCAGACCTTTGTGGTGGACATAACTGTTAGATATGAGAGTAAAACGTAAACTCTGATTAATGTTAAATCCGAGTCAGACATGTGTTAAGTCCGTCACCCTGCTGGGAAAACTGGATTCTGATAAACCAGCTGCCCAGGCCCTTCTCCAGCTGCATTGTAGATACTAATTGTCTTGCTTTCCTTATGGAGCCTGAACTGGTCAGCCCCACCTCTGGGATCAGCAGGACTCTGCTTGTAGCAGGGAGGTGATGCTTCCTGTAGTCCCAGCTGCACCCCAGATACCCACATCATTCACAAGAAGACTGTAGTTTTGTGTTTGCCTGAGACGGTGCAGTTAGACCTTAGCACCATGGCATCCTCCTGCCATCCACCGGCTTCCCTCCAGACTGCTGTCTTTCCTGCTCAGGCTTTGCAGCAGCCTGGAAATGGCGTTTTAAGCAGTTAAATAAATAAATAAAAAATAATAAATCACCACTTCCTACTGTGCTGGCACATGAACAGGCGTGCACTGCCACGTCTGGATTTGTACCGCATTGGGTCCAAAAACTGGTACCCAAGTTGCACCACTGAAGCGGATTGTGCTATGTAGCACAATGAAGCCTGGTCTTCCTGCACCCTTGACCTTGTTCACCCTTCGCTCCTGCCAAGGCAGTTGAAAACATCTGGGATCGTTCACTTCTGGAAAAGGGCAGTTAATGGCAATAGGCTTTGACCCAAGCTCACTATGCAGTTTAGGTGAATCTTAAGAGTTATTAAGCTGGACTCATCATGGCTTATGGAACTTCTTTTATTTGTTTTTCAGTTCTGGAAGAATGATAAAATCTCTATTTCAAGCTTGGTTTTACAGCAACCCTGACTAGCCAGAAAGGAGAAGCTTAGAAGGCAGCAGCAATAGCCAAGGATGTTATTGGATTATGTGGCAAGCCTCTTGGCGTAATCATAATAAAAATTAGGCTGTAGGAATCATCTGGAGCTCTTTAGCCACTCTTAGATTTTGGCAAGGCTTTCAGCTGTAAAGCCAGTCATGTGCTGTTGGAAGGTAAAGCCCTGGGAGATGTTTGTTTCTGCTATCGTTTTGTTTCATTTTGTTCTGTGTCCCTGTTATTGTGAGTGCTAAAACCGATTTCATGCACTAGCCATGCCGTATTGTCTTTTGGTCCCGGGGATCCTGTCTTGCCCCCTAGCCCTGCGATCCCCAAGGGACCCTGAGGAAATAAAGGAATCTTTGTCAGGGTATGTATGCTCTTTGTGCCTGAAAATGGGCTTTGTTAACACTTTGAAGTGAGCCCTAACTCGCACGTTTTCCTGGATTGCCATCCACTCCTGAGATTCCCACATACCCTTCATCACCCTGGAAATAACATAGCCCTCCAAATAAAGCTCCCCATCTTGCTCAATATTTTTCAGTGTTATGGAGGATCTTTTTGGTTTTGCTTGTATATCTAAATGAATTTAATGCTCTCTGATAATTTGCTTTGATACCACTAGAATCACAGAATCTTAGTGGTTGGAAGGGACCTCTGAGGTTGAGTCCAACCACATTTAAAAAAAAAAAAAGCACCCACCTACTAAACTCCACACCCACAACCCCACACACAACACCCCACCACAAACCAATAATCTTGGGCACTAGAGCATGCCCTGAAGAGCCATGTCTACACGTTTCTTAAATACCTCCAGTGATGGTGACTCCACCACCTCCCTGGGCAGGCTGTTGCAGTGCCTGACCACTCTTTCAGTAAAGTAATTCTTCCTAATATCTAATCTAAATCTCCCTTGCCGCAGCTTCATACCATTTCCTCTGGTCCTGTCGTTATTCCCTTGGGAGAAGAAGCCAACCCCTGCCTCTCTACAGTTTCCTTTCAGGTAGTTGTAGAGGGCAATGAGGTCTCCCCTCAGCCTCCTCTTCTCCAAACTAAACATGCCCAGTTCCCTCAAAATTATTTCCACCATAGAACAGGAACTCTTCAAAGCTGGAAGTCTGCACGTCATGTTCCGCTTACATGCTTTTAGTTAGCCATCTTCAGGCACAAGAGAATATCTTTGATTTTAGGCCAACTGAACAACGTATGGAACAGTTTGTTTCATTCTGTACTCCAGCTCACGCCCTACAAGAGAAAATCCTGTTAGCCTTCCAGCAAACCAGGGGAATGGCATTTTCTGCACAATATGGAGTGAAGCCCAAGTATTGCAGTGAAGTCCTTCCAGGAGTAACCTTCTAGGTGCTGTTTTCACAGCAAGGATGCTCGCAATTTCCGAAAAGGGAAAAAACAGGTTGAAATGTTTTCATTATGGATTCCTAAAAATCACTTTTTAAGAATTACACTTGTTTCTACAGAAATTTCTGGCACCATTGATATTAATGACGTGGGACCAAACTCAGAATAGACCTTGTTTTATATTGCACACTTGCCTTCTCCAGTCTCTCCCATACACCCTACATAACCTTAGGTAAAGGAAAATTAAAGGAATGGTGCTGTAATTGAGTTGCCTGAAACTTTGTGTGGTACGCAGTGTATGACTTCAAAAAGATTGTGATCCTTTGAATAACAAGCATCAGAAAACCACCTTTGATAAGCTTTTATCAGTCTTGAATCTCAGAATGGTTGCTTTGCAAAGACCAAAGTCAGGGCAAATCGCCCTGTATAGTAATAATTTCCTCAATTTTTACAGGAATGAATAAAATCTCCTCAAGGCTACAGTGTGTCTGCCTACTATGTAGCTGTATATTTGAATCCTGTCCTTTGGCTGATGAAGAGAGATTGCCCTAGTGCTTTGTGCCCTTCTTAAGTAACTTGTGCAGACACAGCAACCTTAAAGAGTAGACACCTCTTGGTCGTCTTATTCTTTCAGCTAAGCTCACTGAAAGTCACTGAATCCTTCCTTAGGCCTGATTTTTGCAGTCTTCTAGGTCCTTGAATGCTCAGTCCTGCTGGAGTCAGGAGGGCTCATTCTGGGGAAAAGTATTTCCATAAGAGAGCAAGAATAGCGACCTGGTCCCTGTAAAGGTATTTTTGTTACGGTGGTGGGGGCTAGGATGTCTAGGGCCTGTCTGTGCCTCTTGGAAGCACCAGCACTGGGATAAGCCCTGCCTCATTGCTACTGGTTTCATTAATGACTACTTCAGTGAGAATACACCAAAGCAAGTAATAGTTTTGTATATGTAGGGCCTAAATCTACTGTAATTTAGTTCTGCAAAATTTCTGTGAACTTATTTGACTGTGAACACATGAAGGATTTGTGTGTTCAGGATGTCCCTTCTCAGCATTGATGGAGGCACAACTCATGGTTTGTCTTGCTGTAGACTTACCATCTCTCCAGGTAGACAATTGGGTCCACTAGCACTAGCAAAACCCTGGGATGAAGACTGGAGAGTCTTCTGTTTTGTTACGCAAACACAATTGCTTATTCCTCACTAAATTATACCTGTAGTCCTTTAGCCTCCACAGCCAGCCCTCTGTGAGTTCACTACAAATTCTGTACCACGAGGAGTTCTCAAAAAAATACCAGATTTAATATGATAAAGGAATAGGGCAAGTTCAGTTCAAATTGGTCTCAGGTGCCTCTCTCCTTGCCCTGTTTTACTGAACCACATCTGAAGCCACATGCCAGTCAATGACACCAAGCTTAGCAAAAATTGCTGTCTGGTGCTTTCATATCTTCATCAAACTGCAGAACACAGGACACAGGGACGTGATGGTGTATGCACCTCTAGGGATCTGGGTCCCTCTCACTGCATGGGCTACTTCAGATTAGCCACCCCTAGGGAAAGAGGTGGAGTAGCCAGAGCTGGGCAGTGCAGATTGCGTGCCACACCTGTAGAGTTCTTCTGTGAAGAAAATCTGCTTCTTTAGGAGGCCCCTCAATGCAGTATGCACCACCCACATTCCTAGCCTTGGACGTTGACTTGAAACTTCAGTCTGCTGCTTTCCACACTCAATGATGTCCAGAAACAATTTACAGTCCTTGCCAGGCCAAGTTCCTAATTTGACGACACAGGTCCAAGCAGAGGATTGTGCCACATCATCAAAGAACCCTAGTGATCCAAGAGAAGCCCTTGAAGGCAGCTCTTCCCCTTCTTCCTCCTTGTTCCCAGGTTTGTACCACCAGTTAAGGATTATTTTCCTTTTGCTCCTTAACCCTATATGAGCAACTGTTCTTTTCTGGAGAAAAACAAAGATGGAGATTTGGCCTATTGACCTTCACGTCCCAAAGAATTGAACAGTCAATATAAGATGTACTGACAGTTCTTGTTCCCTTCTATACACATGCCTACATGAATCCTCCTGCAAAACCTCAGCTTCATCTCAAGATGTTTTTTTATATTATTTTTGCTTCTTTCTCTTTCTTTAAAAGTCTGTTAGAAGTTAATTGTATTTACATCTAGCTGAATTTGCTAGGCTGGTTCTGCAGCAATGCCATCAACCAGTTACCTTGGGTCCATCAATTCTTGGAGACTGTTGTTTTCTTCTAGGACTCTAGTCCAAAACATGAACTCCAAACGACGTTTTGTTATTTTAGTCCATTTCTTGTGAAGGTCTTGCTGTAAATCCAGGCCAAGTTTGTGGCTTTATCCAGTGCTCTCAGGCACTTGATACCTTTGAGCAAAGTGATGTTTTTCAGCCAATGTATTCCGCATGCTTTCTGAGATTATCTGAGGATGTAGCTTCACAGGCAAATTATGCTGCTCAGTATGTGGCCTGTGATTGAAAGGGGAATCCTGCATTCCTCTTGCTTTTGCTGTCTTTTCTTATATAGCCTGAGCAGAGAACAGATGCACCTCGAAACCAATGCATTAAAAAAAAAAAAAAAGGGGGGGAAAAAAAAAAGGAAATAAAAAAGAAAGCATAGAAAAGGTATAGCTGCTCAAGAATGGTGTGGATTTAGGATTGGCTTCTGCTGGCTGGTAAGCCCCACCTAAAGAGAATATCTGGGAGCTGTGGTGTGCCCCAGTGGCCGTTTTAGCTACGTCATGGGCAATGGTGTATATCAGTGCATTAAATCGGTGGGAGATGGTAAACATGAAGAACACCTCATTTGTGTAGAGGAGACAACACACTGATATTTGAACGGAAATTTATCTTAAGGATAACGTTGCAGAAAGGTATCTTGATTAAATGTCTATTTGCAGTGAAATGCTACTATTGTGAATGCTCATTTTTTCAGATCTCTGTTTCTTATGAACACAGCAACAAGATCAAATCTCATAAATGCAGATTGTAATTAGGCTGGTATTTCTTATCTTCTCTCTAGCACGTGAGCACCCATCTCCCTCACTCCTATCAATACCACCCTGGAATGCAAAAACAGCTACTGCTTTCGGGGTTTGAACGAGCAGTATGCTTACATTGACTCTTACCTAGCTGCTTCCAGCAAACAATGTAAGAATGCAAAGTATTAATTAGACTTACACTGCAGACCTAGTCAACTAGGTAAAGAAGGATCTCTCTGTGATGGAGAATTAAGACAGTTAAAAATAGACACATTGAATTAATTGTGTCTTCATTTCTCAGCACCACGATACAAACGGGTGGATGTTACTCCTTACTGAGTATGAATTCATCAAAAGTAACTTTGGAAAAGGTCAGTGAATGATGACAGCCCTGCACTGCCTGGCTTCATCAAAACAACTAACAAAAGATTGTCTTTGACTGGGAAATATTGCAACCTAAATATAGGACAGGATTTGCAAGTATAGAAGAGATGTAAACAAGGGTGATATGGTTATGTACTAATTAAGTCAAGCTTCTTATTAAAGGTGAGATATGAGGCGGTATAAAATATTGGCTTCCTCAACTTGAGAACTAACTTTATCTCTTTCTTCAGAAAACTCAACAGTTACCCCTGTGACTTTTTTTTTTTATACAAGTAAGAAGTGGCATTGTTCCAAACCTGTGCACTGTGTGGTAACGTCTCTCTTTTTGGAACCACGCAAAATCAAAGCTATTGAAGTCCCGCTAAGCGATTTGCCTGGCACCTGATAATGCAAACAGATAAGATTTAATGAAGAGAACAAAAGAACACAGCAACTGGTATATGTTTTGAAACTACATGGATTGTAATTATGTGTGTTGCTGAAAGTTTTTGATCATTTACCATGGTTCCTGAGTAGCCAGAGGATCTTTCAGAGCCTACTGGGTCTGAGTCAACCTGTCAAATATAAAGCAAGTACTAATTGGTAACTCTGGAGCAGGGACATCACAGATGAGATGAAAACATTTTTAAGCTGACTTTCTGTTACCATAATTAATCCTGAAAAATGGAGAAGGGATGAAAGTGCTTCTGTAAAAGGTGCGCTTGGTGCCCAATGGTGATACACTTTGCAATAACTCATACATAGTATATGCCTTATGTTTTTATGTATATGCATGTATTAGGCTAGTCTAAATGCAGGCTGTTGGGGAGGGAAATAAATAGGAAAAGACAGCATCTATCTTAAATCATAGTGATCCTGTAGTGTTTCATTGAGAGGCTGTGTAGTAGTGGACGTACTTGGTGCTCAGCCAAGTTACCAGACTTTCCTTTTTAGTACTACCAGCCAGAAGATAAAGATCATAATCTGATAAAGAAAGGATTTGTGACCTAAGCAGGGAATGCATTTTGGGTGAAAAGCTGTCCAGATAAAAATCAATGCAGTGTTAGAGTAACTTGCTGGGGTGTGTGTGGGAGAAGTGGGCAGTAGTATCAAAGATGTAATTCACACTGCAATCACTGATTTCTTGTAATTCTGTTTCTTATAGCAATTCTTGGCATTTCATATTATTAACATACCATACCATACCACTTTTTTGTTAGTTGCAGGTCAAATGCAAGAAACTGGTTTTGTAGTGGGAATAAAGTTAGGACATGAAAAAAATTATTTCATTTCTAAGCATGTGATGGATAAGTATTATTTGCTGTTCCTAGGTGTGACTATATGGTTGTCCTCCCCGTGGTCACAGAATCACAGAATGGTTGAGGTGGGAAGGCACCTCTGGAGGTCATCTGTTCTAATCCCCCTACTCAAGCAGGTGGTTGCCCAGGACCATGTCTGGATGGGGTTTGGAGTATCTCCAAGGATGGAGACTCTACAAACTCTCTGGGCAACCTGTGCCAGTGCTTGGTCACCCTCACAGTAAAGAAGTGTTTCCATATGTTCAGACAGAACCTCCTGTGTTTCAGTTTGTGCTCGCTGCCTCTGGTCCTGTCACTGGGCACCACTGAACCTTCTCTTTTCTGGGCTCAACAGTCTCTCAGCCTTTCCTCATATGAGAGATGCTCCAGTTTCCCTACAGTATCTAGATGCCCTCTTTTCATCCCTTGGATGAAGAGCACAAAAACATTTCTGGAGGGTAAGACACGGCTGCGAGAATGTTTGATTAGTCTTCGCTTCTACTGACTTCCCTCGGACATAAACATACAACAGTGCTTCAGACTATGCTGTATGAGTCCCACGTGGAGGGATGGTTCCAGAGTCGCTTAACTACAAAGAATATAAATCTGTAATCTTTGTTGCAATGGATTGGGATACTATACATCAGTGCTTCTGATGGATTGTTGTAACATGATAACGCACCATGCATCACAGAGACAGGACAGAGGGGTCAAGACTTTGGTCCAGAAACGTTTAAGGATTTTTGTGTGATAGTTAGGAATCCTTCCCCCAACTCGCTGTACATCATTATTGATAAAAACTAACGTGCCTGTAAAAAGTTAAGAAAGGAAATTCTTCAAAGACTAGAAAAAGCCCCTGTTCTCCAAAACTTAAAATTTGCAGCGGCCCTAGAGCTGAAATTTACTCTCAGATTCAAATACAGGTCCCAGTCAGAGTAACCACACCTGTTTGTAATCTTAGGTAAATTAAGGGGAATGAGAAGTACTTTGATTTGCAGCTATAGGGAGAGAGGCTTTGCCTCCTGGAGATCTAGGATGAAGTTCTGGCTCTACAAAAAAAACAGGGGACCGACTACTGATTCCAGTGGGACCAGTTTTTCACCTTAGTCCTTTAATATTTTCAAACAAAATCTTTTAAGCAAATGAGGAATACACTTTTGCAAACCCTTAACGCTTCATGTGCTGTTAGAGGCTTGTTCTTCTTTAGTCCGTAAATGTCTGTTCTCCTTACCAGGCAGACTGGCGTGACCTGGCTCTCTAAAAACACTGCTGCAATCTGTCGGAGCTTCCACATGTCCCAAACAAGCACACTTGCAGGGAAGGGAAGAAACATGCAACACGAAAAACAAATTAGTAGAGCATAGTTAGGCTAAACTTGGCACGTTTAAGCAGTACTTGACATACACTTTCCTTGTGCATTCCAAGCGGGAGAAAATATGTATGTCTAATTTCCATATTTACAAATCCATAAGGTAAGAAACTTGCCTGCTCGTCTTCCTGTAAGGAAGAAAAGAGGTGAAGGAAAGAACAACAGTGAAAAGTAAGCAAATGAATTTAATTAAAATCCCGGGGGTGGAAAAAAGCCCACAAGGATGTATTATTTGCAGTCAGTCAGCTCACCATGCCAGGAACTTCACAGCAGGTTTCCTCTGCTGCCATGTTATGATCTACATGAAGTTCAAGCTGTTGCACATCAACCTACGGGATAAGTCAATAGGAAGACAGGTTTTAAAATTCCTCAGCAGTTGCAATCTAAGTCCAGCCTGTCTGCTTATCCATATAGATGCCTTCACCAGTGTGTCTGAGCATTTCCCAGGTAGAGGACCGAGTGTAACAATTAATTCACAGTTTGTGGGAGAGAGAGCCTGGTAGGCTTGTGGATTTGTCTGCATGGGATGGAGAGGATTTCTGGTGCTGTGGTGCTTGCATCTGAAGAACTAATTGTGGAAATATTAAACCTCAAGGAAATATCTCGTGCATTTAGTTTGGAGAGTGTTAGGGTCTGAAGTGATCTCAGCTGAGAGTGAGTTTCTAGAATTTTATTTTTTTTGCCTGTGAAAACCTGTGTTACTTTTCCCAGGTTGGATAGCCCTGTATTGTTCCAGTGGTGGCTTTCTGTAGCAATTCAGGGCCACAGAGGGAAGAAGAATGCTATGACTGCTGCTTTGAGTCTCCAGGGTTATTTTGGCTATGGGACAGAGGCTTGTTCTGTATTTTGGAGGAACCAAAGCAAAGGGCAGAGCACACTCATCAGCCTCTCTTCTTAAACAGGTTGAAGACTTTTGAGCCAGTCATTTCTAGTTACTGTGGAGCGTATCCTTTGCACTTGAAACAAAACAAACCCTGTCCCCAGACCCTAAATTCAGACAGCTAACCGCAGTTCTGCTTCTAGAGAACAGCAATCTCAAAGGCAAACATTAATGAAGTAATAAATTCCTGCTATTACAATACACAACCAAAGCTGTGCATAGGGTAACTCTTGGCAGCTGAGGTCAAGTGGAGCTCTATGTACACAATAAGGCCCTGATGATCACCCAGGGAGTAACGCTGTCCCGGGCTCACCTTGCCAGGGCACCGTCGCCATCTGCCCTCCTTGCTCTCTAGTGACTGACAGGGGCCGTGAGTGCTGGCTGCCATTCTGCAAACACAGTTTGTTGCCTTCCCTTACTACTAGGGGCATGTTTGTGCCAGGCTCCATCAAAAACCTTCTTTGTATTCTCAAAGATGGTACTCTCACTTCCAGACCCTTCTCCAGCTGCATTGTAGATGCCAGTTGCCTTGCTGTCCCCATGGAGACAACCTGAACTGGTCAGCCCCTTCTCTGTCCTTTATCTCCCACAGGTCCCTTGTCAACTTAGAAGTGTCCTCTCTCATTCAGAAGGTGGAGACCATGAACTATTCCTCAGGAAGAACAAAACTATAAAAAAATCGCAGTACAATTTTTGAAGTATTTATTCTGTGTTGTCACTGCAACAACATGAAGCCTCCTCGAAATTTTTTTTTTTCCATTAAAGATACCTGGCATGGGAAATTATGATTGTCAGTAGAAGGGGAATAAATGTACCAAACAGGGCTTTAAAGGTATTGTAGCACCCTTGAGGAAGGACAAATATCCAGACAAATGAGTAAAATAAAATATTATAATTCTTGTATTATCATCATATATTTTAAATCTGAATCAGACAGAATTAGGACCTGCAGGTTCTACTAAACCCGGTGGAGATATACTGATTTTCAGGAGATATGGAGATGGTGCATTGCTTTTAGTATGTCGTTTGGCAGTCAGTTATGCTTGGGTGCACTGTCATAGAAAACAAAGGTCATAGTAGGAGGAAAGGCTTGTATAATGTCTGTGTGAAAGCCTAAGTGTCTACCAAGGTCACTTCATGTACCTGATTTTTCTTCTGATTTGCACGCTTGGCCCAAGCTGATATTCCGTGAGGTTACTCTGTGATCCTGGAAAAATGTAGATGCCAAAACCCCTTGGCCACATTGAATTGTTCCAACAGATCAACGACTGAAAAAGAAAAGAAATAATAATATTAAAATAGTTTAAAACATACTTGAAAAAGATTTTTTTAAAAGGAAGGAAAATAGTTAAATTATTCAAAAACTTTGGCTGGAAAGCCACCTCCAAGACAGGTTTGGAGGGTTTCTGTAACTGAATAAGCTTAGGAAAAAAAATAAAAACGTTACTCCTCTTACATGTCTTTATTTTTTCAACAATGTATCTAATAAAAAAGGCCAACCCAACCCCCAAAACTGTATTAAGGTAAGCTTAAAATATATATTAAGGAAAAACACTTTAGCATAATTTTCTTCATGACTTATTTTTGTGCTTGCTTATCTAATTTTTTGTCACTTACTACAAATAACATAGTTGAAGATACTCCTGAAATTATAAGCAGAAAGTAGGAATTGAGTGTAGGAATTTTTCGCAGTGTTTAGGAACTATTAATTGCTCAATCTGGTCAAGAACATGAGTGACCAAGATCAACTGCCAGCAAGACATTCCTGTCCAGAACAGAAGGTTACACAGAGCCTTTTAAGAACACAGAGGAAGAGCTCCTGGTTTTGAACACTGCTGACATATATTGGTTCTTTGTTTGAGTTTGTGAAAACAAGAGGCAAGTGCACAATCTTTGTTAGTTTTGCTTTTGATCCAATGTCTTTACTGAATAGAATGTTTTTATCTATATACAGAGATACAGATAAAGATTGAATTTAACAAAATTTCAACAGTTAAAAAATGCAAAGCATTCTGCAAAACAGAAAATGGTTTCAGCTAAAATGTGATTTAAGGTGTCTTCGTCTGTGACACATGGTAATTTTCACTGCCTGCCTCTTCTGTCTAGTGGTTTGTCACTTGGCAAACACACCTAGAAATCTCAATGAAAATCCCTTTAACTGTAGTATTTACAAATGAGTTCAGGTTAGACTCAGTCACTAGCATTTGTTTCATGACATAGATTAACAGAACAGTTGAGGTTGGAAGGGACCTCTGGAGGTCTTCTGTTCCAATCCCCCTACTCAAGCAGGGTCTCCTAGAGCAGGCTGCCCAGGAACATGTTCAGAAGGCTTTTGAGTATCTCCAAGGATGGAGACTCCACAACCTCTCTGGGGAACCTGTGCCAGTGCTCGGTCACCCCCACAGGGGAACAAGTGTTTCCTGATGTTCAGAGGGGACCTCCTTCCCATTGCCCCTGGTTCTGTCACTGGGCACCACTGAAAAGAGCCTGGCTCTCTTTTCTTTCCACCCTCCCTTCAGGTATTTATATACATTGATGAGATCCGCCCACAATCTTTCTCTTCTCCAAGCTAAACAGTCCCAGCTTTCCCAGCCTTTCCTCATATATGAGATGCTCCAGTCCCTTCGTCTTCTTAGTGGCTCTTCACTGAACTCTCTCCAGTAGCTCCACGTCTCTCTTGTACTGGGGAGTGCAGGACTGGATGCCAGAGGCACCAGGCATAATAACTTGTAATGACTTATGAGATAAAACTTGATGCAAAAATATTTGATAATACAATTTAAAAATCAATTTTAATGTGATTTCAGTCGAAGCTAGACTTATGTGAATGACTAGCTCTTTCTCTAGGTCGTTATAGGCACCTACCATTCCTGCATGTTATTTGTCCTGATGTGCCTTATCTCACACTTTATCAACACTGAATTATACCAGCTCTGGTGCCTCCTGATGTTTAAAAATTACCACTGAAATTTCCATTATAATCTCTAATTCTCATTGCTCTAAATAATTTTGTGTCATCTGGACATTTTGCCTCTTCACTGTTAATCCCCCATCTTCTGCAAAATCAGTCCTCCTCTAGGGACTTTGGGATTCCTTTCTGCTGTTTCGTTATGTTGCAAGTGACTTTCTCTTTGCTTGGTAGGTTTCTTAACTGTAGCACTATTTTGCCTCTTATTGAATGGTCACTTACTTTAATATCCTTCTGAGGTGTAAGAAGGGTGGCCTTGGTTTTGTCTTAAAAGGTTGGGAGGGAGAAAGGAGTTCTCACTTATTAGAAGCGCTGATCCAGCACACCACTTCCAGGTTTAATTTTAAATTAAGATGCTATGGAGCTTTAAGACATGTTTAAAATTATGTACATGGTTAAGTGCTTTGTTGCCTTTGAGCATGAATGAATACAGATCAACGCAGTGATGAAAACAGGCAACCTCAATGATTCGGTGGTTCTCTGAAATAATTTTCCTTAAAAGTGGAACAAAACTTACCATAACAAATTATTTCAGTCCCAGTGACTTAAAATTCTGAAATGGCAGCAACTTACTCAACCTTCCCGTTACCTTGATGTGTCAGAAAGTTAGGAGGTCTTTTACAGTTTTAAGTAGTAACTTTCTGTCTTCTAGTTTTTATTTCAGGCTGAAAATGTTTTTGACCCTGTAGCTATTTGGTAACACGTTACTCTTTCAGGCTATGAGTCCTAAAAGCCAACAGTTTACAGCTCTCTGTAGAATCTACAATCTCTTGTTAAGATTGATGGAAGTAAGATATTTTATTTTTTCATTGTATTATACATCATAATGAAGAGATACATACATGTGTGTGTATGTATATACTATATGAAGATACATGTGCAAATATATATATGTGTGTGTGTTTATAATACATCAGGAGCAATTGCTTACCAAAGTAGGCCACCCAAGTTAGCAGTGCGTAGTAATCTGCAGTGTGTGTCAGATGTGCGTGTCACACCGCAATAACTTTTAAGGTAGTTTTGCCTTGCAGATTACCAATCTGTCTGAGCATTCGCCCTCGGGACATGAAAATATTTCCATTTCATTTCCATTTAATTTTAAATGGGATGTTTGCTAGAAGGTTATTCAAATCAAGCTGTTAAACTCATCATTTTGCATTGATGTGGGAACTGCTGAAAGGAAAGTTAAAGGAGCCCATCTCAGGTGAACAGAAGTAGGTCCAGTGCAGTGGCTCTGGTGGAAAGGGTGTCTGAATTAATTTTTAGTTTATTTCTTACTTACCCAGAGAGTGAGGAGTTAAACAGAGAATCAAAATACTGAGCTAGCGGTACTGGAATCACTTCTTAGAGGAGACAACATTTTGATGCAGCAGTTTTGTTTCATGGATCACACCATTGCCTATTGGCAGCCTTGGAGCAATGCTGCAGCAAATACAGCCCTGCTGTGTTAAAGTAATATTGGAAAGGATACGCATGTTTCCAACTAGCCTTCTATGGAACGGAAGGAACTGTAGCCGTGGACCCCACTGACACCAGTTATTGAAGAGTCCCATGAGCTTCAACTGGATTGATCAAAAAATGGCCTGAATATTGCAGGCACAAATCTCAGTGAGACTGCTCACACGCTGACAGTTCAGCAGCTATTCTATATGTTGTTATACCATTGCCAGAGTGTCTAGAAATCCAAATCGTATGACTGTATCTAACTTCCAGTAGAGTGGAAGGACAAGAGTCTGTCCCTCATAGATGACTGTGCAGGCAAGTCCATCTTTAATTACAGGTGATTACAGGACAGTAGGATGACTGTATTTGCATGGTTTTTTTCTCTCCATTTTTCTGTTTCTAGCCTGAAGTTAGAAGAACAAACACACTTGCTCATCTCTTCACATGCAAAATACACTGTACTTTTGTCCTTTTCAGTCACATAAAGTGTCTAATTTACTGTTATGCAGTTCTGAAAATGCCATAAACATTACCTTAATAAATGGAGAAACAGGATCAGCTTGCCATATGACACAGAAATAGATAAGAATGCAAGATCAGTACAAAATTATATAGCCTAAGGTACAATTTAGGAAATTTTTTTGTAAGGTTCTGTCACCAGGATAAATTATTCTAAAAGCCAGAGTGTCTTTCAGATCTAATTTTGAGAATAATATTCAGAGGTTGAGATATAAACAGGCTTATAATTAGTAAAAAAAAAATGTTAAAAAGGGAAAAGAGAGGTTTTACTATACCTTTGTACTTGAATCAGACATAATTTCCTAATCACTGGCGTCTAAAGGCACTGGCCAGATATGTACCAGTAATCCTACATACAGTAATAATTGAGTGGACAGATTTATTGGTGAACTTTAGGATATAAAATGGCGAACAGACCATGCTGTACATTTATTAGTTATTAGTCATCTTGTCATCTGTGCTCAATACTGCATGCATCAGCAGCAAATATATTTCTTCAGTATTGTCACAGAATCATAGAATTGCCTAGGTTGGAAGGGACCTTTCAGATCATCTCATCCAACCATCAACCTAAGTCTGACAAAAACCACCACAAACTGTATCTCTAAGCACTACGTCTACCCCTTTGATACCTAATTGTATCTTGTACACCTAATAAGATATGCAAAGATGTAAGGGGAAAAGACGTCGGTGTGGGGGGAGCTCAGCTGTTACAAGCCATCCTACTCAAATGACACATCGAGTGTATTTCTCATGACCTCGGTGAGGCGTCGGAAGAGCTTGAATTGAGTCAATACTAAAAACCTCGTCTCTCTTGGCCAGCTACTGGCCTAACAGAACTGACTGCCTCTGCCTGTGACCTCCCTTGCCCTGTGTGGTACCCCGCCGCAGTTGCTACAGGCGGGGCTGGTGTCACGCTGGCCGTGGATGCGCTCCGGTGTGGGATGTCCTCGCGGGGGAGCGGTGCGTGGGGCGGGCGCTGTCCCCGGTGCTGAACGGCGGCGGGGAGGCGGGCGGGGGTGCGAGGGCACCGGCGGGTCCTGGCCCCGGCAAAGCCAGCGGTCTCGATCGTGGGTTGCGATGCTGGCGTCCTCGTGATTAATAGCAGCCTGGCGCTACTGTATACACGAGGTCTATTGTGAGAAGGCCTTGCCCTTGCTTGTATGTTGTTTACCGGACAATTTGTCCCTTGGAAATGGATGTGGCAATTCCTTTTGCCGTGCACGAAATGAATGAAGGGGGATATCCAGAGAAGGAACAGGAGATATGCTGAAACATGTAAGCCACGTACTTCAGAGCTTTGTGTCCTCCAACAACCTGATGATATAAACAAAAGTTGAATCAAAATAGCCTGTTCCTTAGCAGATGCAAACCAGTTTCACTGAATTTGCCTTCTGTTTCTCACTCAGACTCTGATTAGTCAGACTGTGAGTCACAGCTATTCACTCTAAGATAATAACCTTTCATCTACAATGAAATAATTTTGCATACCAAAGCATTTTCTGTAAGACATACTAGTCATATGCTTTATGTAGTATTTTTTTAACGGAGGTTTGTTCAAATTCTGTGCTTGAATAAGCAGAAATTTTCAGTACCTAGAGTACTGATCACACTGCAGCGAGTGGACTTTCAGAAACATTTATTCAGTCTGGAAAGCATTTTTAGGACTCAGCCCCTTATTCTAGTGCCTAACTGACCTTCAAGTTCTTTTTTTTTTTTTTTTTCTTTTAATAAAAAAAAGCAAACACCTAATTTTCATCCTTCCAGAGAGGAAAAAAGAGAAAACTATTCTTTGTATCCTCTTTATTCAATGTCTTAGTTCTCCTTATAGGAACCACATGACAGGAGAAAGAAAAAGCACATGGAGTATTGTAATTTGTGTCTTGTATAAAATGGTTCCTTGGTCCTTGCTCCTTAGATTTTTGTCTCCTGCATTATTCTGTGACACCTCCTATTCCTGTTAATTATCCTAGGTCTTATTCACTAGCCAAATTGCACAATAGCTGGCTCTACAGGAGCAAAAATACTAGCAAAAACAATGGTGAGAAGATCATAATGGAGAGTATGATAGCTGGTTTGATTTTTATATACATTGCTCTGAGACTGATGAATTCTACAGGGAAAATTCTGAAATAGAGAAAATACACTCCATTATCAGTAGTTTTTGCATGAAAATGCTGCAGAAGGACAACATGCATCAATCGAGAGACACCCACACATATTAATGATGTTTCTGAACCCTCTGTACTTTCTCTTTGCAGTTAGGAATTGTATGATTTGGTGGTTGTGGGGTTTTTTGTTTATTTGTTGGGTTTTTATCATTTCCTATTCAGGGTGTAAAAAAATAATTAAAAAAATTATCAAGACTTAAGCTAGTGAAGATGCAAAGTGATAAAATGACTCAAAGGCACCAGCTCATTCTGTGTTCAAAGATTCTTCTCCTCAGGTCTACCTTACATACAAGGACAGTCAGAATAGTTGATATAAATTACTGACAACTGTGAATTTCAAATAAGTTTGTAACACTAAATTAAAGCATCCTTATTCTGATAAAAATCATCTACACATGTAGAATATAGTTTAACTAAAAAGTGATGCTTTAAAAGCTAAAGAAAGTTACAGGATCTGTCTGGCAAATCCTAAAACAGTATGTTTCTCTTTTACCTATACATTAGTGGAAGATTTCCACAGAGAAATCCAGAGAAGGATACAAATAAATGCATTGCAAGGGCAGAGTCACCGAGACTGAACAAGCGTGGAGTTGGAGACTCACGTTGGGAGTCACTGGTGGGGCAGTAGGAGACAGCTTGAATGAAGAAGTAGGAACAGGAAACTCGTATTTGGACAAAGAAACTAGGAAGGGATGTAAAAGGCAATGAGGGAGACCCTGACTCAAGCTCAGCAGGGAAAAGGCATGGAGACTGGAGCCAATATGAAAAGTCAGAAGCAGGCTTAGTAGGTAAGGAGACTAGAACTAAGGAGAAGATAGCAAAGATGAGTAAGGACAAAGCTGTGATATGGACTTGTGAATGAAACTGGTCCTTTTTGATTGGGTTAAGAAATCTGTGGGTACCAGAGTATGCTCTCATGTTCATCAAAACGTCATTCCAGAGGTTTTCCATTTTTCAGGCAAGTACTATGTTGTAGTTCCCTGTAGGGCTGATTCACAAAGAAAATACCAGCTTTCCTACCATGACACTTTTACTGTTAAGGTTTTGTAATGAAGACATTGTTTTGTGTCTGGATTTGTCTCTGTTGTTACATGTTGGGTAATGCACATTAGGAAATCAAACAGAAGGTTGCAAAAAGAGGAAAGATATCATATGGTTAAGATGCATATGCTTCTCCGTCGAACATGTTACAAGGGCATGTACCGATAGGACAAGGAGTAATGGCTTCAATCTGGAAGGGGGTAGATTTAGATCAGATCTTAAGAAGAAATTCTTCACTATGAGGGTGGTGAGGCAGTGGAACAGGCTGCCCAGGGAGGCTGTAAATGGCCCATCCCTGGAAGTGTTCAAGACCAGGCTGGATGGGGCTTTGAGCAACCAGGTCTAGTGGAAGGTGTCCCTGCCCATGGCAGGGGGGTTGGAACTACATGATCTTTAAGATCCCTTCCAACCCAAACCATCCTATGATTCTATGTTTGTTTCTTCTAGTCTTGATGCTAATGAGTCACTCAGAATTCATGGAAAAAATAGTTTCTGTTTCATTTACTGCATGAGCACTAGCAAAGTCCTGCCTGACTATGTAAACTGACATATAATGGTAAATGTGCAAAGTCACGCTGTAGGAATTGCCAGATGAGCAGCCAAAAGTAATGTTTTTAACCTTAGTCTCTCTGCCTTATTTTGCATCTGTAAGTCTCTTGTTGTCTCATTTACCTTCTATTTACATGGGTATTACGTAAATAAATGACTTACGAAACACTTAGCTATTCAAGAGATGAATGCTTTAGAAAAGTTAATGAGCAAATTCATAGAAGGGTTTAAACTATGTGCAGCAAATAAGGATCATACATTGAATAACACCAGACAAAATATATACTGATAACAAAATAACATGACAATCAGTTATATGTTCTCAATAAAACAGGGCTGGTATGATAAGAAACACTTCCAACCTATTATAATGAAACTAAAGACTAACAGAATTTGCAGGCTCAAAGGAAACAAGTTAATGGTCCATAAGTAAACTCAATTCTGGTATTTCCTGACTCTGATACACTCAACTTTGCACCTTAAAGAGGTTCTTTTAGTATTTTTTGTGTATGTGACATATATATTTTCATAATAAGTTTTCATTTTCATAAAACTTGTCTTTCTTCATGTTTGCACAAAGAAATCACCCTGGAAACACTTTAAATGCCTCCTTATTAACAAAAAATCCAAATCCTTACGGACTAAGCAGACTGCCACAGTTAATGAGAATTCCACACGCCATCCAAAATGCTAGCTTAATGGAACAAAGCCTTGTCCGGGTCATGAATACAGCTAACTTCTACCCCCTTTTCTCAACCACAAAGTTTGGAACTGTGAGAACTTTCCCCCAGAGCTTTACATTTCTAGTATCTCTTGAGCAACCAAATATATGGCATGCTACAGGTACTTCCACGGATTACCCAATTTTATTCCACCTGCAGAAAATCCCTCAAGAGTTGAGGTCATATAGCTTTTAGAAGGGCAGCCTTTCTGCTGTCATGAAAACAAAGACACCCAGAGCTATTAAACCCCAGCTAATTCCGTGTATTATGCACCCAGAGCTCTAAAAAAATAACAAGACTCAAGGAGTGAAAGTGTCTGTTGACATATTGTTGGTAGATATTATAGACTGGAGTAGGCAATGAGAGATGAAAGTGAAAATAAAATCAGAAATTTTCAATCCATGGTGATGAATTCTGAATAGCAGCACACAGGCCTTCTACGTTTCAGGTGTTGCAAGGTAATATTGATTTGAAACCCACTTATAAAGAGGCTAAACAGATTGTGGCCATCTGTTGCACTGGTAACATGTTTCCATCTTTTCTGCTCTGGGGTGAGAGAGGTAGCCGTTGTATTTCTAATGGCTAATTAGCAACATCTTGTGACCTCAAATGATGGGATTATTTTTAATGTCTACACTGCAGGAGAGTTTTGAGACCTCACTCAGTGTGCACTGTCGTGGTGCTGAGAATAGAGAAACATGAAGAGAGACAGCCCTGCACTGAAGAATTTATTGCTTAAATAAGACTTTTACTTTTCTGTTTTTAAAAACAAGTTCCTTCATCAATACTGTCTCTACCATGAGTGGCTGAGAAGGAATAAAACAGGAAAGCAGCATACAAAAGACACACAAAATGCAACAGATTTTCTAGTCTCCTGGCTGGAAAATCTGGTGTCTCAGACAGTTTCCAAACTAGGAAAGAGACTGCTGATCCCACCATGTCATCTATCTCGTCTGTTGTCAAGTTTCTCTCCCTAGAGATGCTATAAGGGTTATTGGATGTCATACTAAGCATGCCCATGGTTATATACTGATGGCCTTATGTTTCAGAGAGGATGATGCTATGGAGAAAGGCAGGAGAAATTCTGTCTTCGGGAAAAAGGAGGGTTTACTTTTTCAACGTTTTGAAGATGTCTGTTGTTCAGGGCAATCAGTGTATGTTTCAGAGAACAGCATTTATTATATAGGTTTACAGTGCACCTTGTGATTCAGACCCAGAACCATAGCTTGTAGGACAGAGTGTGCAAAACCATGTTTAGAAAGTGCCATCTAGTGGCTCCATAGGGGTTTTTTTTGGTGTTGGAAAGTGAAGCTCATCTCCCTGAAATTCGAGGTCAGACCAAAGGCCATGCTGGCCTCAGAGTCAAGGCGGTCAGCTGTGAGACCTTGGTAGCTATTTGCAGCCTACAATAAGCAGTGCAAACGCTGTAACCTGTCCTGGCTAGAGGACATTGGAACAGGGAAACCTGTGCAAATGCCCCCAGGAATGGGGATGTGAATCTAGTTGCTGCACCTGGATGTGAAAATGGAAGTGCGTGCAGAGATATGCAAATAAAGGGCACATAGAAATAACTGAGTTTTAGTTTTCTGTTGGCAGGCCCTCTATTCTTTCCAGGAAGACAACAGTCCCTAAATCCCCAACTTAAGCTGATTAGTAATAAAGTTTCTTTTCTGAATTGCTGTTCTCATATACCTTAAAATTTACTGCAGACCTCTAAGGGTCTTCAGAGACAGAGTGAAAATCACTGATGTGCTTTATTTTTCTTAGAAATACAGGGACAAAATAACTGTGACAAAATGGATGGGGCAGACTTTTAGCAAACCAGTGGCAGTTTTGTTTGGATGCAGCACATGGCTTTGTGATCAGAAAACTAGAGAATGGAAACCAAACTTTGTTTTCAACCAGATTTTATTGACACAAACCCAAAAGCTTTGTAGCTCTGTGTAACAACTTCAAACTGAATTCACTGTTTTCCAAGAGTCACTGAATTCTATACGGGCTGTTGGAAGCTTTATTAGTGTATAGTTTAGAGTTCTTAGTTTGGCACTAGTTCCTCATAGAAATCATCACTTTGACTACTGATCCTTTTCTGCAACTGACAAAGGCGTAGCAAGCCAATATAAATCAATGTACTATTTCATCTTTTTACAGTTTCAGAAGACCACAAATCATTCTCAGAAGTTACCATTTTAATTTACTTGCCGCTAATTTAAGGCTCAAATTTTCTTCTGGATTGTTCTCTTGTGGCTGGAATAAATGGACCGTTGACTCCTGGTTCCATTTATGCATATCCGTCAGAATAAGTGAAGCTCTGCAGAAAGACACAAACTCTTTGAGAAGCAGTTAAATAAGCAGAAATTTTATACTCATTTATAACTTAAAGGCAATGTGTAACTGTCTTGAAACTGGTCCTGTATTATATTTTATTCAATAGCAAGTGGGTTTTTCTGCAGTTCTACTTTCTTGTGGCACTGGTAGTTGAATATACAATGAAATATACGACTCACAAAAATACCTTATTTAGCTTCAGTTGTGCACTTAAATCTTGCCACTTCCATGTGGTTCATACAAATGTTTAATTAAACATATGTTGATTTATTTTTTTTCTGGATATATGTCCTTGTCTGAATTGGGGTCAGAGCACTAACGATTGCACTATACATAAAAATAGATGTTCATGTTGTTGCTATATCTGTTTTGAATAATTTAGGAGACACTCAGGCACCATGGTGTTGAGGCCTAGACATACTTCTTAACCTTCTAAGACCCAAATAAATGATATAACATATGATAAAAATCCAAAAAGAAAGGAAAAGAACCCACAAAGAACCATCAGCACAGGAATCTTAAACTCCTGTGGAAATAATTCTGTTCATTTAGTTCCAGATTACACATTCCTGATCTTTACAGTTGAAATTAGTTACATCTGGAACATTAAGAAGGAACACCATTTCTTTCGGTTTTGATAGATATTTTGGTATTAAACCCAATGATGTCCCTTGAAATGAGGAATATGTGAGTGATAAGGAGCCATAAGGCTTCAGAGGAAGGCTGGCTTTTTCCTAATTCTACTGATGCATAAAATCATGCTAAAAAATTGATGAATTCCTCCCTCTCCCACACAAATACTCCAGATATTAATTCTCTAATCAAAAGCATTATCAAATGAAAGAAACTCTTCCCAGAACACATTTTCAAAAAGCAAAGTTTTTTTTCCACAAAGTTTGCGAAAAAAAGTCTTCACCTCACCACAGAACATTTGCAAAAGCAAACTGCAGATGCTTCCTCAAGTTCTAGTCATATGACCCTTAATTTAAAATGTGTTTCTTTTTAAAGTGTGGCCTACAAACATGCTTGGGGGGAGCTCAACACAGTCATTTAGGAAACAGAAACTTGAGACATGTGGTTGAAATATGGTGGGGAGAAAAATAGAATGCATCACATTAATGACATTGAGAGTAATTTCAAATGCAATTTTCTAATTATTTTCCTTCGAATGGGATGTTGGAGAGCCAGGGGACAAAGGCAGCAAGGTACATGGCCAACAAGATAATTGGCCTTGCAGTTTGTCATTTATTGTTTGTACTTAGCTTTAAGTTTCTAAAACAAACCCTTCTGAGGTAAAGCACTCAAGCAAACAACTGTCAAATGGTTTATCTGGTGTTTTGATCTTCAGGATGACCAAGGAAATGGTGCTCTTCCTGTATATATTGACTGCCTATAGGTGATCAATTAGTGAACCGATAGTTTGTTTTATTAGTTGGTGTAATCAGTACAAAATCTTATACTGAGATACTGCAGTCTGAGTCCCTTTTAATTGTTGCATTGTCAGCCTCAACAGAGGGAGGACTGATGGGATGATAAGGCAGGACACCCAATTTGAATCTGGTGTTGCTGAAGAACTCACAGTGCTTAGGGATCTGCCGCTGTCTCTGCCAGTCTGAAAAGAAAGTTTTGCTGTCAAGAGCCTACTCTTTACTGCCAGCGTACCCACACTGAGAATTAAAGAGAAGGAAATCGGTGCACTCTAAAATAGTTTCATCTTTAGGTTTTGCACATTTCACAGGGGCTAGTCCAGTAGAGGAAGGGAAGTTCAATATCAAGCTGATATTTAAAACTTGCTAGCCAAAATGAGGCCCAGGCATTGCGTTCTCTTTTTCTACAGCCAAAGTGTGTTTGTGTATGAGGCTGGCCTCTTACATGGTTCACGCAGACTTGACAAATACATCATGATGAAACACAAGCCTTCTGTCTCATCATACATGCTCACACACAGTCTTGCCTGGACCTAGCAGGACCTTTTATGGCTCAGCCGTGACTTGGTGTAAGGACATGTTGCTTCAGGAGGGAAAGGATTCTTTGGTGGACTGAGCAATTGGCAGGTCTCGCCAGGAGATGTAACATACACCACCTGCCCACTGTGCTTCCACAGGCTGCAAGAGGGACCTCTGCGCCAAAGTCTATGCCCTTTCCCAACTCGTTGATTCTCAAAGGGAAGGTGTCTGAGGAGCAGATTCCAATTTCCTCCATGCTGAGGCTCTTATGTCTTCTAGCCATAGCAAGGGGGAACAAGGAAAATATACTCGCTTCAAGTCCCTGTGTAGTCATATTATCCAGCCACAGCCTTGCCCTGGGGAGCCTTAGATGATGGATTTTCCCTCATGATGTCACAGAATGAGAGATGACGTCTAACATCATGCAACACTCTGCAGTTCACCATGCACTGGACTGTCATTTGAAAAATAGCAGCATTAATAATCCTGGACAAAAATCCAAGCTTCTGTCTCTCCTGTTTTCCTAGGAGGGGGATGTTATCAGGGCTTCTATGTAAAAACAGTTCATGTCCTTTTAAAATACCACACTACCGTACCCATCTTTCTTAAATCACTTCCCCAAGGTCCAGGTATTAGTCCAAGTTAGGTATGCAGCTGGCTTCTTGCTTTCAGAGCTCTGCTCTGGGTCATGGCCAAGCCCCTTGCAAATAAATTGCTGGAGGTTTTCTACAGGCAGTAAAGAGAGGCTACCGTAACCACCTCTGTTACTCATCAGTTAGTTTATTGTAAATCTGGAGACTTCTGCGACTGGCCAAATACTCTTTCTGGAGAGACACAACGTTCCCAAACATAAAATAATTAAAAAGGCATTACAATTTGCCAAATGATGTATCCAGATTGATAGCAGTGTAAAGAACAGTCTTTTTATCTCTTGCCATTGTAGAGGACTACAAATTCTGCCAAAAAGTTATTAAAGGCAGTAGGTGCATATGGGAATGGCACTAATTATTCAGAAATCCTGAAGATCAGAACTCTGGATGAAATCTTGGCTAGTGAAATTAAGAACCTTCCCTAATCCTCTTGTTTTGTTTACAGGAGAATGTAGAATCAACAAAATTCAATACAAATTCAATAAACATTCAGAAGGTGAAAGTAAACTTAATCCATTGGATATGAGTTCTAAGGGATTTTCTCTAAAACTTTCCTCAGACAGAGGACTCCTGACAGACTAGAAGGGCACAGACTGATAGCAACTAGTATTTGGTCCATTAAGGACTAAAAATGTACTCAGGTTAATAATAAGAAAAGCATGTGTTTTACAGCAGATACTGGGATGGTACCTGGAAGTGATATTTCAAATCTAGTCCAGACTTGCTGCAGCGTGCTTATGGATTGCAGACTTTATAAGGAAGAGCATTCACTGAAAAAGCAAACAGGAAACCACATTTTAAAAATGATAGCTGAACATATGGAAGTTTTCACATGCGTGATGTGAAGTGAGGAGTGTGTGTGTGTTACTAACAGGCTGTTGCAGCTGATCCTGTATTGCAACAGGCCTGTACCATAACAGACTCCAAAGCACTGTTCTAGTCTAAACTGTAGTCAAGAGCCCATGCGTCAAGTCAGAGCTGGGTTACAAGAGCTGGGGAGCCACTCTGTAATGATGTACAGATATGTGAGTTTTGACCTATAATGTTTATTATTTGGAAGTGTTTCCTTTATCTAGTAAGAGGATATGGAGAAAAAGCAAGCAGGAACATTCACAAATAGCCTGAAGAAGGCCATCTACCAGCAAACACTTGAGATTTCATAAAGGGAAATGCTCAAAATACTAGCTTTGAAAACTTCTGCTCCTTCACCAGTTAAGAGCAAAGTTGGCTTTGCTCATACAAGCTGAGACTAGCAGCATTCAAAAGCAAAGTGGGTGTTTTTGGAGGAAAAAGGACTTTCAACAGGGTCTCTCTTAAGAAGGAGAGGAAACTGGAAAAATCAAGCTAGGAGTATCTGTAGAAGGCATGAAAGTTTCCCTTGCAGAGATATGCTATTAAGTGATGTCTGCAGCTGCAGATACTGTAAGGCGGGGATGTTTGAGTCATAGGTTATCTGCCTAAGTTATTACGCAGGGGCGATAAAAGTGCTTAGACCCCGAGCAGCAGGATCCTGTGCAGACTGCTCAGCCTCCTGATTACCCAAATGGCTTGCTCAGTGGGGACGCTGCCAGTGTGAAGGCATGCAGAAAACAGCGGCGCAGGTTTAACACAAGGTGGCCAGAGATGCCTCCGTAGGGCTGCGCACTTATGCTTACCAAAGCCAATGTCCCCCATTAGCAGATATGGCAGCTACAGCCGCCGTGAGGGAATGCACAGTGCTGGCTGCTAGATTTAGTGGAAGGTTTAAAGAAAACCAAAACAACTGTCTCGCCTGCTGTTGGGGATCGTCGCCAGCACTGTGTGTGCATGAGCCTGAGCGTCTGTGCCATTCCAGCAGTTACTAAGGTGCCGTTACCAAAAGTTGACCCTCTGCACTCTTTCATAGAATCATAGAATAGTTTGGGTTGGAAGGGACCTTTAAAGGTCATCTAGTCCAACCTCCCCTGCAATGAGCAGGGGCATCTTCAACTAGATCAGGTTGCTCAGAGCCTCGTCCAGCCTGACCTGGAATGTTTCCAGGGACGGGGCATCCACCACCTCTCTGGGCAACCTGTTCCTGTGCTTCACCACCCCCATTGTAAAAAATGTCTTCCTTATAGCTAGTCTAAATCTTCCCTCTTTTAATTTAAAGCCATTACCCCTCTTCCTATTGCAACATGCCCAGATAAAAAGTTTGTCCTCATCTTTCCTGTAGGCCCCCTTTGGGCACTGGAAGGGGCTATAAGGTCTCCCTGGAGCCTTCTCTTCTCCAGGCTGAACAACCCCAATTCTCTCAGCCTGTCTTTGTAGGAAAGGTATTCCAGCTCTCTGACCATCTTCGTGGCCCTCCTCTGGGCTCACTCCAAGAGGTCCATGTCCTCCTTGTGCTGAGGGCTACAGAGCTGGACATGGTACTCCAGGTGGGGTCTCACCGAGGCATGTCCTGAGGGCTGGGATTTGGCAGTGTGTGTGGGGGGTAAATATATATGTTTTAAATACATATATATATTTTTTTATATAATCTAGGCTGCTCCTTCGGACCCAGCAGTCAGTCAGGGTCACTAGCACGAGCCCTGGCGCCCTCCATGTCTGCCTCACGGGCCCGCTCCCTCCCGGCAGGGCGCCCCCTGGCGGTGCGGCGGGGCGCAGCAGTAGGGCCCGCTGTGGCAGCCGCCGTGGCGGCGGCGGGTGGGGGCCGGCAGAGGGCGCTGCTGCTGCTGCGGCGGGCGGCACCTACCCCACGGGCCCGTGGTGCAGACACCCATGTAGGGCTGCACACGTTTATATGGCGGTGGTTTTTTTCCTCCCGTTCAGCTCTTGGGTTTTATACTATTTAACGAGAGAACCGGGGAAAATGCCACCTCCTTCGCCCAGGGCTGGGCGGGAGAGTGAGGCTGGCCCGGGGCCTGGTGCGGGGCCTTTCCAGCCACCCCCAGCAGCTGAGGGAAAGGCCTTGTGGTGCCTCCTACCTGGCAGCTCTCTCCAAAGAAATAAAATGAACAGGCCATTTCTGTTATTAATTTTTTTCAAGGACAGCGGCAAGGTATTTTGCTACCAAGTGTCTCATTACTCAGTAATTATTGCGATCGCCGCCGTCCCCTCGCCTCGGGACCCTGTTGTTTGTGACGGCCGCTGCCCTGCCTGGAAAGTTTTGGTGGGACAGGGATGGCGAACAGGTTTTGTGCTGGCCCACGTGGCACTGAGTGTCGCATGGCACCCCCTCTGTCCCCCCTCAGTTTTCCGGATCGCTGCTAATAGCACATAAGAATAAAGGATGCCCTTTGTGCCGTTTGGGGTTGCTGTAAGCTGTCACAAGTGTGTTTTATAGAGGCTGATTTTAATTTTGCCACCCAGGAGAGTAATAGTCCCAAGGAAATGAAGCGTTTTTCTGCTATTGTTATATATCCGAAGGAAAAATCCTGGCACATAATTGGCTACAAAATAGTAGTGTGATGAGTCAATAAATTTCTATTGTGTAGCTTTCTCTGGGTGAACAATACTATGTTCTGGGGTAGTGTTAAACAATTAGTTCACATATCATACAAATAAGCACATCCTAGATGGATACATGTGGGGGTAGTAGAAATTATTCATCTCTGGCCAATCAGACAGCAGTTTTTATTTATTTCAGTGTTTAACAGAATACCTCTCTGGGCTCTGGGAGACCTTGCGAGCAATTGAAAATACAATAACTTTAGAAGGAAAGCCAGCAGTTTTTCCTCACTCTCAATTCAGAATAATAATATATGACAAAATATCCTGTTCCCACAACTATTAGCCTTTCTATCCTCAAGTGTGTAAATAGATAGCTGTGCAGGATCGACAGACCTCTTTGCAGATTATGTCCCACCATGGGGCTCCCTGCCCTCTTTCTCTACTGAAAGAGGTTTTGGAGTTAATGTTTCCAACAGTACAAGGCAGAAAGAGAGAGCAGTCCTGCCCCAGGTCCATCAGAAATGATTAGTGAGGCCAGAACCTTAGTTTGTGTAAATGCAACTGGCTGTATTGAGGAAAGTAGGATGAAACAGACTGAAAATCAGCCATATTGTTTCTTCCGAATTTCAAGCATCAGCTCCCTCCATGGTGGTATTTAAAGTCAAAATATTGTATTTTCAACTATGTGCTCAGAAAAATTTACAAGGTATGTACCTTCATCTTTGACTGGTACTCACCATTTCACTTGAGTTGTTTGGAGTAGTTCTGTATAAATTCCTGCAGTTATTTTTATTGTTTTCTGTTACAATAGTGCCTAGAAATCTGAACCATTTTGCTAGATGCTGTTCAAACATGTCCTAAAGGACAATCCCTTCCCAGAAGATTTGCAGGCTAGTTCCTTACTCTGAGAATAGAATTTAATTCCTGGATTTCATTTCTTGGTACGTTTGAGTTCTCGTATCTCAAGAAAACTTAATTTTTCTCTGTTCTCATTTAGTCACAATTACTGCCTAATTAGAAGTTAATGTTTTGAAGGGGGACTACCAAGAGAGTTTTCAAGCAACTTGAAGCATGCAAGATTCTGTGAACTAAGTCTCTACAGATGGTGCATGCCTACAGACCCAACTAGATCTCTCTAAGGCATTAACGAAAAGTTTAATATTTTTCATTTTGTGCAGAGAGATTAGTAGTCCCCAGCTGTGCCTAAGACCATCCATTCTTCACAGCTGGCCATTCTTATTAATCCCCAGGAAACTGCCTATGTTCTAATTTGTTGATTTTTAAATACAAACTGAGCAAAATCCATTTAAACACGGCAGTGTAAAAATTGAAATCATACTTTGTGTCGGACCACATTTGTGAGGAAGTAACTTCTGTGGGGGTAAAAAAATAATACCCTAGGTTCACCTCTGGTGTTTATTTTGAAGTGTCACAGTAAATGTAATAGGAGAACATAAGCATCCCAGACACCCTTCTTAATGAATCCAAACATGGTTTCAGTCTGACTGGGGTTTTTTTTGTCTTTACATTGGAAGAGAGATGTCAGCACAGAAAAGCACGGGGACATTATGACAATTGGGATTAACAGGCCAAAAACTAGGACTGCCATAAACCAGGAAACGGCTGCTTTATTTTTACTGGTGCTCAATATGTTTGAAGGGGGTTGCTTTAGCTGTGTTCCGTAAAAAAGGTGAAGTTTCTTAGGACTTTCAACCCAGACAGTGAATGGTCAGCAGATTACTAGAGTGAGAGCTCATTATGGGTCTAGTGTGCTTCCTAGCCAGATAAGTCTGGGTAAAAAACAGTTCCAGTCTCTCTGTTTCTCAGGTGCGTATTCTCCAGTTGTAGGGACTGTGCCTGACCATCTTCATGGTGATACAGACCCTCTTAGTTCGTGTGCCCAAGGCCTTAAAGCAGGTACTAAACTTCTCCTAGTTCCCTTCCAGCCGCTGCTTGGCTTTTTCCAAACTTCTAATTACTTGAGCACTCTAATTTATCATCCCGCTGGTCAAGAATGAATCGCAGCTAAAGCAGAAAGTGTGTGCTTTCAAAAGGACTTGCTAAAAACACATGCTTTTCTCAGAAGCCATATAAGATAGTTAACAGATACAACAGAGCAAGCAGCAGGGGAATATTAACTCCGTAACGCTCTAGAGGCTTCTGAGGGCTTTGGTCACTATGCTGGAGAAAAATACGCAGAGCCGTTCCTGTTCCTGCTTCTCTAACTGCAGTATTTCTCTCAAGCCCCAGACCAGCTCTCTTCCTTGGGTTGCGTCTGTGTTTAAAAGTAGCTCATTTGTGAATGCTCTTCTTATTCTGGCTTTTGGCTGTGGAGTTTTTATTGCACCAGCTCTTCCTTAGGGATAGCTAGGCAGAGACGAGTTCTAGCTGCGGTGAATCCCTTTCTTCCCCTGTGGCAGAGCTGTTCTGCTGGCACTGGCCAATGATAGCTCAAGTTCACTTTGCCAGATATAATGAACAAGCTATAGGACTAGCATTATTTGTCAAGGGGATGGATGCTTTAACACACTGTGTTTTTTGTAATTGTAACTGATATTTCACCAGGAAAGAAAACCAAAAGAATTATTCTCCAAACAGTGTGAGATTATTTTCTTCCTCTTTTTTTTTTTCCCCCTTGCCAAAGCAAGACTGAAATTTGGACTTTTCAGTATAAAAAAGCCTCTGTCCTGAGCTTTACGTCACTGAAGATGCTAAAATGGTTGGGCACCAGGAAATAAAAAAGGCCCAAATGAGTTTATTTTACACCTCTGCTGTCTTCTTGCCCTTTCTAAAACACGTGTACATAAATGAATAATGAAATATTATTTGCATCTGTGTACATTACATAAATGAGTAAAAAAAAAAATGATTTGCATCTATTTAAGGCACAAAGTTCTTAATCCTCTGCATTTTTCAACAACTGGATGAAAATGATCGTGTGAAAAGCTTAGATTATGAAATACTCAACATTTTTCTTAGAATTCCACACATATATTGAAATTGAAATAGAGGCTAGGTGAAATATTTAAAAACACCATACCAGTTTTCTTTGGTGTTTGCCATAAAATGCATGTTTGGTTTGTTTTGAGCTAGTAAGCCTTAGTTTTGTTCTCTTTAAAGATGTAGAGCAGCATGTTAGTAAGAAAATTCAGTATCTGAGCCTTATCCATTGTAAAACAGTGTGGCTTCCCTTATCTCCTCCCACAAAGATTCTGGCCAGGTAATTATGCTAATTACAGTGATTGGGGTACTGTGTGACTTCTGAGAATGTTTATTGTCCTTGAATGGAGGCAAAGCTTATACGAAATGGCAGAAAACTCCAGTGACTTATTTCATTCCATGCTAGCACGTCTGTAAGGATGAAACACAGGGATGCATCTCAACTAGCAGAGTAGGTTGGAGCAGGGGCGTATTTCTGAAGCCAAGCTCCTGGACCTCCTCTCTTTCTGTGTGTTCTTTCATGTCTTAAGTGTACAAGCTGGGTTGCTTCCACATGACACTGAACTGGAAGGTGCACTCCAGTGGCTACGCTCCAGCTACTGACCAGTGTTCTGGGACCACACCAGAACTAAGAGGAAGTAAAACACCCTTGAAATGAGTGTAGCACAGACGTTGGATCCTTAGCACCGACAATTTTGGGCTGCTGAGCTTCTTAGTGTAGCCATAGCCAGAGGTACGCGAACAGGAAACCCAAAACAGGGAAAGAGAGCGTGCACGTTGTGTAACGTGTCCATCTTATTCATACTATATTAATTTATCTTGAAAGTTTAGCAGCAGAATAGTGGACAGGTGGTACATAAAACGAAGCTCTGGAAACCGCAACCCTGCACCCCACTTCAAAGAATATATCAAAGAACTTTTGTGAATTGTCAAACAAAAACAGCAAAACAGGGAGAGCCGTTATTAATTGCTAATTAGAAGTAAGTGCCGTGCTGTTGTTTATGTGGGAAACATTTGTATCTATTGTTTATCATTAAAGTATTAAGAATGCTTGCTGCATTTCCTGCAGCGTTAGTTCAAAGGCAGTTAGTTATATTTGCAGGATAAAATCTTTGCAATGACACCTCGCATTTTGTTCAGTAGGACTGGCACATATAACTAATTCCCCTTATTATTATATTAACTTCTTTTTTTGCATATATGCTCATGTCCTCTGGTTTACCTTAGAAACTATCCAGCCTCAGAGCTGATTTTATCACTGCTCTAAATGCAAACAGAGTAAATTGAAGGCATATTCTGCCCCCAGATTAGCTAAGTTAGCATTCGAGTCTCTTTTCTTTAATTGAAGATACTATGAAAGATATGTGTGTGCACATATGTGTAATTTATATAGACACATATGCATAAGCTCTGCACCCTAGAGTACCAAACATTAATTATTAACCTTTTAAATGTCATTAATAAAAATGGAGTAATTAATTTTTATATGGTGGATTTTCAACACACTTTAAAAATGCAAACTAAATGCATAGAACTTACTTGGTGTTTCTGAATGGGAAAATTCTAAATCCAATCTTCCTGTCGTTTTTGAGAGAAAACAGGTATTTCAGGGAAGAAGCAGTTTGAACACTCAACCTAATGTTACACTTCTAAGTTTGGAGGTGGCCAGGCGTTTCCAAGCTAGTCCTCTCCAGTGAATTTCGTTTTGCTAAATTTAGTGAATCAAATGAAACAAAAACCAATGAAAGAAGAAAGGAAAACTTGATCTGTCTTTACTTTGAGTCATACTGAAAAAGAATGTAGCCAACTGTATAATAGCTTATTGCACAGTAACGGCAGATACGAGCACCCTGCTCATTGCAACCTGCTGGGATCTTAGCTTTTCTATGATTTTTATTTGAACTGAGGTCATATACGTGGCAGTATAGCGACTAGCAAGAAACAAGCTTGTGATGTAAGTCATCCTACTTCTCGAAGAGGCACAAAAGTGCTGAATGTATCAGCCTTTTGATTTATCATCCCCTGAGTGTCCGAGGAGGCGGCCTGGAGCTTCAGGAAGAACAGCTCCCCTCCCCTCCCCACCCTGGAACAATTTTGTTCCTTCGCTCCAAAAAAAACACGCCGGGCCAAATTTCTGTAGACAGTATCTTCATTTACCTCCGTAGAGCCACAGCCTCTATGAATTTAGCTGTCTTTTTCTGCGCTCATGTCTCATGCTTTCTGTAAGTGTGATTCACAGTATCTTTTTTTTTTCCCTACAAAGATAGTTAACCCCCAAATCTTGAAAAACACAGATATGCCTGTTATTCAGAATGACAGCCTATTCTCTGCAAAAAAAAAAAGCTGTGCCCCTAATGTTACCAGCTGCTTTTGGAAACATAAGTCACAGGTTTGTTTGTTTATGTTTTGGTTTGTGGGAAACTCTTTCTTAGGTTTTGGAGTGCCTAAGCAGATGGCATCCTTACGTGGTCTGACGTCAACAAATGCAAAATTGCTCCCCTTGTACTTTAAACTAGCCAGTCAGCATGACCTTTTGGCTCAGGCAGAGGCGTTGTCTGTATGCCTTTGGGACAGCTGCTGGCATCCTTGGAGCGAGGTAGAGAAAGCCTTTAACCATTCGCAGTGTCTGAGTGATTATGGCCTGAAATACCTTACAGAGGTGTAACCCAAAGGAGTACTGACCACCTATTCTGAAAAAAATCAAAACCCTTCTAAAATACCTTAACTTGAGCATTCTGAAACAAAAACACTAGGAATGACAAGTAGTTTTTGAAAACTTCACCCTGAGCTTAATTATTCACTCTTCTCCTCAGTTTCCAGACTGTTGGTTATTCTATTTTGCAGTACTTATGACATGATAACAGTACTAATATGTACATAACTACAAAGCCATGCCACTTTTTATCCAAAGGGAAAAGAGGTGAAAGGAAAGAATTGGAAGCAGTGGTATTGTAAGTCCTACAAATTTATGAAAATTATTGCAACAAACTTTGAAAAAAGAAAAAATGGAAAAAAGAAAGGGAGACATGTAATTTACAGCTTTATTTTCTTGGGGCAGATGTATGAGTTATATATAGCACACAAATGAATTAAAGTGACAAAATTATAACATTGAATTTTGCAGCCTTTCACAGGGATTCTGTCTGTTAAACTGTACAAGGGAAATTCCTGCTTTCGTTTTATGTTTTGGAGGTATTTTTTTGGTGTTGTCATACAGTCTGGTATTATAGTAAATGCTGTGTTCTGATTTCCATCAGTGTGGTTTAATCAGCAGCTGGGTTTTCTTGCAGCACCTAAAAATAACAATACCTCAGTCACCCAAAAATGAGTTTAGTTTTCTCTGTCTGGCCTGGTTGCATGGACAGAGGAGGTATACCCTCAGTGATGAAGAAATATGACTGTGGATTAGGAGGGGATATATTTCTGGCATACACTGCCAAAACTCTCTGGAAACATATTAAACTTTTTATTCTGTGTATCCATCCTTAAAATGCAGGGCACATGGCAGTTATGCCTGCAGTTTCCCTTTGTATTTTGTGGTATATACACAGCCTTGAGAAGTGCATACCATCCTCCCTTGTCCAGAATGCTCAAATTACATCATTTGCCTAACCTCCCTTTGGGTACCCCTTCATCTTGGCACCAGTCGTTGGAAGGCTTGCTTTGGCTCTGTGCTTGTTCTCTTTTCAATGACACGTCTTTGTGGAATGTAGTATCTCTTCAGGGCATAATCAGTCAGGGTGCAAGAAAAGAACATGGGACAGATTACCAGAAAAATCCCCGCAATGCTGATATCTTGCTGATAGGCAAGAATCTCCACCATCAGCGTAGCAAGCATCTTATTTCGTTTAATCGTTATATTTGTTTTTTGGGAAGCAATGTCTTAATCACAGTCAGTGCACGCTAGACCTCTCTAGTCTTGTCACAGCCCCGGTGGTTGCAGCACCAAGACATTTGGCATCTTCTCTACCTTTCAGGGAGCCGTGGTTTTTGCATGGATTCTCCACAGTGACAATTATTTCTTCCCACTGCTTCTTAGGAGGGCTAGCAGGAATTTCTGGCAGTGAAACTGTATGTTAGACTGTAACTCAGGTGTTCCGTATGGTGGACACAGACCCTTTGGGCCTTAGAGAGCCTGTCCTCCTGCAGGGTTGTTCAGGATGCAGACCAGGAGTTAAAACTTTTTACAGTAGGTCCGTGGCTCCACAGGCATCCTGGAGAGGTTGAGTTTCATAGTTCTTCCAGCTCTGTCATTGCTGTTGGTCTGCAGCTAGAAGAAAATTCCTTCTTTCACACCACTCTTGAATGGCAATTTGGTTCTTTAAAATCTCTTTCTGGAGTCCTGCACATACATGCATCCATGAAATAAGATTTGGGCCTGCCTCTGTGTTGTCAGACATTTGGATAGGTGTGAGAAAATAGCCCTATACCATTAAACTATGAATCCTGTGGTGTTAAACATAGATCTGAACTCAGGCACAGAGGTGAGGAGCGCACTACAGAGAGCTGCTTTTGCCTCTCATTCACAAAATGTGTCATCTTGGACGACCTCTAAGTTTGTTGGCCAAAACACTTTAGACCTCCTTTGGTACATTACATTGTTCTTCCCAATTCAGACAACTGGGTTTAATTTTCAACACATAATTATTCTACACTTCTTTGTGCATTCCCTTTTCATCTCCCCAAAACTAAATACATTTTGACAGTTACCACCAAGAAATAAAAAATGTTATATTCCGTGGTTCATTGGATGCAGTACTGGTAAGTGAATCATTCCTTTCCTGCATAAGTGCTACCATATACTGCACTGACTCTTGATTTGGAATATGCAACTGTGTGTTTTGCTTGATCCTGTATGTCCCTAGGAATCTTAGCAGTTCAAAGGCCCTGGCCAGAACATGTATTTGAACATTATTTCATCTGGTCCGCAGTCAGTGGCTTAATAGCCGGAGAGCCTACTTCAGATACAGTCATTTTTAAAACCTGCTTAACCACAATAGTTGAACCCTATCATGTGGCTTTCACAGACACTGATTTAATACTCTCGAACAGTAGTTCTTGGAGGCTCTTTTAGCCAGAATATGCATTATTTCTTTCAACTATTTATGAAACTTTTTTCTTCTTTTTTTTTTTTTTCCTTTTTTAGATTTCTACACCTGATATTTTCTTCACCTCATTCATACTGAAAGCTTGAATAAAAAGTTAATTTTGTATCAGCATCTCTTTAGCATTTGTGGGTGAAAAAAATCTTCGTTATCTTTTAATCTGTTTTCAGTTTGGGATGCAGGTAGGCGTTTAGGTTTATACAGCTGTTGCTGACTCTCGGTGTTCATGAAGTGCTCCTTTTTAATGTCTTCCAAAAAGTGGTTTCATGAGAGATTTGCATATGCGTATATTAATCTGCCACAGCACTGGGATTAACTCATGTGCTGAGATATTTTTCTCTTCTTTCAAGGACATTTTTGAACTCTGTTATGACCATCTCAAGGACAAAGAACTAGCATGGATTTTTTTATATGTATTTTTCCACTTTCAACATAAGGGCCTTTTCCTATGCCCAGGGGAATACATCCTTATCTTTCACAACATGCCCAAGAAAGGTTCCAAAGATAATCCAGAGGCATGAATTAATTCTTAACCAATTGTCAGGCAAAACACCTTACTAGGAGTCGACATACTGTCTTTCCAGGAGAATCCTTGTCCTAGAGCAGAGCATCCCTCGTTGTTCAATATGCGGTGACGCGACTTTGCGTCACTCCCATTGCAGGAAAACAAAATCTATTTAATCTTCTTTTCTTGGTGTCATATATACAGTGACAACACTTCAACCTCAATCTACATATTTTGGTTTTTTCTAATTTATTTTACCTGATTGAATCAGCTGTTTGTATCCTTGTTTGTAACCAGGCTTTAGTTGGCTGCAGAAGCCGGTAGCACTTTGCATCCAGTATTTGGTCTTTGTAGGCTTCTTTCTTTTGGCTTTCCTTTATGCATCCCTGTTTGGAAAGGGTGCTTTCTTCCTCGGGGGAAGATGAAGTACCTCACTCTCTTCTCTCATTGCAATACTTTACCATACATGCAGTAGCTGAGCAGTAGGGATTCCAACAAAGAGAAAGAACGCCATTTATCTGTGAATGAAGTTCTTTGGATGGGCTTATTTTTCCCTGGAGAGATGTGCTTTTTTCCAATCCATCATCCATCCCTCTGTTGTTCAGATCATGGATTCTGACCTGTCCACTTGCAAAGCAGTGGGCCATGTTTTCTGTTGATATAGCTTGGCATATCTCTGTATTTGAGGGGATATGCTGACTGCTGACAGGGCAGGGCCTTGCACAAAACTTTTCTTAGCCCCACAGATAGAGCTGTTTGCCTGGGGTGAACGCAGAGGTGTTCATTTAAAAGTTTAGGAGTCGTGATTCGTGACTCTCCAGAGAGTAACAGATGCTGAAGCATGTGCTTATGTGACGAAAACGGTCCTCAGGAGGTGGCGGACATCTTGCAAACCCACATTAGGAAAGGGACTTGTCCTCTCATTGCTGCCATGGGTTAGAAAGCACTAAAATGAGGAGTGGAAAGATGAACTATGAGCTATGAGAGGAGTTAAGGTTGTCTGTACAACTTTAATCCTCTGCTCTCTTTTATATCCATTAGTGCTTTACCACTCACTAGTTCTCCAAGCAGCTATTTAATGGATTTAAAAAAAAAATCTTAGATGTGCATTTAGCCTATTGCATTTTTATGGAAATGGATGTTACTGAGCATGTAGTGCTGTTAGTGAGAAATGGAGTGCTGCTGCAAGCTGCTCAGAATATCCTATGACTTTTCCCTGCAGTCTTGAGACATAAGTTATACCTTTGTAAGGACCTTTGAATTTCCCCAGTGGTGTAAATAGGCATTAATGTAAGTAAGAATAGAGTACTTTGTCTTGTCTTGCTTATATTTTATACAGCTGAAAGAGAGAGCTGTATTAGAACTGTTGCTTCCCATTTAAATGTCCTGATGGTGAGTCAGATTTTCAGCTAGTTTAAATTAGTGTAATCTCGATGATATGTCAAGGAAACTACCCCAGTCTACTGGCCCTGTATCTTTAAATATTACTTATTTATAGGGCCCAAAACCCCACTGAATTTTATAATTCAAATAATTCCTAAATGAAAATAAAACACTTCAAATCAGGATACATGATTAGTCTGTACTTAGATCATAGTTCCAGCTGTTAGGTTTTTTCACTATGTTTGAACAGGTCTATCAAATATTATCATCCATTATGAAATGCCGTAGTCTGACCTCAAATCAGTTTCACAAGTGACGAAGCTGCTAGTAACCCCTTCTGCAGAGAAGCAAATGACTGGAGAAAGCTGGACCCAGTTGCAAGTGATGCAGAGTGACCACACTGAGGCTTTGACAGCCGGAGATCTGGAAGTAGGGAAATATCAACCTGATGTCATCCAGGATTAAAGTTGTTCCCATTGAGACAGGGCTGCAGTTCCTACGTGGCTTGGGGAATCTATTTGCAGATTTTTAAAACTGGAAGAGTTTGACTCACTATGAATTAAACTGTATGCTTTATTAAAGACAATAGACATCGCTGCACTTTTCCTATTAATTCCTTTTGAAAATAATGCTTTCCTAGCTCTGTGCTGCAGACAGTGAATGGGCTTGAAAAAAGTGATGATTGCCTAAGATTTATATGTAAAGTTTTCTACTCCAAATCTGTTGCCTCAAACGTTCATACTTTTTTGTCCCACAAATTCTGAATTAGGCAATCCGAGCAACATAAATTTCCAAATAAAAGCAAACGGTGCCCTTTCAGCCTCCCCAAAACAGCTCTTGGACAACCTGTGAAGGAAAAAAAAATGTTAATGATGCTTAATGATGCACTGGCCCAAAAATGAAGCTTTCCTGGGTTTGCTGCTGCACAGACTCACTTTTCCGCGATGTTTTGTAGGAGGTAATTTCTGTGCTGGTTATGATTTGAAAGGGCTGGCCCACAAACCAACCTCAATCAAATTGGAACAACATGTCACCAAAGGTCCTGGTCCCATGGTATGTGCTTGGAAATACAGCTCCCCTCCACAGTGCGGAGAGGTTTCTGGCAATTCAGTGAGACTAAACTCAATTTCCATGGTTAGAAATTGCTGCAGGAGCATTTCATTGTGTTGCAGTTGTCCGGCTCTGTATGTTTGTGTGTGTGTGTGTGTGTGCGTGCGCGCGCTTGCATGTCTGTGTGTTGCTGTTTTACTGCTAACAGTTAGGGCAACTCTGGAAGTTTGATTTGTGGACAGAAATGACAAATTTCTGTTAAATTATTGACACAGAAGGGAAAATACTCTTCTCCCTTGAAGTTAACTAAAACCAAATGGGATTTTTTCCCCAAGGGAAAAGTAGGAGTTTACTTACGATGCGTCCCCTCCCAGAAATCTTTCAAATTATACATACTGTACCCGCTGTTTATATAAATATGAATTACATGATTGTCTGTACAGGGTCATTTGTAGTTCAAATGGAAATGCAATGCTGCTAGGCAGAGGCTATGGAGAGATCGAGGGGATCCTAGGATCTGCCATTTAACCCTTTTCAAACACGGTATGTTAAGTGACTTTGAGATCTGCAGGAAAGATTTGGCCTGCTGTGAAATGGAGACACCCTAATTTTGTGGATAAATCTGGATTTCCACGAAGCTTTAAATAAAGAGGGAGAGGCTGGTCATTTCTCATTTACATGGTGGGCTCTGATTGTACATTGTTGTTGATGGTGACAACCAACAGTTTATGCTCTGCATTATATTTGCTTATGTGTTCTCATCCAGCTGTGAAGTTCAAATTTTGCAAGGGATGTTTTCCCACATGCAGGATAACAAATTTGTCAGATTGACCTTAGGGTTGTTCTTTTCCAATTTGCCAGTGATTTCTTTTTCATTTCAGCTAACTTAATAATAGTTGTTTTAAATGTCGTTAAGCCATAAATAAATTGTTTTCTGAACCATTTTCTCTCTGCTGTACCATCGTGTTTCTGTATATCAGTGGAAATACATATTTCTGGCTGCGTGTCTTTCTATCTTTTAAGCTGAGAGTTCATCAAATTTAATTTCACCACAGGACATTCAATCATGTTTTTGCTTTTATTGTCTACATCCTTGGACTACACTTTCTAGTGCCTTATGTCTCCTGCAAATTCTCTGAGGAAACTCAGACAGAATTTATAGAGTTCCCTAATTTAGTAGGTCTGGGCAGTCCAAATATACATAAAAAGTAGGCATGTCATGACTAGTGCCTTGTAGACAAAAAGTTTTGTTCCCAATCTGTTCTGCACGTCCCCCGCCGCCCCCCTCTCTTCCTCCTCCCTCAATTTCATCAGAGTTTTTGCAAAAGCCTTGGAAGCTTTGGGTAGTCTGTGACTTATTTCATCTCTAAGAAAGCCTCCTGTCCACAAAATTTCCCACTGAGATGAAATTTTCTACTGCATATAGAAATTAATCACCATTGGATATGTGTGGTGTCCCCTAAAGACTGTCAGGATCAGGCTAATGCGTATGTTCTGTCTTCCTGAGACCGGGAGTTAGACCGAAGCTCCGGAAAACTGGTTGACATTGATTTGGAGATACTTCTTAGCAAAGAAGGCACGTCATCCAGCAAGAGGACCTGAGCCAGTTCTTCAGGTGACCTCCTTTTGCAGTGTTGGTGGCAGGCAGGGTGCAGGGTTTGTCTAGTGTGTTAAAAGATGTAATTCACTCCTCTGCTCCTGTGGATGGAGTTCTTTCCATGGCGCCTCCTGCAAAGACGTTAGGAGAGCTGTTCCTGCCTCGCAGGGGAATAAAGGCTGACTGCAGAGTCAAACGCTCCTAAAAACAGTGACCTGTACTTTCAGAGCTGGCTGTGGAAGGACTTCTGTCTTACCAAGGAGGTTTGGGACACTCTGGCCTGTTACAAGGACGGAGTGTTGCGCAAGTGGCTTTTTCTGCTGCTGCTGACCTATTTGCTGCCGCATGTCCCATGATCATTCTCCATTCCCTATAAATCGCTTTAGACGATATCAAGGGACATGTTTACATTTCCATTAGCAGTGAGTTTGCCAAAGGCACATTCATAATGGCCTGTTAATAAAAAGCAATGCAGGTGGATAGAGTTTCAGAAAGCAAATGCTTGAATTAGATACACAGGTATCAGTATTGGATTCACAGGTATCAGTATCTATCTCTCTTCACTATATCTCTTCTGGCCTCACCTCAGGTAATGTTAGAGCCAGCAAGGTCAGTAGGCTTTTCCAGTTGAAATGGAAACAGGGCAGTTGTATCACCTGAAATTTGTAGCAGCTTCTCTCACTTGGAGATCACTCTTGGTTTTTGACAGACAAAGCTATGTAACTAATACAGAGGGTTTTCTTCCTGAAAGTTAGTTTTCCAAATGCTTTATTCATGTAATCCTAAGAATCTTAGCCACAATATACTTCCACTGAGCAAAATACCCGGGCTGTTTGAAGCTGTGCATGGATCATTGCAAACAGCATCACACTTCTGTTCTTTCTTTTGCTAAAGGCAGTAAGAAATCTACTGCAAGCTTCTAAACCAGTTTGAGGTTGCCTAACAAAAGGTATAGGCTAGGAGCTGTACACTGTCTTTAAAGTACTGGCCTGCGGAGAATATGGATTGCATTTTGTGACTCTGCTTTCCACCTGTAGAATCTGCAGCGTCAAATAAGAAGCAGGAGTATAAACTAGCTGTGAATTACTTCAGACTGGAAACAGGAGAGTTCCCAGTATCAGAGCTCTGGGATTCTGGAACAGCTTTCCAATAGGAGTAATGGGGGCAAGAATAAACTGACTAAATACTTGAAAGATGAATCATGATAAATTAATCAACAGGACAGTATGAAATGAGTACGCCAGAAGTGTAAAACTCTGTGGGCTGGCCGTGGGACATGATCACACGAGTTATTCCTTTACTAAGTGATCAGTGATGCTGATTAGCACCATCCATTTATGCCTAGTTATCACAGAGATATTGCAATCTGAAATTTGAGCAGAATGGGAGAAATCAAGCCAAGCTGTTAAGCAACATGACAGTCTATCAGTTATCGCTCTCTATCCTTACTGTAGCAACAGGGTTATAGTGCTGTGATACCTAGCCAAAACCATAATGCAGAAAAGAATTTGATTACATGAAGTCAGTCAGTGCTCATATTGGCATTACCCACCATTTTTAGATGACCCCTCTACTCTAATCTTCATATTTTATATAATGGCGTTGAACAACTTCTGCAGCCCAGTATCCAGCCCCCTCTAACACTCCCAGCTCAAACCCATCCTCTCCACGTATTCTTGGGCTCTGAGCCCAGCTACAGTAGCCACGGGAGTGTTCAGCTCAAGTTCTCTGAAATCCAGCGCTCCTTCTCCCCTTTACCATCTCCCTGCAACCCTTCGTAGCCCACCTGGTTCCCTCCAGCTTCAGCCAGGCAGAAATGACAAGATTCTCTTTTTCAGTAAAGAGATGTTAGGAAGAACTAAGGTAGGCAGAAAACACAGAGAGAAAGATCCAGCCTTTTGAAAACGCTATTTGGGCATTTTACAAACATTTTCACATCTGCGCAGTAGCATGCTGAACCTTAACTCTGTCATCTCCTTCATTATTTAACTCTACAGCTTTAATGGAACACTTTTCTTAATGAGCCACAGTAGAAGAAGTAATTACTTTTGGCTGGGTATTTATCAACGGTAATTTAAATGTTGTTTTGTCCTTTGTCAGATTTGTGCATTAATTCAAAGCTCAGTTTGGTTTTGAAGAGTGAATCAATGGGAAAGGTAGTGAGAAAAGCTTCATGTTCATGGACTTTCTTGCTTAGTTTACAAGTGAAAATGGAGTGGTTTTCTATCTGCTAGCACCTAAAAATCAACCTGGGCAGGGAAAGTCAGAGAGGGTTCTGTCTGCTATCTACATGACAACCAGTAACAAAGTCCTTATTATCCAAACTGTGGTTTGTGCACCTGCATTGTCTAAAATAGAGGTTTTCAGCTTGTGATGCTCAGATCTTAGGGACTCCACAGATGGCTTCTAAGCCTCTGTAAAAGTAACTAAGAAAAGTGGGTTTGATGGTAGGCTTAAATTTACTTTCAGAGCTGCACTTTTCCTAATGAGAAAAAAACGCCAACAACCAACTTTAGCAATCTGCAAAAAGAAAAACATTTGTCTAAAGTTTATCCTACAGTCACATGGATGTTAACAGCCAAAAGACTAAGAGACTTCACAGAGCTGTTACTGGGAGAGATGTGGGGTTGTGTAGATGCACCTGAGGATGTATTTGGACTTGCAGTTGTAATTAGCCTGTGTAGGGAAGCTACCGTGTTGGAATTTAGAAATACGCATCTGTTAACTCTTGCTTAACATCAATTAAAACCTTGGCATTGGGTGAATGGTTGTTGGATTGCCTTTTCCCTCATACAGGTCTGATTAAATGGGAGTGGCTCTCATTCAGTTTTATTACAGTGTGTTTGGGGTATATCACACTAGAGCAGTCTCCAGTAAGCTAAGCAAGCTGTACCTGGAAAAACATAAACTGGTCAAACCAAATCCAGGATCAGCGTGCGCAGCTGATGTGCGGTGGCTGCAAACAGAATTACTGCAATGCACAAGCTTGCAAATACTCCAGGTCAGGCACAGGTCTGAGGTTCTGGATGAAACCTTTGCATCCTCCATCCTATTTGTCCAGTGAAGTGTGTTTCTGTGGAATTAGGTTCTTCTATAAAAACAGTATATGAATGTGTGTATATATGTATGTATTTTTTTTTTACATTTCAATGCCATTCTTCCTCATGAAAGTTTTCCTAAGCGGGGGCTGTTGAAAGAAGCAGGTATACAGTGCTGGTGGACTTGAAGTATTTCTTGTAGCCGACCAACAAAGTGGTGCGGAGGAAAGAGCTTTTTGGAGTCATCTGCCTTCCATGGGAGCGCTTTTGAGAAAATGTCTTAGAAAAGGCACATGCTGAATATTAAAAAATGCTGTTACATTCACAGTCTCTTTTGTGTACCTATGCACACACACTGATTTTACATAGGCAAACCGTTTATCTTGCTGCAAATTGCGTTCTTAAGCCTACAGGCATCTGGTTTACATGTGCTCTAGGTTTGCAAACTTAAGGATGCAAACCCATTTGAAAATAAGACCTAATCCCTCATGATTTGCCACTCTTACTTTTCTTTTGACAGCTTTTTTTAATTGACAGCTTTTTAAGGCAAGCTTGAAAAAGAAGAAACCTGACAATGACTTCAGTTAATATAGTGGTAAGTGCAAAGAGGCTGAATTTGAATGGATCTTGAACATGTGCTGGCAATGTTAGCAAGGGACTTTGTTAATATATAGTAATCCAAGATGACTCTAAATTATAATCAGTCAGAGCCGTCAACAGGAAAAGAGATAATTTGCAAATGCTGTTTTGCTGGGTTTGGGAAGGGATGTGAGAAAAGACCATCATTTGGTCTATTCTGCAGTGGACTGAATGAAACCGTGATGCTGCTAAAGAGGCCAAATGTGCTAAAAGTGAAACAAAGGAGAATCATTTATTAGGTCAGTTAAATAGTCTAAGTAATTATTTTGAATATAGTGATAAAAGTATTTTTTCACGTTTGTATTTTGAACATACGAGTTTGCAGTGGCAGTAAGTAAAAGACACCTTTTTAAAGTGCTAAAGTGCTTGTTGCATGGAGGTATGCTCATATACATGGGATTTTCTGAAGTTCTTAAATTGCCTGATTCCTATTTAAATTGACGGGAACTCCTGATGTGGTTTTGGAAATTCTTCTAGTGCCTCACAGCATGTTTGGTCCTTAAATATGTTTAAAAATTCAGGCTAAATGACAGAACTAATATTATTTCACCCACTTATTTACTACCCGAGGAGAATAACTTATAACTTTCCTTTGGATTTGATGTTTATGGCTAATATTCACAGAGGCTTCAGTCACTTTACAGGTGTCAGAGGGTACCAGGACAAGTATCCTGGAGAAGGAGCAGTGGTCCAGTTGGGGTGAATTGGCCATGGGATCAGAGAGAGGAGAGTTAGGAGGTTCTGGCTTCTCACGTGTGAGGGAAGGGGACATCTGGGTCCACTCTTGAACAAACAGAGGAAAACCACAGGCAGCCCAAAACAGGCCCAGCAAGGCTCTAGAGTAAGGGGCAATAGCAGGGAGAAGTTGGGGAAGCAGTTTTTCAGGCTCATTTTGAGGGCAGGCTGTGATTTCAGTAGCTGCTTCTGTTGAACCAGCTCTAGCAGCCCCCAATGCCTCTCTGGCCATACCAGCACTTGGTTTTTCCTCCTGCTCCAGTCCCTCCAGCTCTTGCATCGATTGTATCTTACTATTCTTCTGCAGCTCTTCCCATTCTCTCTACCCTGGAAACGATTCAAAAGCTTTTCTAAATTGAATAGTTCACTTACAGTGCTACCATGACAGAGGATGTTTCATTTATGCAGTTACCGTTAATTTAAATCAATTAACTGTTAATTTAAATTCCACTAAAAGCATACCTAGCAATTGTAACTACAACTAAGAAATATTCTTAAACTTAAATTCTATCACTTTTTTCCAGCAAAAATAGTTTTTGCACAAACAATGAAAATGGAAATTTAAAATTATAAATGCGTTTTATTAAGCATTAGAGCGGGCTGCCCAGGGAAGTGGTTGAATCACCACCCCTGGAGTTATTTAAAAGACAGGTAGACATAGTGCTTAGACACATAGTTTAGTGATGGGTTTTGTCAGATTTAGGTTGATGGTTGGACTAGATGACCTGAAAAGTCCCTTCCAACTTAGGCAATTCTATGATTCTGTGTTTCTATGATAGCTTATCCACAACTAAAACTAAAGGTAACTTCCCATTTTAATAAACAAACAAAACAAACCCTTTATCTCAGTGTTTTCCAAACCACATCCTTTGAAGTCAGAGATATCTGGGAAATCCTGTGAAAACAGAGTGCATAAGAGCATATTATTGAAATATTTCCTTTTGTTGTCCTTGTGGGAAGTATGTTATGGAGAGGGGAAGCTGTGAGATTATGGAGCTTCAGATAGGATGTGCATAAGCAAAGGAAAGCTTGAGGAACAGGGTGTTGGGAAGAGGTAGGGTTCAGGGAAGTGGGTGGAGAGGCTCAGTCCTGCAGACTTGTGCAGCTCCCAGTAGCGGCAGCAATACTCATTCCTGTTCGCCCCTTTATTTCGAGCAGCAAAGCCCGTGCCATTTATGGAAGGGGCCTGGGATGACACAAGAGCTGTACGACAACCACTGGGAAGAACTGGATCTCTGTATCTTCATTTCCTGACTGTTCTTTGGAGAGTGGCATTTTCATAGCTCGTGCGGGTCCTTGACTTTCCCCCCAAGCCAGACATCCAGAGCTCATATCTTCTCCCATGGAGGGATGCTCACCAGCACGTGGGCAGCACTACTTAATAACTGAGTAGTTAATAGCTTCTTACCAAACGTGTATGTATTTGTATCTCATTGGTCATTTACCAGGAAACTTTATAGAGCCTACACCGTTTTGAGACACCTTAAGAAAATATATTTGCTTAAGTGCGTGAAAGGGGAGAACTGCAGGCCGTCTCATATGGAAATCCCCCTGATGTTTGGGAAGTCCTTTGGTGGGAGATAAAGGGAAGTTTTGATTTGTCATTGTTACTACTATTTACTTAGTGTATCTTAGTTGAATTTTCTTTAATTCATGCATGGCTAAACTAAAAAAACACCTTTGTGTTGTCATGATGTGACTGTACTTCACAGCAGAGAGTTGTGCGCTCTGACTTAAGCAGCCAAGGATTTTATTGATGACACTGTAGTATAGTCAACACACGGGCCTCTATGTAAAGGAAGTAGTTAATCAAGGATATATCTAATTATTCATTTGTTAGCAGCCTGGTTTTTTCTAATACTTTCTTGGATGTGAGTTATGGTCAGATATTGAAGATGATGACGACTGTAGGGTGCCTGGGAATACAAAGCACTTTCACCACACTGGCTTCAATATGTTGTCATGTTATAATTATTATAGTTTATTCATTGTCACTAACCTGTTTAAATATTTGAGAACAAAGTGGTGTGGTTATATAAAACTTTGAGCAAGAAAACACAACTCCCAAGATCTCTTTTAAGCGCTGCTGGTGTCATCTGCAGTCCCCTTTGATCCCAACCACATATCCGCATAGTAGCTCTGAGGATCTGTGAACCATTTCTCTCTTTCTCCCTGTTTCAGATTGCGGCTGACGCTCATTAGAACAGTTCAGAGCATCTCTTTGAAGAAACATGGTGGTGACAGTGGCTGATCAAAACCCAAATACTCAAAAACCTTAGGCGGGGGGGGGGCGGGGGGGGAGGAAATCCATATGTTAGGATCTAGTCACAGCTTGAATCTGTTATTGGAGGAAAAATAGGCTAATGCATAGGGCCCTGGTTGGGAATCAGAAAAACAGCATTCAGCTTTCAATTTCCCATCTAACCACAGGAGGACTGTTTCATTCTCCCTGTTCCTTAGTTTTCCAGGTGAAAATGGGTCTTTTCTTTCTCACAGAGGCATTATTGAGTGTTGGGATATTCTGATGATGCTCTGATGATGGTAGTAGCTCAGACGGGGGGTGTGACTGGAGACATGAAGTGTGGATGTCCTCTGGTGTGTGAGTGATTCAGCCCCAAATGATGCCTGTTGGTAGGATGGGGGATGGTTGTGTGCTTGCTGCTTGTGACTCATGAGAGTTACTTTGGTGTCAGAGCAAAGAGCACAATAATTTACCAAGGCACAGAGCAGCCACATGGAAGACAACGTTGACCCTTTGGAGTTATTCGTAGCAACATCAGCTCATCTCAGCATGTAATTATAATACAGCCCTAACCTGGAGAGTTGTGTCCAGTTCTAGGCTCCCTGGTTCTAGAAGGACAGGGAACTGCTGGAGAGGGTACAGCAAAGGGCTACCAAGATGATTAGGGGACTGGAACACCTCTCTTATGAAGAAAGGCTGAGGGACTTGGGTCTTTTTAATCTGGAAAAAGGACAGTTGAGAGGGGATCTTATCAATGCTTATAAATACTTAAAGGTTGGGTGTCTGGAGGATGGGGCCAGGCTCTTTTCAGTGGTGCCCAGTGACAGGACAAGAGGTAACAGGCACAAACTTGAACATAGGAAGTTCCACCTAAACATGAGGAGGAACTTCTTTACCTTGAGGGTGACAGAGCACTGGAACAGGCTGCCCAGGGAGGTGGTGGAGTCTCCGTCTCTGGAGACATTCAAAACCTGCCTGGACGCGTTCCTATGCAACTTATTCTAGGTGAACCTTCTCTGGCAGGGGCGCTGGACTAGATGATCTCCAGAGGTCTCTTCTAACCCCTATCATTCTGTGATTCAGTTATGGGAAAGCAGCTCTTACTCCATGGATTATACAGATTCCCAGCAGGTCTCTGTTTTTCACTTCTGACAAAGTAAAGAGGATGTGAGCTGGAAACTCCTACTCCTGCTGCAGCATTGGCCCAATGATTTACTAATTTACAGCTTCTGTAAAATGCTATTGATGGCAGCAAGTCTACAAAAATGTATTTAAGGGCATAATATGGACCAATGTGGATGCATTTTCAGTGATGGAAGCCTATGAAGGAATGGGCACTGACTGAGTCTAGAAATCCAGGCTGAGCTCATACTGTGATGAATAACTTGGAAATGAGTATCAGATATCACTGGTGGGAGGAAAACACAGAAGTCAACACTGTCATTTGCAGAGTAGTTTCTATAAAATTAACCTAATTTATACATTATTACACATTATGCATAAGTTTTTGCCTCTTCAAATGTGAATCTGAAGGGCAAATACTAAAAAACCTTTCTAATGATAGTGCTGAATTATGCGGAGTGTTCCTGGCACAAACCTAATTCAAAGAAAGAGTCTATAATATCCATACGCTTTTGTTCTTGGAAAGGGTTCCTCTGATTGCCAGTGGCACTGTCTGACTGCCCAAATGAAGTGATCCCCTAGGAGCTTTGGATCTCAGTCCAGGCAGCCAGCCTGGAGTCCTCACCTTGCCAAGCAATGCTCCCCATGACCAAGGTTACTGCTGAATGAAGCCAACGTTACTACTGAATGACCTGCGTAGGAAAATGGGCTTTCATTGTGAGCCTTTTGACAGTGCCACCTTTAAGTCTCTTCTATGAAGACTAGGCTATGCAAAAATATTGATACATGTCATAAAAATAACTTGTCATTTCTATTTTTAGGAAAGGGGCTGAATATTTGTTTGCAGAGTCCAGCCTCCTAGGGCCCTGAATCCAAAACTGAGGCCTTTTGGCCCTTTCGTGATGCAAATGGTAATTTAAAATATACATCTGGCACAGTGCAAAGGGAGAACATCCAACATCTGTCACATTCCATTATCTTGCCTTGCTGCTATTAGGCTATTATTAGTATTTAAACTAAATATATCTTACTGCAGGCTGCTAACCATAATACCTCATTCAAGTACCCATTCCTTTTATTGCCACAAACTGTTCTGAACATCACGTAAATGAAATTGGAACATCCGTTGATGGACTGTTATCATATTTTATTGCTTTATTTTATTTTAAATGGGAGGAAACAAAACTTGCCAAACGTTGTCGTATGGTCTGAAGAAAATGAAATGGATTTCCCTATCGTTTTGTGCGAGGGAAGGGAGTAGAGGCTTTTCTAATGGAGATCAGCTGCAGGCGTTTGGTTCCACACTAACAAGGGCCCATATGCTGTCGCTGGTGTATAGATTTTGTCTTGGGGCTGTAAGACTCTAGAATGACTGCTTTTTTGTTGGCTTTTCTTTTTTGTTTTTTAAACTGTCTTTTATAATTAATTATCTGCCTCCTCTATCTCTTCAAAGCCAAGTGAAATAAAGACATCGTAAGGGACTAGAATTACTCTAAGCAAGAAGTTAGCTTAGAAATGTTTCCCTCCCAAGTTGAACGCTGTGTTTCCACTGGGAGCTCTGCCCAGCAGTTACAAAAAACTGCCCAAAACCTCGGGTAGCCTTTTGAAAAATGAGTCATGTTTTTAATTCACATTGGCACAGATCGCAGCTGCTTGCCTGGGGCCGAGAGTGGTGCCCTTCCCTTCTGCTGCCATGAAAGATGCTCATGGAGCAGTCAGCCTGCATCACAGTCTGGCAGGCACTCATGCTATGTCGGTGCCTGTACATCAAGCAGTGCCCCCTTATGTTCCTAGATCCCAGGACAGGGTCATCCACACGGATGAACACAGTGGTCTCAGGCATTATTTTGGCCCAGGGCAGGTAGCACCATCTCAAATGGTTCCCAAGATGGGTGGCTGCTAGCGCAGACCAGCAGCAATCCTGGGGAGTGAGGGAGCAGTGGTGTGGACTTGAGCCTTCCCTGCCCGGCGGCTCATTCCCAGAGAGCAGTCCTGATGAGATTTAATTTTGAAGCAGGGAAAGTGAGGTCCTGCAGCCCTAGGTGTGTCTTCAGGGGCTGTCCCGCCACCCCAGCTCGATGAGCTAGAGGGTAGCCACAGTGCTAGGCTAGAAATCCTGGGCAGAGCATCATGCTAATGCAACTGTGCAGCTTCTGGTGTCTGAGCTGTGGAGTTCAGAGTTACACTGAATATCTTGAACGTGCCTGGAAATGACCTTTCAACTGCTTGTTTCTGAGGCTGTCAGGTTTTTTGCTGGAAGAGTCCCTTGGCACAGAGTAGAATAAGCTGTTTGAAGTTGACTGTGTGTCAGTCTGACAGCGAAGGACCGGTAAGGTGCAGAGACCTTGTCCTGAATGCGACCATGCACGTGGGGCGAAAAGGGGGATGCGGCTCTGGAGCTGCTGTAGCAGCCCTCCCTTCTTCCCAAAGCTGCTCTGAGCTGAGCTGCCTTCTCAGTGCAGGCAAGGTACTCCTACACACTGCAGCTACTTGGTTTTAAGCTAATCCTATCTTCTAGTTAACATTATTTATTTATTGTTTTACATTATTTATTATAGTACGGTACTTGTTAAATATGAAAACAGTACCAATACGTGAGGGGTGATGCTTTCCGCCCCATGCAAGGCACCCTTTTACATATGAGCGGACCCAGAGCAGATCAGCTGCCCAGGTCCCTCCCGAATGGCTTGCCGGGGCCGTGGCTGGCAAAGGCAGGTCTTGCCTGCTTTTCAGTGCCATGATCGCAAGCCAGCACGCACAGTCGTGCTGACCTGTGTGGGCTTACTGGCTGGAGGGAGCAGTCACACCACATTACAGCCCAACGACACCGAGTTGCTGTGGCTTTCCCAGCTCGAGCATCAAGCATCGGCAGCCACGACCTCTCAGCCTGCATCCCCTCAGGGCTTGGCCAGGTCTGGGCTGCCAGCGTCCCACAGGAAGGATGGAGGCTATGGAGCTTGTGTGAAAGCTGGCCGAGACAGAAAATTTGAGCTCTGCTTTGGGCCAACAGCGCAACAAAGACAAGCCTTGCATTACAGGCGTGCTGTTGCTCTGGAAACTTGAAGCCTCCCATAAGCAATGCAATTACCAGCTGGTTATCACTTTTGCTTCACCAAGGAGGAGATTTTGTTAATTTAGAGAAAGCTAAGAACACAGAAATAGATTTCTTTTACAAGGCTTCCTCCTAATAGCCTTTAGAGAAACCGCATTTCTTTCTCTCTGATCACTGTAGGACCTACCCCCAGAAGGCAAACGTATAAAATCTTTTCTATCAGCCTCTAAACATTTCCTGAAGAAAGAAAAAAGATGATTCTCTTTTCTGAGTTACCTCATCTTGAGCTGGCATGGAGACTTGTTTAGTGCACAGTAGCAGCTGCATCTCTTCTGCTTAAATTGATATACGACTGCCGCTTACCTCAGCTCTTCGCATGACTTGTTAACAAAATGATTATTGCAATGTGCACTTCTTGAATCCAAACATTAAATGGTGTTTGGGAAGAACTCATGTCCTCTTTCCTCCTGGCTGAATTAGTTCCCTTAAGGAAGTAATCCATAAGGCTATTAGCCACGACAGTAAGGACAAGTATTGAAAAATACCCTCTTTGGACGACAAGGGAGTGTTTTGTTCCTGAAGTACGAAAGAAAAGGCTCAGCTATAAGACAATAGGGGTTTTGAAGTTTTTTAAGCTACTACAGTTCTTGATGTCTAAAAATCCCTTTGTAGACTTGCTGTCCTGTGCAGTGTGCCTTTGAGACCCTGCTTTTTCCTAAAATACCTGTGTTTGGGTTGGCACTGTATGAGGTGTCTTTTAAAGCAAATGTGAATGAACCAAGTGTCATCTACCAAATGTCCATAAGCAGCAAAGAACTGTAGGACATGTATTTTATCCCCCAGAGCCTGAGGAGACCACAAGGCAGAAAACCCCTTGGTGGCAGCTCTGCCACAAGAAGGGGGTATGGCGGCAGCGGGGAAGCCTCGTAGATGGACAAGGATGGGAGAAGACATAGAATCAGAGAATGTGTTGGGTTGTAAGGGACCTTTAAAGGTCATTTAGTCCAACCCTAGTAAGCAGGGACATCTTCAACTAGATCAGATTGCTCAGAGCCTCATCGAGCCTGGCCTTGAATGTCTCCAGGGATGGGGCCTCCACCACCTCTCTGGGCAGCCTGTTCCAGTGCCTCACCACCCTCATCGTAAGGAACTTCTTCCTAATGTCTAATCTAAACCTACCCTGCTCTAGTTTAAAACCACTGCCCCTCATCTATCGCTACATCTGCCCACTGCACTCCCTGCAGCTGCCTTACCCAGGAGGGAGACACCCACCGGGGTGGGATGGGTGCGAGGGCACTTGGCTTTTGGGCACGAAACGGCTTCTGAGCCTAATGCAGCAGGGGACGATCTCTGACATTTATTTTTAGAGCGTGCTTAGGGACTTAGAAGACTCGAACCAGCGCACAAATTGGTGAGGGAAAGGCAGCCCAAGTTCAGCCGCCTCTACAATGGGATGCTGCTGGGAACGGCGTTTGTATTTTCAAACTTAAATAATCTGGCAGTCCCTGCTGTGGCCTCATGCTATTTGGGTCTATCCCAATTTTATTGAAAGTGTTGTTGAAAAGACATATTTTGCACACTGGTCAGAGTTACTTTAAATAAGATTTCAGAACTTCTTTTTTGCCCCTAGTTTTGTTCTCTCCAGGATGTTTTCCAGTCCCATTCTGCAATATTTGCTAGCAATCTTAACAGCTGTTCTTTCCTTAATTATTATCATTGGTCTTGCTTCTTTATTTTTTGGGGTGTTTTTTGTGTTTTTTGTGTTGGTTTTTTTTTTTGTTCCAAAGCAAAAGGCGACAACCAGGCCCTTGTATCACAAAAATACACTTTTTCCTTTGTCTGTATAAAAATGTATGCTATCTGAGGGAAAACATATGAACACCATCCTTATCATATTGAGATAGAAATTATTTCCCCATTCTAGTACCTGGCTAATGCAGAATCCTGCACTATCTTGGGAGCTTTTCCCCCTTCAAGAAAACATGAAGAGTTAAAGCAGAAACTCAGGTGTGTGGGGCATACAGCATTATAATGGATAGATTGTTTGGATTAAAATCTTCCTAAAGCTGTGAAGTGAAGCCCCCATTTGATAACGCATGGCACATTCTGAAGTTATAAATAGTATTTGAAACAATTAATGTTTTTCCAGCTTTATGGTTTCTTTACCCAGTTGCAATGGCTTTTATGAGCTCGTGGAGCTCACTGTTTGAGATACCCACTGGCATAAGGGCAGAAATTGTAGCTCCTACAAGCTTTGAAAGAGCTTCCAACGCTTGAAAGAGGGCTCTTCTGTTAATTTAGACCCTTCTGTTAATTTGCCAAGGTTTAAAGCCAAACTGGCCTAGCAGGAAAGCTTTCTGCTTCCGTGCGGCTCTTTGCACACAGAACAAACATAAATTAATTGCTGAACAAAAATGTAAGACAGAGTTAGGGTTACTAATACATGTTTATTAACTTAACGCACTAGAACATAAACCCAGATCAAATATTTGAAAATGGAGAGTCTGGTAAAGATCTACACATGGACTTCCCTTTACCTCTTCATCTTTTCACAACCTTAACCTATCATATAGACATTCTGGCATCCATTCACTATATCTTATGTGACCCTAAAGGTCATGACCTACCTGATAAAACCACACTCTTTCAGTTCATCCTCACATTATGAGTAATCCCAAATTATACGAGTTTAATTTTCTGTGCTCAGTATGCCAGACAACGTACATGGAGGGACGTCAGCTGACAGCTCGCTGGCCGACACCAGCTGAAGATGGCGTGAGGACCTCTCCTCCTCTCATCGTCTCTCTTTGCAGCATTCATGTGCTCGCAGCCAGGTACCTCTCTAGTTTTCATCATTCAGAAGAAATTTGGTCCTTTCTCTGAGACCCCACTGGAGGACACAAACTCGTGTCCTCGTGTTGGCTAATATATTTCTGCATTTACTGGCCTTTCACTTATTCTTTATATGTAGAATTGAGATCGATGTAATGGCCTTTCTAGTTTACTAAGTCTAATTCACAGCCTGTACAGAGCAGATTTTGCTGTTTCCCTTTTATAGCCAATGATTTACTTTCCTCAGCTTTAAACAGAAAAGGCATTACTAGCAAAAATAAAATGAAAAGCAAATACCATGAAAAGACTCAGAGAAAATATGTTAATGATGTGATATATTAATATTTATTTAATTGCTGCCATTTCAGGTCAGTTTCCCTTAATACTTGATATTGTTGACTTCAAATATACTTTAAGCTATAATTGTTCGCACATAAGTATATCCTTGATAGGGTGGAGATGGTGGCCAGGGTTGGAACAGAGTCGAAATTGTTTGTGAAATGCATACTGGGACTTACTTCACTTTTAACTGTTTGCTTTTGCAAGGAGAGCGGTGCAGTCATGTTGTTGAATTAACATTTATAACCATTTTTTAAAGGGTTCTGATCTGAGAAATCATCATGGTGTATTTTTAGATGAGATTTCTGAGTAAAGAAAGTAGTGGTTTGGTATGTGCAAATAAGATGATGTTACTATTTTTCAACTCCCTACTTGCAGTGGAGAAAGTAAGTTCAGTGAGTGAAAGGAAAAAATCGAGCTTTCATAGCAAATACTGTTTTTAGCCTGCTTCGATCTTTGAACTAAGATTATACTCAACCACTCTTTCCCATTTCACAAGCAGACCTTGGAAGCCAGTACACTAAAATTAGGAGGCATGTTTGCATTTTCAGCCTCTCCAAGTGCAGCACTGAAAATAGTCCGTTCCAGCTATGTCATTATTGTACAACACAGCGTTTGGGGGTTGGCTTTTTTTAGAAAGCAAACGTCATTCTTCATTACTTACCGCTCTTCCACGTTGCTTTAAAAAAAATACCTGCCTTTGCTTGGCAAAACGAGTGCAAAGACAGGAGCCGCCCTGAACTGCAGCGTCCTCGCTGACCCTGTAAGGGCAGGAGCCTGGGTTTGTCGCCGGCGCTTTGGCAGCCGACGGTTCAGCTGGAGGGAAGGTGGGAACGCCAAGTTATAAAAGTCAAATGTCTTTTCAGGAGGTAGAGAAAGGGATCCCTAGAGTAGTAAGTTCTATGCAATATGCAAAAGTATGTTATGAGTCCTGAAAAAAATTAAATTCTAGGTGTGCGGTTCTGCTAGAGTCGTGGGATCCTGGTACCTGGGATGTTGTACATCTAAAAGCATTGACAAAGGTTTTGCCCCATGAATCCAGATGAGATGGTGTATTTTAAGGCATAGTAATGGAATGTCTCTATTTTTTTTATTTGGTTGTTTTTTCATTCTGAAAGCTTCCAACTAAAGTTAAATTACATTTTTACCGTTTTGGCGCTTCATGTGCCTGTAACTGCTCCTCACAACTTGTGCATAAAACAACCGAAAAACCTAATTTGCTTAAATAAGAGCGAGGAACCATTTGCTAAATGAAGACAGCCGAAACCCCAACCAATCCTTTGTGACTAGGAACAGGTAGCCCAGCTTTTAAGTGCCTACAACCTAAACACTGGCACCGCCAGAAGAAATTAACTGCTGCAGTTAATCCTCGCTGGCACCACGCCGCGCCGTGGAACGGGAGCCCTGTGGGGTACGGGCTCTGTTCACGGCAACACGTTCCCCACAAAGCACTGAGCAGGTGCGGGGTTTTTGAATACAGACTGAAGTTTACCTTACGGGCAGAAAATTAAATAAGGATTTTTCTGGAGGAGGTAGGAGACCTCTTTGAATTATTAGTGGTTTTTGGTTTTGGTTTTTTTTTTATCATTTATTTTAGAGAAAATCTAAAAAAAAGGTTTTATTGCTAACTTGCCAACGAGGAAAACTTCCAGGAATGGACCCGAATTTCTGCATTTTGCCACCAGATGGCCGTCACGAGCAGGGAAAGTTGCTGACCTGAACGATACCCTGTACCCACTGCATTTTTGACGATATTACAGTGAAAGTCTGAGTGAAAGTAAATGTGAACGCAGAGTTTTGGATGGCGGATATGCTACGAAGCCTCCTTGGCAAGTGGAAAGTTCTGCCAGTAGCAACTACAATATATGTTTAATTTACTTTTAAAAAGGTGCGTGTCAGCCTGCAGCAGTTGCTGAACACTGAGCCTTTGCGCTTCTCCAGAAACTTATGTCTTCAGCTCTCCTCCGAAGTCCTATAATCTTTTGCAGAAACTTGCCCTTCCAGATGGCAGGAATATCTGAAATCTGTCGCTGTAGGTGACCTCTGTAAGAAGGCTTAATTCTTTCACCCCTCAGCGAGTTGCTGAGTGACGCAGTGACTTTCCTAGGTCTGATAACGTTTGCTGAAATCCACAGTAAATCATTCACATCTACAGGTGAGAGGCATTCCCAGGGATAAGCAGTGTACTTCTCTGGGAAGCACTGCTGAAAAAAGTGAAAGACTTAAGTTAAACTTAACAAAAGGTGCAATGACTTCTTAGGGAGGGTGTTAGCTTCCTAGCTGCACACAGGAACTGCATTCAGGATAAGGTAACTTAACAGGGAAATACTGGAAGGTTTGCTGTGTGTCCCTGTCCCCAGATGGCATCAAATTCAGATGCCCAGATGCTGCCAACTGTTATTACAGGTGCTATTTCTTGCAGTAACCCATATGCAAATGGCAGTATTTCAAATATTTTTCTTTCAGAATAAAAACATATAGATGATACACATTGAGCATCTGAGGAGCAGGAACACCCCACAGCTGCCCTGGAGTTTAACAGTCTGTTGCTAAATGTGCGCCATCTCTGCCTGACTTCAAAAGGAGCTGGGGACACTTCGGATGGAAGGGATCATTCTTCAGAGATAACAGTATAATGGGACACTTCCCTCTGTCGCTGTCAAAACAGGAAGCAGAGGCTACAAAGCTCTACTGGAGACAGTGACATGAACTTCATCCAAACAGGCTCAGAGACTGGGAAGTGAATGGCACAGAAGTGGCTCTTCCCTCACCACCTGCGGGATAAATACCTGCCTGGGAAATCTCCCTCACTAACATCAGGGCTCCTGTGCTTCTTCCCAGGCTCCAAACGTCCCTCCTAAGGCAACTATAAAACACCTCCTTGGCGGGCTGGGAGGGATGCAGGACAGCTTGTGCATCAGGCTCTCCTTCTGGGAGCCTGGGTTTTCCCAGCGGGATCCCACCTCACAGAAGGAGAGGGGTGTTGCTCACCTCCTCTCTGGGAGTGAGCCCTCCTCTCCCTGTTTAATCAAGCCAGCCCCATCGTGCTAAGCTGAGAAAAGTGGATAAATGAATCAGCAGAACAGAAGTTTCCCTGGACATTGCCTTCCCCACTCCTTTGGGGATGATGCAGACCCCTTTCATGAAAGTAATGGGGTCCAGTATAGCAAAAGGAGAGTGTTGGGTCCATGCTGCCACATGCACCCTCACTTCCAAATTCTGAGTGTCTTCACAAACTGAAAAAGAGGGGACAGTTGCAAAAGCAACTTTCATGCTCTTCCCTCCCACGCCCATGATATCTATCCTTAAATCTCCTTAAAGATGCATTTTTTTCCTTCTAAAACCAGCTTTTGAATGCCCGGTATTAAGGTGTTCCTTGACTGGTGCAGTTAAAACACCCATCTGTAACCTTCCTTTAACATAAGTGAATGCTCGGTGTAACCTCCACTTCTGAAAATAACATATTCTGTCTTGAATAGTCTCAGCTGTGTCTCTGGGAAACTGACTATGAGCTTATTGCCAGATTCTGATTCTAATAAAGTTAATGGAAATTTTGCCAGTGACTTCAAATGGTCCAGATATTATTCTCAGGGCCAACTCCTATGAAATTATCCCAGTTCAAACCCAGAGCAATTGCACTGATTTCAAGCGGGGCTAGCCTGGATTTAGTCATCCAACCCGAGAAAGATCCATGAAGTCAGAGAGCAGCATATGGAAGAGCTGCTTCTCCTTCAACCTAACAGCGGTTATTAGAGTGTTTTGGGTGGTTGGTCGTCCCGTATCTCCCCCCCGCCTTTTATGAAAGGGCTGAAATCACAGCTGCAACCTTAGACCTTCACTGTAGGAAGGAGTATGTTCTTTTATACCAGTATAACCAGTTTCACAGTGCAGACTGGTACTTCATCGATCAGGGCTGGCGGGGGAAACCCGTACCGAGCCATTTACCAACGCTCCGTCCTCAGTTGTGCCAGGTATTCCAGAAAAAAAGCTGCAGGATGCTGCAACCCGTTAAAATTAACTGTGCGACTTTTTGAGATTTGGAACAGGTAGCAATCCACCAATTTTCAGGACAATTAACCGACGTCCTCTAAGGGGTGGGAGCAGGAGCGGGGTGGCCAAAATCCTTCTTTTTTAAAAAAAAAAAGAGAAACAAGCCCGCGGAGACGCACGGCTAAGGGGGACCGCCGCTCCCGCGCACCAAACCGGTGACAACCGACGGGGCCGGCGCTTACCGAACCTGCTCCGTTATCCGTCCCCCTCCCCTTCCCTCCCGCCGGCTCCCCCCCCGTCCCCCCCCGTCCCGCCGCGGGGCCGCGCTACCTGCGCCCTCGCCCGCTCCCCGCCCCGGAGGAGCGGCCGCCCGCCCCGCCGAGAGGCGGGCGCGCTGGTGATTTGCCTTCGCCGCCAGCAGCCCCGCTCCGGCCAGCCCGCGGGGACCGGGGCTGCAGCCGCAGGAGCCGCTCGCTCGCTCCCTTGGCGGGGCGGGGAGGGAGGGAAAGTTTGCTGCTTTTCTTCTTCTTCCTCATCATCCTCCTCCTCCTTCTTCTCCCCCACCACACGCAGACCCCGCGGCCCGGCGCGGCGACCCCGGGCAGGGGCATGGCGAACTGAGCGGTCGGGCCGGGCCGGGGGGCGGCCCCGCCGCACCTGAGCGGCGGCGGGGAGGTGGGCTTGCACCGCGGCCATGCGCGGCGGCGGGGGCGAGCGCTGAGCCCCACCGGCCTGGCTACCCCCCGCCGGCCCGGGCGATAGCCGCCGCGGGGGGGTGGGGGGAAGGGGGGCTGGAGGGCGGCGGGGAGCCCCCCGGGGAGAGGGGGAAGCAGGGACCTCGCCTGCCTCCGCCCGGCCGAGCGCCATGCCGCGGCGGCTGGCCTGGCTGTGCTGCTGCTGGGCGCTGCTGAGCGGCGCCTGCCGCCCCGCCGAGCCCGCGATGCCCGCCGAGGGCGGGGAGCCGCCGCCGCCCGCTGCCGCCTCGGGCTTCCTCTACCGGCGTCTGAAGTCGCACGAGAAGCGGGAGATGCAGCGGGAGATCCTCTCGGTGCTGGGGCTGCCCCACCGCCCGCGGCCGCTGCCGCGGGAGCCGCCGGCCCCGCCGCCGGGGAGGCTGACGGCGGCTCCGCGCTTCATGCTGGACCTCTACCACGCCCTGGCCGAGGGCGCGGAGGGCAGCGCGGGCGCGGAGCCCAGCGGCCGCCCGCCGCCCCCCGCCCCGCCGCCGCCGCTGCCCAGCTCGCAGGACAGCGCCTTCCTCAACGACGCCGACATGGTCATGAGCTTCGTCAACCTGGGTGAGTGCCGGGGGAAGGGGGGGGCGCGGGGTCCCTCCACCCACCCAGTCCGCGGACACCCGTGTCCCGCCGGGGCCGCCGCCCGCGGGGAAGGAGGCGGCCGCTGGCCGGGGAGCGACCGGCGGGGTCGAGGGACGGGATCCACCTCGGGCTGCGCGGGTTTTGGCCGGGAGGGCAGCTCGCTTTGGCGAAGGGCAAAACCTCCCATTCGCCCTCCCCCCCCAAAAAAAACCCAGAACGCAAAACCCGAGGGGGGGGCAAAAGAGAAAAAGGTGTATTATTACGTTTTTTAATAGTCTTTTTGTCCTCGTTATGATGATAGCAGTCAGAGCCCATCGTTTGGGATTAAACTGTGGTTCCCAGGCCATGCCGGAGTGCAAGTTGTGTTCATTCACTCCGTGCAAGGTCCATCAGGGCACAGATGCCTTCAGGGCTGGAGCAAAGTGTCCCACGCTACTCCACGGTGTCCCTGTCTCCTCAGAGGGGGTCTGAGCTGGTGTGATGGTGAATATGTGACTCCGTGTAGGATATTCTTGGTGATCGAGCCAGCAAACGTGATAAAAATCTGTATCGTGGGACTCTTGAAATAAATTCTGTTAGACGTCAACCTGCTCTTCAAACAAGTCATGCTGTCAGTGTGTTACTGATTTGAAGGGCTCCGAGGTGGGCATTTCAGTGGGAAAGCCATTAAGCTTTTTACTTGAAGGAGCCCCGAATACTAGGCTGCAATTATAAGGAAACAGTGTAATTAGATTCAGCCTAATGTGGAGAATGAAAATATTTCAGTTGGCAACTTGCAGTTTTTTTTTTTTTTTTTTTTTTTTTTTTTAGGGAATTCCTGTGAAGCTCAAGTGTCTTAGCCACTCGGCTGAAAACTGTGTCTGTTCACTAGTGCTTCCAGAGCTGTGCACCAGAACGATGACACCTGTGAACAGCTTGTCTTGTTGTTTGTTTTTTTTTTTTTTTAAAAAAAGCAAATAGTTGTGCATTTCCTCATCTCGAGCAGTGCTAAGTCACTGCAGCGGGAAGCTACCAGCGCCGGTAGATGTGCTCAATAGTTTTGTACCATGGTGTATATACATTTAGAACAAGTTTAGCTCTAGTCCCTAGGGCTTGGGTGATTTTTGTACCTGGTGGGTCAGAAGCGCCGTGAATGTTTGTTGGAGGATTCATCTATGTTGGAATCAGGGTGACTTGCAGCTCCTGCAGCCACGGCAGAGCTGCTCGGGGCAGGCAGCCCTGACAGCAGCGCAGAGCCCCTTGGGCTGTGCGTGCTGCCTGTGTAGCTGTCAGGGTCTCAACCTTCTCGTTTAAAATTATCTTGAGGGTGTTTAGGTGGTGCTGCCGTCTCAGAGCTCCAATGCTTTTGATTGAGACATCCTGAAATCGTCCGTCAATGAAGCCAGCGTGATCTGTGTCTAGCTCGCACCCTGGGACGCAGGAATACTGTATGGGTTTCGAGTCCAAAGGGCAGCTGCTTCTGTGCTTCTCCCCTCCCAGCTTCCCCAAGCCTCTCTGTCCTTTGAATACACAGAGCTGCCGCCGCTCTCTCTGTTCTTTGCATTGGGGACTTCAGGACCTGTACTTGGAGCTATGAATTTAAGAGGCAGCTGTAGCTGTCTGTAAGCAATCCCCATAGCACCTTTTATTTAAAGGATGCGGAGCAAGGTGCTTGCGAGGGGCTGGGCGATTCCCAGAGGAGCTGATTTTAGGGAGAAATGTGAGCATGTGGCGCTTTGGAAGGTACTTAGTCACCTGCTTTACGAAGCACCAGGAGAGTAGTCTTAGACAGTATGCCTGAAAGTATTTGTTTCTTCTGAAAATAATAAAAAGAAATGCACTAGTATGATTCAAATCAGTTCTGATAATTTGGATCTAGACACTTATGTAACAACAAGGAAAATTATTCATGTAATGTAGTAAAATAGCACGATTGAAATGCTAGTTATGAGTCTCAGGAAGTATGAATCAACTGCAGAAATTTCTCATCACCTTCCAAGTTCCGAGTCATAAACCATAATGTCATTTAACGTGATTGTTTGTTACCAGAGGGTTGGCAAATCGACGGGCTGAGGCCGGACAGCTGTTTGGCTGTTTTCTGTAGCTCCTCTGACATGGCAGGGATTTTTGGTGTATTGGCATTTACTTTTCCACTAAACAATAATTGATGCCAGAAAATTAGAGGAATCCTAGAGCTATATTGCAATATAGAAACCAAAGGTGTGATGGGAGAAAGCTAGCCTGTGATCTGTCAAAGTGGCTTATCCAATGTAGGCTAGAAAATGCAGTAAGAGATGGTGGGATTGCAGCAGAAAGGAAAGACTTCCTGACCTCAAGGACACTGACTATTCCAATGAAGTGTATGCCAAGCAATCCTGAAAACCCACAGCTGGAGTCTCCTTATAAGCAGACATGGCCAGAATTGTTTTATTCGGGTTTTCTTCACGTGATCAGACCTGTAATAACTTTGGCTTGGTTAAAATTGGTTTCTGAAGAGTTTTGTCAGTGTTCAACCTTAAAGACTTCTCTTTCCATTACTGAAGGGGCAGCTGCCAAAGAGACGCGAGGGGCCCTTGCTGCTCTCTCGGGATGAGGAGTGTACGGCATTACACGGGTGTACCTGGTGCGGGTTGCCCTTGAAGATGCGTGCGGCTGCGTGGGTGTGAAGTCAGTGTGGGTGGCCACGGCCACCTGTCTTCAGGTGCTGATATCGCTTCTGCTGCAGCCCACAGCCAGGCAAACATTTGATGATGCATCTGGTTGTGCTGCAAAGCCATCGTCTAGGTCAGCTGTGTGGCGAAGGCCTGCTTTGTCACGAAAGTTTGCAGGTGTGGATGTTCTTTTAAAAGTGCATTTATTTTTTCCAGCCCCGTGGCCCGAAAAGACTCAGTAGCTTGTAGTCACTGCTAATTTTAAATGTTCAGTGCTCCAGCCCTTCCTGACCAACAGACGTATTCCTTCAGTCTGGGGATACAGCAGATGTGTTTTCTGTCTGGGGAACGTTGTGTTTCTATATGTGCTCAGGGTACAAGTCCTCCTTGTCAAGGTCTTGCAAAGCTGAGGGACTCTGGGGAGGTCTTGGATTATTCAGGCAGCACAGGCTCAAAGGTGATGTCCTGGGAGACAGCTTCGTTTTTTTAAAAAAAATTAAAAAATGGGGGCACAGAGGTGTGGCAGTTCTCCACACTCAGGGACTTGCTGTCTTGCAGGGAGGGCAAGAAACATCAGTCTTCAAAATGTAGAGTTTGGGATCTTGCCTACCTAGTGAAGTCTGCACTGTAGTATGGACTTGCAAGGTGCGGGTGATAATTCCCAGAGGGGCTGACTATAGGTGAATTTTGAGTGTCCAGAGTTTCTAGGAGACGCTTAAGCACTTTGGTTTTATAAAGCACCCAGAGAGCAGTAGCAGGGAGTAGAAATAAGTGTTTGTTCCCATCACAAGTAAAAACACACATAAGATATAAACAAGTTTAGATAATTTAGATAATAAATTTCATTTATCAGGTTAGGTACCCTCGGTAAACCTGGTCCCTAGTTTGGGAAGGTGATCCTAAAAGTGTCTATTTTGGGTGTTTTCACTTGGATGAGGCACCCAAAAAGTGCCTGTTTCTTTCCATTTCCCACATAGGAAGTCTGGCTGTCTAGCGCAGACGGGAACATTTGCGTTTTAGATTTTTCTATTTGGGATTTATCAGACTAAGCAGGGTGCTGAACTTCTGTGCCAAGGGAAGGACTGTACAGCAGGGTGGTGGTACTGGGGGGAGCGTTGTGGGCCAACGGGTGTCCGCGTGAAACTGGTCATCTCCTTGGGACCATCCTTGGTATAAATGTAGCACCGGCATGTCTTGACAGTGCTATTGGGAAAATAACATCTATTAATGTTTCCTGTTTGGCTAATGTACCTTCCTGGTGGCACCAGATAGGGTTATCTCCTCTTTCTCCTCGCAAAACAACCTGGGGTTAGTAGGGAGGTCCTTCTTTGTGGCAGTGGCGCTGGGCTGACAGCTGGACTCGGGCAGGCATCCCTGTATTTTGCTGCCAAGGCTGTTGTAGCGAGAAATGTATTGAGTTCCTCATGATAAACCCCTTCTCCCTCGGTCAAGGGGGATGAGGAGAGAGGGGTCACTGCTCGAACCAAACTGCAGGGTAGGGCTGGGGGCTGTGGCAGACCTGAAGTCTCCCTGGTCTCCTCTGGCTTATCAGTGCTGGTGTGAAGGGGAGCTGCTCTCCAGCCCCGCTTTCGCTGGCTGATGGCTTCAGAGAGTTGTGTGTGCCGTGTGTAGCAGCAGAAACGAGACTCTCGAAGACTCTGTTACTTTAACTGTGGCCAGAATTATTCCCCGTATAATGGAAGGTGCTGCGGAGCAATCCTGTGTTAAACTGGGGAAGAATCTTGTCTGGTCCTCACCCGTGGCTTTCTATTCTAGCATACGCACCGAGGTGGGGAAAAAAGCCACGTGCTTCCCACAAGAAAAAAACAAGGAATCCAATGACGGTCTTTGTGGGTTTCTGCTATGACCCAAATCTGGGGCTGTTGACAGCTGGAGAGCTGTGCAGGAAAAGTCTGAACCCATCAAACCCTCCAGGGACAAGGACCGTAAAAAATGTGCTTTTGGGTTGTGGTACCTGGTTGTCCACAGTATCGTGCCTTTTTGTAGGAGACAGCAGTGTGGATTCACTGTATCTCTGAGCGGGTTTTCCCCTTTCAGCGACAAGACCCACAGGTCTCTTGGGAGGTCTTCAGGCAAAAGGGTGAGGGGAAACCCAGCTGTTTGCCAGGCAGTCCTGCAGGCAGCCCCGAAGCTCTTTCACGAGATTTGAGTTGGGACCATGGTGAAAAGCCTCTTTTATCTTTGAATCCCAGAAACCCAGGCAATCTCTGTCTTCCCTGCAAGACTTCAAGCATCTGCTGGGGCAAGAGTGCTCCCTTTCGGTGCAAGGGAGCTGCTCGGAGGTCAGTGCAGGGTTCGCTGTACAAATGCTGTCTCTCCCCTTGCCTATATAGCAGCGTCTTACGGATGCGATGTCTTCCAAACAGGCTTTTCATCTTTTTGGCAGCCGTCACCTACCACATTTCCTTCTAGGAATGATCTTGCACAAACCCATGGCAAGCACTTAGGCGCAAGCAGTGATGCCTTCGCTCCACATGGCTTTTCACGGGAAGGAAGCGGCGCTCTGGCATCCCCACCTGCATTTCGAAAGCAGGTGAATTTTTTCATCGGAAACCTTTGATCAGCCCACCTGTCTCTTTCATGGTATCATGCATGGTGTCAGGGGATACGAAATTAGGCAACCAAGATGTATCAGGGAAGTTGCATGATTATATTGACGGGACCGTACCGTTCATACTGTCATCCCATCTGTTTATACTCTTGGCCACATGTTGTAAAGGTCAAGACATCTACTCACAGGGAATAACTGGAGTGTGTGATGCTGCGGATCTGGCTGTGCTGCCAGCTGGCTGCGTACAGCCTCGCGCTCTCGGCATGCGAGTAGCGTCCTCCACGTGTGTCCAGAGCAGGCCAGTATTAGAAATCATGAAGCTGATGATGGGAATGAGTTTACTGACTTCTGCCAAACCTTGTATACCGGGCTTCGATGCCAAGAGCGATCCCAAGTGTGGGAGAGCAGCCTTACATTTGCTGTTCAACTGATGCAGCTCAAGGTCCTCATTTATGTCATCTCCTTGAAGCAGTCGTTGCTTGCGAGCTGCCTGCTAGCGTGCAGCTGACTCACGACACGATTAAAGAGAAGGCAAATGGTCCTTCGATTGCTCTCTGCCTGGCGTTGCTTGTAGAAGTCTCCTCCAGACTCTGCATTTGAGGGACTGCAGTCATCCTTCTGCCGTTGGCCGGGAGCCCTGGAAGATGTGTGGCCCCCGGCGAAGCTGCTGTTCAAAATCTGCGCTGTTGAAATGAGTGGAGTGGGTCACGTTTGTGTAAGCAGTTCATCCAGGTCGAAGTGTCATCTGGGCTAAGCTGCTGGAACCAGACCGTGTGGCATGAGCAGGATGATTCCCTGTCTCGTGAAAGCTTTTCAGAGCTTGAAAATGTACTCTGTCTTAAATAGGGGGGAAATGTTGAAGTCTGACTTAGAACAATAAAAAGTGATTGTAAATGGAAAAAGTTAGCATTGCCAAAGCAGTCTTGATTGATTCAAGTCAAATTTTTTTATGTGTAAATAACTAAAAAGTTGCATTTTGAAATGCAGACCTAGGTGTGGGGTTGGTTTGTTTGGATTTTTTGGTAAAAATAAAAGCAGCACTTCCTAGCTCTTTTCCTCCAACAAAGTTGAAACTAAGCCGCTCCTTATAAAAAGGTTTTCTTCCAGATAAACATGGCTTCATCAGAAAATCCCTTGGGCAGCTCTGTCGTGGATGTCTTGTGCTGAGCTCCAGCAGGGGCTTCTTGCCGCAGGCTTGTGCCTCTGCCGAGGAGCTGCGGGTCCCTGCTGGGACCAGCCTGGTGCATCACAGTGGTGATGCTGTCTTTCGTATTTTTAAATATAAACTTTTAAGTGGTGTTTATGATTTAGGAGGAAGGAAGGTGGTGTTTAGACTTTCCATGCCGTGGATGCATGATTCTTTATAAGTCATCTTGCCTCATTGGTAACTTGGGGGGAGTTAGAGGAAGATACAAGTTACTTGGGATGTAAACAGTCCCATCGTCTGTTCCTGCTGTATCCCAGCAAATGCACAGTAATGCGCTTAAGTACAGTCCAGCTACTAATAATTTAGCATTTCCATTTGACCATTTATATAGTGGTGTGAAACAGAGAGCAAACAGTATCGCCTGAATGGAAAAAGGGCTTGTGTTTGAGAGATTCGTGTTTGTTTTAGCAGGAATCTGAGCCTGGGAGACCGAGGTTAAGGACCAGAAAGTCTTTCTCTGGGCACCTGATTCTTGGAGGATGGTGTTGGGTCATACCTGGGTCCCCTATTTGATGGGGCACTGGTTGTAAACGGAAAGAGGGTAGGTTTAGATTAGATAGCAGGAAGAATTTTTTCACGATGAGGGTGGTGAGACACCAGAACAGGTTGCCCAGAGAAGCTGTGGATGCCTCATCCTTGGAAGTATTCAAGGCCAGTCTGGATGGGGCTTTGAGCAGCCTGGTCTAGTAAAAGATGTCCCTGCCTGTGGCAGGGGGGTTGGATCTTTGAAGGACTGTTCCAGCCCAAACCATCTGTGACTCTTAAGTGTGGAGAGGACGTTTTGGACTGGGATTCTCCAGCTGTGGCATGCCAAGAGTGAGGGGACGTGTGAAAACTGGTCAGTGGGTTGTTTTTTTCCACCTTTTTTCCAGTCATGTCTGGCAGAGGAGGAGGAGCGGTGCCTCCTGACGACTCCTGCGTGGCTGCAGTGCTTGCAGCAGGGGTGGCCAATGCCATCACCCTGAAGAGGTGCCCGCTCCCTGGGGAGCCCTGTGTCCCTGTGCGTTGCACCCAGAGCAGGTTCCCAAGGTGGTGGCTTTGGCGAGGGCATGGGGCTGCAGCTGCCGCAGGGCTGTTGCAGGCAAAAAAAAAGCTTAAGGAAAGAAACCGAGCCCCTGCGGGGTTGCAGGGGTGTTTAATGCATCGCGCTGGACTTTGGTTCCTAAAACCTGCTATGGATCGGAGCTGGTATTGCCTGAACTTTCAATTACTTAGGCTCCCAGGCAAAGAAACAGCATCTTAGGGTTGGGTGGATTTTTGGGGTGGTTTTGTTTGTTTGTTGATTTATTTTTTTTTTAGCAATGGCATGAGGTAGTTTTTGTTTTGTTCTTAAGGGCATAAAGATTTTGACAGCACTGCCTGCAGCTCTTTTTATTTTACATCGCAGTGTTCATCATAGCACAATGACAGAATTGAATCAGTGGTAGCAACAGTGGGAATTTTTGGCAAAAAAGGATAACGTAGACAGAGCCGAAGTGTTCTGCTAACTAAAACAGTAGCTGTATTTTCAGAGAGCTAGACATGACTGTTTTGATCCAATGTGGTGTTAATCACAAGAATACATAACCGCTTTCCTATGAACTTTCCCCTTAAAAATATCCAATGATATCACCTGATGTTTTGCACGAACGCTCAGTATAACCAGAATTCGGAACAGCTGGCTCCATATAAACTTGGAATATTCATAGGTCAAATATTAGTGTATAAATAAAAACATTTTGAAAATGAAAACAGAAGCACAGTATTTGAAACATACTCGGCGTGCAGATGTACTTCATGGCTTGAATAGCTTTACAAATTAATCAGGACAGTGTTAACGCTTGTTCCGAAGAAGTCAAATTTCCCGATAATAAATGAAAAAGTGGTTTTCAAACAGTATTCCAAAGATGTGTTATCCCATGTATTTTAATGGTCGTTTGCAGTATGAAAGACGTATGAATTGGCTATTTGAAGCCCCCTTGTAAATAAGATGTATTTGACCAAACCAAGATCTTACCGGTGGCAAATGAAGAGTCACAGTGCTGTATTTAAACCCTGCACACCAATGTTGATGGTGCGGTGCACTGCTGTATGCAGGTGCCAGAAGCAGTATTCTTATCTTGTCATTCACTGCATTGCGTTCGCATGGCTTATACGGTCAAGGTATTAGACACTCTGTTTATACAAGGGCTAAGGAGTGACATAATGTCTATTGAAGCACAGGCATTTAGCTCCACACCAGGCCACAAGGAGCACTTAAAAAATGAGAACAGATTAGAGCCTGTGGGCAGGTTTGTGATAGTTGCACCCACAAGACAAGAGGTGTTGGAGGGAGGAAAGGGTCTGCAGTTTTGGTGTGAAACTGAGATGCCTTATTGCATCCTTGTGTCTCCTGGGCTTTCCAGACCATTTGAGAGATATATCTAGGAAGAATAAAACTGTAAGCAGACAATCCCAGTCCTTGTGCAAGGAATAAAATTGTCCAAATGAGCTGGAAAAAGCGTTGAACAGTAACACGCACGTACAAAGCGCAAAAGACTTGTCTGCCTCTGGCTTTGTAAACTCTGTAATAAAAGTTGTTTGGTCGTGAACGCTCACTGCAGCCTAACTTCTGTATTTTTCAAACTGTGTTAAAAGTATCTGGAATAAGGCTCTGTATCAGGGAATAAAGAAGCAGTCGGAGCTTTAATTCCTCACGTGTCGCAGAGGGGCAAGCTCCCTCTGGCCAAATCCAGGTGAGCAGAGGTCAGAGAAGCAGATGCTTTGCAGGAAAATAGGAGGAAGCATTTTCTCTGTCACTTACTGAGGGCTTCCCATTCATGTTTCCTCTCTTCTCATGCCCATGCTGGTGGCGTGGTCCAGCTCAGCCGTGACAGGCACTCTTCTTTGTGCAGAAAGAGGCATTATAAGCCTCTAATGCCATCTATTTTTTCATGATGATGCCAAGCTCGGTTCCTCGTCACGTTTGCGTGCAGGTGGTGGGAGGCTCCTCCACGAGCCTGGTCCTGACCTGTCCTGCCTTACCGGGGCCAGAGGCGGGGTCCCCTTCTGCAGAGGGGTGATGTGCAGGCGCTGTCGCGCACCCAGTCCTTGCCGGCCTGTGTAGTGTTAAGGATCAAAACCATCTTGGGCATCTCTAGTGGCCAGCAAGGGCTGCTGAGCAGAGAGATACAAAGTCGGGCTTTTAAAATACCAACAGAAGTAGAAAATCCTGAATCTCAGTTACATACATGAGTGAGAGAAGATGTATGCTTATTTTTAAGTATCAACTTGATGATGAACTGATAGGATCGATTTGGTAGGGTCACGGTTATTAAATCTGCTTTTCTCATTGCAGTGTGCGTCTAGGCTGTGCGCAATTTTAGTGCAAAATAGTAATAGTGTAGTTCTAAAATTTCAGTCTGGTATGTAATTGGTATTTGAATATCTACACAAAGATTTGATCTGCAAGTACAGAATCCAGGTGCTTGCCTTCAATGACGAAGCTTGGAGAAGAAACCCTTCATTTTAGAAAAGCAGCAGTCTCTCTTGCCCACAAACCATCATCCTGAGACAGCATTTCAAGCATGCAGGCCCTTTTGCTTAATTATTGTAACATCAAACGTCTTCGACATGAAAGGGACCAAGCAGTGGCTATGCAAGATAATGACTTGTTTATAAAAATAATTTAAACAGCATATGAAAAGGATAAACATGCATGTCCTGCCAAAATTCACTGTATGTTCTGCAGGCTTTGGTGATTGTGAATCTCTTGGCTTGTCCTTTCTCTTTTTTTTTTTTCTAACCCACAAAGAAAAAAAGGCAGAGGGGGAAGGGAGTGAAATAAAAAGGGAGATGGAAAAAAAAAATTCTCATATTTAAGGAAGTTCCAACTTACTATGCTATGGAAGATTGCAGGAGAGAAAATATGCTTGTTTAACGCACTACAAGAGAGATTTTCACTTTGGGATGTCTGTGTCTTGTCTCTTGCATGTGATAGTTTTTACACTTTAATGATTGTAGCAGCCGTCCTGTGCAAAAATGTTCCATTCTGCAGGATGTGTAATGCTCATTACTTACTAGACAATGTAAGGATACTGCTCTGTCTCTTATCTGGGGCTTCAAAACACTTCATAAGCGTTGAAGTCTCACAGCATGCTCCAATGGATGTAAATTGCTACTATACTCATTTTCCAAATGGCTATGCTGAGGCTCAGAGGGCAACACTGGAATATGGGGGCTGTGATGAGGTCCCTGAAATTCTTCCTTCCAGTCTTGCAATCTACCCGTGAAACCATGTGCCACGTTACCCTCCTGGCAGGTGCCCAAGTGTCTTGTGGAGTTGTTGGAACAGGAGGGTCTTATTCAGTGAAACCCGTCCTTCTTGAGGCTGCAGCCTCGGTCGGCCGGAGACCACAAGTTCTCGCTTGGCTTAAGCTTTAGTCCTTCCCGCTCACCCGTGTTGCGCAGTCTGTGCCTACGCAAGCAGATGTGCTTGCAAACAGCTCGACATCGGTAACACCTGTGATCTCTGTGGGTGCTACCTGAACACAAATATTCACCAGGCATCCATTTGTATGTGATATCCAGTATTTGCCCTAAGTGATGGCTTTTGCAAGACAGCAGCTCTTCCTTTTGGGTCTCTGACCAAATGGTGCAGGAGATACCTGAGCGCAATGGGTGGTAGCATGAGTTACTGGTTTTAGGCTAGGTAGCAGGCTCAAGTTTTAGGCTTTTCTACGTAGGCACAAGCTGGTTTCCATGAGGAGCTGAAGAGGAAAGATGAAGGAGGTCACACGCTAGCACATTTTTCACTTGAAACTATTGGAGAGCCTAGTAATGGTTTGGTGACTTTTGGTGACGTGTACGATAATGGTAATGCCCGTGCTGCAGGGTGGTAATGTCTTTTGGTAACGTGCATGCTGCAGGGAAGCTAAAAGTAGGTGTTCTTCTGAGTTAACCTGATAGTTTTGTTGAGAAACTCCGACTAAAAATACGATGTAATGGCTGAAGTCGGTATAATAACTCCTTTATGCTTCAGGAGCTATTGGGATTGGGTCCGCCTGATACTTTTGCTATCGCTAGTCTCAGTAAAAACAGTCTGTTGCTTCTGGCAGCCAGAGAGCTGGCAGCTCCGACTCACTGAGGCTTGAAGAGATAGTTCATTAATTCATGGCACTTTCCAGAATAAACATGGCAAACCTCCTCTGAAATAACAGACGGTAAATCCTCCTTGTCACTCAAGACTGCACATTTGTCTTCGGAAAGGGGCCGTGAAAGAAGCTGTCCATCTCCTAATGAATGAGAAAATAAATACGAGAAGAATTGTGCATTGTGTCATACTTGACATGGCGAAGCTTCGGGGTGAAATAACAACAAACCTTTCCTCCCCTCTTCTCCCTGTTAAACGTGGACCTAAACCAAGCGATGCCCGCCAGGCAGACTATCAGGTGGCGTAAACTATCATAGCTCTTCGGCAGGGATTCCCGGTGGGAACACCCGCCTTTTTTCACTCCTGCTTGGACTCGTTTTTGGGAAGGTAGATTTCAGCACCTCTTGGCTTCGGGTCCTCGGGGGTGGGACCCTCTGGTTTCTCTGTGCTGCGAGGCTTGAGAAGGTTGCTACAGGCTGGGGTTGCTCGGAGCGCACAGATGTTTTGTGCAGCTTGTTATTTTCTATGTTGGAGGTTATGAGTCAGATTACTGTTACCAAAATGTTTATGTGAAATCATTTCTGAGTCATATATTTGCATCATATACAACCTGTCTGACAATCAAAACATTGAGCGCTCAGCTAATGATTATACTAAGTTTTCCAACACTCTGCTCCAACATAACATAATTACACAGCAAAGTGCAATATATTACTTTGACAGGGTTCTTCATGCGTCTTGTGATGTCAGAACATCATCATTGCTATTATTTGAAATTATCAGAGAAATATGGACTTTGTTGCACAAAACAAAGTTAAAAATAGTGAGAGGCAGTCCCTCAGAAACAAAATGCCCTACCTGTAAATGTTGCTGGAAATGGGCTTTTTTGGTCTCCAAGAAAACATATAATTGAGTAGGGCTTTTAACCTTGTCCTGTCCAGAGATGTGCTTGATCAGGGTTTATCAGTGAAGTAACAGACAGTTGTGGATATTTGCATGGAGAAATGGTTTGAATACCAGGATTCAGCAGCTGCCCAGGAGGCTGTTTGGTAGTTTCTGTATAATATGGTTTATAAGATGGAACCAGAGTATTTTTAGCGGCATGGAAGACATAAACAGTCTGTAAATGACAATGTAATGCACACTGTGTTTATCTGTTACGTGAGTTCTAGCATAAATAGGGGTCGCTTAAAAAAATATTCTGAATAATTAGGGCAAACTTTTGAAATTATATTTACCTTCAGGTGCGTGAGAACTAGGGCAGGAGTGTTTGCTGCCACGTCCCGGTGAAATCAGAAACTCCTCTTTAATTGTTTATTCTAAAATGGGATGGGGAAAAAAACAAAGCCCCCTCCCTCCCCCCCAACTCTGCGCTAAAGAAATGGTCAAGGAGATGAAAAGTATGGAGGGGTATAGGGCTGCTCTTTTGTTTGTTTTTAAATAACTGTGGAAAAGCGTACGGATCTTGAAGTGGAAAACAATTTTAGGGCCAACTTGTCTGAATTTGGTTCACAGTCTTTTGGAATTGGCTTTGGGAGCTCGGTTAGAAGCGTGAAGGGCCCTGGCAGGTCCCTTTAAGTATGAAATATGATTGCATTTCATTGCTCTTGCTGAACTGGCAGAGTGCAAAGCGCGGGATGGGTTGTGATGACGTTCTTTACGTTCTTAGTGAAAAAAGTATGGACAATGCAGCAGTGAACTTTCCTGGCTGTAAGCGTCTGAACCGTGCTTAGCAATTAGGGAGCCCACGTTTGGAGCAACAAAAAAGCATCGCCCGTGCAGATTAGCGAGCACCGTCTTTGCTTATGGACTCTCCTTGGCCAGTGTCAGTGGCAAATACATAATTGGACTATGAGGACCAATATATTGTGAAGTGTAGTGGAAAACGCCAAAAAAAATTTCAGTTGGATGAAGTCCATTTGTCCTGTGCTAATTTCTAGCCCTGTAAACAAACACAGCTGCTGACTGTAGAATCAGTGCTCGGAGTGGTTAAAAACAGTGATGCATTGCTAGTGAGATCACGGCAGAAAAAATATGTAACATATGAGGCTGCAGTAAGGATCAAGACTATCCTCAGCTCTGATTAATTGTTTCTGTTTATATATTTTCATCTATTTATGATGCCGTAGGGTAACTAGAATGTAAAGATGGCTTTTTAATTGCTAGACCATTCAGCTGAGGCAGTCAGAGTATTAAGTATTAATGAGCCAGTTGCCATGAACTTCTGCAAAAGGGTCTGAATTGGTGACCAAGGGCTTAATGAATGTATATGTACTTACCTTATATTTCTCTCTTTCGTACCAATACGTCAGCGGTTTGGCCAACTGGGCGTTGTTATTATTTATTAATATATATGAAGGATCTGTGCAGGTAGGTTTGCCTGTCATTTCGTCTTTATTAAAATGTCTTCAAAAGTACTGCAATACTGAACAAGGGACCGGAGGCTTCAAACATTGTAAACCTCAGGTCCAAGCCTGCTAGGTCATTGGCAAAGCATCAGCACTTACACTGTAATTTGTCTTGTGGCCCAGTTATGTATTTTGACATCCCTGAGCTGACTAATTGCTCTGGGGAAAAAAAGGAGTAAAGAACCGTCTTGGTTACTGTAGTAGAAAAGACAGCTTCCAACCTCCTCTGTCCATCGCATCAATTATTCTGTGACTGCTGCGTGGTCATCCCCGGATCTAGCAGAGAAAGGCTCCTATGGCTTGCCACAATGCAATTAATAATGCGCTTGATGTCGTATTGTGCATCACCTATCCTAACCCAGCATTAAAGAGATTTCTTTTTCTGCTTTGGCTTTGAGAAAAGTGAAGGCTAAAAGAGCTAGATAGTTCAGGTGGAAAGCAATGGAGAGCAGATAAGACTCTCCTTCATCAGAGGAGTTGTTGTTAGGGAATCCTCCAGTGCAACACGCTCATACATACGTTGTGTGTTGAGGATGGCTGAGGTAGCAAGGTCTACGTGCTCCACGTGAGGACTGACTTTTGACAAAGCTGTGGGGGTACCATTTACCTGGTCCTTGGCCAGTTTGGTTGTACGTGTGTTGCTGGGAGGTTGTGAAGCTGAGACCAAAGTCCTGGATCCTCAGTGGTTTGCTTGGGCTCTGCAATTGCGAGGCAGGTCTCCATGAGCTCCTGGCTCTCTGCCACTCGTCCTGTTCCAGGGGCCTTGACAAGCTGCCTAGAAGCCCCAAGAGTGGCAGGTTAACTCCTGCTGCAAATCTCCATCTGCTTTGTAATATTAAAATCTTGTATGAGACAGGCTTGATCTTTTGAACAGCTCCAGTTTGAAAGTTTCGGACATTTCTTAGCCATCTGGGGCTTGGAATTGCACTAGGTGCTTCATGCTCTTCTGTGGCACGTGGTGATGCCACCCTCTTCAGAAGCCTCCTGGGGCTTGAGAAATAATTGGGCATTCGCATTGCTGCGTACTGGACTGTGCTATCGTGAATTTTCTCATGTCTGCAGAACACGACCGGGGCCCATCAGTGGCCCAGGTTCTGGAAACTCTCCGTGCTGCTACCCCTACTCAGCTACACGCTGGCATGGAGAGTTTAATTCTCGAACTGTCAGTCTGGCACTTTCCATAAACACTAAATTGACTCAGAGTGGCTAGGTCTAGTGCTATAAAACATACTGTTCAGGTCTTATTGCCAAGAAAAAAAAAATTACCTGTAAATAGCAGACTTACAGCATAGGAGCTTATTTCTGTGCTTATGCTTTTTACGTTTCCATTTTTGCACCAGCTTGGCAAGAAGTTAACTTAAATGTCAAAACTATTTTTATGTAAATATATGCATTATTGAATCTCTTACTCATAAAGCAAATACTACTTTAAACCCACACAAAACAGCTGAAGCTATATATATTTTCTCACTACTGAATTTGGCTTTTAATGACTTGGAGTGGACTGTCCAAAATAAAGTTAGGAATCAAGGGCACTTTATTTTCCAGCTAGTAACATATGTATTCTTGGCTTTGGACTGTACCGGTTTGAGATGGAAGAAAACTTGGGTTTGTGTTACAGGTCCTCTCAGCAATTAAAAAGAGAGAGAGATGCCATGGTTAAACAAACACATTATTTTTAAATTAGCAAACTGTTCTAAAATTCTACAAAGCTACAGAAAAATATGAAGGACTATTAGGAAACCTTGAAGACTTTGATATCAAACAGTGTCTTTCTAATGTGTTTCTCCTGCTGAAAGTACAGCCTCGTGCCAGATTCAGAGGCAGCAGTTACCTGGAGAAAAAAGGCGGTAGTCTGCAGAGAGTCCCATAGATTTCGCTGATGCTATTTGAGGAGTAAGGACAGCAAAACCTGTGCTTAGCAAGTACAAACAACACCAAACCCGAGGTTAGGGGTTACGTACCAAGCCCAGGTCGTAATGTCCTGGGAGGAGATGCTCGCTTTCCTTCCTGGGATTCATGGCTTGTGTCCACATCATGTGTTTTCTTGTCCCACCACCCTCCTGCCTGCGGGAAGTTGCCTGAGGTCGGTATCAGTTCCTGAAGATAAGGAGGCAAGAGCCGCTTCAGAAATTCATGCAAACAAGAGCTTGTTCCTGGATCCGAAAAATACCTTGCCAGTGCTCTGCCACAGTCTCTTGATGGGATTCACCTTATTCCTATCCCATTCATCCCTGTCACGTGCTGGGCGTTGGAGCAGCTGTAGCAGAGTTGTCCGCTGGTTTTGCCTTGTCCTCTGCTGCAGGCAGGGTTCGCCTGAGCCTGCGGGTGCGTTCAGGCTAACTGGGATGCAGAGAAGTACGGTGGAAGAAGAGGGGAATTCTCAGCAGAATCGCATGCGATCTGCCAAGCCAGATTTCAGTTCAAGGTTTGAAGTCAGCTCTCCAGCAATTCACACCATCTTTGGCTGGGCTGCAGAGTATGGGTCTGTCACTATGTGCGGCATGAAGGGCGCACATCGCTACTTCTGCTCTTTCTGGTGGCATAAACCCAAGCTGTACTCAAGGAGAAAAAAATAAAATATCAGAGTGCTTTTTGAGGCAGATGGGCTGTGAAAGCTGCCTTGGTTATCTGAGGCTGAAGTTAATGTTAAAGCAAAACTAGGGGAAATCCCTGAGAAAAAACCCTTAAAATGTTGTATGCAATTACAAGCAAAATTTGGGAGGCCCCAATAATGTCAGAGCAAATGCTGCAGTTGGTCATGGGTGGGTCATGTCCAAACGATCTCATGGGCACGGAGGAGAGGAGAGGCACGGGGGGCAGGAGGAATGAACTGCACCGGAGAGAGGAGTATGTGCGCGGGTCCTGCCTCTCGCCCGTGCAGGAAAGTGAATTTGAAGGATGGTGCCTAAGAGATTCTAGTTTTCTAAAAATAATGTTTTCAGCTGGATAAAACCGCAGCTCTTGCTGATGCAGCTTTTGATTATTTTACCTCTTATTCCATCTTTCCTAGTTTGCATGATTCAGACCTGTGTAAACACTAGTAACACTGTCTCGTTGCTGTGGGAGCGGAGCTGCGTGGAAGCGGCGAGGCTCACAGGGGCAAGAAGTTTGCCATCTTTATTAGACCAACCAACAGAGCTGAGAAAACAGGCACGCTCTCCGTCCTAAAAGCTTTTATGTCCATGAGATCCCATGAGCATCCCTGGGTGGCGTCCCATCCAGCTCCTGGGGCTGGTGTGCAAGAGAGGGCTGAGACGACTGGGCCTGGCTTCCCCAGGAGGGAAGTGTGGGGAAATGATGCTGTTCTGGTTTTCTTCCGATGTTCTCTCCAAGGAAACCTGATTGTAATGTTCTTCATTCTTTCTCGTTAAGTGTGGTGTGTGTTAAAAGGCTGCTGAGAGTAGGCTGCTCCGGGTTGCCTTTAAACACAAGCCTTAAGGAAAAACTGAAACAACAGATGAATAAAATGGTTGTGGTTTAGCTTGCGCCATAAACACTGTTTTCCTTTTTAAATACATTTTTGGAAGGTGAGGGGAAACCAATTACAATCGAGTTTAAAGCAAGCAGACTTTCCTTTATTTGACTGAGACGTGTGATTCATCTTGACCAGCTTTTTCTTCATTTTTAAGTCATTTTACTTGTGCCGTACTCGTTTGCTGAGCTTATTTTGTTAACCTTGCCACCTCAACAAATTAAGCGTGTGTCATCATGTGGTGTTCCCTTAATTACGTACCTGCTGGTCACAGTTGGGACACCTATGTTTTCACCTGCTCCTGTGCGCAGCCAGAGGACAATTCATCTTGTAGATTTCTTTCCAGCCTTTGAAAACTTTTTTTTGGATATTGGTCAGATTATGTGAATACACGTAAGTGTCCTGTTTTTCCATTGCTTTGGCATTTCTGTGTGTGCTGTGAGTGCAGTGGTAATAAGCTAAGGTACAACAGTTGGTACTTTCATCAGCAGCGGTGGTGCACGCAAAAAGCCCAGATCTGAGCAAGAAAGGTAAAATGACATTGGAACTAGCAAGGACCCTCAGGGCCATTGCAGACAACGAAGTTGTAGGCATTTTGTCCAGCAAACTCCCCAGAAATCCTGCCCGGTTCCCCCCTGCCATGTCCCACAGGTGACGGGACACCTGCCAGCTGCCCTGCAAAAAAATTAAGAGCAAAGTAGTAAAGAGCAGCTCCTACAGCTGTAAGCTGCCGGGGGAGATGTGCCCGGGAGCAGGAGTGATCAGCGGCGTGACTGACACCTCGGGCCCTCACAGCAGCACGGCAGCTGTTAGGTGATGCTCCCAGGTGGGACATGGACTGCCGTCAGTGTTACAGAGGCAAGAGTAAATACCTGACTCACAAACTCCTCCCGCTGCTTTGATCTGAGGAAAATTTTCTTGCTGGTCTTAGCCTTTGCAGGTGTTACCTTCGCGTGTGAAAGATTGTCAGTAACTCAGTAATTGGGTCCCACGAGAGGTGCTGGGGCTCTTTCTCCGGCTGGGATCAGTGTCTGATGCTTCACAGGATGACAGGAAAAAAGGCTCAGACCGTTGATGTAAGTCACGAAACATGGGACTAATACGGTATAACTGTGGGCCAAACAGACAAAGAAAAACAATGATCAGTTCCCACTTCATTGCACTGTGGCAGTACTGACAAATTTGACACCTCTGGCCTCATTTCCCAAGTTTCAGGTTCCCATTTCAGGAGCTGCAGGAGCAGTGGTTAAGTAGGACAAAGCACTCCCCAACTCTTCTCCCAGCTTTTCATGTGGACGTGTGTATGCTGTGCTCACGTCCTCTTCCCCTCCTGCTCAACACCGTCAGCTTTCTCTTAGGAAAATCTAAAATTTGCAGCGAGAAGGCGCTGAAGGTGTTGTGAGAGACGTAAATCACAGGTACTGTATTGGCTAGGGGGGGAAGAATCTCCTTTTGTTGAAAATTGGCTTTTTGGTCGGACTCGTGACATCTCTACTGGTATAATAACATGTGCATATTAATATAGAAGCAGTGGCTGAACATCATTGTTCAATGAATGCCCCAGACACCAGTGTTGGTTTAGATAAAGTTTGACATTATATCGTTATTATGTATACGACAGAGAATGAACTCAAAAGATCTCGAACTCCATGCAAAATTATTTCAAGTGGGATGTGGCCAGTGGGTACCCTGTGTCAGGGTAACTGGTTTAATTGGGATATTTTTCAAGAAAATGAGACAGTTTCATGATAACAGGGGAAAAACCCTGGAGTTTAACTGAAACAGCATTAACAGATTGTTTGTCTCTTGGAATGCAATCAGTGAGCAGTAAGGGTTGTTAAATAGATACAAAATTCAAGTGAGACTACTCTTAATAAAGAAGCAGCTAGATAAATATTTCAAGAAAACAGTGAAGTCAAATTGCAATAAATTTTATTATTTAGTGCACTTTTAAGGCCCCAGGACAGGAATATATCTGCATTCAGGAAAGCACTTAAGCACGTGCTTTCCTGAATAGGGACAGTCTAAGGCTCCTACTTAAGTGCTTTCCTGAACGTGGGCCAAAGCCTTCTAAGAGTTTATTTTAAAGACACTCTTCCCTTAATTAAAACACTTGGTCAAATTTAACAATTAGGTGTCAGCTTGCTTACTGTCACACAGCAACTTTCTGTAGCAGCAGGCGGTAGCACTATACAATGACTGAGGTCAGGAAGCGAAGACTACTTCATCAGTTGACACTAGGAGAGGAAGCTTGATTTTTATGGGCCTCCCCATAGTTCCCTCCGGCGAGTGCCGGCGGTCTAAAATAAATCGAAGAGCTCTGCCAAGAAGCGGCCCAAAACTGTTTACAGGGTCTGCGTTGGAACCAGCCCGAGCTCGAGGCTTCTTCCCACTGCAGCGGCACTGAGCAGCGCTGGAGCTCTTGCCGGTGCCGTTGGTACACGTGGCTGGACCGCAGCTGTCCCGCCAGATGTTTTGTTCTGTTTATGCCGACGTTAAATTTTTATTTGATCATTCCTCATGAGCATCCAGTTGCTCTTTTTCTCACTTTGGTGGCTGATCGCCAGTTGTGCTAATGGCACTATCAGATGAGCTGGAGAAAGTGGAGTCATTGCAATGCTGCTTCTCTCCCCGCTGGGGTCCTGGCTGGTCTCCGTGGCTCTGAAATGTAGGATGGAGCACTGTTTGCTCCTCGTGCCCTTCCCTGCCTTTGGTGTTTGCTGCTTCCTACCTGGCGGAGCAAGAGTTGCCAAAGCAGTTAGGAAGTTGCTTCAATGGGAGGGAGAAGTGGGATGCAGTCACGCTAGTAATGGTGGAAATGAAGCTGTTCTGGAACGTGTTGCCAAGCAGTCCCTGTGCTCTGAGGAGGTGGCCTTCAAGCATCCCCTGCAGCGCCAGGAGACATAGAATAGTAAGATTTTTTTCTAGCAGCTTGGAGGCAACTGTGATGAGAGGATTTGCGCACAGAGCCCACCAGAGGTCCTATACTTTGAGCATCCCTGTCCAGAAGCCATGTTGGTGAAGTGCTGGAAGTGATGTTGGATTCCTGTCTTGCAGCAGCCTCAGATGACCCAGGGAGGAGGAAATTCACTCTTTGATTTTCCTGAGGAGTTGGACTTTAAACAAGGTGTATATGGTTTGAAAGCCTCCTGCATTTTCTTTTTCTCCTCTTAGGCTTAGTGGGCCTGCCCTTTGCCTCATAACCAAAATAGTTCAGTGTCTTCCCACCTCCCGCTGCCCGGACTTTGCTCCATTGTTACCACAGTTGTCCTGTCTGGCTTATTTTTATTTTGTTTTCTCCATAATTTGAGATCTGTAATTGCAGGATAACTTGCAGCAATCTAAGCCATTGCCTTTGTGTGGGTGTCTTCCTCTGAGTGACACCTGTGTAGAGTTTTCCTCAGGTTGCAATAACCTTGATTTTTAAATCAGCATTTAATTTCTGAATTCGATAGGTTTTGCCATGGCAAGGCTATTAAAGGTGAGGTGAGACCAAGTCCGTGCTCTCAGATTTTCCCATACAAAGCCTTGCATGCTCTTGTCCTTTTGACCCCTCCTTGTCCTTTTTGATGTGGTTTCTACCTGAGCTTGGGAGGACCTAAGGCTTGCGCTTTGCTCCTCCTGGCAAGGAGGCGAGGAACGAAGGAGAAGAGAATTTTCGTGAAAAAAGGCGAAGAAGGATGTAAGGTTTGGTAAGCAAAGACTGCAAATTGGGTCCCCGATAGGTTGAATTTTCCATTTTGTGGAGAACGTGCCAAAATACTACAATAAAATACATAATGTGTTTCCTCCGCCTTCCCATTGTAAAACTTGAGAGTCATGGCATATTAACCAAAACCAGATACATCCATTGAGTTTCCATACTCTGAAGCAGTATAGGGTGGGGTGAAGCTGGTATTAATAGGTCTATTCATCACAATAAATTTTCCTGGTAGATGTGGGTGGTTCAGACTCAGTGAAGAAATGGCTCAGAAGCGACCAGTCTCCACCCAGAGAAGCAGGAATTTGTAGCAGGGAGTGTCCCACATACCGGTAATAAAAAATGATGGCTAACTGAAGAGTCTTTTCTTCAAGGGTTTTATTTTAAATTCAGGTGAGCTGAGGTTTAGTTAGCACCAAGATTTGTTTTGGGTCCCCAGCTGTTTTCTAACGTAACTTGCTAATCATCTGTCTGCGCTCCATAGGTAAATCTGCATTTGATTAAGAGCTGGCTTTAGGCTGTCATCTTCTCATTTCTGTCCCAGCGCACCATAAAAAGCCCTATAAAAATATGGAGGTTCTCGAGGGAGTTGACGTTCACAGTGCTGACCAACACGAAACCAGCATTTTTGTGAATTTGTGTCATTATGTAAATTGTACATGCTCTTCAGAAATTTATCTATTTATTCATGGGTTTAATGGCTATTTCTTTTACAGCGGGGCTCGGAGTTCGTAACGAGAAGTCTGTGCTGGGCGTTGTACCAATACATAACGGGGAAGGCAGCTCTGCCCTTGACAGCCCAGAGGACGTGATGGGATGATAGGAGTAACAAAAGGGGTGGAGGACAGACTACCAAAATGCACAGAGATTAACAGATAAATGTGTGGCTACCCGCATTAAACAAATCATTCGAAATACAGTGTGTTATGTATCAAATAGGCAGGCACATGCATTTTACAGTATTTCATATCGCATTTGGAGATTAAATTTTTTTCTCTTTAAGGAAAAGTAAGGAATCGAACAAAATTTATTTGTGTATAGAGAAGACAGTAGTCTTCTGTAATTTATCTTAACTTCCATGTCCCTGGGAAGCATGTGTATATGGAAATTATTTTTAGGTTGGTGAAACCGAAACAGAAAATGAGGCATTGGTGATGTCTGGCTTTAGAATTTGGATATCTGATCACAAAGGGATGTTTTGAACTCTCTGCTCAGTGGAGAGCATAGGGATCAATTCTATTGTGAAATGATGGACTTGTATTGACAGTTGGTCTTGGCAGAATATACAGAATCACCCTGCTTTTTTGGAGAGCACGAATGCAGGGACTCAAGTTGATCAACTGAACAGGAGGAGAGTGGACAAATCGCTATTTCAGTGCAAAGCCCCAAAGCCCAAACACGGATGGAAAAGAACTTTTTCCCTTAAAGTTAGCTTTTTGGGAGGATGGCAAGAGTTCATGTGGCGTTTGTGACACAAAGGAGTCACTGAGGTAAAGGTGACCTGCCATTTCCTGCCCACATGGCTTGCTGTGGGCATCTTCAGAGGTCGTAGGGATGGCTTGGCATTTGGTGGTATATTCTGCAGGGGAGATTATGGGCTCCACGCAGGGGAGGAGCACATTCTTCCCACATCTGCTAAATGGACTTTCTGGCCTTCCTCCTGTGAATATTCATTTTGATGTCCACACTGTGAAATCACTGAGACCAGGTGGGGTGAACAATGGACAAAAGTTGCCCGAGGAGATCAGAAATTAAAATGTGTTCCCATTCCTTACAGTAAAGCTGATGTTTGTCTCAGCTCTGTGTTTCTTTGCTGTGGGCTATCTGCAGCAATTGAAGACAGTCCATGAAGACAGCCCCGGTGGAGGAACATTGTCTGCTCAGCTATGCAACAGCTCGTAATTTGATCAAGTAATTCTGAGGTGGTCACATTTTTGTGGACGAGTGTGGGAGGCTGTGCGCCACGTCGCGCCCTTACTGTCTCGGGTTTTACCATTTAAGCCTCCTGTTTGCTGATTACATAAACGCTGAGGTTTCATTCTTAGGGCTTCGTTGCTGGGGCTTCCTGTTCTTCACTCCGAAGACAGCAGCCACCTCCACCGCAGTCCAGCCAGCATTCATGATCTGCCTTCTAGGCTGTCTTCCTACACCCTGTGGTGTGCAGTGGTGAACTGCTGGCCCTTGTGGGTGAGAGACAGTGGGCACTGGGGTGAGTGTGGATGCTTATGGGCTCCTCTGAAGTACGTGGCAGGGAGGAATTCAGAGAGTGAATCAGGCCCCTGGTTGGTGGTGGTGAGAAGAGACCAGTGGTAAGCCAGGCTGGGGTGGAAAAAGTGGCTAGAGGCTGGGGACAGGCGCCCATGTTGGTCAAGGACGGAGGGGAGAGACACGTGGGGCTGGTAAAATAGGTGAGTTGGCAAGCGGGAGGCGAGAACATTTCTGCATGGATCCCTGGGTGGGTGAGTAAGTGAACGTGGGAGCGAGCGAGGTGGCTTGTGGGCGCCCTGTGCGAGCGCGTTGGGCTTCAAGGCTGTGTGCAAGGGTGCTGCTGTACTTCTGGCAGTAGCTGGGACAGCATTGCAGAAATCCAATGCCTTTTGTGAAACGGAGGGTAAATGGTGACATTAAAGAAATTGAAAGAACCTTCTGAAGAGTTGCAGACGCTGAGTTACCCCATGAGCAATGTTCTGCAGGAGCAGACAAGTTTGCAAAGCAAATTGCTATAATTTTGCTACTGTTGACTTTCAGTGGTGCTCCAACCTAAGCCCCAACCACACCTGCAAGAAGCAGGAAAAGGCTTTTGGGCTGTGGGTGCCAGGATTCCTGCTGCAGGTTGTCTTTTGCCCTGTCCTTGGCTGGTTCTCCTTGGCGGATGAGTTGGGTGCTAGCGTGGACCCATCCACTTCCCAGCACCAGCCTAAGCATCCCTGCCATGGGTATAAATTTATTTCAAACCCTTCTTCAGCATCCCTGATGGAGGGGGAGGGCTGGGCATGGCCTTTCCTTGCCCCTTCTTCTCCTGCAAGTGCTGAGAGCCACCACCTTGTAATCACTTTGGGGTCTGAATTGGCCGTAGCTATCAGCAGTGAGAAGATGTGATTTGTCTTGAAAGTAACCGGGTAACCTATTTGAAAGTAGCGGGTCCAGAGGAGGGCCACGAAGATGATCAGAGGGCAGGAGCACCTCTCCTATGAAGGCAGGCTGAGAGAGTTGGGGTTGTTCAGCCTGGAGAAGAGAAGGCTCAGGGGAGACCTTATAGTGGCCTTCCAGTACCTGAAGGGGGCCTACAGGAGAGATGGGGAGGGACTGTTTGCAAGAGCATGTAGCAATAGGACGAGGGGCAATGGTTTTAAACCTGAGCAGGGTAGGTTTAGATGAGGCATTAGGAAGAAGTTCTTTACGATGAGGGTGGTGAGGCACTGGAACGTGTTGCCCAGAGAGGTGGTGGAGGCCCCATCCCTGGAGACATTCAAGGCCAGGCTTGATGAGGCTCTGAGCAACCTGATCTAGTGGGAGATGTCCCTGCTTACTGCAGGGGGGTCGGACTAGATGACCTTGAAAGGTCCCTTCCAACCCAACACATTCTATGATTCTAACCCTCCTACTTCTCACCTTCAGAGGTGAGAGGTGTCTTTCTGATTAGTTCTGGTAAATACTGATTTTGGTATTGCATAAGTACGACTTGTAATGAGTTGCATTGCTGGATTTCAGCATTGTTGTTGGTCAATTTTTTTGAAAAATTAACATTTTGGCTTTTTTTAACAAAAGAGCTAAAATGTTATGGTTTGGGCTTTTTAAGGACATTATTCATTTTTCTATTGAAATGGAAATGAAAAAGGGAAGGCGAAGAAAATGAAAAAATTAGAGTGTCTTTTCCATTAAGAAAGATTATTTTTTCCATCCTTTTACTGGCATATGCGGTGGATATTTGTAAAAGTTTCTTTCTTTTTTTTTAAGAGCCCCCAGCCATTTTTTCTTGGAGAAAATATTTTAAATATGGAAAATCTCATTTTTCATTTACTTCGTTTTTGGAGGGTTTTTCTTGCTATGAGCTCAGTTTACCATTTGGAGCTACCTAGTTGGTCTCTTGAATCCATTGTTGTCAGTGGATCTCTGCATAACAGTTGTTCTCTTCTTTTTTGCAAGAGTCGGATTATAATGACAGAACCAGCCAAAAGATACGGAGTGGGCAGAGATTAAACTGTTTAGTCCAGACAAATTATGCAGAAAACATGCATCTCATACACTGTGAAAAACACGGGGGGGAAAATGTATCGTCTTCTGCAGGTTAGCTTGTAGAGTGCAAAGGAAATAACCAGGTCGCTATACTTCAGAGCAGTTTTTTTGCTTCCTATTAAAAATAATTGAAAAATCAGTTCTTTTCATACAGTCATGCATAAATATTTCTTTCACGGTGTAGATCTTGCCTTTTCATAACTTTTTCTTCCACAGTACTTCAAAAATTCCTTTGCTGTCTTTCTCAGATTTTATCTCAGAACATGTGGTTTTGTCATTAATTTCATCCTTATGCATTCATTGTTTTACCAACTTTTGGTTGGCTTACAGTCTATCTGCGGGCTGCATGTATCTTATTATCAGTCCCTGTTCAGTTTGTCCTGTAAGTGCGATTTCTTCCCCCACCCCCTGAAAGACTGCCGTTGTAGTGCATCAGTGTTATATTATGGAAGCCATTGCCAAAGGATGTTGTAGAGGCCAGCGGTACAAATGGTTTGAAAAAGAATGGAGATAATACATCTCTTGGTAACTGATAGATGTGAGGATCTTCATTTCCCAGGAAGCTGCTAAGCTTCTGGTGGCTGGAAGACTATGTGACAGGATGGAGATCCTTCTGTCTCATCTGTTGCTTTGTGTTTGTCTCTAAACATTTCTTACTGGCCACCCTTGGAGACAAGATGCTGGGCTGCCTGAGTCTTTGGTCTGGTCCATTAAAGCTGTTTCTATGATCTTGTGAATCTGACTTTGTCTAGTTAGGGCTCTCTGGTTTGTGGTGCAAGCAGCATGTAGCTCATCAGCAATACAACGGTGGAAACCCGTGAGGAAATGCTACCTGTCCCTTGGCTTCGTGACCACAGAGTTCATACCTTTAAAAGCCAAAGAACAGAGGTAACCATCAGGTGAAAAGAATGATGCCTTTCAACCTAGGCTAGGCTCTAAGAATACACCTGAAAGGGCATCTGCTCGTGTCCTGGATGGGCTCTTGAGTGAATTCATCATGCACATGAGGGAAGGATTTAGCTTTTGTGTCTCACCTGTTTGTATGATGAACCATTTCAGTGCTCAACAGAGGTGATTAATCATTTGCAGCTGTACCTTCTCTCCAAAGCACTTTACAGATCACCGGAGACCAAGAAGGCCCAAGAGGCGGTTGCTCGCTCTGCTCAGGGCTAAGCTTGAGGCACGTGAGTAAATAAGCGTTGACTTGCTCAGTGTCACAGCACAGACCGAGGGATCAGCCTCAGCCCCGCAGCAGCCTTTGCTGACTCTGTGTTTTGATTAAGCAATTCGAAACGGGGGCAGGTTCTTCAGCTTTTGAGCTTGTCACAGAGCAGCAACGGGAGGCTTTATTGGAAGTTGTCCCTTCACTCGCCTGTAGCTGGCCTTCTTTTCTGGAAGGCTTTGCTCGGGCATTGCCTCAGAGCAACCTGCCGTCAGGACAGGAGCTTGTGAGCAGGCTGCCCATGGGCACACAACCACAGCTTTTTGTGATTTTGCCCCCGTCAGCCTTTTTCCACGTGGCAACTGCAGGGAGTGGGATTGCCAGCCTTTCTTTTGTGTGTATTTCTAGAGCAGAAATGAGCAACAAAGATCAAACTCCTCAGGTTGTTGTCTTGGCTGAAATGAGCAAGATGTTCAATATTTTTGTTCTTTACTTCTGGGGTTTTTTTTTTTTTCTCTTGAGTTTTCATGCGGAAGCCTAGAGAGATACCGTTATGTATATAATTTAACACTAAAGGGAGTTTGACTTTAGTGGCCAACTCAAGGATTTTGAATATGTGAAAATACAAGTGTATTATAAGACTCATGATAAAACTCCTCAATTTGGGAAGGAGGTGAAGTGCAGTATGGATGGTACGAGGGCATCAGCTGCATGGTGGCTGCAAAAATCCCCTTCTTGTTGGTCTGCTGGGCAGATTCTGCACCAGGTGAGGTGTGTTATGCTGATGAGAAATAAGTAGGTAGCAGTAACAGCTATTTCAGTTCTAGACTTGTTCATTGAAGGTCCTTGGGCGTATACCCAAGTGGTAAACTCCAGACATATAAAAAAAGTAAACCCGCTGTTAATATGGGCTTTATGTTATGAGAAGACACACAAGTGGTAAGCTTTTGAGGCAAGATTGTTTGGTTTGGACATACCTACAATTAGGAAGAAAAAAAGTGCAAACAGCTGTTTCAAGGTTTTTGTTTTGTTTTGAACAAAAGTATGCAGTCCTAGGTCAGGTTTTTTTTATGCCAAGTTCTGGTTCAAGACCAGAGGGAGATCTTACAACTGACTTAGAAAGTCCTGAAATGACTCAGAAAGCGAGTGCCAGCACAAACTGTAATGGTACCCACAGACATCGCTGTCCCATGGATACGGAGCGGATGGGGGAGCTGAGCCCCCAGCCGCACCGTGCGGTTCTGCCACCTTTGCCGAGCGGCGGTTCTGCAATGGGGCTGTTTTGGCTGGCCCCGGTCCACGCGCTGGGTGTTGTGTTTTGTGGGCAAAGCTGTGTTTTTGTGTGTTTTTTGGATCCTGCAAGAATCTGCTTGTTTTGTGGGGTTTTTTTGTGGGGTGGGGTCAAGCGAGTGGACAATTGGGAATCTACCTACATGAGAGACAGATACTGATACTTGCATAGCTGGGACCTGGATTCTGAGTATTTATTTTGGAAAATGTGAATCATGTTGATGCTGACTATTACTAATAGGAGTGCCTTTTAATTATGTTGACAACAATTAAATAGAAGGATATAGAGTTGGAGAAAAGAAAAAAGTTTCACAGATACTTGTCTTGAAAAATAAATTTGTTTAAGTGTATTTGTGCCTCCTTCTATGTTGTGGTCTGCAAACAAGTGAATAGACTGGCAGGGATACTGGTGAAGGGGTTAAAACTTGTCTGAGTATGGGATAATAAAAAGGGAATTTTGAATTAGAAGGTGTTTGTATTGGAAAACTATTAGATCAAAACAGGAGAAAGAAACATCCTTACCCAGAAGCCTGCAAAAATGTCCATGTTGCTGATGCTAAGCATAGGAGCGCAAGATTTTAGTAGGGTTGTATATGTGAATGAAAAGAAGCTGCAGATTTAGTGTCCACTGAACAAGCCGGTGGGTCAGGCAGTGAAGTGCTGCTGTGAACTGCCTGCGTGCGGCTGACAGCCCCTGGAAATTAATTGTAGAAAAGAGTGGAGTGGATTATTCCAACTAACAGATCTGGGATGTTCACAAACTACTCATTGGCAATTGGCAAGTGGAGACTGGCAAAAGGAGTAACGTTTGGCCAAATCCTTGTAGGGTTAGTAACTCTGAAAACTGCAGTGCTTGGTGGAGGGGAGCACTTCAAGCTAAATAAAGAGAATTAGTTCAGAATTTTTTTTTATTTTTTTTATCTCCTTTTGTAAGTTAAAATTCAGAAAGACGCCTTTCATAGCAACTTTCAGGAAAAGCGAGTGTGATATGAAGCACCCTCACCCGCCCTGGTTCACCTGGGAGGCATCTGCAGCCAAGTGCACATCGTTCCTCTTTACTCTCTGGGTCAGTGGGTTTCCAAGAGGCAGGATTTGCTTCTTCCCATACGCTTCTCTTAGGCGCTTCCGACAAAATTAATCTCAGACCTTGAATTTTGTTGTGACCGTTTATTACTTCTGTGTGTTCAGAACATAAATGATACGAGTTTGGTTTGCAGTTTGGGGGGATGCGAAAGGCACTTTGGAGAACTCAGCAGAGCCCCCCGCTGTATTCAGGGGAGTAGGACATTGCATGTGGACAAATCCTCTGTAAATCAGGTATATTTGCTCGAGGAAATACTTGTCAAGAGCAAGGAGGAAATGCCAGTAGCTGAGCCTAAATTGTTTCACCTGAAAGCTCTTGGGCTGCTGAGCTGCTCCTGAATCCTGAGTCCAGGAGAGACATGTTTCATGTGGCAGCCCTCCCCTGCGGCAGGAGGCGCTGGGAGTTTTGGGGCCCCCAGTCCCAGTGCAGGTGTAACGGGAGGATCTCAACCATGGTTCCCAGATGCAGAAAAAGTACATCCAATTTAGTCCAAAACCATACTCGAAAGAAATGAAAATTTCTTGACAACTGGAAATCCTGTTTTTCCGCCAGCTCTATACCTGGCTCCGATTTCATCTCCTAATGGAAACAACCTGCAACATCCTAATTACTGGCTGACAGCTCGGGACAGAAGAGGTAATGGCATTGTTAAATGGAGGAAGCAGATTTCATCAGCGCTTTGTCAACTGCCCTGCCTCCTCATTCATGTGAGGCAATGACTCAGCTGTGGATCCATGATCCAGCCCCAGGCCCCTGCCTCAGACCGGATCACTCTGCAGTACGGATGTGATCTGGATCAGCTGTGAATAGATGGCACGGGATTTAATGCTGCCTCGGTGCTTTTATGTTGGCTTTATGTTGCCTGTGGGAGGCACGGACTGACAGATGACTAGGCCAAGAGCCTGCCAATACAACGTCGAAAAGGTAGCAAAGAGTGGAGCAAGCTTAAACCACCAGAGGAAATTTTTACCATATCTTGGTTCTTAATCACGTTTTTTTGATTTGGTAGTAGGAGTTTTAAAGCTGGATTCACTGTACCAGCAAACCACAGCATCAGCATTAATCCTGATTTTCAACCCCTTTCCCTCTGTTTTATTAGCCAGATCATTTTGCAGATCTGACCTGGAGCTTGGCTCCACAGACGCTTCACTCAGCACAATGAGGGGCCAACAACAGCCATTAGGGATGAGGAGATGTCTAGAATGGCATCCTGGAAGCAGAAAGGCAGACAGCAACCCCTAAACTGTCTCTGCCACCAAAGGATGTGGGACGTGGGACTCCCCTCTCCAGAGCTAGGATCTGCTGTCCTGGCTCTCCTGGTGGCTTCAGAGATGCTTCTTCTGGTGCTGGCTGTTACTCCCTTCAAAGTATGGCTTGTCTTTCCTTCTTCTGTTTTTTGTTGGTTTGGGTTTTTTTTGTTTTGGTTTTTTTTTTCCTTTTGGTGCTTCCAAAAAGTTTTGCACGTTTTATTTCTTGCTGGAATTCTTGACAGTTTATCATTAGAGGCACAATTTACATATTTGTTTCAAAGCTCAACCTACGGGTGGGTCCTCTCTTGTTCTAATGAACCTGAAGAAGTTAATGTAAATGATTTAGTAGTGCGATGTAGAACCTTTAAGTGTTTTTTGTAGGACCTTGGTTCTGAGATGGGTTCATAAACAGTAGCCCCAAGTGTTCTCTGTTCAATCTGTGCCCCAGAACACAGTAGGAAGTGGTGCCCCCTCCCCATCCCCGAATTCTCCATCTCTACCTGTATGCACGCACGTATACACACCTACGGATATGCCTCGTTTATGTGCGAGCCAAATGGTTACATGATTTCATTGCAGTGCTTGTAAAATGACCGTCTCTCTTGCTTTCTGCATTGCCAAAAATCCTCGTTGTTTTTGTCATTTTAAGATTAAATGTAGGTAGACCTAATATAGATATTGCGTGTATGAATGCATGTAAAAAAAGGAATGAAGTACAGCTGTGCAGAGGGCAGAGTATTGTTTTTTTTTCTGTTGGAAGGACCGCTACAGTATTGATACATTAAAAAAAAAAAAAAAAGAAAAAAGAAAAAAAAAAATCTAAAACCCAAAACCCCCTGAGCCTCTCTGGTGTGAAGACCCTCGGGGCTTTGCTCACATCTCATCTCCAGCTCTGGGTGAGAAGAAGCTCAGAGATTTGTTGTCTCTTAACTTCTTTTAAGAGGGTTTCCTTTAAAAATCTGTTTATGGTTGGGGAGGACATGCCTGAAAAAACATTTGCACATAAAACAGCTGTTAAGTGAATCTCCACACACTGAGATCAAGAGAACGTGAAGAAATATGTACTTCCAAGGACCTCTCTGCCAACTTGGAGCCTCCTTCAGAAAATAAATACAATCTCCCTACAAGTCTCTGGTAACTTAGTTACTGAAAAATAAATTGAGCTACTTAGACCCTTGAACCTTCTTTCCCCCCTGCTCCTGCTAAGTCTGAAGCAAATGCATAAAATTGTGTTGGAATGATATGCACCGAAGCCAAATAGATTGATTTTAATGTTTCTTCGGTATGTTGTCAGCTAGTCAAGTGCAGGCAGCGACGGAGTTCATCTGTGTGTGAACTAACCACTTCCAGTAGTGCAGCCGCTGGCCTTCCAGCAGTAAATTAAAACATCGTGAAGCCCTCTTTAAACCTCCCCTCGATGCCACCCGCCAAAAAGAACATCACCTGTGAGCTGTAGTACAGTGTTATTAAGGACTTTTCCTTATTTATAGTTTAATTCCTCTTTCCTTCTTTTGCATGGGTCCCAAAAGTAGAGGGCTTGCTGTGGTGGCACAGCTCAGTTTTTTCCTCTATTTGTCTGTATTTGTTTTGCTTTGGGGTACCATTTGGTGCCAGCGTGCATCTCCTTGGGGCGGCTGCACAGCCCTTGTCCTTCGCTGCAGCATCGTGGCCCTTTAAAACCCTCCGCGGCCGCAGCCAGAGGCAGTCAGTCGGTGGTGCGCTACAGATGTTTTTACAGTTCATTTCCAAACAGCTGCTTTTCCCGTCTTTCGTCTGTTTTTCCTTTATTTATCAAGTCCCCCGAGGATGGCTGATGGCTCACAACCCTGGCCGGGGCTCCCTTGGTGAAAGCCCTGGCCAGTGGCCCCGGGGCAGACCCCCGGGCCGGGCAACACCTGCTACTGCAGAGGGGGGCTCGCTTCAGCAGGTTGCCGTAAGCCAAGGCACAGTGGCCCACTGGCTCAGCCGCAGGGCGGACAACCCACCATACCTACAGCTTTTCCTAAAATGAGCTGGGAAAAAGATGGAAAAGGGCTTGAGATGGGGGATCGGTGGCGCCGAGGCCCCTCTATGGTGGCAGGGAGCAATCTCTGCCTCGGGGACATGCCAGTCGAAGAGCTTTCGCCTCACTTACTGGTGCTTCAGTGAGCTCTACGGATTAAAATATCAAGGGACATTCCCTGTCTGCCATGCCGGTGGAGAGCGTGCGCTCACCCAGCTGCTGCTGCCGTCAGCCCCCCGTGTTCCCTGGTGTGCCGGGATTTGTCCCATACCCACATAAAATGTTTTGATTGCAGGTAATGGGAGGCAGGAAGAATGAAAACAAGCCAGAGCGCCCTATTTGGCCAGCTGACAAAAATCCCCAGGCATTTGCGACTCAATCCTTGGCTCATGAGCCGGATTTTTTCCCATTCATATTCCCTTTCAGCAGACAGATTTCTGTGGAGTGTTTAAGGGAGGCGGGGGGGGAAGTCCAAAGATGAATCCTTTCTCCACCCGCTCTCTAACAAAGTTGTTTGTTCCTTAAACTTGTTTGCAGAATCATGAATATGCTCCATCTGCTGCTTTTCCTTTTATATTTTCTTTATGGCAGTTCTTTGCTTTGAAGGAGCGCAGGGCAAGCGAATGTTTCGGGGTGGCTCCGGGGTTGTTGCAGCCCTGTTTGCTTCCCTTGTGCGAGGCAAATAAACCCGGCGCTGCCTTTTTTTCTAAACGAGGTTTCGAGTTTTATAACAGCAGGTTTCAGATGCCGCCTGGACTGGAGGATGCTCAGGGAGTTGGTTGGTTGAGGGTCAGGTCCGGCTTTGTTAACTGGGAGGGCCTGTCAGCTCTTTCGTCATCACGTTGTCAAGTTTGGGCTGGGCAGATAATTGCTTGTGACAACTTTGCAACTCTGAGAAACAAGGTCAATCTTTTTCAGTGCGGATTCTTGGAGCAGAGGCTGGAAGGTTGAATGCCAAACCAAAGGGTTTGCTGGATAAAGAAACGAGTGATAAAATGATTCTGCATTTTGTGCGATTCTTTTGTAGAAAGGCTCAACTGGTCGTCCCTCATACTAAGTTAAATTGACCGTGTGGTCTTGCAAAACTGAGTGCAAGACGCTGCAATTCTCTTTTAATAAATGGCCACCGTGTTCTGGCTTCTTGCAGAGCGCGTGGAGTGGGGTCAGCACTGGCATGGAAGGAAAAAGCACTGAGAAATCAAATTTGAATAGAATAAATGTTATGCAAGCTAGCAGGGAGCTCCGCGACCTGGAGAGGAGTGGCAGGGAGCCTGGAGGCTAGTCTTCCTTTCTAACTTACTTCTGGACACCCTCAGCGGAGGCTGCGGTGGAGGTCGCCTGCGGTAGAGGAGCAGCAGGGCTGGAGGGCAGCACCCCTGATGGGGGTCCGGCCTGTCCAGGGGCAGGGGAGAAATGTGTGGGGTGGCATGGGTTGGGTTTGGTTGAAGTTGGGTTGTATCAAATGTATGCATGTGCTTGTGCAGCAGGGAAGCTGGAGGGTTGCAGGGATCCCTGCTAGGAGGGTCAAGGCCGGCACCCACCCTCTGGTCTGGGGTCAGAGTGCCCATGAAAGAGAAGGATGTGTAGATAATCGCTGCGGAGTCATCTCCACACCTTTCCTCCACAGAGGAGCGCTTGTTGCCCAGTTTCCTCACATGGTTGGATCAGAGGTGGAGCGTTCCCTCTCCCACTTGTTGAGCAGCCTACTGCTTTGAAAGTGGGTGGGAGTCCCCAGATTTTACAGTGGATAGTGTTGAATTCCAAATTTCTGATTTGAAACATCTTTAAGCTTAGCTCTTGAAAGTGAAGCATATAAACGGACTGTGATAACCATAGATGGGTCTGGTTGGAGCTGGAAGGGTCGAAACATTAACTTAACTTTCCAGGCAAAGAAATAAAACCAATGCTGGCCATTTCAGTTGTCCTGGAAATCGAGGATGTCAAGTAGTACCTGCACTCTCTGACCACAGACATTGGTTATCTGTTGACATCAGTTGAGATATTTAGCAAATATTTAGGGGATACAGTGTTGCAGGGCAAAAGGCTCTGAAAGGGTGATCCTTTTGGGTTTTTTCTGTTCGCTGGCAAGATCTGAGCACTTTCCAAAGCCTTCTGTGAAGTACATTATGGAGCTGAGCAAGATACTTAGAAATCACTAGCTTGCTTTGACATGATAAAGGCATTAAAGAAGATATATGTAGTCTTGACCAGCTCTTGGTTTCACTTTTTCTTTGCTTCTGCATCTTTCTTTTTGTTGGCATTTGAGATGCATCGCTTCTGTTAGGACTCCCCTTTCTGCATCACTGTCAGAATGATCTGCATCTCCCATGCCATATTAAGTGGGTTCAAGCTGAACGTGCCAGAATTGCGTGGTGTCATGCAAAATAAAATGCAGTTTCTTTGTCTGCTGAGTCAAGAGGGCCAAAAACAGGGATGGTAATTGCTAGTTCACTCGCTTCCATGCTTTGAGTATTTGGCAGTAGCTTTGAGCACTTTTTGTTTCTCTTCTATTGTCAGGCAAAAGCTATAGCAGTCGGTTTGTGTCAGAGCTTATCTGCTGTTGAAGTAAACTCTTGAGTTAGAATGGTGAGGAGGCAGTTTGGCAACGGCAAAGAAATTATGCAGCAAGTTTTTCCTGTAATTTCTTCCCTATTACAGCATTTGCAGCATTAGGAAATGCGATATGAAAAATATTATAAGGCTAGAAAGGTGTATTTGGCTTTCATATTTGCAAAGATGTTCTTTAGGACAAAACTACTTGCTAAGGTTTATTAAGCAGTAAGAGTCAGGATTTTTTTATATCCTAAAGTGAGGCACCTTTGTTCCTAAAAAATAAGAGGTCTGACTTCTTTTTTCAGTTCGTGTAGACCTAGCAGTCCTGCCCAGATGCTAGCTTAGATAGGGAGCTCCTCTTTCTCTTTAAAACCTACTTGCTTCTGATTTAGGTTGAATTCCACAAAAGCTTAAGCTGATACTTAAACCTACGTACTCGGAGGAGACTCCTTAAAGTTCGGGTGGAATTTAGACAGCTTCAAAAATCATGCACATGAATACCATTTTGGAGGACTGAGCCGTTCAGGGACTGATGAAGCAAAAATTTGCATTTAGGTTCAACTGAATGAGAGCACTGCTTTGTTCGCTTTAGCTTGAGAAGAGTAACTCTGCGTCTTCCCGAGAGTCTCGTCCTGCAACCCCTCCTGTTACGGAGTTGTTACTGACTGACTTCAGAGGAAGATCTGCACTAAGAAAGTTTGTCGCCCATGATTGTTGCGTTTCAATGACTATGAAAAAAATACTGTATGTAAATTCACCCTTAGAGAAGATGATGGGAAAGCAATTAATTTCACTTCTGTTTGGGATTATTTTTGGCCAACATTTTTACCAAAAAGGGCTTAGTTTCAGAATACTAAATGTGAAAATCTGTACTGCATGACTTCAGTTATTAACAACAGAAAAACTGTCCCATATGTTTTACTGGCAGAGAAAACATATTTTTACATAATAGAATTAGAGCAGAAAATATTATTCCCTCTTGGAAACATTATAGTATATTAAATATTAACTTGGAAGCTACATTTCCAAACAGTTTGATTCCAAAAGCTTATTAAAATTTGATGTATGCTCTAGTGTCTTTGATTTATGTTGGTTGTGTGCGTCCTAATTAGCTAGGAAAACGTCAATTGATGGCTGTAAAATTATGAATGTGTATCTTGCCACTCTTGAGTCTTCAAGCAATTCTCAGGGAATACCTTTGCTTTTATGGGACTTACAAGTGGAAGCGCAGTTTTCCTGGCTAAATATGTGAAGAAAGTACATACACAAATGGCCTTTTACCCTTTAAGAGCTCCTCCATACCAGGGCAAGCGTTGACATTTATGAACAGACTGTTTTGTTTGTGTTATGGTGACATCTGGAAGCCTTGATCCGAATTGGTCCTCTCCTATTTTGCAAGGCGCTCTACATAAGGATCAGTCCTTGTCTAGGAGAGTTTACAGTCTAATTAAAACTAGATGCAGTAAGTACCTAAAAGCTGAAAGGGAACGGGAAGATGGAAATGGTAAAGCATGGTGGTTTTTGTTGCTTCCAGATTTACGTCTATAAAAATGAAATTCATAGCAAAAGCGTGAAAGCACTGTTTTAAGCTATGAGACTTGTTGTTTTGCTGCTATACTTCGTATTCTTCCACAGTGGATTTATTCAGCTATGTTCAGTTGAAGGTTACAATGGTAGAATGATCTCCTGTTGAGAGCCTGGAAAAGTGCAAAGCCAACGGAGACACCTCTGCTGGAGTCTTGGACCTAAATACTGCAGCCTCAACTGTCATCAGCTCAGTCTGCAAAGAAACACAGGCAGAGCACTAATAAAAATCTCTGCATTAATGACACTCCCACTGGGCATTCTTGACCAGGCATTTAATATATGCCTTGACTTGTTGATGATTCCAGGTTGCTACTGGCCCTCCCTCTGCCTTTGATTAAAATCAAGTTGCGACTCACGGCGCTGGCAGGAGTGAACCCTGTTGGAAAAATGAACATACTGCCTTGTAAAGAAGGAGCGTTGAATCACTGCCTGGTCCTCCTTAGCAGTCCTGTGAGGCACGTTTGGGATGGGCAGCAGCAATACGCGCTTTGCCGTGCTGTTCCACTGGTGTCCTCTCTCCTCCACCTGGGGAGATGGAGGCTGTGTCCCTCCGTCTGTTCAGGAGCCTTTCCGCAGGGGTTGGCAGGAAGGACTCCATCTGAGATGGCTTCCAGATGTTGACATTTCTTCTAGAACCTGGCCTGGGAATAACCACTACCCTTCCCACCACTGTGTCCCTCGTGAATGGTTACAGACATTTCAGCCGGAGTTTATCTGTTCAGGGCATGCTTTGGTGCAGTGGTGCCAGTAAGGAGAAATCTTTGTGGAAACCGCTGGAGATGTCACTATTTCAGCAGCATACCTGTGTCATAATGAACTTACTGTCATTAAGAAAAGGAAGAAATTTTGTGCAACTCTGGACATACGAAGTAAATCTTGTATTCAGTCTTGGCTTCTCAAAAAAAACCCCCACTTTTTAACATAGGATATTATTGGAGATGGGGAGGAAAAAATGCTCTTCTTCAGAGAGATGCCTCCAGGCGGTAATTGGAGATCAGAAAAATATTTAAAGACCAGCATAAGCACATTTTAACAATACTAAAAGAAACCAAAGGCAAAAATCATAGTGTTTCTTTTGTGACTGCTTTTTTTTTGTTGGCATGTTAAGTGATCTTTTTTTATCATCATGACTGTCTGGTCAGAGAGCTTTTTATACACACATTCATTAGGCAGACCAAGTTGGAGTATAACTTTTTTTAGCCTCTGTCTTTGTGTTGCATTGTGTGTGACATGTTCACATGTGCTTTCATGAACGCCGAAGTCAGTATCTTGACTGGGACCACGAATAAGTTAGGATTTGATTTAAGATATTTGACGTGGAACATGAACAGATGAGGACTAATGAATTCCCCTGTCAGCTGGGATCGCCAGGACCTCCTTGAAAAGGCTTCAGGCTCTCTTAAAAATCCCACCCATAAATAATCCTGCAAAATGCCTCTTCCCTCTGTGTGTAATAGAAATCTAGAAAGCAGAATCATTTGTCACAAAGCTGTGTCAGTCCCAGGCTCTCTGTGACTGCGGCAAGCTTGCAGGCAGATGGGTGCTCCTTTGCTATGCTCCGCTTGCCCTGACTCCACATGAGCCTGTGCGTAGAGTGAGATTTAAGAGAAGCAGAAACTGAGCCTGCATGGCTTGACTTGAGGTGGTGCTGGGCTCCTGTGGCCATCCTTGGCGGTGGTAGGGCTTGTAAGTGCGCCGCTGGGGAGGCCCTGCCCCGGGTGTTTGTAACGAAGCCCTTGCTAAAGCTGCCATCGGCATCTTTGGCCGCCGAAGGAAAAGCTTCCGTTCATTTTGCTGGTCTTTGGGTTGGGCCCTGAGTTTTGCAGCTGTTAATTAATCATGCTGGCACTGAAGATCAGTGTATTTGTTCTTACTGGTCTTCCCATTACTACCCATGCTTATGAATGGGTGGCAAGTGCCACAGCCTGTAGCCGCCTCTCCGTGCCCACGCCGTCTTCATAACTAGATATTTCCGCAACAGAAAAGGGGATTAGTCACAGGAGGAAGCAGGTGTGTCAGATGTATAGGAAAGAGAGTGATTAACAGTGGTATTTTCTGCTCAGGCTTCTCCAGTGAACTGAAGGAGTCATCCTCGGCACAGCATCCCCCGCTGTTCAGCTGCAAGGCTCAGGGAAGCGAATACCCCCAGGCTAACACCTGGTAGGCCACTCGCTGCACTTTGTACAGAAACATGCCGCCTTTAACCAACCCGTCGGAGGTTTTCTCCTTTCTGCTTGTAAGCCTTCAGAGGAGGAGAAAAAAAATGACTTCCTCAATTCACAGAACATATAGTTAAGTGGTAGTTCTTTTGTCGCCCTTTAAGGACTCTTTATTTCTTTCCCCGTGAAATTGCCGGTTTTGCTGAGTTTTGCCACCCCCACGATGGGGGGAATCCAGCCACCCCTGACCGAGGAAGGTGGTGTGAGGGGTGGAGGAGTTTTGGCTTGCTGCCGTTGGTGCCACCCCAAGCAGGTGGGAAGGTCTGCTCCTCCCGCTGCTCTCTCGTACCTGTGCCTGCTATGCCATGTTTGTTCTGGCTGTCTTGGTGGGACAGCTGCCAAACCTGGGTTTCCAGAGTCATGGTCTAGTTACTGGGGTCGTTTTTCCTTTGCCTTGACCATAGCAGGCTCTTATTTCAGAAGCAGTTTTTCTCATAGGTCAGACTGCCACCATTTGTGGAGGGAAGGTGCGTACCTTGACTAAGGCTGGACCTTGGCATCCTCCTTCGTTTTTCCTACATCAAAATGGCCAGACATCTGTGCTTTTCAAACCTAGGTTGCAATTGCTATGAAACACTTTGGTTTTGTTTTCTAAAGTCCTTAAAAGTTTAATTTTTTTTATGGTTACATTGCTGGACCTAAGTTAATAGTTGATAGTTTGATATGTTGAAACCCGATAGAGAGGTACCTGTGAGAACTCACACTGTGAAGTTGTTTTTTGCCTGGCTGGGTCTGAGTGCTTCTTGAAGGGAAGCAAATCCAGGTGAAGGGAAAATTGTTTCCCCTTCATCAACATTTTAGGAGTAGATTTCACCTTCAGATGCACCTGTACAACTATCCCAGTGGCAAAGGGAGGCAGAATTTGGGCTTCGATGCTGTAATCTACTAGGATAAAATACTGAGACAGGATACAAATGGATTTTGCCAAGTCATGTGTTGCCTACATATTTATTTTTCTAACATATTCTCCAGTAGTTTTAAGTTTATTGTTATGCTGCTGTTGTTCAGGCAATTTAGAGTAGAACAGTACATATATTTTGGAAGAGCCAAAATAAATATTAGGACGTCATGCCTTGCTTCCCTTCCGCAGTTGCTCTGCATGTCACCAGCAGTAATGAAGGAATAAAATTTACAGATAGTCACCTCCCTGGAGTGGTTTCCAATGTGCAAATGGAATTTATGGAGGTGGCTTGTTCACGAAGCTCTTTTCTCTATGGCAGATATCACAAAGTTCCAGAATGGTAATATGTTGCTGAAAATAATCCCTATGTATTTTGACAGCAGCTTCAGAAAACCTCTATCTAGTCAGAGGATTATCTTAATCTGTGTCAAGAGATATTGCTGAGAATTTGCAGAAGGGAAAAGCATTTAGCGCGGCTTTATTTACTTCAGGCAGCTAAAGAGGGGTCATGGACTATATCGGGTTTGCGTGGCAACGTTTTGGTAGCAGGGGGGCTACAGGGGTGGTTTCTGTGAGAAGCTGCCGGAAGCTTCCTCTGTGTCCAACAGAGCCAATGCCAGCTGCCTCCAAGACCACTGCCCAAGGCTGAGCCCATCAGTGATGGTGGTAGCACCTCTGTGATAACATAGTTAAGAAGGAGAAAAAGCTGCTGCACAGCAGCAGCCAGAGGAGAGGAGTGAGAATATGTGAGAGAAACAACTCTGCAGACGCCAAGGTCAGTGACGAAGGAGGGGGAGGGGGTGCTCCAGGCGCCAGAGGAGAGATTTCCCTGGAGCCAGTGGTGAAGACCCTGGTGAGGCAGGCTGTCCCCCTGCAGCCCATGGAGGTCCGTAGTGGAAGAGATATCCACCTGCAGCCCGTGGAGGACCCCACCCCAGAGCAGGTGGATGCCCAAAGGAGACTGTGACCCCATGGAGAGCCCGTGCTGGAGCGGGCTCCTGGCAGGACCTGTGGACCTGTAGAGAGCAGAGCCCACACTGGAGCAGGTTTGCTGGCAGGACTTGTGACCCCACGGGGGACTCACGCTGGAGTCCTGAAGGACCGCACCCCATGGAAGGAACCCACGCTGGAGCAGTTCATGAAGAATTGCAGCCCGTGGGAAGGACTCGCGTTGGAGAAGTTCGTGGAGGACTGCCTCCTGTGGGAGGGACCCCACACTGGAGCAGGGGAAGAGCATGAGGAGTCTTCTCCCTGAGGAGAAAGGATTGGCAGAGACACCCTGCGCCACTACAGGGAAGGAGGTAGAGAATTTGTGAGTGAAGTTAAGCCCGGGAAGAAGGGAGGGGTGGGGGGAGGTTGTTTTAAGATTTAGTTTTTATTTCTCATTACCCTACTCTGACTTGATTGGTAATAAATTAAACTAATTTTCCCAAGTCAAGTCTGCTTTGCCTGTGATGGTAACTGCTGAGTGCTGTCCCTGTCCTTACCTCAACCCATGAGCCTTTTGTTATATGTTCTGTTTCCACTGATAGTCTAATTACAGTGAGTATCCAGAAGTAGTAAGTGCAAATGCTGTGTTTGGAACTATGCACTGAATCCCCTGATACGAATGGACGTTGCTAACAGGGTCGCTCTTCTGTCTGGTGGTCATCCTGAGTGCACTCTTCCGCACACCTGGGGAAAGAAAACGGTGATAGAAACACCAGGGAAGTGTCACCTGGGGATGGAGTTACATTAGGAGGTGCCAATCTTGTTCAGATGAGGCATGAGAAGGCAGCAGGCTCAGTGACCTGCATGTTGCTGCTGTCTCTAACCCCCATGGTTCCGAGATTGTATCATGAGGATGTGGCCAAAATATTAGGTCATCAGCAAATGAAAGATGATTACAAGGAGCGTGACAAGACACAAATCATCTGGGCAGGTTCGAATGCGAGCAGCCTTTCAGATGCTAGCGCAAACTGAAGTATTTTGTTCGTAAGCAGAGCGGTAAAGCATAGCCAGTCAGAAAGTGGGAGGGATGGCATTCGAAGATGGTCCCAAAGTAGTTTTATATTCTTTCTGTCAGGGGCAGAATTACTTCAATCTTCTCTGTCAGTAAACTTTTATTTGAGAGCCTTCATCCAACTGGTGACAGGGCCAGCATCATCCTTCAAGTAATTGTATCCACCACAAAAGGTTTTTGTGTGTCAAAGGAGCCTGACCCGATTCATCAGGTGGGTGAAGGGCTTCTTTAATTGGTCTGAAATGATGATTTCAGTGATAGACATGGAGAGCAGCGATGCTAGGCTTGGCTAATTGCAGGCTTTCTGAGTAGCAATTAACATGTCAGAAACATAGTTATGCTTGAGGAAAATGCTGAAAGTTTCCTCGCCTCCTATTAAAAAAAAAAAACAACCAAAAAAAAACGCAAATGGAAGTCTCCTGTAAACTAATGCAAACAATCTGGTAATGCTTCGGGAAGCATTTTGAGAGAACCTGTTTGTCAGTGGCGTGACCCGATCGTTGCCTGTCAGGAGATGGCTGTAAAGAGGGCTGCCAGCAGCTCCAGGTTTGCTCTTACTGAAAAGGGAGAAGATCACGCTGTGTGTATGAGGCTTGCTAATACCCCTTGGCAGCTGTAAGAATTTCCAAGACTATAAAAGCAGCTTATCTCCCAAGGAGGAGAGCCCCCTCGCCAGCCCCCCTCCAAAATTAGACAGATTAACTTCCTAAGAAATAGAGAGTTATTCCACCCCAAACCTACGCTGCTCATTCAAGCTAATCTCTGGAGGGCTGAAAGGCCTCTTGTCTGTGATTGGAATCATATGATAAAGCCTTGCTTGCTTTCTCTTGTATTGTGCCAAAAAGTTTGTCTTGCTTTTGATCTGGCTGAGAGCTGAAGCGGCTTTTAGTGTGTTTCCGTGTGTCGTATGGAGCGTTTTGAGACAGAATATTGGGTTTTGTCTCTGGGCATCTGGCATTGTGTCTCCTCGTACCTGGTGTGGTGCTCTCCTCGGGCATCTGCTGTGCCTCCCCCTTCCTAGTGGTGGTTAATAGCACCTCCGAGGGGGCTTCTGCACTGATGCGGTGGAATTTTTCAGGCCTGGGGCAGAACGCAGACTAAAACAGTGGGGTTAAATTGTTACCTTCATTTGCAGATTATATTCTGCAGGTTGAGGAGAAGAGAATGCTGCAGGCCACCATGGTCGCGCCTTCCCTTTTGCGACCTGGCCCCGTGCTGGGGATGGCATTCACGTCTATTGCTGTACTCAGGCGTGACCTTTAAAAAATACTAGTAGCAAACACTGAATTGTACTAGCTGCAAAGTCATCAATAGATGTGATGGATAATCTCTGCTTCACTCCTCCCTATAATCTACTGATCTTTGCTTGATGGACACTGTGAGTTTACTTCTGAAGGGGTCCATTTTTGGCATAGACACTGGGAAGGCTATAAATGTTATTTTTTTTCCCCCCAAAAGACAAACTTTCCACTTTATTAAATGCTCGAGAGTCTTTTATATCAATAATCTCTTACAGATTTTTTCCTAAAAGCAAGCACTCTTTCCTCCTCCCACCCAAAAAAGTCCCGAGGAAAAAAAGAAGTCTTTCCAATGTTCAATACATCAGAGTTGTAAAAATACAGCTAGTGCTCAGCACACGGGTAAAGTTTATGCTCCCCAGAACTGAATCCTCATTGCTTTGCAGAGCTCTAGCAAATAGGCTTTGCTTGGACAGGCAAAGAGACAGCATTTCAGAAGGAGGAGGACGTCCTCCACACCACATTTTTCAGTGCTGATGCCAGATGCTGATGTTGAGGTGTCCCCTGTGAGTGGCTGTGGTGGGAACCTGTCATCTCATTTTGGCACAAAGACCCTGGGCTTAAGGCAGAGCCTGAGTGTGCTAATGCTGGGCTGATGCTGGGGGAAGCTTAGGGACGTGGTGTGGGCTACAGACTCCCTCCACAGCTGGTTACCCTGTGCTTTCCCAGGGTGCAGTAGATTGATGCCACTCCTGCTTTGTTTATTGCTGGCTGGGATTGAGGGTCCTGGGAAAAACTTGTCCCTGAAAGCCCTGAAGGGAGGAGGAAAAGAGGAATTGCAGGGCATGTGGTTAGTTGAGCACTCTTTAATTTGGGAACGTCAAGGCAGACTCCCAGGCTCTCTTCTGATAAGATGAAACACTCGAAACTGTGTCAAAAAATGAGGCTTCCAAAAATGTCTGAATTCGGATCATAGCTTGAACCTTGGCTCCCTTCTGACCTTATGTAAATCATGTAATCTCCCCTAAGAAACATAAGGGGCCTTGCCCTTTGAACCTGTGGTTCTTGGCTCATCCCTTTTCTGGCTTTCCTGTTCAACTCCTGGAAGCCATTCTTGTTTGCCTTCGGGTTGGGAAACTGGCTGCTCCGTCTTCGCAGAACAATGGGGGAAGATTCATTCATTCATCCAAAAGATTTATCTTGTTTCTGTCACAACGAAGTTTTTGCCTTCCTCATATTTTTGCGTCTGTCTTGCTGGTCTAAAGTCTGAGTGAGTGACAATTCAAAGCCTGCTTAGCTAACGTCACACGAGGAATAAAACATTTTGGAGTAATGGAGGGGAGGATTGGTATTGTTTTCCTGCACCCTGGGAAAACATGGGATGTTCAGCGCAGGGGAGCCTGTATCACCCTCTGAGCATCCTGAAACTCCCCTCTGAACCAGGAGGAGAGCAGAACGTCTGCCTCGCTCGCTTCATTTGAAAGAAACACAAATACAGTGGAAAGCGTTTCGCACATAGTCTGTACTATGTCACATGCACCTATTTGTATCATTCAAAAGCATTGTTTTTTAAAAAGCTTTGCAGTTTCCCATTAATTGATCAGCAATACGGTAACCAGCTTCGCTTGCACTGAGTTTTGCCTCTTCCATCACTTCTGGGAAGGTCAACATGGATGTTAGGGTGGTTGCTGTAGTGGAAGCTGTCACTAAGGGCTTCTCTTTATTTTTTTCTTTCTGTGATGATTGTAAAAACTTTGTGTTTATTAAAATGCCTGTGGCATTTAATGCCCTATTGTCTTCCTGCTTTGCAAGCAGGAAGGCAGAAATGTATATTTTCCTTTACAACAAACCAGCCTTTGTGAGATCCTGACTCACTGGGCCTTGGTGTGCCAAACTGCCACAAGTGAGTTCATTGTAAATGTCTCTAACAATGTGTAGTTCATCCCTTGTGTTTTTTGGATTATGAAATCATATACCGATATACAGGTATGAGAGGGGCTCTGCATCTATTCAGCACAGGTGAGATTGTTATCTGGGCAGTAATTAGCTTGAATAGGAAACTGGAGTTAGCTGTTTCCCTATGACAATTTTGCACAGTGCAGACATTGAGATGCTTATATTCTTTGCGTTCCACAGGTCCCCTTTCTTCTCATAGCTTATCTCTGTTTTAAGTGGTTCAAAATAGATGGCATTTTAATTGTGCAGATGCATCAGATACTCTGGAATGAAACCAGATCTCTCCCAGTGAGGGTCATGCTGAAGTTTTCATGTAACGAGAATGACTGTGAATCAATTACTTGATACTTCATTATGACGAAAGAAAACAAACATGGCATCAACAGTGGGTTCAGCAGCCTTTATTTCAAAAGGGAACTTGCAGAACCATTTAAGGCAAAATGAAATCCCAGAGAGGATCATCAAAGGGCTCAGATGAGAGCATAAAATACTGTACAATGAAAAATGTCACAAAAGCTTCAATGCCTTAGATATGTATGTGAAAAATTTCAGGCTGAGCCTTCCCACACTATGGGAGGTCATCAAGTAAAGCAGAGTTAGCTCTGTTTATCGCCAGTCAAGGCGACACATGACTTCATTTGGGTTTTAGTCTCATTACTGCTGAAGTGTGAAGTGTCAGGTTAAAAAGACTACACGCTTTTCACCCATAGGGATTGCTCTGTTTTAATGGGTCAGGTCAGCGCTATGGCTCAAAGCATTGCAAACGATTAATGTTTAATACATTTTAAACTTAAGTCCTTGGGAATACAAAATTAACCCTGTGGACGTCTGTGATTGGGAGTTCTTGATATTCACCCGTTTCAAGGAATACACTGTGCTATTACTGCTGGCAACAGAGAGCTCAAACAAAACCAGAAGAACATATTTTTCTCAAATCCTATTGTTCTTCACAGAGTGGTCCTGGCAATCTGTGCTCTTGCATCCTCAAGGATTGCCAGGATGAATTATGTTACACAAACATGTCAGTCTTGGACCATGAGAGGAGAGCAAGTGTCCAATCTAGGTCAAGCAAGAAAGTACTGCCTTTTTTTCCCCGCAGAGATTCCCATTTCTGACTGTACCTTTTCCCATTCTTCATATTGTATACCAAAACTTTAAAAAAACCCCAAACCCCAAACAAACAAAAAAAACCCAAAACAAACAAAACCAACCCCGCGCCCCGCCCCCCCCCCAAACCCTTGTCCAGAAGGGAGGAAATTTCTATCCCATGTTCTTGCAATTTTTCGGGCAAGATTTAGCTGACAGAATGCCTTCCTGATGTCCACAGGTTAAAAACATTTGATGGGGTTTTCTGACATACCACGCAATATCTCTGTCAGCTTTTGACATTGTAACTGTAGTGGTGGATGTCTAAAATGAGTAACTAAGGAGAAATTGGTGCGTTCTTGGATCTTGTCAGCAATGTTACTTTCTTGGTGGTTTATCATGCCTTGTTGAGTATTAATAATTCAGAAAATACTGGCTAAGAAACTGCTTAATATACTGCCTTTTTTGGAGTGGCATGAGGATAATTTGCCTTAGTCATAATTTTAAAGGAATGCAATAGTCTCTGCAGTATAAAATCTAAGAGGAGCAAATTTTTATGGTGGTAACATTGTTCATTCAGACCTCTTTTTTTTTTTTTTTAACCTAGAGTACTGGCACATCTATTTCAGAAAGGCATAGATAATGTCAGCGTTGAGTTCTGTGGCTGTATAAAACAGTGGGATGATGAGTTAAATTAGTGTATATTGATTTGTGGCTTACTTTTTATATGATTTAGTAAAAGGAAGCGCAATTAATTGAATGTCTTAAATTTTAAGATTAACGTTCTTCTAGATGTATCATCTGTCGAGGTCCTCTCATGGCTGTTGTTCCTATGTTGTGTGCCAGAAGAAGTATTCTGATCAGCAAGGCCTAACAGAGAGATGTTTCTAAAATGGGATTATGAATCTCGTAAATCTTTATTTCGGAGACCTTTTCAGTGTCTTGAAGCTGAAGCCAGCATGTCAAAATCTGTTACTCTGAACTAAATGCAACAAATAGCTCAATTGAGATTCTGGGTTTGAATTTTTTTTTTTTATTTCTTTTAATTGAACATTTGTTCTTAGGAAACAGAAAGGCTAAGAAAGATGTTGATATTTCCTCCTCACCGCCAGCACTACAGTTGTCTATTTTTATTCACTCTGAGAGGCAGGGAGAATTGGACAATTGGCTGAACCACATTAACCAGCATCATCCGCTTCTCATTATTTCTGATGCTTCCTTAAACTTCTGAAATCTTGAGACTGTAAAGAAAGCGTACAGTCATTTCTTTTGAAAACCACACAGATTCTGGCAAAAATTCCAGTGCTTTCAAACAATGACAGGATATACACTGTTGTCTTTGATCCATACATTGGGAAGGGCTTCGCCCCCTACCCATCCTCACCCTCCTCCTCTTTGCCGTTTAACTTGGGTTGTCAGAAGTGGTTTCAGGGTATAACCCTTTGCAGACAGAAATAGATCGGCATCCCACGAGCGCTAATTTGCCTGGCAGTCCCCAAAAAAAGCCTGGTGGTCCTGACGGTTGCGTCCCAGCTTATCTTGCGAGGCCGTGAGATGAAGCGCTTTGTAGCAGATGGGCTGTCCTGAGGAGGAGTGGAAGAGCAGCTCTTGAGTTGGGAAAAGAATGTGCAGCATGGATGTTGTTTTTCTTTGTGGTTGGGTGCAGGCAGAAAAGGATGAAAATGTGGTTCGGAAATCAATTGCAGACAACCGCTGCTCTCCTCGGAGGACTGCACAGCAAGCATGTATGTGCAGGAGACACTGCTGACCACTGACCACATCCCACTCACCACCCATTAGGGATTTTCAGAATCCATAAGAAAGCCAATGGCAAGAGATTTTTATTTATTTTTTTTTTCTGAGGGGTGATTTATTGTGAGTATCTCTTTTAAGCTTTTGCAGCTGGTGAGTTGGGTTTGTATCTGAACTTGAGGCTTCATCTGGGCTGGGAGGGGGTGGGAATAGTAGGAAAAGGTTCAACAGAAAAAGAATGAGGAATTTATGCTGGGCATTTGCAAGCTCTTCCTGGGGATTTAAACTATTTGTAGACCTAAACCTCAGATTCAGCTGCCCTTGTGGAAGGGGCTTTGTCTTCTGTCTTTTCACTCCACCCCTAGCTCTTTGAGTACAGTAGCATAAAGTTTTGAAAATACTGTACTGAATAGTCTTAGTCTTAAAAGGCTTTATTTCAAAGCATAGTTGGCTATGTCTAGGCAGGTGGCTTAGCTCTGCGCAACTCCAGTACGTCATATCTAGAAGTGTTTGTCTAACTTGCTTAAAACTTGCATTCAGAGGTTGAGCTCAGCCCCCCTGGGATCTGGGCCAGTGCTCCCAGTCTGCGTCCTGGCACTCACAGCACGCCATGGGCTTGCACAAAGTCAGCAGAGCGTGAGCACCTGCCAATCACCCTGAGCTTGCCTGAGCACCGGTGCGGCCGGTCAAACTTCTGGAAACAGTCTCTTCCATCAGTCCTCTCATTAGCCTTGCCCATGTGTAAAGGAGGCCAAAATTCCCATTTTTATTCCCAGAAGCTTTTCACAGCTCCACTGATCCTGTTCGCTGTGCTTTACAACTGGCTTTATATACAACGTAAAAAACCTTTTCACGTTGTCCAACTGTTAAAAGCTAAATCTAACATGCAGAAGTAGTCCGCGTTTCCAAAACTCTCATCCGCTTGATGAACCTCTGTGCTTGGTAAGAAAAAGCCAGGACTCTGCTGGTGCTGCAGGTGAATGTGCTGAGAGTGATGAGGGAGCCAGTACCTTGTTTCTTCCTCTGGCTTTTCAGGGTGCTAGAGATAGGGATGTCATCGTCTCCTCTCACTATTTCGCCAGTGGTCATTTGTATACAATGCAGTATACAAACGATCTGATGCACGTAACAAGAAGGGAGGGATGATTTAACTTCATGTAAATTTAATTTTTAAGCAATTGCCTTAATCTCTTATTTGAAGAGGTAAGAAAAGTGGATGGAGTGTATCTGCCACAGAGACACTTCTTGTGTCCTGATGGAGACAAGTGTCTTTTGGTTGGAGTTAGTATAGCACTGTGCGTATCAGCTGGACACAAAGCCACGTCCCTCCCTAGATAATAGCTGGCAGCAGGGAGGACCTAAGGGCTTTATGATGTGGATGCAAAATTGACATGCAAGAAAACAGTGAGTCTGAACGTGTGTGTAGACCTCCCTATTCCCAAGCTCTCATCATGAAAATGAACATACGCGTTTACGCCCCATCCCACTCCTGTTGGTTTGGTGAGAGTGTGTGAGAGAGCGAGGGACAGAACACTTGGAAAGAAACAGCTCAGCTGGAGAGTGCAAGAACTGCATAAATGAGGGTCCACCGAGGTAAGAATTTTTGAGCAGGAGCGTGAAGGTCTGCTTACACAGGCAAACGTCATCACGAGTCCTGTCCCAAAAGAAGGCGAGGCAAGGATTTTCTGTGAAGCGTTGAAGGCGCCTTAGTTGTGCTTCAGCAGTTGATCTCGGTGGGGATGGTACCCGGTGGTGCTTGCAAGGGACCTACCGGTACTTATGGCATTTCCCACAGTGGAATTAAAACACGTGTGGGTTCATCTGTGCCCGGGGCAATGGGGAGAGCTCTAACCCCAGGCGGGTTGTGTGGGGGAAGGCAGTCACTTGTGTACCCAGCGATTGCCATCTTGAACCGTGGAAAAGAGGCAGCCAGGTGGGCAGGAGAAAGAAACATTAAGTTTGTCCGTGGTGATACTATTGCATATGGTGATGGAATGAGAAGGGAGGGTTACCTTCCTTTATTAATGCATCTTCACCGATAATTGATGATACCGTCTGCTTCTGAGCTCTTTCCTGATTATAAAACATGGTTACCCCTACAGTAAAAATTGGGACATGGTCTGCAACCACGTTTTTTACACTGTTACACTTGTATATAAAAGTGTAGCAAGTCCATTGTACACTGAATGAGCAGGGTGGAGAGCAGGGGTTTTTTTAAGAGGTTAAATAGATTTTTGAGCTAAACAGATGATGTCGTATTCGATCATGAGATGTGATTTTTATTTTCTAGTCTTTGTGAATGTCTACTGCTATGCCTTGTGATGTGAATGCTATTTCCTGCAAGTGCAAAAGTTTGTTACAGTTTTTTGCTACCTATAGGAATGCAAAATGAACTCTAAATAAATGGAAACTTTCTATTACCTACATAGACCAAAAAGCAGATGTCAGTCTTTAGTTGGTGGAGGTGAACTGCCAAATAAAGTTCAGCCAATTTTATTGGGAAATGAGGAAAATCCAGTAGAATATTTTCCAGCATTAAATTGCCTTGCTTGTCCAGCATGCTACTGGTATTAAAAATATAGATTTGTTACAGATGCCAGCAAAATATTTCATCTTGTAGAGAAAAAAGCATTGTGTGGGAAGCTGCAAAATAATTTACATTCTAGTTTCCCAGGGCCTTTCCAAGGTACTTTTTTTAAAAAAAAAAAACCAAAAGCAAATAGACTTGTGTTTGTTTTTATGTCAGGAGCAAATACCTGCAACTGGTCAAATAACTTGGAGAGAGGTTGCTTTGTGGAAAGGGGTTTTCATGAGACTCTTAACAATGAGCTAAGAGTGGAAAGGGGTTTTCGCAAGACTCTTAACTTACCTATTGCTGGTTTGTGAAAGGTGTGGCTACTACATCAGTTAATAATGTAAGTTGTCCTACAGACCTTCTAGCTGAGGGACACTGTTTTGACCGCAGTACTTCAAATAACTCAAGAGTGTCAGGTATGGTTTTGGTTGAGCCTTCTGACCCAAGCAGAGCTGTGTGCAAGACCTTCTGGTTTTCTGAAAACTGCTTCAGCTCGGCTGAGCTCTTTGTGAATAATGTGAAATGGCGTAAGTGTACTTCTGGATTCTACCTTACAAAGCAGCAGCCTGCCCTGAAGCTAGGCCGGTTTCCCTGAGCACTCTCCCTTTGCGTGCTCTGGCCTCTCTGATGGACAGTTTCACACAATGTGGTGGAAGTGCTGCCATCCACCCCAGTATCGCCCAGGGTTTGCGTAAAGCTGGGCTTAAATCACTGGAGAAACCCCAACTGTGTCACTGGAAGGGATTTTACTGAGTGTATCCATAAGGGGAAATACACGTGGTGCTCCGTGCACCTCCACGTAGAGAACAAACCTGCCTTGCAGGTGGTGATGGTATTTCCACCTCTTGTAATACCAGTGCCTTGAAAGTACCATGGTACCACCATACAGCCCAATGCTGTTAAATTTTTTGGACGAGGGATCGGTGCTGTTTTGGAGGAACTGACCCCTGCAGTATTCCGTTCCTCTGCTGATCTGCTCTCCCTGTGTGTGTGTGGGGGGGTGTCCTCAGTGGAGACAGCAGCCCAAGGGCACACCCAGCGCTGCAGCAAGGGTCACATATGGGACTGGGTGGGCATTTGGGGACAAAATTTTGTTTTCTGCTGAAAAATACAGTTTTGTTTGAAACAGAAGTATTTCCCAGGAACAAGAGGATTTCATTAAAAAAAAAAAAAAATCAGTTAACTTCTGAATAAATTGAGGTGAAATTAGGTTGTTTGTATCTTTTCATTTAGTGATTTCTGTTTTCTTTCAATTTTTAATTTTTATGTGCTGTTAGCATGAAACTCCTTGCTTCAGTGAAGTTCTGCTTCCAGTCTGACATTATACAGCATCCACTCGAAAGTGTTGGTGTTTTGGAAGTGGAAGCTCCCTTTCTAGCCTTATCATAACGCTGGGCCTTTTTAAGATGATTAAGTGTGTTACTGTGAACTTCAGCTTTTAACGCTTACCTGTAAGACATCTAAGCCATGATGGTATCTGTAAAGTTTGTAAAGAGTTTCTAATAGGAAGAAAAATAAGAAATTTTTACTCCTTATTCAGTAAGATTCCTTATTGAAGCTCCATTTTCTAGTAAGGTGGAAATCAAGCAAGACCATTAACTTTGCTAGCAAAGGCGGCTGTGTTGGAAGGGCTTCTGAGAGGCAATTTCTTGCCATTGCTTAATGCTGGTAAGTTTGAGCTTGTAAGGTATGTCTCCTTGGACAAGAAAAAGTAAAGTACAGGGAAAGAAGTAATATTTGCTGTATTCTGAATATAGCATATTTCTGTCCAAGAGACTTTTTGATTCAGCCTATATTGGTTAGTTAAGAGTGTGCAGCCTTTCAAGAACATTCACTTTTAAGAAGAAAACTAATCCAAGTCAGTAAATACAACATTAATTCTGTGTGTACGAGAAATACAAGTCTTCGAGGAAGGATATAGCGAAAATACACCCCACAGCCTTACCTGAGCCATATAGAAATGCAACTTTAGCCTCTTCCATTGTTCTGCTTGTAGGACACCACCCATATGGAGCACAGAATCTTAACCTAAGAGTTGGCTATTTGTATGTACTAGCAGATGGTAAATTTTAAGGCATTTCACTGTGTTGATTTTTCCCAGTTTTAATTTTGCATCCACTTACCTGTTTTGCTTCTAATTTTATAGGACTCCTGAGGTCCTGCTGTAATGCGGGTAAAATTGCTCACACAGAGACAATCTAAAGAGATATTTTATATTACAATAGCAAAGCTGCTTTTTGTTTGAACTGAATCAGCTTGTACTCGATTCCACCCTTATATATGTATTAATTTGGAAAGTTTATCAGTGCACAATTTGCCATTAGCAACGTAACCAAAATAAAAGGGCCTTAACGAGTCCTTCTAAACTTGTGTTTATTTATGGATAGACTAGCTCGTGAACTTTGTCTTTTCTCTATCCCATCAATTCTGAAAGCAATATGACTTTTAAAATTGATTTTAACAGGGAGGAAGGGGGGAAATCTAGTTTCTTTTGGAGATCCTTTGCAACCTTAACTGTAAAGCTGCCGCAAATAAAATACTAGAAGAGGGAGGGAAGAAGAGATTCTTCCTTCACTCCATTCCTTTTCACGTTGTCCAGAAAAGCGTCCGAGTGGGCTTTCCGAGGTGCCCTGAGACCAGTGGCCATGGGCTTTGGGAAACACTGAGACTGGAGTAGCATTTGCATGGTCTGGCCCCACTATGGAGTGAAAGTGGTGGTGACAGCCCAAAGGGCAGCGCTGGGAGCTGGGACTTGCCATAGGGGCTCGCTGGCTTTGTATTAAACAGGGGGAACAAAATAAGGTTTATTAATTTGGAGTGCATTCAAGTCATCCAGTTGCCCATGGGAAGGTCGTTTTCTTGAAAGGGTTCCCCACTTGAAGGCAATTGGAGACAGGGGAGGCTCTAGGGGAAGGGAGCTCCCATGCCAGAATTGAGATTTGGGTGCCTCTTTAAAGGTTTTCCATTGCACTTTCTTCTGTGTGCAGAGAACAGTAGGCACTTCTATTTTCTTTTGTGTTTTTTGTTTGTTTGTTTGTTTTTTAAATTAAATAGTCATACCGTTTCAGATAGCTGTCTAAAGACCTGGATGTTTACACGTGGCAATCTCACAGTACCCAAAGAGGATTTATCTGTGACACACTGAGCCAAATCAAATATATGACCATGGTAAATCACAGGTGTCAATAACCTTATCTTAGGTCAGTCAGGCTGTCAGTTACCAGAGCATTGTCCATGCCCAGGGCCTTTTTGGGTGAGAGGCAACTCAGGTAGGTCCTATGGCAAACGATGCATTGGATGCAGGATAATTGTCCCAGGTGCTGTCTCTGCATCGCTGCTGCTCTTGCTGCCATGAACAGCTATGAAGAAACAGGAGAAAGGCACTAGCAGAGGAAAAAAACTTTTCAATAAATTGAGCCAGAAATACGAGGTTAAAATATGTACTCAAGAAGGTTTGTATCAGCTTTGCTGTTGTTGAGCATCAGATTTTTTTGTGTGTGTTTATAATAAAAACTAGTCTTTGAACTGAAATATTTCTTCCCACCAAAAAGGTTGTGAGTTTTTTGTTTTCCCTAATTGGAAAAAAAAAAAAACAAATCCAAAATATTCAGAGCATAATTATGAGAAAATAATTTCTAGTGGAAATACGTATTAGAAAATATATTGTATTTTTTTATGTCCCCGGCCTTATCTCAGTGCCTACAGTAGGAGCCGAGAGTTCTGTTTCACCCAGACTCTTTCTGGCTCAGCCTAAAGCAGAGTTGCTCAAGCTTTTGATTTTTTCCACATGGTAAAGACAGAAACTTTGTCTTTGTCCCATAGAAAAGTTTTCTAACGCTGGATGGAAAGATCTTCTAACACTTTGAATGGATGCTATTCCCAATAAGATAAACCTTCTATCTAAAATATTTTCCAGCTCAGATTTTCCTCTGATGGAAAGATATCGAGTGATTCTTTCCATGCGTTTGGGTAACAGAGTGAGAAATAATGTTGCTAGAAACTCTTCAGGATCTTGAAATACAAAGGCGTTATTATTTGGGTTGGGATTTTTTTTTTTAAATGTCTCTGGATGAAAAGCGTGGGTCAGAAAGAGTCTGCGAGGTTATATACATCAACACCTTGCCGAGACATCAAGCATGTGGAATTCTATATTGCAGTGATTATGCTTTAAAGAACGCCCGAAAGAATTCTCCTCGGCTACCCAAACAAGTGCACGTACATCAGGTAGTCACAGGTCTTCAGAAAACAAATAAAGAAGTCCACCAAAAAAAACCTCCTTGGAGTTGGCCTATTTCCTGTAATTTTCTAACTAGCATAAAGTAGCCAAAATCTGTGGTCTAGACTGGTTTGTTCTGCAGATTTTTTTTTTTTCTTGAGGATTTACAAACCACAGAGAGTTGGAATGGGTCAGAATAAATATTTGCTCATGCACCTACTGATTAGAGCTTTCAAAGTTCCCAATCTTGTTACAACACACATGTGAGCATTAGCATTCACGTGGGTTAGGTAAATACAAGGGGTTTCCTCTCTACCCGCTTCCCCCCCCTCTTCAATTTCAGTTTAATGGAGACAACACTTTAAATGTGGTGTGTTTTTCTTTTGGTATCCCGCAGTGTTTTCTGCCTGGCAATTCTCTGAGAGACTGTTATTGTACCAGAGAGCACATTTTTTAGAATCCTTTTTATCCCCCTCCCTTAATATCGAGCATATTATTACTCATCTTGGAGCACTTCATCACTGCTGTTTCTGAGTTGGAGATTTCTCCAAGCATGATAGCAGCTGCAGCTAATAACATCAATTATACAACATTTAGGTTCCTGTTCTCCTATTTTGACTGGAGGAAGTTCTTTACTAGGACATGCCATATAATTAATTGCCTTTTTTCTGCATGCAAGCATTATATAAAGCTTTAGCCTTGCTGTCGCTATATGAGAATGGCAGTAAAAACATTTATTCACGCAAACCATAACCCCACTTGTTAGGGTGGTTTCATGTGCAGGGGTAAAAACGATTTGGTAAATGTGCATTAAAAAAGAGTTTTGCTTGTCAGATCACCCTACTGTGTATATGTTTGTAAAGGGAGTGTGTTGAGGTGCTAGCCTGATCCGAACTTTCTAATGGTTGACGGTTTTCTTATTAAAACACAAACAAAAAATGACTAGGTATGGCAGCTATCTCCCTGAAGCCTTGCTAACGCTGTCAGATCTATAGCATTACCATCCTGCAGTAACTTTAAAAAAGAAAAAAAGATTTTAATAGACTTTAGAAAGGAGAAAAAAAAAAAAGGCAATTTTTTTTGGGAACTAATGTGCTTGCCACTGAGTCATAAACTAAAATCTGTGTCTGGGCAATTCAGCTGTTGACAACACTGAAAACATTTCAGGCAGGACAAAAGATAAAAGACGTATTTTAAGACCAGAATTTGAAATCGGTTTTGGGTATTTATTTCAATCGATCTCTCTCCATATGTTTATCTTTACTAAAAGCTGGAAGAGTCTCGATGTTTTTCTCCAAGGATGGCATGTGACCAGTCAAGGCAAGAGAGGAGGGCATTACTAAGAGAGAAGGAGCGGAAAAATAAAATCAGTGATGACAAGGCTGGATTGGGTGGGGCAGAGAAATGCGGGGATAGCCAAACAGCCGGGACATGAATCGCAAAGAGGGAAGACATAGAAGCCAAATGTCTACAAATTAATTGTGGGCAAGTGGCTCTGCTGAGAATTTTAACACCTTCACCTTTGTTCATTTTAAATTCTGTCTCCAGGAACCTGATATTTTAAGGAAAAGGGTCAAGATAAACTGAAAGCCAAAAATGCCTACATACTGAGTTGGTTTTTAAACCAGTGAAGTTTATTAATTTCCTATTTGTTAATCTGAGGACTTTTGGAGTCAATTTATGTGCTGTTACTTTAAGACCATTTGTACGTAACTTTGATTTTTAAATGCCTAGAGCCCAAGGATTGGTTTGTGTATTTGGTGAAAGGGGGGGGGAGAAGGGAGGAAAAAAAAAAAGTAGAACTTGGCAGAGGCTGTCCCTTTTCCTGCTGGATGTTTTTCAGGTGAACTACCCAGCTATGCTACTGTATTAAAGTCAGGCCAACAATGTGGAACTAAGGATTATTCCACAAATCCTGTTTTAATAGTTCTTTTAATGGTGTTTTTCCTCAAGTCTTACTTTTTCCCTAGGATTTCCCATCCTGATCAGGACTTTCCCGTCTTCCCCAAAGCGTTGCATCTCCCTGGCTTTTGACCAGGCTGGGACCGTGCTCCATGGCCAGGAAGAGGAGCTGTGTCCCCCACGGGCCCAGCGTGGGGCTGCAGCCGCCGATGGCTTTATCAGATGGACAGAGACATTCCAAGTATGCTTCTGGTCACTGGGGGATATGGGAATATAAAAAATAATGAAAAAGGAAGGCTTAGAGGAAAGCTGTTGGGCAAACTGGGGCTTTTTGTCAAGTTGATTTTTTTTCTTATTTTAATTTTTTTTTAAGGGTGAAATTCTTTACCCCTACGCAGATTGTTAAAGCTGTGTGACATCATTTTCTTTTCTTTTTAACGCCCTGTTTTGAGAAGCTGAAAGGCTGCAGGTTAGGTAAAACTATTAATGACCATTTTGTGACCTCTGCTCCAACCGCCCACAGCGGCTGCAAATTTTTAAATGTCTGACAGCTGCTTGGCTCTCCGCAGCATCATTATATTGGTCGACAGCAGATGAGATTTCAGAGGTAAAAAAGCCACCTCCCAGATCGCACCCTGCTGGCATGACCAGTAGGCAGATTAAAAAAATTGAATTTCCCTGGTTTGATAGGGCAGGAGACCTCCATTTTTATGACCTCCCTGAGGTCATATGAGCTCCTTCTGGTTGTCCCCAGCTGCATCCTTCCTGTAGGTTGCATGGAGGGCAAATGTTCTCAGAGCTCCTCTTGTCTACACCAGGGTCCGGGTGGTGCTGGGCGCGGGCTCACACCATGGCGCTTGTGAGGAGAGGGCTCTGGGGGCTTTTCTGGTAGGATTGCCATGTTCTTCTGCTTTTCCTCAGGCATCTGCTGTCAGCGGGTGTGAGGCAGGCCATAGGGAGCTTTGGTTGGAGCTGGCATGGCCAGTCTCATGTAAACACAGCTCTCATGGAAGCGTGTGGGCTGGGGGAAATGCGCATGGTGGGCACGAAACGTGGCATGGGGCAAGTGTGGGGACAGAGTTTTGCAAGATGTTATTGCCTCGGAGAGAGGGACAGATATCTCACATTGATGTCATCACTGTAAAATATTCTGGGATGTCTGTCTCTTAGATTTTCTACAGTTTTCATGGTTGCAGCTCTTGTGTGCTTCCCAGAGGTGTTAGGGTTGCACAGTGAGATCCATCCCTGAGGGGCCTCACGGCCTGTCTGCCTTGGCTGGAGGAGGCTGTGGAAGTGGTGAGACTTCCCTTCTCCTTCTTCCATCCCTCTTTTCCTGTCCTGCACTCTCCTCCCAGGCTTCTAATTTGACCCTACGAGAAGAGCATGCCAGGGAGCAGGGTTATGTGGAGGGGGACAGAAACCATGTCTGCCTTCGTGGGTGATTCAGCAGAGCAGGAGGAATCGGCGCGGCCGGTGCTGGGGCTCCTCACATCTCCATTAAAGAGGGTTTGCTTTGCCTTGTGTCTCCTCCAGTACCCAGCGCCGAACATGCACGGCAGAAGGCTGGGGAGAAAGATTGATACATAAGAAAGGCAGCAAGAGAAATCGCAAGTTTAGCAAGGTGGTTCTGGTGTTTCTGCATAGCCTGACGTCTTCGAAGGCTCTGGCTCTTCCGGTTGGTGCAGGGGGTTGTCCTGGTGCCATGGTGGTGCTCAATCCCAGGAGTGGTTGGGACCCTGCCATCCAAGTGAGGTGTTGGAGCTGCTTCCTCCAATTTGGTGTGCCGAGCCAGCCCGTGGTAGACAGAGGCAGGGAGGGGGTTCACTGCCAAACCACGTTGCTCCTTAGTCAAATATACATGACCAGGAATCATAATCTTTGAAATTATTTCATGTTTCCTCAAACACTTCATGCATTCTCTCTCCTCAGTCTTCAGAGCTGAGGCGTCTTCTCGCCTCAGCTCTTCTGGAGAGTGTTTGCTGTGTAGTCGCGTTGAATGTTGGCAACTTGTGGCATCTCCAGACCGTGATTTCATTCTTTTTAACCCTGCCATCCCTTTCTGCCCTCCTTAGGTGCAGGGCTCTTTTCTCATGTCTTCTCTTTTCTCTGGTCGATGCCAAGTCTGGTGTCCTTCGTGCTCTCTCAGAGGGAGCCCCGCCAGTTCCCCAAAGCCTGTGCTCGTCGGTGGCCCTTTGGCTGGGTGCTGCTTAACGCAGTCATTTGGAATTGGAGCCCTGTGTAAAATACTAAACGCTAAATAATAAGTGGTGCAACAGCATTCCGCGGTGTCTGCTGGAGTCACAAGTCATGTCAGTTGTGCTACCATTACGGTGTGGTGGTGTAGGCTTTGGGACAGCGTGACAAGCTCAGAAGCACGGCTGATTTGCTCTGTGCATCGGTGTCTCGATTGCTGGATTAAACCTTTTCAATAATTTATAAAACCTTAAGTGCTCTGGGCAGTATTTTTACAGGGAGCGATTGCATTGTATTCAGGAGATATTTTTCTCAGCTGGGCTATTAAATGAAAAGCTGAAACCTGCCTGTGATGCGAAGAGATGAGCGTGCAACAAAACAAAAGCATGCAACTTAACTTGCAAACATTGTTTTGTTGCCTGCTTTCCTACTTGCTGCTGGTTGATTCACAGTCTTACTGATAAACATAAAACCTCCCGTGTGAAAAAAAGCAGAGAGGGAAATGCCCGTAAATTAAAAAAACTTTCCCACTTTGCGCAACCTCAATTTTGAAATTGAGCTCAAACGTGCAAATGAATTGGTTTGGACTGCCTTAAATTCCTGCGGAAGGGTGGATAATTTTGAGAGATGATGCGAGATAAGCCAGGCAACTGCTACACCATTTAAAAAATTCCTGAAAACGTTTCCAGACCCCAGTCGGTGCACCTGGGGCAGCTGCGTGCTTCCAGGGAGCTCTGTGCCGGCGGCCGTGCCAGCAGGAAATGCGGCGTGACCTGTGGCGAGCCTGGAGGGTGGGAAACGCCGCAAGAAGATGATTTCCACGGGTGGCTCTACGTGTCCCGGCCAGATACTGTGTGGGCATGGGCGCAGGAGCAAACACAAAGCCAAAGGAGCAAACAGGAGCGGTAGGAGCATCCGCTTCCCTCCACGTGCACAGTTGCGAAGCGCTTCCTATCCTGTGTCCCTGCCGGCAGGCTGAGAACATCGCCGCCTTTCCCAAACGCTGGGTCTGCGTGCATGAAACCTGGCTGTGAAGTAGAAATGGGTTTTGGAAAGCATAATATTATTTTAATCATAAATTATTTGGAAGCTCAATACAGAAATAGCTTCAGATGACTTCCTCCAGAGGGGTGTTTTTGCAGTCAGGGTCTTTATCAGCTTCTCAGTGGGAACTGCATTAATATGGCCACAAAAATACAAACAGTAGTGCCTTTGATAAAGCAATTTGGCATCTCTTAAGCAGAAAGATGTTTTGTTTTCCTAAGATACAACACCGTTTTCAGCTCAGGGACCTGCCGTACGTGCCAGCGTATGGAAAGAAAATACCAGTTTTGTTAACATTTGTGTTCAGAAGCCACAGGGAGGGGACGAAGGCGGCAGCTGCCTTTGCAGTTGCGATCTCTGTTATTGCTGGGGGTCAGCACAGGAAGCCCAGAAGTGAGTGCCCCAGAATGGTGGGGATGCCGGTGGCCTGCAGTCAGCTCCCGGGCTTAGATCCCCCCAGAGAGCGCTATCCCGAAGGCTCTCCTCCTCCTCCTCCTCTTCCTCCTTTTCCTCCTCCTCCTCACCTTCGCTTCATTTCTTCCCATCATGTGCTGGAGCGAGGCTGGTCCCCACTGCCACCTGCCTCCCAGCACGGAGTGGAAAAGCTTTACTGGCCATACAGTAGGCATCTTTGTGGATACTGTGAAAATGCCTTTTAGTACTTTCTGGTGTCCCGTGGGTGTTATATATTTGGTTAGTGCATTATTTTGATTTTTAGACTGCCTTTGGTTCAAGAATCCTGAAAGGAAGCTGTTGTGCTACTGTTTTAATCTCATTTTACAAGGCGATTCCAACTTGATTCCCAGCGCAAAGAAACAAAGAAGAGCTCAGTTGTATTTTTTGTCCAAAAGTAGAAAGCCCTCCTCCTTTGAAGATCTTCTGTAGAGTGTTGTGTTTAGAGAGTGATTTGCTATTGTTTAAATTTAATCTCCATAATTACATTGGGATTGGATTAATGACGGGTTATTTTTCTGAGTCATTCTTTTCTGGCACTCACAGCTATCGAGCATAAAGCCAGGTCTTCATCAGATGTAAACTGGCATCGCTCCACTGAAGTTAGTGGAATAATTCCACTTTATATTGTGGCAGCCCAGATGTGATACTATAGCTGTTTCGAAGAAAGCACCCTTTTGGAGTTGTTTGGCCTTGAATCTCCTTATTTTTAAGCTGCCTAGGCATTAATTTCCAATTGCATTATATTTGTGGTAGCACAGCTAGCTGTTGTCTCTCGACCACCTCAGCTGGACCCTAAGGGATCAACAAAAGGTGCAATGCCAGATTCAACCATAAGTATCCTAACTTTTTTTCTGTTGAAAAACTGCTTTTTATCACCAAGAGTGCAAGCGGGAAGAGTTCATTACTGATGTCTGGTGAGCTTTTACATGCTCTTCTCTATGAGAACAAACCTTGGTCTGTTCGTTGGGGATGCTGTACTGCAAATCTGGGGGAGGTGTCTGTGAAGCAGAGGGACCGCTCCTTTTTTAAAATTAGTTATTTTTGCTCATTCTGCTTTTCAGAAGGGGGGGTAAAGAGAGGGATCTGGGGAGACCTGGCACGTAGGAGAGCGGCAGCAGGAGCAGTGGGCAGTGCGCTTGATGTAGGGGATGGATCTGTCACCACAGTCAGGGTGACGGAAAAAAACAGTCTTGTCTTGTAGATCCTGAGGGGCTGTGTGGAGCTGCTGTGATCGTGGAAGGTATTTGAAGTCGCTGGGCTGAGAGCAAGGTGGGAAGAAGGGATCTCCCCCACCCTTGCACAAGTTGGGCAGGGGAGGATTTGCTTTCAGACCTCTTATTTTAACGTCTCACCTGAGTTTCTTCTACTTTAAAGAATTTTCTTGCTCACTTATTTGTGAAATGGCATGCTAATAAATCTTAGTTTGGAGAATGGGAAGGTTTTGCTTTTTTTTGGGTCCTTACTGTAAAGAGAAAGCGGTCAGTCCTGTCTCTAAGCAGCAGTGGATTTAGGGTGTTACTGCAGCGGGTTATACCGCACGTCTCTGTAGCCTGGTATCCAATGACAGTGGCATGTACTCTATGTAAGTGTGAAAACCAGACAGCAGCGGTCCTTTCTTTCCCTGGTGCATCCTCACTGCTTCCTGGAGCCATCTGTTTTTGCTGCTGGCCTGCTCTTGCACCTGCGGGTCCACTCGGTACAACGTAACTTCTGTTTCCTTGTTAACCAGCAGAAAGGAGGTGTGAAGCATTTTAGTCTTCTGTTCTTCCCATTTTAAGACGTTAAACTGGTACTTTGTGCCCTTTGTGTTGTACTTGTTGCTCTTTTTTACACAGTATTTAGGAAATACTGCTTATTTTCGGAATAAAGGTCAGCTTTAATCTTTGTTAGTAACACTGCTTCTACAGTTGTAATCATCTGCCAGTGAGGCGGGACTATTTGGGAGACTTTGGTGTCTTTTTACAGATTGACCTGGTAGATGTGGAAAATACAGACAAGCCTTCAAGCGTATCCTGGGCGTGTCTTCAGAGTAAAAAGGATGTGCTGCAGGTCGCATCCGTGTGTCTGATTGTCTAGATAAGCACTTTTTTTGAAATAGGAGGCAAATTGTAAGACCCAAACGAAGACTGAGTCTTACACTGAAGTCGGACATCCCTCAGCTTGGATGCACGAAAGGCTTGCATGCCTGAAAGCTCCTATCTTCTGTCCTCCCCCACTGTGTGTCAGTTAGTCTTATAAAAGTACAACTAACTTCTATATTAATCCCACCCTGTATTTTTATTCTTACTGCCTTTTGCTTCTGTCTACAATAACTGTGACCAAGGTTGAAGGTTGTTTTTTTTTTAAGCTTACATAAATGTTGTCCTGTGTAAACCACTGACAGCTATTATTGAAGAAATTCTGGTGTTGCAGCTGTAAGGTTGCAGCAGTAGATCAGTAATATATGTTGTACATGGTCCCTTTATTAGAGGGAACTGTTGGAGCTGTGGTAATGCGTAAAGTATTTGGGGCCTAATCCACTGCTTCGTTCCTCCAGATGTGATAAATGCTGTTGACCTAATGCAGAAATTGGTGATGTACAACGGAGAAATTGCCTCTGAGCTTGTTATGTAGCTGTGGTGGCGAATCTCCTGTTAGCGACTCCAGTTTTCAGGGGCTTTCTCATTTTATTAGCAAGGGAGTCATGCGTGAAGGCTGAGAAGAAATGACTAGGAATGGCTTATATTTGAACTCAAACTGAATTCATGAATATTTGTGCAAAACTCGTGCAATACTTGTGCAAGAGGTGACGAATGTTGGTCGCTTTTGCTGGAATGTGGTTGCAGTGGTCCTGCAAAGCCAAGTCGAACATGTTGGGGTGCAAACGATCATTCAGAAGTTTCAGCCTTGCTGGGGACAGGACGGATGCAGAACGTCCCATCCCAAATAGTCAGGTATCATTCATTTGCAACCCCTCTCCTTCCCAGCCCCCTCCAACAAGCCGGGTTGCTGTAGAAATTATAATAATTTATATAGACAATATATTCCAGAAAGTTTGCTTTTGGAGCTCTAGGTTTTGAGTACACATATTTTTGGCTTTCGCTCCTAGAGTATGAACTAAAGACTTTTTTCAGCCACCGCTGAGATTCTCACCTGAGGACCTTACCTAACATGTTTCTCAACAGCTGAGAACTGGAGAAAACCACCGAATAGCGTTGACGCTTGGTGCTACTGTTCCAAGTGAAAATTGTGTTTACTCGGGAAAGACTGTTGTCCTGTTATTTCTGCATACCAGTTACTTCAGATCAAAAACTAAATGCTGAAAATTCCTATACACAAGGAGAGTTTATTTCCATGACCATTATTAGGGTTACATTTCTTTTGGTCCAAGGTATATGTAACACACTCAAATGGAAGTAGAATGGTATAGTTACCAAAATAGATGCATTGTGTTAATTTCTTAATTAATTTTTTTCGGTGCAGTGTTTTTAAAGTAACAAGTATTGTAAACAGTATGTTATTTTTAAACCAAGGACATTTTGTGCTGAAATTGGCTATTGCAACACTGGGTTAGAATTAGAATACACAAAATTCAAAACCACAGTAACCCTAATTTTGCCATTCTTGCCTTTTTAACTGCTTAACAATAGTGTTGTGTTTGTATAGTATTTAAAAATATTTGTTAAGGGGAATGTAAAGAGCTACTGGCAGGCTTCTCTGTTAACTCTTTGTGCGTGCTCAGCCGCTCTGCTCAGAAATGAGCCGTAATGAAAACTTAGGGGCGAGTACTCCTGGTGTCTGCAGCTCTGACTTTGTGTTGCAAGCGAAGGAGCAGCCGAAGCGCCAGCCAGGATGGGGACAGAGACCTGCACCGTGGAGTGGACAGTCCCCTTGGCTCAGAGGACATGCACCCGTGATGGGCTAAAACCTCTATTTGCCATCTCCTTTCCCAACTCGCCCTGATAAATGCGTGCCTGCATCTGTAGTCTCCAAGGAGGTACTCTGGCAAATGAGTAATAAAGTTCAGGATAATACAGTCTGGCCACGAGGATAAATTTTATACGGCTGTAGTTCATGTCATGACCCTAAAATCCCTGGGTTTGCCCATCTTGGTCCTGATGTTCTGGCCAGTACTGGGCAGAGGTTACGGGAGGCCAGCAGCGCTCAGGGCTGCTCGCTTTCAACCTGCCCCGCCTGTGAGATGCCCGATTTTCCCTGCGAGCTCTTTGCACAGTCAGGGCATGCGCGTGTCCATCTTTGGATGGAAATTAGCTTTGGATTTCATATATCATCGATCCGACTGACCTGAACGAATTCACGTGGGGAAAAGAAAAATATTTGGAAAGCAGCTTGAGAAAGGATTTGTCCTTTTTTTTTGTTGCCTTGCATTTTGGCGTACACTCTCTGCATTTTGCATACGAGGTCATCAGACGCGTTGTAACGCGATTGCAATACAGACTGGGTAATCCTGGGAACCGGCAGCTCAGATCTTGCCTGTCCAAATTTTACTATTCTAAAACGTGACTTCTTTGTTAAAAATGAACACTTTCCAGGGGGTAAAAAGCCCCCAGAGAAGAACTGTTGGCATCTTGTATTTTTAAGCTGTCTTGCTGAATGAAAACAGTTGATTATTAACTTGATGGGGTGACAATGAGTATATAGAACTTAAATATCTCACCACTCCCACAAAGAAAAAAAAAACACTCTCCATTGTATCATGGGGAAGATACATAGCCAGAAAAACTTTCCAACTCGTTAAACTTTTATACTTGCTTCATACAAGCTTAATGTAGGTTTTTTTCCATCCTGTGATGTTGTAGGGATGCTTCTGAATGCAGCTGAGGAGGACACCGTCAACTTACAAGTATTTCTTTCTGAATGTGCCTTTCTTCTAAGAGACAAAGCTAAATTACTTAATCTGAAGGATTAAAAAAAGGTTTCCTTGTTTGTGCATTTCAGGTTGTTTATTCTGTCAAGCCTGATAATGAAATCGGTCTGAATGTTTCCCCTGTAATCAGTTTAGTCAGCTTCTGTGATTGTGTGGGGTATTCGGACAAGGACGGGGATAAAGGAAGAAAGTTTTAAAAAACAGGAAAATACTATTGTAAATATATCGGGCAAGTTTTAAACTGGGAAAGAGTACTTGGAGTCAAGCATCATACCTGCTGCTACTTTTGATGCTCTGTAGTGGCGTTTGGGTGGGTTTTTCTTCCTCTTGTGGCTTGTGTTTGACTTTTTAGAGGGAGGAGTATGGGAAAATACTGATTTAAAGGATTTGACTGTGGCTATATCGCTTTTAAACTGACTGTTTTGTAGTGGAGACACGTGGAGGTCTGGCTGCCTTAGCTGACTTGAGGTCAGACAGTAACAACAAAACGTGATGTTTGGGCTTATTTTGAGCCCCGTGCCGGGTGGGATGGCTCTGCATCATGCACTTGGAGACCACATCACATCTTGATGTGGGGCCATAGCTGGCAGGAACTGCTGAATATTCCTTTTGCTGTTTCTCTCTGGTGTAATTTTAGTTTTCCGGCACCCTGATGGGGTTCTGCTGCTCATCCTGGTTGTGTCCTTCCCCTTGCTCTTCCTGATCCTCCTTTATCGTCCTCTGCTGTGAGCCCGGGGGAAAGCCGCCTTGCTGCATCTCGCCCGCAGGTCAGCTCGTCCCCGCAACAGCACAGGAGGGGACGTGGGTTTCAGCTGCTCATTGCATCCATGAGCAAGGACTTAGCAAGTTCTAAATCAAGAATCGTTGCTTCATACGCATGTCTCTCCAAACCCACGGATTTAGACATTCCCTCACCATTAATTACATCCTCTCATCTTGTAGCAGCAAGTAAAAAAGGCCAAGTTGGGCACGTTGTCTTGCTGCAAGCAGCTGAACATGGCTTCTTGTTGGTTGAATGCTTGCGAGTTTCTGAAAGTACATGGCCACTCCGTTTTGGGAAGTGGATCCTGTGGCATTTGCCTCGGGCTGGGGCGTAGCGAGACAACTCGGGCCCCTTCTTGGAGGGCGCACACACAAGTGATGCCAACCAGTCCAGCATTGCCAGAGTCGTTCCCAGTTAAAAACAAGGCTGGATGCTTCAAAGGAAAGCCCAGTTGGCCAACAAGGTAATTCCTAGGTGGCACTGGAAGAGAGTGGTATACCATCATGCAGTCTCTGATGGAGATGCTGGGTGTTGCCACCTCATTTCTGGAAGCCACAGGGTCTGGTGCCTGGCGTGTGTCAGTCATTTGACATCTAAAGTGCTCAGATAGATGAGTGGTTTGTGAGTTTGCCTGTTTGCCCCGTGGCAGCTCTTTAACGCAGCATCTCCGAATGTGGTGTCCCACAAAATGCTCGGCAGCAGTCATGTGGAGGTGAAAAGATTTCCAGGCGAGCTTCAAAGAGAAGGATGTGACTAACTGTCTCGCAGGGAGCCAGGATGGGGACCCAGCCAGATGAAGCAGCTCACATGAAAGGGCTGCCAAAGGAAAGGGAGAGGACACAGACGAAACTGGGACTGGGGGATGAGGAGGAACAGGCAGTCGGGAAAGGTAGAAGGAAAAATCTCCGTAGGCTCTTTCCAGCGGCCAGGAGACGTATCTGCTCTCCAAGGAGGTAACCTGTGGGTAAAGCAATCAACCTCAAGCACGTTGGCCGTCGTTCTTGGCTCTACCACAAGCCTCCGCTGCCTGTCCTTGGACAAGTCACTCTCCTGGTGACTCAGTATCCCAGCTGTAAAACGGGGATTGTTGCTTACCTCATGGGATGTTGTGAGGGGAGGCTCATGGATGCCTTTGCAGTTTGATGTCTTAAGCGGGGGTAGCAACAAAAGTGATCTGTACTTCCCTCGCCGTCTTCTCTGAATGTAATCATGTCCCTAATGATAATATAATGGCGACTTATTCATCATTGACATACACTTCTTCAGTTGCACTGGTGGGAACAGTTTTTTGGTTTTATTTTTTTCCCATCGGGGCTTTGAAGATGTAATTTTGTATGTTTATATAATATGTTAATATTTTAAGCAATTTCTAATAGACAATTAGAAGAAATAATGAACAATAAATCAAAGTCAGACTAAACCACCATGTAATCAAGTAATACAAGAGTGGGACTAGAAGCAGATTTTGCAAAGGGAGCCTCAAACAGAGAAAATGCAAGTCCTGAGGCATGAAGAAGGAGCGGTTCTGGTTTGCATCTGTCTTAAACTCTATATCTGATAGTGTACCTGAGGAGGGCTAAAGCCAAAAAGCAAAAGGGGTCGCTCCTCCTCAGCTCTCTTATTCTTAAATAAGCTTCTGTAAAAGGAAGGGGAGCTCTGGATAACTTTAACATTACATTAATTTCAAGGGTCAATCTTACTGTGCTCGCAAGGCAGGCCGACAGCTAATGCACAAACCCGGGAGCCAGAAGCCAGCAGTTTTTAGGACAGATAGGGAATTGGTTGACCTGGTGCTAGCACTTAGTTCTGTCTGTGCCTTCATGTGCTAGAGCAAAATGGAGCCAGTTGTCTCCTCTGTTGTAAGGGGGGTGCGAGGCTTAAGGAAATGCTGTAAAGAACACGGAGATTCACAGGTGGAAAATGCTGGGGGCAGTCACAGCTTCAGAGTTTCGCACAGGAGGCACACGCACAGTTATATTTCACCTGTCAAAGCTGGCCTTTCTTTAAAAAATCTCAAAGGCATTGGCTAGAGAAGGTGAACATTCATCTTTTCCGAGTACTGTATTTGAAAGGCTTTAGCTGCATAAGCTTTCCTGGCACTTGCCAAGGCTATCTTTGGAGAAAAAAAATAAGATTCCTGTTTTTTTTTAAGGAACAGGTGGCAGTATGTGGAAACCTTTTGTTGTTAAATTTTAGTCACGGTTCCTTTTTTTCCTTTTCTTTCTTTTTCCCATCTGCAGTTGAGTATGACAAGGAGTTCACGCCTCACCAGCGGCACCACAAGGAGTTCAAGTTTAATTTGTCTCAGATTCCTGAGGGCGAGGCCGTCACAGCCGCTGAGTTTCGGATCTACAAGGACTGCGTGGCGGGGAGCTTTAAAAACCAAACTTTCCTTATCAGCATCTACCAAGTGCTGCAGGAACATCAGAACAGGTACGCAAGAGGGGGCTCGCTCTGCGCCACCAGCCGCTCTCCTGGGGAGGGCTGAGCTTGTGCGTTCATGTTGAGAGGACTGCTATAATAAATACTGGTTTTGTTCACATTAACGGGGTTGCGTTATTGCATGGCCCTTTCCGTGTGGGAAATGGGCACGGCAGAGTGCAAAATGGACCTCAGCCTGAGAAAGTCCACGGTATTGTAGCCTAGGGTGTCACTTAGCTGCAACCTTCGTGTTGTCTTTAAGTAGAGCAAGAATCTGACGTGAGGCAGTAGATTTGTAAGCTAAAGTTGTTTTGCTGGCATTGCTCTTGCGTACTGAAATACACATATACCCTTTCATCTTAACACTACCAGCATAAAAAGCATAGCCTTTTTCAAAAATTCTGGTGATTAGTGCAAACTCGACCTGCTCTCAGGTGGACTTACATTAAAGTAAATAAAGCAGAAGAAAATTCAGCATGCTGACCACGGGTACAGAATCATTCCTGGGCTTTCAGTGGCAATGACAGAGGCAAAAAAGAGGCCGAATAGAAACTGTGACGTGTAAGTCCAAACAAGTGTAAATGGAGTGATTAAAAAGGGTAACGTTTCTGATGGGGGAATCGTGCAAGGCAAAAAAGATGGAAATACAAGGTCAATTAAATGTCAGAGTAATGCTGTGGTACAAACGTGTTTCATTACTTCTGCTGAAATGCGTCAGACCTTTAACTGTTCCTCTGCTGCAGGCAGAAAAAAAGAGACCAGAAAAAACAGTGTTTAAAAAAAAAATCTCCATTTCTTTCCTCTGCGAAGGCTTCCTGGGCGTTTTCCTTTCTGGTCCTTCTTTCTCCAGCCTTTCCATTAATGCCATTTGGGGAGATCCGCCTTTGATGATTTGCTGATGTGAAGGCAACATCATTAGTTAATCATTTTTTCTGTGGGGAGCATGGCCTTCAGGGAAATGGAGAGAAATACTCAGATATATAAGTGATGGGGAAGAAGGTGTTAGTTTTGAAAGGTCAGTGTTCCTTTCGTGCTTCGAGTTGCGGGTTGCTGGAGTGCCTCCTGGGGTAACGTGCTTGCTGGTTAGGATGTTACGTCAATACCCACTTGAAGAGCTGATGGAAGTCCAGACGGTCACGCAGATTTCATAGATGTTAGCTGTATTGTTCGTTTGTAGCCACACTGAATAAAAAATACTGAGTTTTGGTCTGGTTTAGATTTCACAAGTAGAGAGCCCACCTCTGGAGCTGGAGGAAAACCTCTGCCAAGTGCCTGTGGAAGCGATCGATGCGCTGCTCTAGGTTGGTCACCAAAGCAGAGCACAGAGTACGTCAGGTCTGAGGTTGCCTCTTCTAAGGAGAACTGTCAACTTTTAGATGTATATAACCTTCTTTCAGGGTAAACTGTGCAAACAAGTAATGCATTGCGGGAAAGAGAATAAAAGTACAGGATATGGCCCCTAATGTACCCTTTTCCTAACCAATTTGCGAACTCTGTTCCAAAAGCGGCTGTTAGATCTCTGTACAGCAACGGTGCTGGCACCTCATATCTTTGTTTAAAATACCATGCCAGAAACATGCCAAAATCAGATTGTGCTGTGACACACGTCCTTTGGCACTGGGCACTTTGTGGTCTGCACGTGCTGGGCGTCTCTGGGTGCTAGAGACCTCCCTACGGATGGAGCAGAGGCAGCAGCTCGGATGGGGGTCACCAGGGTGGTCTCTCTCCAGAGCTGGCGAGTCTTTTGGGTCTTTCAGTTCCCTCCTGTCACATTCCTCCTGCCGCTGCTGGCAGCCGTGTCGAGGGGACTGGGAATCGTGAAGCGGCTTCCTCTAGGTCCAGACTGCCAGCAATTCCCCATCCCTCCTGACATGGGCTTAGGCGTGAACCACTGACCCAGGGATGAGTGTCTGCAGTTCATTACTAACCTCTGACTCATACAGTCCCTCAAGGCTCCCTTTTTTGTTTCTTTTTCTTCTTTATTTATTTATTTTTACTGGTGGGAAGGAGGGAGACGTTTGGCTAAAGAAACTTGGGCTTCGGGTGAGTCTGTGGGACTTGTCACACCATCTGCACAGAGACGGCTCACAGGTTCTTGAAGCTGTAAAAAGGACGTGCCCTTCTCCGCCCTTTTACAGCTTAAAGGACTCTTTCATGTACACGTGAAATAGAAAAGCACATATGAAAACATGTGTTTGGGTAGAAATATGTGCATATGTAAGTATTCTTTGTATTTTTCTGTATATAAAAGTGTATGTTAGTTGTCACCTATGTTAATTGTCCCCTATATATTAAAATTATGCAGATATTAAAAGACCGTTAAAATAAGATACTAGAAGCTGCTCACCAACTCTACAGTATTACTTTCAGTTGAGGTTTCTGACTGTATAGGCTGCTGCTGCTATAGATTCAAAACGTGCAGTCGCGTGGGCTTTGGCCTGCAAACATTCTTGAAAACAAATACTAAAAAGTTGTATTTAGCTGTTCACTAGTATCTCTGCATGGAGGGGGAAAATGCCTCACATTCTTCTGGTAGGCCTTAAGGAGCTGTATTCTCTGCGTGGTTTTGGGTTTTGATCATCAATTCACTCACTCGCTTTTACTGTGTGGAAAAAAAAATCCAAAGTGCTTTTTTCTCCCCCTTTTGTCTCAGTGGGTTAATTTGGAATACCATGTTTTCTTTTCCTGTAAAGAACATTAGGAGGTTAAATTACAAAAAAACAAAACAACAAAAAAAACAAACCCAAAAAACCCCCAAAGCCCAAACCACTATTTTTTGAAGGAACTTGCTAAATGTTTGTAAGGCTTCTGTTGCATTCTAGGAGACATCTTATGAGCCAGAAAATAACAGCTGCCTTTGACTTAAAAAAAAAAACAACCAAAAAACAAAACCCCCAAACTAAAAAAAGTTGTGTCACACTTCCTTTGGAATAATGGTTTGAGTAACAGCCTGATATTTCCTGACATTTGGTGATATTTTATTGCATAAGAAAGAGTCTGTACAGATCTTGAAGTCTAGCTGGTAAACTAGCAGGTGATACAGAAGGAGTTGAAGTAGCACCTTTTTCCATCCTGTTCTGCTGGCAGATATTCCTTCTGGTCAGGAAAATTTGTCTCTGAAGGCCACAGAAAGTGCCTGTTCAGTCAACATTGGCAGTCTTGAGAGCAAGTTCAAAGTCACCATGTTAATCTTGGCTTTTATGAGGTTAACAGTTGTCTGAAGTGATTATTGGTAGCTAAAAAAATACTTTTGGGCACAAGTAATTCTTAACAGGGCAGCTGGCATGTATGGATTTAAACCGGCAGTCCGTAAAAGAAAGGCAGCATGCATCTCTGAGGGGAAAAAATCCAAGGAAAAAGAAACCTGGCTGCACCTCTCAAAGAAATGAACTTGGGAGGGCAGGAGATAAGAGAAAGATTCAGTAAATACAAATCTTCACCAAAGCTCACAGCCTGGAAGTATCCCTTGGCTCTGATTAAGTGTAATGAAGTGGCTTAATTCAGTATTACTTGAGCAAAGGGGGAAAAAAAAAAAGCTCATCTGGACAGTAAGAGCGTGAGCGTGTGACTCCAGCCCAGATGTGCGTGCTGCTGCACGGAATCGCAAGGCACTGCTGGCCGTTCCCTGATGGCTAAAAACAAAACCAAGCCTGAGGCTAAAATTTCTACCACTTACTAAATCATCAAACTGATTTTTGCCACTGTAGACAAGGCTAAAAGCAAGGATTAAATGGGTCTCCTGGATAGGGGTGTATGCAGAGAGAGCACGAACAATCAGAGATCAATGCTGATTGAAATAGCATGACCTTCGGGGATAAATTTGACCCTCTTCTCGTTCGAAGCCATCAGAAATACGGAGAGGATACTTGCAGAGGCTTCAGGCAGTGAAACGCACATTGAGGACAGTGTGGTCTAAGTACATTCTCTCTTAAAAAAGAAAACATTTTAATACTGACTCACTTGTGTCAGTAATATTTTCATCTCCCCATTCCTTCCACCCTTTCGTAAGGTAAAAAAAATAGTGCCTAGAAACTAGGCTTTTGTTTTATAACCAAACCACAGTTAACGGCCACGTTTTGTCATAACACAAACTGCTGGAGTTGTCAGTGGGATGCTGCGAAGAGATTAATGAAATCCTCAGGATAGGTCAAGCCTTGTGGGCAGCCGTCAGCGGTACGCGTGTCGGGTTGTGTGGAGAAGAGGCTTCACCAAACAAGGCTGAGGTGACGTCTGGTTTGCTTGGAGGGGGATGGCTCTGGGTTTTGAAAACGGGCTGTGGACTTGTAGGGGCTGAGGTGGGAGGGGGAACGGGTGACACATCCGCCGGATGCTGCTGCCCTTCAGCTTCCAACCCCCCAGAGGTTAAGAGACTGTGCCATTTGAAGGCCAGGGCGGGATTTCTCTTTTTTATTTCCTTTGGTATGCACAGAAAGTGGGGAGATTTGCCAAAGCACCCAGTTTAGGAAGACAAGTGGGCTCAGCTTCCAGGTGCTTGTCCCACCTTGGCCGTATCTGAGGGGGAGCTTAGTTTCAGCAGGCAGGAGCTGCACAGCCTCGACTCTCCTCTGTTTGGTGGTACCGATGCACGGCTAAAGCCCTGCACGTGGGCTTGTTTCTAAGGTGCAGCGCTGATTTTGTGAAAGGACCAGCAAAGCCCTCAGTGATTGCTGGTACCTCTTGGGAGTGGATTGCCAAGTAAGCAAGACCTTTGCAAGGGAATGGAAGAAATGAGTTTGTCCCTGGAAACAGCTCATTAATTTCTTTTCCTTTCTCAAAAATTCCTTGCTCTCACCCAGAGAGGTGTCAGGTCAGGACTAGTTTATGGTTGATCAAAGATGTTAGTCCTTGGGTTGGATCATCAGTATGTTTTCAAGTGTAAATATCCTGCTAATGCAGACCTCAGAACACTCCCACTCTGTCCAAACAACTGATCTATGAAAAACACAGTGGCCTGTGTTAGTGATCAAAGGAAGATACGGTACCTTAATGGTCAAAGTTTATTAAACAGTTTCGTTTTCACCCAGCGTGAAATATGAGGACTTGATGTGCAGAAAGATTCCTCCTGTATGATAAGACACCTGTGGACATAGGTGTGCCCTGCAAAGCGACCACCTGGGGAGTTTGTTCTTCTGCTGAACACAATTCCTTAAGGGTTAAGGCACTGGTTGGATTTTAGCTGCCAGTTACAGTGGTAATAAAGTCTTCCTTTTTGCAACAGGATATTTATACAAATGCGATCCGAGCTCCTAATCTAAAGGGCAAATTGATTTGCCGGCAGTATTTATAGCTTAGAAAATAAATAACCGTCCTCAACTGGGTTTTGGAATGGGTTGTGTAATACAAATGACAAAACTAGCATCAATCTGTTTCAAGTTGGGGTCAGATTTGTATATAGTGTGCATATATTTGTATATGATAGAGCTGTTTCCATGATGCTATAGAGAAGCGGCTGTCTGCATTTCAGTGCAACTCCCACTGTGGGTATGCAGTTTGTTGTGTTTTAGAGTGGTTGGTTTTTAGTAGTTTAAAAGTCAAAGTTATTCTGGATGAAACTTACTCCTTTTGTAACCAGCTGGCTTTTTCTACCAAAACCAAAGAATACCATATCAGTGCCTTATTTCTTTTCTTAAAGGACAAAGATAAATACAACCCCTTTGCCCTCTCCCCCATCTTTATGCCTCAGACTGCATTTAAACTCTGAGGTGTAGTACTGTGGCCATCACTACAGCTGCAATACCCTGTAGTCTCATTAAATCATGGTCACGAAAATGAGAAACGCATCTGCTATCCCCGTGACTTGGGATGATTTTTCCTTTTTTCACTATTCCTATTGGTAAAATGTTAATTCCTCAGAGCTGTGAAGCTCAAGACCTTGAGCTGGATGTGGGGGGACACCTTTGCACTCAAATATCAGTGTTGGCTTTGCTGGGGATTACCAGGGATTTGGCACGGGGAGGCCACATCCTCTAGCTCTAGGCTCTGATCTTTTACTCTTTGCCAGATGCAGCCTTGAAACCAATATTTCACCCTGCTGCTTTTCCAGTGAGTCTACAAGACTTAACCTCTCACCCCTGCAGACTTTAATCTCCAGGGGCTATGCCCGCGGTGATACAGGACAGCTTCTTCAGCCCGGGGGAGCTTTTATCAGACAGAGCGGTGGTGGCATGAGGCTGGTAAGCGAGCAGCGAGAAGCTGAGCTTACCTGCCTGTCCCTTCTGGTGCCTTCTCATGTCTGGATGCATCCAGGATGGCTCTTTTATGCCTGTGCCAAATTGCAGACCCCCCTCCATAGTGTCCTGGCATCTCCGTTTAGTGCTTTTTCCTCCCTGTCAGTCCCTGCAAATTAATGCCCAGTTGCTGGTCTTCTATTTCACCTTGGAAGTACCTTCGTTTGCAGGCTGACAGCTCTTAACATTTCCTTCCTCGTTTCTAAGGAGCTCTTATAGGTCATGCATGTCTCTCGTTGTCCCTTGGCCCACAGATGGTATAGCTTCTTCAGGACAGTTAAACTGAGCCTCGCATCTTCTCATAAAATGATAGAGACTGCCTTTGCTTTCCCTGGCAGCTCATTCCGGGTGCTGGCTTTCCCTTGCCCGAGGCTCTCTGTACAAGCGAGCACTGATTGATTAAATTTTGTATGGCGCTTTTAAATCTTTGGAGTAATGGCCATTGAGACATCCTAAGTCGTTAAGGGTTTGTATTGCATTTGTTGGCAGTACCTCATGCTGTGCGAGCTTCACACACAGTCTGTTCTATAAGTAATAAACACTTTTAAATTCAAAGTAGCACTTACATCTGCTGCAAGATGATGGATCTACAGGTTTGCAAAGGCTGTGATCTCAAAGTTTTATCTATGTGGAGCTCCGTTCAACTCTGTAAGACTGAGTCATTTGTGAGGGCAGTTATTAGTCCATCATTAGTGGACAAGAACAAATAATCTTGCTAGTTTGCTATACGCAGGATAACTTCTACGGAAGGTTGATGTCAGTGCAAACTAAAGACTCAGATCCTGAGGTACGCAGAAGAGAAGAGCGTTTAGAAAGTGCGTTAATTAAAATGTAAATCCCACACACTTCTGTGCAAAATTCCCATTTGAGAAACTGCTGCTAGGCAGTCTAGACTATTATGTCAACTTGTCTTTGAAGAAAAGTAAACAAAAAGGTTCAGCTGAGGAAAGTTTTAGAGACTTATAGTAATTAATGCTTTGGTAAATGGCTGTTGATGCGTAACAATCCTTTAAACACCTGGGTAATTGCGAGCTTTGAAGTTGGGCCAAAAATGTTGTTCCGAGATGCGTAATTAAAATTAGAGACCTTTAACTTGGTCATTTTGAAGGTGAGATTTCTGTTTGTTCTCACTGTCTCCCTGGTAAAACTTCTGCCTGGTTGGGGAAAGAAGGCCAGAGAGGGTGGGAAAGTAAAAAACCTAGTTCAACAGATGCTTCTTTAAATTTAGCTTTTTATAGCTTTGGTGTTTTTCCTGTAGCAAAGTTCCATGTTGTAATGTGTACCCAGAACAGAGAAATTATTTTAATGTGAACATTTCACTAAGTAGTAACTAAGATTAACCACTTGACCTGGTTACTAATTTGACTAAATTCTAATCTAATTAGTGTTCAATTAAAGAGAATTAACACCCAGAGACATTTTGTTGAAAGGTTTACACAGAGGTTTCAGTTAACAAAATATTTATCTTACAGGGGGAAAAAAGCACTGAAATTAAATGCAAGCTGTTTCTCCTATAAATGCCCTGAGTACATGGTTGGGATGCCAGCGTTCAGAATAGTAGCTATATTTGATATTTATATCTGACAAATCAGCTCGCTCTCTGAGGACACTGGAGCTAAATCCTGCCTTCTGAATTACACAGGCTATACTTCTCTGGTAAACTGTGTACTTCTTTCTGTTTATTGCAGCCACTTGTGATTCCTCCGTTGACCTTTTCTTCTCCGTCCTCCTCCAGAGTCTTCTGAAGGCCATGGAAACACTCCCATCTATTTCTTGGGACTTGAGACCGTGCTTTAGGGCCCTGATCCAGAACAAAGAGCTCCTGTTTTGAGTTGGGAATCTCTAACTTGCCTCTTCCCATTTAATGTCCTCTCTTGTCTCAGGAAAATTGTTTCAGCTCATTGCTGCAGTTTCTCCCATTTACTTGCTTCCCTTTAATAATCTAAGGTTAATAGATATTATGCCTGCAGCAGCCTTCTTATGGAAGTCATTGACTGAACTCATCCAGGTGGTTAGGCACACTGGAAATAAAGATGAGAGTGTCAGGCACCATAGTGACAATGAGATGACAGTAGCTGTATGAAAACCCAGAGGCAGGGTTAGGCAGAGAGGATGTTAAGAAACTGCCTGTTTTGGTGATGAAATTTCTTTCCTGTACACTGAATTTGAAAGTGCTGCTGTGCAGGTCCCAGAGGTCCTGTGATGTCCTTGGCACGTGGGGTTGCTTGTGCATAAAACCTCTGGACTAACTCCGCTTTCTTCAGCCTGTGCTGAGAGCAAATGCTCCCTCTCTGCTCAATGATGCTGGCTCATGCATTTCTTCCAGCCTTTCTTTATCTATTTTTTTGCTTTCTTCATGCTCCCTTCCTGTTCCCTCAGGTCTCATCTTGCCTCCGTTATTCTCAAATGCTGAAGTTTTCTGATATCCTTCTGTTGACGTGGCCATGTGCATGGTTGCGTGCTTTCTCTTGGAAGGCCACTGCCCGCCTCGCTGCACAGGATCGATGTCATCGCGTAATGACTAGAAATTCAATACTTTGTTCCATGCAGCTTGCTCGGTATATGGTCTGTTTTGCACCTTCTTGTTCACTCTTCAGATTTTGCTTTGACTATGGGCTTGCACCTACTTGTGTGTAGCACTCTTCAGCATGGTATCTGTCTACTTCCTAAACTACTTCTTTTTTTTGGCATGGCTATAGGGTGAAGCTAATGGCGTTGTTCTTGTGCAGATGAGAAGCTGATGCATATACTGATGAGGGTCAACTGTCTCCGCTAGGTCTAGTTGCTATTTTCAGATGTTTTTTTTCCTTTCTCCAGCACCGCCCCTTGGCTTGCTGGAATCCCCTGCTCATCTGCTGTGCGTGCTCCAACTTTTGCAACAGGTAGGGCCATAGAGTGTGGGCCTGCTAAGCAAACACTGATGGCAAAAATGGTCCCTGCCGAAAACAGCCCACAATCATAGAATGGTTCGGGTTAGAAGGGACCTTAAAGATCATCTAGTTCCAGCCCCCCTGCCATGGGCAGGGACACCTCCCACTAGACCAGGCTGCTCAAAGCCCCATCCAGCCTGGCCATGAGCACTTCCAGGGATGGGGCAGCCACAGCTTCCTCAGGCAACCTCTTCCAGTATCTCACCACCCTTACATTAAAGAATTTCTTCCTAATGTCTAATCTAAATCTCCCCTCTTTCAGTTTAAAACCGTTACCCCTTGTCCTATTGCACCACTCCCTGATAAAGAGTCCCTCCCCATCTTTACTGTAGGTCTCCTTTAGGTACTGGAAGGCCACTATAAGGTGTCCCTGGAGCCTTCTCTTCTCCAGGTTGAACAACCCCAACTCTTTCAGCCTATCTTCATAGGAGAGGTGCTCCACCCCTCTGATCATCTTCGTGGCCCTCTGCTGGACCTGTTCCAACAGGTCCTTCTTGTTCTGAAGACTCCAGAGCTGGACGCAGGACTCCAGGTGGGGTCCCAGCAGAGTGGAGTAGAGGGGTAGAATCACCTCCCTCGAGGCTGTGCAGCAGCTTTAGCTCTCATGCTTCCTGCCTCTCTTTTGCAGCCCTAGTGGGAGAAGAACGGAATAAATGTGTCCTCAGAAAGCAGAACTGGGGGTGGGGGGGAAATGCAGTTGTGCGGCTGCATTTCCCTGTGAACGCTGGGGCAAGACTGGAAGTGTGAGATTCACATCGCTGACGTCTGTCACCACATTGGCAGCTGTGTTGCCAAAAATGGCAGCAGTAGCAAGTTGTAGCCCTCTGTGAGCCATTGATGCAGGAAGATGCCAGTAGTTTCCTGACTTCTTCTAGAAGCAGAGGGATGCTGAGTTGGGAATAACGGGCCTGATTCACAGAGGAGTGGTGGCCATGGGTATTTTCTACTCCCTTTTCTCTGCAGACTTTTTCCTTTTATCCAGGGTCTCTCCATCTAGTCCTTGCATGTCCATGTATCCTCCATGACTGCAGCAAATCCTTCAACCTTCCCTATCTAATTTGATATTCTTTCCCTTCCACCGGCGGCCAGCCTGGGAGATCTCCCAGTCTCTGTTGCAAGATCATACATTGTCCAGCTTTTTTGCAGGAGTAGCAAGGACGTTTCTTCTCAGCCATGTGACTGTAGGGAAGAGCAAATTTCCCTCAGGTGATACATGGTATTTGGTTTACCAAGTGGGAAAGGAGGGGAAAGTATGTTCCCTGCCTGCAAAAAGTCCAGAGGATTTTGTTGCTAAGCTCTGAATCTCTGTTGAGCCTTTGTGGGCAGCAATTTTCAAGTACTTACTGCTTGGCCAAATTTGAGGTGATTTTCTTAAAGGAGGAAGGACATGCAACGTTTCTATTCTGAAAAATAAAGGAATGGTTAAAGACTCTGAATTAAATAGTTGAGATTCTTTTTTATGTGAGTAAATTTTTTTTTTCCCCCTCCAATTTTGTCTTTGGAAATAGGTGACTGAATATTTTTTTTAAAACCTTCATGCCAAAAACAAAACTAGTAAGAAATTATATGCAATTTTGTGCAGCCTGGTGAGGTTTGGGTGACAAACATTAATTAAAAACAGGCTTAAGCAGAAAGTATTAGGAAGTATTACCTATTAGCATTACTGCTATGACCTACGGTACCTGTGGGGTGAACCTTCAGTGTGGACTTCGTCCGGTCGAACAATGCAAAAATCAGCTGAATAGCAGAGCTGATTGAAAACCAGTCCTGTATGAAACTTTTTGCAAAGAGTTAGCTGGATTGGAAAACTCAGTTGTTCGTTTTTCTGCATTTTACAAAGGAATTGAAATCCTTCCAAATTGAGCGTGACATACTGGGATAAAGTGGAGCATTCTCATTCGGTAGAATTATACTTTAGTCAGGCAGTTTGCTTATTGCATTTGGGGAGGACTCTAAGATGGGGGAGACCCACTGGGAGGCATGTCCATATTTTAAATAATCCAATAATGATTCAGGTTCAATCTGGGGAAAAAAAAAAAAAGTGTGATTTGGTAGAAAGAAGAATTGCAATTGCATTTGAACATGAAAAATCAGTGATATAAACGCACCCCAGGAAGTGACTGTGTCCTTTGTGGTTCAGTAGCATGAATCTAAGGATTATAGCAGATCACGAGGTGAATGTGAGGTACCAGTGTGGGTTTTGTGGAGAAGCCAAAATCATATTCTGAGATGTATGGATAGAGGCATAGTCTGTGAGGCGCATGAAGAGTATTCTTTCACTGTACTCAGCATCAGTGAGATCTTGATCTGAGTTGGGTCTATAAAGAGCAATGAGAATAGTCAAAGTCTATAAAACATGGCTTGTAAGGAAAGACTGAAGGTGCCGGTTTTTGTTGTTTTAATAAGAAGGGGAGGTTGTTGTGGCATTTAAGTTAGATATTACGGGGAAAAGTAAAAAAAAAAAAAAAAAATAAGTGCTTCAAGTGAAACCAATTCAATTTCCTGGAAAGAAGGTGGAGTTCCTGAGGCTGGAAGTCTGTAAGATCAGGTCAGGCAAACATCTCTCAGGAGTCACATGGATATAGTTGATCCCGCTCGGAGTTCAGGGGAATGGGCTAGATGATGCCATGTGGTCCTTTCAGGCTTTACAGCTCTCTGATGTCTAAGTGTCTTTCCAAAATGCAAGGCAATGGGAATATAAACTCTGAGCCTCCTCTTCATGTTTTTGTAGACCTGACTAATCCCATGTGGTTGAGTGCTCAGGAGGGTTTGCTCTTATAGAGTTCCCAGCGGCTCTGCAGCCAGACGTGTTTGGTTTGGGAGGATGTGGTGCCAAAGTTACTCTGGCCTGGAGGTTCCAGTGGGACATTTTCTGGAGCGGGCGAGTGCCGAGGAGAGTATGGCACTTAGAGGAGGGGAGGTGGGAGATCAAAGAGCAATTTGTGTGAGGGGGAAGGTCATAACAGGTGCTAGGAAAACCCCTTTTCAGATGTAGTCCATTTCAGGCATTGGAGAGGACCAATGTGTAGGTCATATTCAGAGGTGGGAATGATCTAGTAGTTCATTCCTCTCTTAAACCTGGAGAGGGGAAGAGTGGTCTCAGCTGCAGCTGCTGTTTGTGGTCTCCTTTAAGCAACACTTCAATTTACATACTCTGCCTGGGAAAGCCCAAATCTTTCAACCTTAAGGTTTCCAAAACATGTAGCAGCTGGCCAGCCCCAGCCACTCGCTGCTGTTGGAGGTGAAGGTCAGAGTTGTTCCTGAACCCTATTCCCTTTGGAGAAGCGGTGGCAAAGACTCCTCTGGGAAAGGCTGCTGAGTCAACCGCAGAGTGTGCGGCTACCAGCGAGGCGGAGGAAAGCCTCCACGCTGTAAAAATACCCACACTAGGAGCCCAAATATACTTAAGTGCTTATTTTTCCATGTGTGATCTCATGCAAGCCAAGCTGCTGGGCAGTATGACATAGTAGTTGGCCAAAAATAAAATGTAACTCAATCAAAATGTGGTTTTTTTTTCTGAAGTTAACCTTTGATAGGTGGAAGGTACAGGTACCTTGTTTTCTCATTTCCGTTAAGTTATTGTTAGAAAAAAAAATCCAGGGGGAAAAGACAGGTGAAGATGGGATTCACACCTGGTATCCATTTTGTGATGATGGCCACAGGTGAAGGCCATTTATTGTATTGTAGCGCTCTTACACAGGAAAGTAATCCCTATAATACAGTGAGAAAATGTACATGGGATTTATCTGGGTGCTCCTCCAGCTGGTTTCATTGAACTGGGTTTTGGTGGGCATTTGATGCTGCAACAAAGGTGTAGACTTGATAGCATTTGAAGCTGAAGCCCATGAAGGAGACGGAGTACCAAGAGCCTTGGAACAATGAGCTCTAATCCCCATTGATAGTCCTCAGAAAAATGTCTTTAGGGACCTTCAGAGGTTCATTTTCCCTCACTGTTTGATGCTTGGCCTGTTAGGTGATTATTATTTTTTTTGGTCAATTGTGGTAGATCTGTGTTGTGGAAGGTGGGATGAAACCATGGAACCCCTTTGACTAAAGCCACTGAATGCCTGGAAATGCTGGTAGTTTGACCACTGTCCTGCCACAGCTAGCGTTACACTCTACAGGAAGAAGAGTGGCTTACGAATCCCTTGCTGGTGGATAAACACCCGGACCTAAGGACTAGGATTGCTTTCCTCCAGCCTCAAAAATGATGAAAAACCGTTGTAATCCTGTATTTCACATGCAGAAGTATGTGCATCTCATGGCAAAACTGTATAAAAACAGGCGGGTTTGGAGGATTGGGGTTTTTTCTAGCTATTAACATCACATTTACTTACTTCAGTGAAAGCCAGGGGAGAAAATCCCAGCCCTCACAATGTTGTCATTATGCTTCTCCTCTGCAGGGCCTCTGACTTGTTCCTGCTGGACACGCGGGCGGTATGGGCCTCGGAGGAGGGCTGGCTGGAGTTTGACGTCACCGCCACCAGTAACATGTGGGTGATGAACCCTCAGCACAACATGGGACTGCAGCTGAGCGTGGTGACCCGGGATGGTAGGTTACGGGCCAATCAGTGCGAGTAACCTCATGAGCCTCTTGGATGCTGTCTAGAAGTGGTGCTAACAGAGTCTGGGTGTGATGTGGGGAGTAAGCACCCTGCCTTCATAGGCAGCTGTAGCCAACACCTCGAGCAAAGCATCTGAGGGCACATGAGAGCTGTCAGCTTCTTGGCTGTCCCATGACAGCCCCATGAATGAGGTCAGGTGTCTCTGAACAGTACCAGGATGAGGTGGTGGATGGTAGGTTGGGGGTCCCAGTTCCTGAGTTGGAAGGGGGCATGGAGCCGGGATCCCAGGTGGGATGAAGTTTAGAGGTGAGAGGAAGAGAAGAGGGCAGGTATATGGGTATGTGCCTCCCCATGTGGGCTTATGGCAGCCCTGATGGCTGCTGCGGCTGCTATCGCTGCTCGGATCTTATCAAACCAGAGGTGGGAGCCCTGTGCTGGAGAAGGCATGCAGTCGCTGTGTGGGGCTGGTCCCTCTGAGGGCTGCTGCATTTCACAGCCCACAGAAACTTCAAAAGGTGGAAAGGGAAAGAAGAGACTGCAAAAGAGCATGAAATTGAGTGTTGGAAGACAAGTGGTGGGGAAGGAGAGGATCTAGATGGGCAGAAGTTGACCAAAAAGGTGACAGTGACATCTTTCCTCTATAGAAACCAGTCTCAAACTTTATGTTTTCTTCCTGTGCTTCATGCTGGGGTTTGGTACACCTGTGGGGTCAAGTGAGACCAGATAGACTGTCCACTGTTCTCCCGGAGGAAATGTTAGTGCCAGCCTCCCCCTCCTCCAGTGGCCTGAGAGCCCATCCCTGTCCTGGCAAAAGCATCCCATCTCTGTGCCCTCTTCTTTCCCTATAGAGGTCTCCTGATCCCATCTCTGCTTCTTGTTTTTCACAATGAATTAGCAGAATTAATTTCATGACGCATCTGGGCTTTGTGTTTTATGTATCTATCTGTATACCTCTTCAATGCCTAAACAGGAGTAGAGATGCCATAGGGGTACCAAAGAGCCAGGTGCTGTGGTGGAGCCTCTTGTCCAGGATGGATGGAGTGCTGTCGTAAAAATGTCCATAGGTCATGGTGGCAGGAGGGGAGTGTTTAGTGGTAAAAGAAATAGAGCGTGAGCCAAGAAGAAAGGAAATGCTGCTCATGGGGATGCCATGGTTCTGGATGGACCAATCCAACAGCACCATTTCTCTAACACTCACTTTTCTGTTTGATTTCAAGGTTTCAGCGTAAATCCTAGAGAAGCAGGCCTTATAGGCCGAGATGGCCCTTACGACAAACAGCCTTTCATGGTGGCCTTCTTCAAAGTGAGTGAAGTCCATGTTCGGACCACTAGGTCGGCAACGAGCAGGCGCAGGCAACAGAGTCGCAACCGCTCCACTCAGGCTCAGGATGTTTCCAGGGTGTCTAGTGTCACAGGTAATCACGCAACACCCATTTTGTCTGGAAGCTGGGGTGACTTCTCATAGTGTTTCTATTTGCTTTGGAGTGCAAAAGCAAGAAGGGGGTCGTAAGGTGGGACGCTCTTCCTTGGGGGAACGGGTGACACCTCCAAGGGGACGGGAGAGAGAGAGTATCCCATAATGAGACTTACAGGAGTCCTCTTGAATCCAGAGTGGAGTCCAGACCCCTGTGTGAAGTTGTAGACATTGCATTCAGGGGGGCGAGGCATTTTAACTCTGAATTTTGCGCTTGCTACGCAGTATTTACCTAGAATTACACCACATGAAATGCAATTTTTAAAAGATTCCATCTCTGCGTGCACTGAGAGTTGTGGTATTGCACGTATGCATTTCCAGCAGGGTCCTCTTTCGGTTTTCTTTGGAAAAGCGCTGGTAGAACAGCACAAGATCCTTTCTTTTTTTCCTCGTGAGAACAGCGGTGTATACACAGTGAAGTGCATTTCCAGGCAGGCAAAGAGGCTTGCCTGTTTGCTGTGGAAGGGTTGCATGTTGCAGGTGTTGTACAGCAGCCTTGTGAGTGCTGTTGTGGGCTGATGGGACAATAGCATAACTCTGAAATTTTGACAAAAAATTGAGTGTCTCCTGTCTTTCAAGTCTTGTCTCTTCTCCAGACTCTCTGCCCTGCATCAGAGTGCTACAAGTTCATTGAGTACCTTCTCTCCTCTGAAACATTTCAGCCCGTTCCAAGTTACTTGATTAATTTGCTTATGCTGCCCCCTTCATTTCCAATAGGATCCCTGCTTTTCCCATGTCTGGAAATGACTATACCCCAAGGAAGAGAGGCGGCTGTATTTTTTAGTCTATGTCCAGACACAGCATGGGGAGATGAGCCAGCATTGCTGAAATTTAGCCGCTGTGAATCCATAGGCTGTCCCTTGCTCTTGCATGTTTGGGTTGTGGGTGAGCCACGCTGCACCTGAGGTGGCCCTGTGCTGGCCATGGTGTTGGGAGCCTGCAGGGAGCCAGTGCCAGGTTGGGAGCTCCTCTAGGGCTGGCAGCCAGGCTTTGGGCATGGCCATGTGCCGATGCAGCCCTATTGCTCCAGCCCAGCATGGTGATGGACTTGCCCTTTGGGCTAGCGCATGCAAGCAGCAGTTGGCCACAAGGGGCCATTGTGTATCCTTGTGGTGCACACGGCAGCATGGCTGTGGGTTCCCATGCCGTGCCATGCAAGTGCCAGGCTCAGTTGGGTCTGAAATGTCACTTCACAGATTTTAAGGGCGGGAGGAGCAACTCGGTCCTGCAGCCTCACCTCCCCGATGGACACCGGCCAATGCCAGAGTGGCATTGCCAGAGGAGTTATCATCTAATCTGGCATGAGAGCTCTCTGCCAGCCCCACAGGTGGAGCCGTCTGGTGGTCCCAATTGCTGGGACCCGCTTCAGTCCTGGTTTTTATCGGGGCCTCCAAGCTGCAGTTGTAAAGACGGGCATCACAGCTGCTCCAAGGGCTACTTTCCGGTGTGATGGGCTTGCCAAGTGCATAGGTAGTTTGTTCATCTGGGCATTATAAGCAATAATCCCAGCTTTTACGCAGGTGATGTGCAATTCTCCCACTCAGGTGGGCTTGGTCACCACGCTCCATTCATTACAAGACCCAATTTTTTAATGCATTCACAGCGCTTTGGGGAAGTTACTCGCTGCGTTGCTCTTTTGTGGTGCTGGTAGAGGAGCCAGGGTAGGCTTCAACTTTCTCTCCCCAGCTCCACGAGCGCTGCAGTGCTAAAAACAAGTTTTGACTACTATTAAATCAGGCGATGTGACTCCAAGTTCCAGAGGGAGCAGATATATTGGGCAAAAAGGGCCATTTTTATATTGCTGCTTTCTTGACTACACCACACATCAGGCCATAAAACTATAAAAAGACAAAAAGGGAAAAAATAGCTGGTCGTTCTGTGGTCTCAAGGGCTTTTTCGAGCTTTAATTTAAAACCTGGGATTTGGCAGTTCAGTAGTCAACAAGGTATGGTTGAGCCTCTGTGGATTTAAGGTGGGGGAGATGAGGGGAATTTAAAGTTAAGTTGTATGTTTGGTTGGTTTCTGTGTTTAGAAAAGAGAGACTACATCAGCTTATTTTCCTTTCTAAGTGTGACACTCTTGGATTCTGTTTTTCTTAAGAAGTGGTTGATTTAATAGCCCAAGAGGCACTGATGACCGATACGCGTTTTTAGTGTTAAAGAGATCACAGGGATTTTTTCTTTTAGTTGTGTGGGTTCCTACGTCCATGCCTTGATGATGCACGGTGGGGCTGGAGAAGTGTTCACCCCAGGATAAAGCAGGAGGGGAGCCTGGGGGTTACCCTGAAGGCTGCCTTGCTCTTCTGAGGGTGCTTTGATGCGTCTGGACTCAAAGCGGGCGGAGAACTGAGTTGCTGCGGTCCCCTCTTGTGCATCTCCCTTCCTGTGTGTCTTCCTCTCCCACTGTATCTTAACTTCTTGTCAGATTTGTGGTCCGTGCTCTTCCCTGAGCCAGGATTGCCACTGTCTGTTCAGGCTTGAGGGCAGTTTCTCTCCTGGAGAAGGCAGCAAGGCAGCTGGCTGGTGTTGATGTTTTTTTGTAGATTGAGCCTTCCTTCCTCTATGTTAGTGAATACCCAGGGTTTTCTTTCTCCAGTCCAAAAATGATCCCCTTTCCCAAAAGATGCTGTGAGTTGGGCTGGGGCAGTATGTTTAACGAAGCCCCATTTACTATCTAAATATGGAAAGCATTTCAACTCCTGCAGTTCGAAGAGCGCGAAGTGTGCTCCCGGGCTGGTACCAGATCTGGTGAGCCGGGTGGTTACGTGAAGGCATGCTGCTACGTGCGGGACTGGGACCCTGCTGTGCTCCCTTTGATGTGCAGTTGTTGTCCTGCAGTCAGTACCAAGGGCTCAGATGCTGAGGTTATGGCTATGGCATAAGAATCGCAATGGTCTGTATTTTTTTGCCAAGAACGCTCGTTTCCCTGTATTATAAATATGTAATTGTGACTGGCTTATATAAAGCAGAACTGAGTAACCCCCATGGTTATAAACTGCTTTGACATAGAGTCCTGCGTCAATGCATTCCTGGAGCCAAGCTCTGTTCTTCTGCAGAAGGAGGATGAACAGGGAGAAAAGGAAGTAATTTTCGTCTGTTGAGGCAGAAAATCATGTGCCAGCTCAGTCAGGCCCAGGACGTGGAGGAGCGAGGTGGGTGAGAGGACCGTGCAGGTGTTTCTCTGCCGTTGTCTGTAAGATCTGGAGGCCCTCACTCAGCCGTGTCTTGCGGTGGGTTTATCTGATGCTCTCAGACTCCAGGCTGACCCTCTAGTTAACCTGAAGACATGGGGACTCTTCAACATAATGAACGGTGACCCTCGTGCCCAAGGACTTGGCTGCCACACAGCCAGCTGCTCCGTCAGTGACGGTTTCTGTATGGGGCTGTCTCCTTGTCCAGTGGCCATAACCCTTCTTCCGTGAGTCAGCCTCCAGGCACATCCCTTCCTGTCAGCCCCTCCTTATGGAGGGGGTTGCATTTAAACGTCTGACTTCAGGCTACACTTGCTGCTCTGAGTGAAACTCATGCAACACCCCTTTTGGGGTCCTTCTCTTTAGTCACCCCAAGGCCTGTGGGACTGGTGTGAGGTGCTCCATGAGAAATGGAGGGGCCTTCCAAGCGGCCTTTCCTTCCAGCAGACATGCGTGGCACCAGGCAGACTTCTCCGCACGTACAGGAACTAAATACTGCAAAGGGCAGCGCGCACAAACACTGGAGGCAAATAAGACCAGATGCTTTCGCAGTGGCAAGGGTCTTGTTAATAAACATCATTATCTCGCATCCAATCTTCCCTTTAGTAGCGCGCTCAGATGCGGACAGGAGCAGCGTGACCGGTGTTTCTGCCTTCACATGCGGGTCCACGTCAGCCCGACATCTCTCCTTCTCCCCACCCAAGCAGATCGCTTTCATGTGAAGTGGGCTGTTATTAACCGCGTGATCAGTTTACACCAGCTTTATCCGGACAAATCACCAAAGTCAAACACCAAGAAGAAGGGGCTGGCCTTGGAGACCTCTGTCAAAGCTATTTTGGACCACAGATGCAATTAATTACCATGTGGAATTTGGTAAGCTGGCACCTTGGGAGCAGCAAGGGTGTTCTCAGACGGATCGACCTCAGTAAATATTTATATATTCTTTGCCAGCACTTAATGTGGGAGAGGTTATAGGAAATCTAAGGTGGGTGCATGAGTATCTGTAGGAGGAAGACCATTAGGGTCGGGCTATTCTCTCTCCCCTTTCAGCAACACAAATGCCAGTGTCCGGCCTTAAGAGAAACATCTGTGCTCGCAGAAAGTCAGACTGGGCTTCTGGTGAAGGCAGACAACGTTCAGCGCAAACAAGCCGCAGAGACAAGGCGTCTTAACTGTGCTCTTTTAACTGCACTGCCCTGGAAGTTATTTTTAAGTGCAGAACTAGGGGTTTGGGTTTTTTTAAAAATCTCTGTTTTAGACAAAATAGGTTGCAGTGGGATTAAATGCAGTGCCTTGTAAATGCCATTTAGTGTTTCTGAATTGGTACATTCAGGGGGGGAAAAAAGAGAAGAACTTGCTAAACCCGCAGTGAGCCCATAGGAGCTCCCAAAGCAGCTCCCTGAACTCGCAGAGCTGTTGAAGGTCTCTGGCAAGCAATCCTTGCCGATCGTGTCGTGGCAGCGTCATCCAGCCCCACGGCGGTTGTTCGCAGGGTCTCCCCCCGGCTGCAGGGCTGCCGGGGAGGGACGCGTACCCTCTTGGATGTTTGGTCTTGCGCTGCCAACCACCTCAAACAGCAATTGGGGCTAAAACAGTTGAGCACGCTCGACTCGGGTAGCTGATACTGCTTTCCAGGCTGTGGAGAAAATGTGTCGTGGAGGCCAACTTCAGTAGCTCAGCGAGCTTTAGCTCCCCACCAAAAACCCTTTACTGTGTGGATTCCTCTTTTTCCAGGCCCATAAATGGATGTATGTGGCTCTAGGGCACATGCCGAGCCCCGAACCGTAGGGAATGGATCGTTATTATGTGCATCTGTATTGCTGCATATTTTTCCTCATTCAGAAAGCCATTGCTAAGGGTTGATTGAAGGTTTGTAACACCCCTGAAGCTGGGCTAAAGTAGATTCTGTAGACTTGGTAGGCGAACATGTAACAAGAAGAGAGGGCAGGGGGGCTTGGGGTGAGGGTTAAACCAGGGAGAGTGCAAATCCCAGGGAAGGGGATGTTTAGTAAGTTGACGTTTAAGAAAGCGAAGGCTGAGTTTGGGCCAGTGAGGGGGCAGAGCTGTCTGCGTCTGCCTTTGATGGAGAATAGCCGGAGCTCGATGCAGAGGGTGAATCGGGTGACTCAATGGCCAACCAGTGAACCGGGGCACGTTTTGGGGGGGCCGATTTCGGGCAGTGTGAGAGAGGACACGTTCATAACATGTTCTGCTTCACGTAGCTTGTTAAGCAGCTCTTTGTTTTCTTAAACTTATGTGATTGCTCACAGCCTTTCTTCCCACCCCTGTTTCCTCTGCCACCCTTGCCTTCTCCCCTTTCCTGTAGCTGATTTGGGTAAGTTGTAGCTGGATTTGGAATGTAGCATAGTTCTGCCCACTTGGTTGTGAATAGATCAACTCCACTGTAACTCCCTGTCAAACACAGATGGTTTTCCCCTAAGCAAACAATGTATTTCCCATTGAAGAACAATGAAGTCGTGTTTGCAGGTACTTCAATGAAAGCCTTTGACCGCTAAAAGTATCTTCTGCTCATTTTTTTCCGTTGTTATGACCGGATCATTTAGAAACATCAGATGCTAGAAATTTGCTCCTGGGCTGAGCCAGGGCCTGAAAAGCTTCATCTGAAAAACCCCACCACACCCTGGTTTCTACGGGCTGTGTCTGGTTTGAAAATGGAAAGCTTGAATAGAGAAACTCGCCTCCGTCCTTGCTACCGAACGCTCCTGAAAGAGCGAATGTTTATGCTGCAGCAGGCTGTTAACCAGCTCTGCTCACCTGATTAAATCCCTGATTGAAGCGAAGCTATTGAAAGTCTGAAATGCAATCCTTAGAGTTTAAAACCCAAACTGCTTCTAAAAACAACTTTCTAATCTTTGGAGGTTTGGAGGGTAGGTTTGAGGTGTAGGGTTTTTTCAGACCTCAGTGTTAACTGTACCCAGCTGTAATGCTGTGCTGCCCTTAATGTCAGTTGGATGTGCTTCTAGTATTATAGTTTTTCTTTTGAATAAATATTTGCATTTGTAGTTCCCAAACTTCGGGGGGGGGAGCGGGGAGTGGTGGTGGAGGGAAGAAAAAGAAAGGCTTATTCAGAGCCAAGGAAAAAGTCACTAAAAATATTTTTCTATCCCAGCTGCTGCATTTGGGGAACGCTACGCTGGGAGGGTGCCCTTTCAAGCGGCATTAGGGGCGCTGGGGAGGGATGGGTAGTCGAAAGGCCCAGGGCGACGGGGGGCAGGAACATCAGTGTGTGGCATCTGCCTGATCATGGAAGCGGCTTTACTTGGAAATGAGGAGGGGAGAGGAGAGGAGAGGAGAGGAGAGGAGAGGAGAGGAGAGGAGAGGAGAGGAGAGGAGAGGAGAGGGAGAGGAGAGGGAGAGGAGAAGGAAAGGGAGGGGAGGGGAGAGGAGAGGAGAGGGAGAGGAGAGGAGAGGAGAGGAGAGGGAGAGGAGAGGGAGAGGAGAAGGAAAGGGAGAGGAGGGGAGGGGAGGGGAGAGGAGAGGAGAGGAAGAAGAGAGGGAGAGGAGATGAGAAGGAGGGGAGAAGAAGGGAGGGGAGAGGGGGAAGAGGGGAGAGGGAGAAGGGATGAGAAGGAGGGGAGGGAAGAGGGAGAGAGGGAGAGGAGAGGCAGGGGAGAGGGAGAGGGAGAGGGGATGAGAAAGAAGGGAAGGGAGAGGCGAGGAGGCCCCTGTGGGTAAGGCACTGGAGGAAGACACAGCCAGTCTGGATCCAGCTCTGGGACAAGTGTCACTGCAGGGACGGGGACCTGGGCTCCCATGCTTCTCGGATGAATTTCCCACCATCTCCTCCTCTCGTGCTTCCCACCAGGCGCGAAGCGTGGGCTCAAGCCACCCCGCTGCCCGAGGTGGCTTCTGTGGCTGCCGCGATGAGGTCCGGCAGCCGCCCGAGGCCTGACGAAACCAGCCACCGCCCGCCGAGGCTGCGTTTGTGGCGGCCACCCAGGGGTGAAAGGCCCCTCTGTCACGGCTCAGCTCCTCCGCTCCCTGCGGTTCCAGGTGTTCCCGTGCAGAGCCGCCTCTCTTTCCAAATATAGATGGGAAATTCCACTCGCTGTCAAAAGCTGCATTTTGTAGGGCCATCGGGAGCAGCTCCTGCGTGGTCGAAACATCTTCGTACCTTGCGCCGCGGCAAGGGGAAAGGTCTCTGGTCAGGGCTTTGCACCCTGTGCCCCCCACTCTTACGTGCAGTATTAGCACTAAGGAGCAAGTTAATGTTGAGAGTGTGTCAAATCCTTTGTTACAATAGATAAGCAGGTTATGGGAAGGAGAAACTTGTTTTTCAGAGCACGGCTCATAAGGTCCAAGAGTGTGGAGGTGGTGCATGAAGCCATGTGTGATGTCTGGGGCAGGCTGGGGATAAGGCACGGGGAGGGACAGGGACATGGCTTCACTGCCTATGGGACATCTAAGCTGTTTAAGGACTTCTGCTAACCAGTTCAGGGGCACAAGGTGATGATCAGCCTTCCTGGGGTTGTAATCCTCTGGGTAAGCGTGCGTGTTTTGAGCTTACCAGCTAGAGCAGCACGCGTTGGAAACCATGGCTGAGGAAACGGGGTGAGTTTGAGCAGCCAGCAGGGATAGAGCCTGTGCCAGGCTGAAGGCACAGATTTATTTTTAAGAAGTCATTTTACTGGAGGTGTTTTACAAGCACTGCTTGTCAAGTTATTAAAGGCAGCTGAAGAAATTAATAAACCAAGTCACTGTGACTTGGGTGCCTCCGTTCCCATAGGCATCTTAAAGGCTTCAGCCCTGCTTTGGATGCCCCTCAACACCCTTCTCCTTTTGGCTGCTGAGGCAGTTTCTCATTGCTGAGCCCTCATCTGGCCAGCTGTGCCCTCCAGCAATGCTCTGCCTGTTTTACTTTCTAAATTCCTGTTTTCTTCTTTTTCTTTTAACAGATTACAACAGCAGTGACTTAAAAACAGCGTGCAGAAAGCATGAGCTTTACGTTAGCTTCCAAGACTTGGGATGGCAGGTGTGTGATGTTTCTCTCCGGGTAAACTAGACATTTTGTTATGAAATGTTATCTAAACAGTGTCACGGTAATTCCACTCGAGGCTGCCATTATGCTTTAAAATGTCCCTTGTGCCTCCTCACTAAAACCAGTCACAGGGAAGGGCAAATAAATATTGATAGTTGTGACATTTGATAAGATCCAGAGGAAGCTTGATACTTTATGAGATTCAAGTATACAGTCATCCTCTGTCACTCACGGGAGTCACGGTACGGGCAAGGGCTCATATCTGTGTTCCTCTAATGATAAGGGAAAAAATCTGATGTTAAGCAGTGATTTTAACCAAATCAAGGTTTTTATAGTGATCAGCCTAATTTTAACCTTGGCCACTGTGTTGAAATCCTCCATCTCCTGTCCCGCAATTAGCACTGGCTGCGGTGGGTGGCCTGAAGCCTGGGTTTAGTTGCAACACTGTAAGGCCAGAGAGTTGTTTAGAGTAAGTTATTTAGGACCAGGACATAGTGTCATCAAACACATTTCAAAGAATGCCCTCATCTTCTCTTTTTTATTTTTTTTATTATTATTCTTTCATTTAGCACTTCTTTGAGGGAGGTCCCATTTCTATCAGCTAATGTTTTTACCAGATTATGATTCAGGAGGCGAGAGCTGCCCCTGCGGCTTCTGTAATACCCTACGCGTGAAAGTCCGCTCCCAGCTAATGGGACAGCAGCATTTTTTGTAGCTTATGTCAACTTCAGCCCCCCAGCCCCAACTGTGGCTGCGTGCTGTCTCCAATACCCATTACCTGTTGGTGGCTTTTCTTTTTACTTGTGCACAGCCTTCCCATCTCCTCCTTAGCTCCCTTGCCCTGCTTCCAGGCAGAAGGCGCGTTCCAGTTGTGAAGTTCATGGTTGCGACGGCACTGCCTTTACCTTTCTAGTTGCAGACTTGAGCAGAAAGGTAACATGCTGCCAAAGGAAGGCCACAGACCAGCGGGGCTATTTGCAGGAGCTGGTATCCAGATCCTATTTGTTGTAGAGAGAGGATGGAGGCAGGGCAGCAGCCCCCTGCAGTTGCTGTGCATCGCGGGCTCCTTCAGAACATCCATCAGGTTTTTTTAGCAGAGCGCTTCCCTTATTCTTATACCACATTAAACTGCAAATTTAATCACACGGTCTGTACTGGCTTCTGTAGCAGGAGAGTGACTGTCTTACGAAAAATAGCTTGGTTTACCGGGATGAAATTATGGGTGAGCTAGTACAGTAAAATGAAGAGGTGGTTTTGCTACGCCCAGGTATCCTCATGTTAGCAATCAAACAGCAAACTCGGCTAGCAAAGCTGCAGCAGCAGTCTCCGGCTGCTCAGGCCTGCTGTAGCGAAATTCGGGCTAACCCAGGTGATTGTTGCCAGGTAAAGGGGAAATCATCTGAGAATTATGTGCACGTGAAGCATACCAGTATGTTCTCCTGCAGGCTGACCTGCAGAGCCTGACACCAAGGGAGGCGAAATGTCTCCTGCTAATTGGTGGCGCTTTTAGTTTACCTTTGGCTCTTTTGTGTCAGCAGCAGAGAAGCCGTAATGTTTTTATGAGCACTTTGGTGAAGAATTGCCTTCTTCCACAGCACGGCACTCAGATTGCCACCGGGGCCACCTGCTTGCACATGCAGCTCAGGCTGGCTGTCCTGCCCCTCCTTTAGGAGTCTGGCAGAGATGAAGCTGTTACGCAGCTAAAACGTCCCAGTGGCCTTAGCAGACTAGCGTCCTTGTGTAAGGTTTAGCGTCTGTGAGGCACCATATCAGTGTTTTATATTCCCATTCTGGAGTTCCCTGGCATGCAGGCATGGACAGGATTTTCTCCAGGAGGGGACATCGGCTAAGGCTGTGATTAAACCAGCCTAGGAAAGGTAGTTCATCCAGAGGGCCTAACCTGCAGGAAACATTGGGACATAAAGCCATCCAAACCACAGTCCCCACAAGGCAAACCAGCAAGAGTTTTAGAAATAAAACTCTTTTAGTTCGTGGCAGTTAAGCTGTGCATAGACGTGACCCATTCTTTGGACATTAAAATCAGTGTGCCCATGGAAAAGTCATGGCTCACAAAAAAATCCCAACCCAAATCCTAATAGCTTCAGTGAAAACACATTTTCACCCTCAAGAAAAAAGTTAGTGGAAAATTTTCAGCTGCTCTTAATTGCATGCAGTTGTCTGTGCAAGTTGGCAACTTTTTAATTTGAATCACGTTCTGTTTGTTTCCTAAAAAGGACTGGATAATCGCTCCAAAGGGCTACGCAGCCAACTACTGTGATGGGGAGTGCTCATTCCCACTCAATGCCCATATGAACGCAACCAATCATGCCATTGTACAAACTCTGGTAAGTCTCCAGAAAGCCGGATGCCAAAGCAATAGGTGACTTTGTAAACGCGTTACCATCGTCTCAGTTCTGTTTTCTTTTTGGCAACAGGTTCATCTTATGAATCCCGATTACGTTCCCAAACCCTGCTGTGCACCTACCAAACTAAATGCCATATCTGTTCTTTATTTCGATGATAATTCTAACGTAATCTTGAAGAAATACAGGAATATGGTAGTAAGAGCTTGTGGATGTCACTGACAAACAGTCTGCACATGGACTCTGTGGTACTACCATGAACTTCCGTACTGCCTTCCATGCTTTCACCAACTACCTGACCTTGGAGAAAAAGAAATAAGTGATGAACCACCTTTCAGGACACCACGTATGTGCCTTGTGGGAGGAGAGGGTGTGGGGAGCACATGCTGGGGACCAAGCAAACCCCGGGATTTCTCACAGACTGACCCTGTGCCACAGAGGCTGCTCAGCTCTGCAGAGCCAGGGCGCGCAAAGCAGCAATATGCCCCCACACGCTTTATTTAGCTGGGACAGTCTTAATCTCACATAGCAGCGTGGCCTTAGCAGTTGCTCGGATGTGTGCTGCAGTTTTACCAGATGGGCACCCAACACAAGTGAGGGTTTTTTCTGGGGGGGGAAGACGAGGGGAGAGAGGGGGAAGCTAAAGACAGTGGTGTTAGTACTTCAGACTTCAAGCATACAACTTGTGTAAAATAATAAAAAATTCCTAAGGTTTGGAATCGCCTTTTGTCTAGAAGGACCAGTTACTACACCTAGACTTGTTAGTCTCCTCCTGAAACACATCATGACAGTAAGCATCTTCAATTGTGCCAAAGCAAGCGTGTCAGATCTCTTATTCCGCAAGCACAGTTTAAGTCTGATCCTGCAAGCGTAAGGTGGCTTGGCTGCACCCTGCGTTAGAAACACTAGACCCTGGCTGGTCTTTCCCGTTCACTATTTGACTGAGCAATATAACTTTATACACTTGGTCTTAGGCAACTTCCTTCCGCTCCCCAGGCGGAGCTGCCTCATCTACTACCACTTGCCCAGGAAGGAAGTCAGGATGCTTCTACAGCTGTAACTCAGACGTAAAAGTTTAGGGGCTATTCATTCTCTAGCTGGACCATTTATTTACAGGAAGACAGAATGTCAACAACATATGCAAGTCTTTGGCCAACCTCTCCCCTTCAACGCACGCAACTAAAACTGGTATAAAGGATACATTCACAGTGTAGCCACAGTTTGTCTAGCAGAAGCTAATAGCAAATTGTTTTGGTCAATATTAAACTTGTATTAAATGCACTTACCTCTAATTCTTGCATTTAAAAGGCTTCTTGTAAATACAAGCTATAATTTATTGCACTTGTCACTGTATATTCATTGTGCTGTATCATTTATAGAAAGACTGCTTTTTAAAAAAGTTTTTATTTAGAAAAATCTCAGTGTAAACAATTGTACCACTTTGATTTTATACAAGAAACTCATGAGATTGTGCTTCACTAGAAAGTTGTTAAAAACATGATAATAAAGGCTTCCTTTAAGGCAGAAGTATATACATTGATCTAATACATCTGCCAGTACAACACTTAGCTTTCACTGTGGCTTTTTCACCCTTACATATTTTTAGATTGAACAGAATCAAAAGTTCTGGACAGACAGTGAAGTGAAGTACCAGGAGAAATTCACTGATTTAAAAGTTCATTGCTGTTTTGCCTTTTTTTTTTAAAAAAAAAAACCAAACAAACAACAACCTACTCCATATGATGGACAAAAATCAGCATCTTGACAGATTAGTCAAATTAGCCTGTAGCCATCCTCATTCCATGAGTTTCTGTGCACACGAGACGGCAGAATTCAGTCCTTGGTTTGCTGTTGTCTTTGTATCATGACAGTCTCTGCAGTGTAAATTCTTTGGCTTTCAGTTATGTCTGTCTGATGTGGAACATCTTATGCACCAAAGAACAGATCCATATTATAATCCAAGGCACCACAGAGTGCATGGTCCTAGCATTCAAACTTATCAACGCTTACAGCTTGGAAAAAGGTTAAGGCTCAAGAAAGGTCGGGAACTATTTTATGCTACTGTAGAACAGCTGAATGGAAAAAAAAAATTAAACATTGTACTACTTGTTATTCTCTAAGTACTCTGAGTAAGGAGCAGGTCAGCACAAAGTCTGGATTCAGGCGAGGGTAGGAAACGCACGTCATCAGCTCTGAAGTCTAACTGATCATTTAATATTAACGGAGCAGTTATAATAGCGCCTATTCACTTTGGCTCTATATAAGTAGAGCATAGTTACTTCTCTGGAGCTGGACGGAAGCAGCCTACGAAAATCCACCTGACACATGTACACTATGGCATCGGTAATGTTCAGGCACGTGTTACAGTACCATCACTTTCATTATGGCTAGACCTCCCACGCGGAGAGGATTAACAGGAAACCAGCTCATGGTGGCTTGGTATCTTCCAAAGGTGTGTGTGTTTTCAACCTCCCGTGACTTTCCATTTCTTAACCAGTAGCTATATTGAGACAAATAAATAGGGTTTCAAGTACAGTTGTAGAGGCAAAAGTGACTCAACACAGCTGTAGCTTTTACCTTTCTAGTAATGGTAGGCAGTTTGTGAGGATTACACTTTAACCAAATCTAGCCTGAAGACAAAAATATTCTACTGGTGCCCTTAAGCTGGTTTTCTTAATGTATTTTAGTCTCAAAGGAAACCATTTACACTTCATTGCGGAAACGCAGAAATGCAGCAATACTACCAATGCTGAAAATACTCTCAATTTGCACAGTAACTACTTGTTAGTTTTCCTTCGTACACAGGGTAGCGTGCCTTTAACACACACACAGAGGGAAGATACCAATGTTTAGTACATTCAATTTCCTAAAAACAAACACAAAAAAAAAATGCCCTAATCCCCACCCATACCCCCAAGTACACTATTTGAAAATTAGCAATGATTGAAATCCCTCAGCTACTGTACAAAGACAGCCAGGGACGGAGCATCCAGACTTTTATTACAATTCATCCCTTGCCTGACGCAAGACAAAGCTATGCAGTGATTCAAGGTCTCTCGTCCCATTGTGTTCACTGACTTTCTTTCCACCTCGGAAAAGCAGGAGTGTAGGATAACCCCGTACCTTCAAAAGACACACACACAAAAAAGAAACTTGTTACTAATGTCAAAACTCACAGGTATTTTTTTGCTTGTATTTACCTGACTCTGAAAAGCCACCAAACCCCTCTAAAACAGTAAGCCATTTTAATTTAAAAAAAAACCAAACCCACAAACCCAAACACTGCACTAGAACTTCCAATGCCAACCTCCAATTTCTGAACATTTGTAAGTGAATGGGATAATACATGTTCCTTCAGGTTCTTCCACCAGCAGCTGGGAATGGCAGCTCCAGCGCTGTCTTCTGTTGTCTGCCTACCAGCACCAAAAGACATCTTTTTTTTCCCTCTAGGAACAGAACTTTGCATCAGCTACCACAAGATTGCTTTGGTGCTTTCACAGAGGGAGGCTTCTTAAATTAGGGACTGCTTCAGCTTTATCCACAAATGAGAATGACCAAGTCTGAACAAACAGTCTAGGAAAGAAACGGTGTCACCAGGTGCTGCTCTGAACCACCTCTTTTTTGGCTAATGGAGAACACAGCTGCACTGTCACCAGGCTCCCGCAATGCAGCGGCCAGCTCAGCTGCACGCTGGAGCCTCTAATATTTGGTACACAATACTGTCCCGTTCATTTCAGATCTTTCACACTTACAGAAAATCTGTTGCAGACGTTACGTTCCACAGTGCAGTCTACTTCTGCTATTTTGACATCAGTCAAACCTGGAAATTGCTCTTTGGCAAGATTCTCCCAAGTTGGAGCCAAGTTCTTACAGTGACCACACCTAGAAACAAGAGAGAGAGATTTGTTTAGCAGATACACCTTCCAGTTTATCTCTACTGTCTTGCTGCAATAGCTGTAAGTTTAACTAGCTGCCTTTCCTATCCCCTAATGATTTCAACTCCCTTGCACTATAATGTCAGTAAATGAGCTAAGAAAAGGAGTGATTTTATGTAAGTTAAGCACTGAAGTAGTTTCTGGCCTTCGTTACTCTCGTTTGGAATGGTATTCTGGATGTCAGTGCATTAACATTTTACCCTACAGAGGAATATGAAGCCGAATAAAGATGACTGCAGAGAATGTTTAAATGAAAAAAGAAGATTGCTTAGAAACAAAAATGTTTTAAGTAAGCAAGGCATAGAATGTCTGTAGTGCAAAATAAGTTTTCAGGTAGCATATACCACTTACGCTAAAGCTACGTAGCCCATGTTTAATTATTTAAATGATATTTTAATTTCCCTATTAAATTTCTTGCAGTTCATAATGGCCGCCTCGACCAATGCAGCATCTCCCAGTGTTGGAAACTCAATTTTAATACATGCATTTATCAACACAGATTCTGTTTTTATGAAACACTGCATTAATTTAATGCACTTTTTCACTGAAGGTACTTTGAAGTTTAACCACTACCACTGTACTTTCAGGTAGATCTGCAATGGAATTGTTTGAAAGTCAATAAGCTTCACTTAGCAGATGGCAAAAAAAAAAAAATATATCAGGCCCTATTCTAATGTGCATTAAATAGAGAATCATTCCAATTATATCATCAACAACACCAAAAAGCCTATTTCTATTTTATTGCCTTATGTCTCTGCAGTAACTTGAGAATGCGGTCTCAAGAGTACACACAATGAAACACTAGTGTCAAGAGAGAAAACGATACTGTAAAATGGCAGGAACTATAGTAAAGTATTAATTTTGTTTATATTTTGAACTTGGCTTAGCCAAGTTCATAACTTGAACTTCTTACTGCCTTCAAGAAGAATTCCCAAAGCACTTTAGACTTTAAAGCTGCGTTGCTCATTCTATTCTAACCCAGCTGCACCTTAATTGGGTTATTAAAACAGCCCCGTAATTGCCTCGAGGCTGGATCAGGACATTTACAAAAATAATGAGAGATGTCTCTGCAAAAGTTTTCTTAATACAAGCCAGTGTATACTTAAACCACCTTGTTAATACACAGTGACAGTATAAAAGCATTTGACCATGCACAAAACCTACTAGAACAGGATGATTTTATGCTTACTATGCAAGTTAACATTAATATTTATCCAAAACTAACTGAAAGACAGAACTAGCAAGCAACATAATAGCATTTGCTGAGCCCTACATAAGCTAATCCACTTGGAAGAGAAAAAGGTCATTTATATGCAGAGCACTACAACTGTATACATAAGCCTGACTTTCAGAGCCAAAACTAGGATACCAGCTACATAAATATAGGAAGTATTTTCCTAAACGGTGGCTTTCAGAGAATTGCAGCCAGGGAGCACCCACTGATTTAAGAACTTGACCCTCTGCATCCTGAACCACCATTTCTCAGCCTGCCGTCCAACACTGATGGTATCTGTGAGATCCAGCAGCACCCCATTAGAATCTCATGAGATGAGGAGATAGCTGACGTGCAGTATTATTAAGAAAAGTTAATTAAAAAGGGAGCATTTCTTTATCTCAAACTTTTCCAGAAAAAGTTTCTCAGATAATGAACTACTACATATGCCAAGCAGCCCTGGGTTCAGAAATCAGACTAGAAGCTGCTTTGTGCACAGGTGTAAACTGAATTTACCAGCCAGTTCTGTTGGCGGCATAGTAGCACAGGCACAGATTCAATCTCAGTCCCTCACAGTGCACAGAGAGGATAAAGGGAGTGAAGAACGAGCCGTAAACGTGAAGGGGTGTTTGTGTATATGTATGGGCAGGGTATTTTTTAACACGGTGGTGGCAGATGCTTGCCCACATCCAAAAGCAGATCTTTCAGATGTAAGAGCACATAGAAGTGGCTCTCAAGCAACAAACCACACTGTGGTAAAAAGAGGGTGACAACACTGGAAGAGACCGCATCATTGAGATTATGTAAAACGAAGCTTTCTCTGATACTTCTTGCCTACAATAAGAAACACATTCATCCCTACTGACAAAGTATTTGGATACTCCTGAGCATATTTAAATACTAGTTGCATTTGCTTGTGTTGCTTTGTAGTGGTGACCTTTTACCACCACAAACAAAAAGATCTTTATATATTTTATATACTGCATTAATGGAATGGCTAGCGGTGAAATCAGAGATGTGTTGTCTTTCACACAGTGAAGTACAGCTTAATTTTCATCTCTCTCCCTACACTAGGCTTCCTTCTTTTGGCTAACAGACTGGGCAAAGGATGAGAATGATGGCATGCAAGTTTCATTAAATTCAGTCCAGGCACAAATAAGATGAAGTCTATAAACCAGAGGGGGAAATGTAAAACTCTGTCTCAGAAAGGGAATAGTAAGAAAAGGGGGAAAATACCTGTTCTATGAATTTGTAATACTGAGGTCTTATCCCAGCTCAAGTCCCAGGCTCCGCTGAATAGGCCAATAATGGCAGATGCCAGATAGGACATTACTTTTTTTTCCCAGTGCTTTCCATTGGGTGTTGACACATACACCATCTGCATTGCACACTGCTACCTTGGGCCACTATAAGAACATATTCCATGGAATATACTCTTAAGAACATCTCAGAACTGTCACTTGTGCCAGTTAGTGTTTTGTCAGTTATTTGAAGAGCTGATAATTATCCATAGCTCTACGGTCTGTACCAAATCCCAGGTGCTCAGATGAGGCTTCCAAGAGAGGTTGGTTGTGGCAGGAAAGGACCCAAGGCCAGTATGCTCTCCTTTCTCAACTCTGGTGATGCACTCCCCTCACCTTACCCTAACCAAGGGACAGAAGCACACCAAGCCTGCAAAGAAAGCTTCACTCTCCTTGTTCCTCAGCATTACAAGGAAGCTGACACAATAAAGCTTCTCTGTCAGCCTTTCCACAGAGAAGCATCCCAAGAAAGCTAAAACAGATTGAGCTTTTTTGCTGTAACTCTTGCCAACACACACATTCTTCATTCAGTTAATTCACGTTTTAGATCCAAACAAATACAGCACTACACGCAACTCACAAGACCGACAGCAACTAATGCACTGACAGCTTAGCCCAGCAATAATCCTGAACAGCAACAGGTGCAAACTTCTTACCATGGAGCATAGAACTTAATAAAGGTGATCCCCCGAGCAATGGTTGCATCAAAGTCTTTTTCAGAGAGAGAGAGCACTGCAGCCTGTTAAAAACAAACAAAAATAAAAGTGTCAAAAAAAGGCAAAACTCAAACTGGAAAAGATAATACTATTGATAATATAAACAAAAGTAGCAGCAGCACACCTCACTTTTACCCCCTTACAGCAGGAAAGTAGCTGCTTTCCTCCCCTAGACAGATGTAGAGAAATGCATATTTCACGCTCAATCTCATCCATAATTGGAGAAACAAAACATCCCTATTTTCAGGGGATTTGCCTGTATCCAAGTTTTTCACTTTCATTTTAATACGCTGTCATGCAAATGCTTCGAGGAACAACCCTGAGAGGAGTTGGCTTAAAGCACGTAATGGCCATCTGAGAGTTTGATGAGGTATTCAAGGCATACTAGTGATGTCTTGACAGCTGTCCTCCCTCTGCTATATTCACGTGTTGCCTACACAGAAAAAAAACTGTTACCAGAAACCTGTATTTGCCTGTCAAGAGGACATCACTACACCACACTTGAATGGACGCCAGGAAGAATTTTTACTCCTGATAACATCAGAAGCAATGGCGTGGGAATGACGGGAGGATAGCACATTGCTTACAGACAGTCTCGTATGAGAGCACAGAACCATAACAAACTTCATTTGTTGTGGGAGACTCTTAAGGGTGGGAGGGATTAAAAAAAAAAAAAAATACATCTCATGCCTATAAAAGCTTCAAATTCAAATGAAAGCAAAAGAAAAACAAGAGTGCAACTGACAGCACTACCAATTCTACTTTACACCCAGTAAGTCTTATGAAGAGAAGCCAAACAGAAACTTGAAATTACAAATTACCCAGTACCTTTAAACATTTCTGTAAATAACTGTTAGTTCATGAAATTATTTCATTACGTTGAAGTGTTATTACCTCTAAAGAATTATTTAGAAATTAGAAATTATACTCTCTAATTATTAAATAATTGCAAATAATTAAATGAAGAAAAAATGAGCAGTAAATACATATTCTTCTATTCTGAATTTCCTAAATGGATATCTAACACAGATGTTCCAAACATCATTTGCAATCTAAGATACCAAATCTGAAAATCTCATAAATAACTTCTTCCCCATGATACACACAGCAAAACAAATTTTAAAGATCTGCAGATTACTATCAGAATAGCAATGCGAACTATATAACCACAAAAATAAGTTTAGTATCAGATAGCTCAATTTTAGCTTGGTTTCTTAAGAAAAGGCGTCTTATGCAATCACATAATCTGAGCATTTGATGGTCACTCTACCATAAGGAAGACCATAAGTAGCAACGTCTGGCAGGAGAGAAGTCTCACGGACATAAAAGTACAGCTTCCGTGAAAGGGCTGACAAGTACTTGGCCCATGAAAGCCATGGGGGAATCCACGCAGGGGCTCAACATTGGGACACAAATTTGGAGTCGGAACTCATTGGTTTTGCTGCCTGTGGTACCAGCTGGGGGCTGCTGATGGTAAATGCAGTCAGTGTTTGCTGGCTATGTGGGCTAGCTAGCCCCTTGTTTCAAAATTCACGAAAACAAAACCAGAACCAAGGTGTCTGAAGAAAAGTGACCAAGAAATGGTGGCATCCAAAGCTGCAATGTAAAGTTACAAGGATGAATTGAGTCCTACACTGTGTCTACTATTATTTGGCCAAAAAAAATCCCCCACAATCCTTTCCTGTTTGTATGTGTGCTGATGCATGCAAGGCATAAGTGGGAATTTGCATCACATGTGGTTTGTGTTATTTCTATAAAAATAGAAAGACAACTAATTATTTTCTGTATTGTACTAACACCAACTTGTTAGGATCTTCCAAATATGAAGTCAATTTAAAAAAAAATAATAAAAATTTGAGGGGTATGAAAATTGCAAATCTATGTTGTCTGTAGTGTTTGGTAAGCCACTTTATGCAAGATGAGCAATGCTGCTAGAAAAGTCAACTGGGAAGGTAATATTCTCCTGTGAGAAGCTGCATATAAACTGTATTTATATTAATAATATTGATGCTTTTTAATTACGTAAGTTCATTCTACATCACAAGGGAGTGTAAATCACCGTCCCTTATTTCCTAGGCAGAATTATGTTTTCCACATTTTGTGAAAAAGTATGCTTGAAAACCATCCCTAATTTCTCAACTTCACCAATTTTACATTCAGCTACAAGACAAATGACAAACGAAATACCGAAGTGATTAAAAAAACCCGGAAAACTAAATGACATAAAGCACAACTATGCAAAGGTGATAAAAGTTGTTCCTGTCAATTCCTTGGCAACATTCATAACCTCTGTAGCTCCTACAACCAGGATTGGAATAAGCCTCCAAACCTGAGGACTTTTCTTGTCACAGGACACGTTATCTTGCCACATTTAGATCAGCCTTCATAATCTTTGCTTGTTTATTGTTTCTGCTTAAGTATGGGACCCTGGATTTTTTTAGGGGCTTAGCAGCGTGGGCCATCCTCCTGGGTTCAAGTGAGGATCTTGCAAGAAACGTTCATCTCCACAGCAATGAAATATGCTGTCATACAGACAGAAGTGCCAGCAGTTCCGCAGACCAAAAGAGACCACACTTATGCCGCTCTATCTAAACAACTTATTGTCACCATAAAAAAGGAGCCAGATTTTTTTTTTTCCTTCTCCAATTCACCAGGTTAGTAAAAGTATCACTCGGATTTATGGTTTGACTCCACTCATTAATTACTAAAAAAATAGCCAGGAAAGTATTTGGTAGAGTTTACATCTAGAAACTGTCGAGCTATCAGAGAGAGAGAAACAGATGGAAGACTCAGACAGGCTGCAGAAACAGTTTAAACACTTTTAACACCGCTGCAGAGTGCGGGAGCACTTACCTCAACGGGTACGGGTTCTGCGGGTGGCTGTGGGACTTCAGCAGGTTTATCTGCTGGTGGTTCTTTCACAGAGCTCTGTAGTTGGGAATCCACATATTCCTTTAAGGAATCGAAGTCCCTCTTCCCTTTGTACTGGTCACCCTACAATTATCAAATAGTTTGTTCAAGTGTGTATATGCAGTTAATCTAGCAAATAAATAATTACCAGAAAAACGTAAGATTGCCAAGTGTAAGCATATTCATAATAAATATGATTATCTAGTCGTTAAACCTCTCCATGGCATTCCATTCACTCCATGTTTTCAGGATTTGCCATAGATTCTTCTGTACCAAAAGGGAATAATCTAAAATCTCCTTCAAATTAAAGGTATTTTAGAAATGCAGAGGGAAATTTTGGAAGCTTTTCCACTTTGACCTTCATCTCTCACTCCGCTCAGCATTTTCAACATTTTGGTTTTCTGAACCTAAAGCTATTGCAAGGAACAATAAAATACCCATCACTGTTTGGTGGTGGTCTCTGTTACCATAAGAGCTCTGGCCAGTGCTTTTACAGGGCCGAAAGGCTTGACTTGCATGTCGCCTGACTACACAATCGCTCCTCTGGCCCACACACTTGTCACACATCCTCAGAAAAGCCAAACAGTAAGGCAATGCTCTCTGAGTGCCTAAGTTCATCTGGAAGCAAGAGACAACAGCTGCCTGCCGTGGGGAAGGCACTTCCAACAGCAGCACCACTCTCACCAAAATTAAGTCATATTTTTGAATCTGCACATAAAGCCCTCAACTAGCTAGATCTTCGAGAAGCCACAGTGTGCCTTAGATGCTTCCCCATATCTCAGGTACTTTCATAACTCTAGAGAACAAGACATCAGAGCACCTCTGAGCAGTTTCTAGTCTCAAATCCACTGCTGGCCTTCTCCAAACCGTCTCTTGCATGATTGCCCTAAGCGCTCCCTACAAAAATTAGTACTAATTTCTGTGTTCACAAGAGAGATCATCACTTCAAGACACTACGTATCCATTTTGGATAGAATTTTTGAGTTTCGGTACCATGAGGTGTGGGCTACAAGATGTATCTCCTCTCACAGATGAGGAATACTCTTCAAGAAACAGCCTACAATCTTCCATACGTTGGAAGGAAGAACAGACACCTGTTCAACTACTTCCTATATCTTTGGAACTCTTTCTGCACATTTTCTTTCTTTTGTCATTGATAATGTTACTTTTAACTATAGCCACTTTCCCCACACTGGATCTAAATCCCAAAGGAATTAATCTAAGATGATGCAAGAAGCCTGTACCTGCTGGTTTGTACCCATTTCAGCAGGGCAGGGTCAGTGCCCATTCATTTCTCACAGGGTTTCTGCTGCATCTAACCAAGAGGGATGGTGTCATGACAGACTTCAGTTATGACAAAGGGGATGATGGTATTACAGACCACAAAGCTGGGGGGCTGAAGCAGTTGTCCTCCTCCTTCCCCTGCTTACTCACAGCATAATAGCAGCCAGAGAGATTTCCAGGAATTTCTGGGTTGGATTACTGGAAAGTTGTTGGGGTTGTTTTGTGTGTTTTTTTTTTTTTAAATATATTGTATCAGCCCACAAAGGAACACGCGATTCTGGTGGCAGTATGCCACCAGGGAATACCACACTGCCAATGGAGAAAAGCCAGTTTGATGTCAACAGAAATTTATTGCTCAGACTAATGGCCAAGATTCAGCTTTACCAAATACAACAGCAGTGATCTGACTTTTTCTTTCACCGCACTCTTGAGTTAAATAACTCCGAACAACTCAAACTTCAGTAATTACAAATGGTCAAAAAAAAAAAAAAAAAAAAAGTCGATCTGGGTTGTTGAGAAAAACAACAGCTAGCTTTTCTAGATCAAGACAGTATGGTTCTGGCAATGTATCTTGCCATCTGTAGCTATCTAAAAAATAAAAATAAAGCAGGTGGAAAACCATTCTGGAGTTACAGCAGAACACTTCCCATTCTTTTGACTCACGCCATATAGAGACAAAGGTTTAATTAACTGAAAATACCTCTAACCTTGGACATGCCACCATGTTTGACTTGAGCACTCCCTCCACTTCCAGTTCTGCTTCTGACATGTGCCAGGCACCGCTGCTCGAGCACTAACAAGGCTGTGTATATCCTGTGTGTATCAGGCTGGGATTCAAAAATCCAGGTGCTGCTTCATTTCAGTTCCCTGGAGTGTCTGATATCAAACCTCACATGTGCTGGTACGTGCGTATGGACACTTTCTCTTTAGAGTGTCAGAAAAGTGCCTCAAGTGACAGACACTAAACTGGACTGAGTAGCAAAGCTTACATCTCTGATACTGTAGATGTTCAAAAAAAGGAATGCAAGATGAGGGGGCAAAAACCCCAAACCCCTCAAAATTTAATGGGTAAAAGCTGAAAGAGGAGTCCTGCATTCTCCACTTGCAGACCTATTTTTAATATCCATTTAATACATTTAATCTGTCTTGAAAGTGTGAAACATATGATAAGTAACACTACTATTTATAATATGTTTATTTGCTGCTGTTCATGTACATGGTACATTTTACTTCCCCCCATAACTTCAGAATATTGTTATTCTTTGAATTGCTACAAGGAAAGACGTCAACTGGGCCCACAGGACTCTCAATCACAGTGTCAGATGAAGCGTTCAGGTTTATAAGAAGGAAAACTTTCATCACTCAGACATCACTCAGCAGATCGGCACCACCTGCAGATGAGAACCTTCTGATACACATTGTGAAAATTACATACTTATTATTTCTATTTCATCCATGGTTTTGTGTTCCATAGAAGGTAAGGCACTAAGATAAAGTAAACCTTGAATCCTCTCACACAGTAGCATAATTGGAGACACTACTTACAGACTTATGAAGATCATACCAGTTATCTGCAGAGCACAAAGAGCAAAAAACTTTATCTGTGGATGAAATATACCTCTTCCAGTACCTGACTGAACCTCCAACATCTTTTGTCTCACAAGCAGACTTTCGTATACACCCACTTGATCTTTTTTCCCCCGGGATGCCAAGCATAGTCCAAGTGTTATCCAACAAAAAATAGTCTGATCTCTTGCTGAGCTTGCCGACTCACCTTTTCACCATTCCTAAACCAGAGGAGTGTAGGATAGCCACGAACTTGGGTTTCAGAGCAGACTTCATAATGTTGGGTACAGTCGACCTATATTTTGAAAAAAAATATATAAACCATTCAGTGCATAAAATAAACATAGAACCAGTATCATAGCCTCCCTTATGTTTAAAATCTCAGAAAAAACACAGAACAAGCAATACATGGCTTGGCAAAACTCAGTACCAACTACTGTCTTAAGAATGGTTATATCTGCCTTCCAAACAGTGGTTTGGTTGTATAACTGGGAGGCTGCACGTTTGATTTTTTTTTGGAGGGATCAGGGATGGAGGATAGAAGGTAGTAGTAGCAGTTACAAAGAACAATGAAGACATAATTAAATATTCCAATTAAAAAGTACTTGGTATTCTTAGTGAATAAAATCACTGCATGAACAATAAGACACAAAATGCTAATGTGAGAGAGCTTTAAAATGAAGGTACGTTGGCTCATCCATTTTTTAAATGACTACTCTTTAAAGACTTCAGAAGACATGTCAACAGCTAGCAAGTTAACTTTACTTCATGGGAAGTTCCAAGTGCACAGCAACATTCAATTCTAATACATCATAAACCAATCTGTAAATTTATTAGTTTATAATCTTTTTTTGAATCAGGAAAAAAAAAAGATAACTTAAGCATTGCAGCCTTTGCTCGACACTGCACTTGGATTTTGAATTTTACGTTAGAAACACTTTGCTCCAGATCACTGGAGATCAATTCTAAAGACTAAACAGCATCCTGCCAGTAGGTATCATTGCCGTTAAGACACTATTCCCCCAGATCACACAAAGGTCATGGTTCAACCGTCTTAGAAACAGTTGTGTTTCCTGTTTACTTACAGACTTACAATCTTAGCCAAGACATGTTTCAAATAGCTTCACAAGGTATACAGTTACACAAAATTGACTAGGTATGGAGACAAATAGCCACTATCAATAATAGTAACTGCGAACATGACAGACAACTGAATAAAACAAATTTTGGAAATTTTAATTTTTCAATTTATTTTTCTCTAGGTATCAGAGAATGTTAACTTCAAGAAGATACTTAAGCTAAGCAAAGATTTTATCAGACAGCAAGCAAGGTTCTCAAAAAGTAAATCAGCAGATGCAACATTTGGTACAGACAGCATCAAAGGAGCAATAGCCTCTGATATTTTATTCTCAGAGGGAATCTAATTTTATATCCACCAGGTCTCAAAATTTTATATATATATGTCTTCTCTAAATTTCAACTATGCTGACAACTATGCTGTTCTGTGTATCTACAGCGTACCCGAATTTGCAAGTTTTCAAAAGCATTAAAAATAATAATAAAAAAAAAAAACCAAAGTCAAACTCATGACCCCTAGTAACAGCTGAAAGTGCTGTGAGGGCAGAGGCAGGGGAGACAGCTTGGGGTTTGTCCCTCTGAAGGGCTGGCAACACTGCTACTTGTTACACAGTCTTTCACATCAGTGGAACTGATCTGAAAGCTTAAGGACATGGAAGTTGAGTCCGGTCAGTTTTCCACCGTTGGCAAATACAAAGGGATTCATATCATGAGCCACCTGGACTTAGGTATGGGTCAGCAAATAAAGCCAGTAACTGCAATTGCCAGACCACCTCCATACCTCTGCACGGAAGTCACTCCACGTACAAGTAACAAGCTCCCATGGTAAATACACCACAGAACCTGGTTATCAACCCTAAGGGAAATAGTAAAGCAGGACAAGATATCAGTTTTTAAGGTAGAAGACCCCCTGAAACCTTTAGAAAGCTCTATGGGGGTAAAGAGGAAGAAAGAAAAAAACCCCAGCCTAACCAAGAAATAATTCATCATAAGGAGCCCTGTAGATCTAAAGCTTGCTAAGGAATCCAGCACTGTAAAGAGCAAATCAGAAGTCACTTTCCCATTCAAAATAAATACTGAAGTCTATCAAGTTCTAACAAAGGGGAAGCATAATAAAAAAAACAAATCTCAAAATGTTATTCCCTGCATCTGAAGTATTAGACTTATTCCCAGCTCTCTCTGAAACACAGGGAGCTAGCTGTGTTTCTAGCATGTCCTTCCTTAAAATGAGGGAGTCCTGTCAAGTGTGGATGTGGGGGAAAAAAGATAACCATCCCCAAGTAAAAATAGAAACTATGACTATAAAAGGATTTAAGAGGTGACAAACAAAACAACTGTTATTTGCAAATCACAGTATGAAAAGCTTAACACTTGGCTGAAACATTCATTCACACAAAACACATTTTTCAGGGTAAGAGCACTTCACCTACCTTGCCAATCTTGACAGCTTCCGAATGCTCAAAGGCTTGAGCCAGCTGTTCCCAGGTTGGGGCCAAAGCCTTGCAATGACCACACCAAGGGGCAAAGAATTTGATAAAGTGATTACCTTTTAAGTCAAAGAAAAAAAAAAAAAAAAGATTTAACTCATTTGGAATGAATTTGGCTGCAATTTAAGACTAGGTACTAATCTCAGACTGCAAATTTATCATGGTATTTCCTGAGTTAAAGATAGGAAACACTGTGAATCAAAGGCCAGGACAGAATACTTCAGCAATTAGGTTTTTAATGCTGTATGCAGTCCCACAGTGTTGCAAATTTCCCTGAAAATCCAAACAGCTTCACAACCTCAAGCCACCAAATGAGATTATTAAACCTGATATTTTTAACCTAACCATTTGCTACAATGTCTAATTCTATCATGTCAATCACTTGCCCTGTTACAGAGTAGAAAGAACCAAGGAACATGCATTTATCACAACATAAATGAAACTAAGTATTAGACTTCAACTTAAACATTCCTTAGGAACGGCCACTGCGTTAAATCCATGAGCTACCTAAATAATTTTGTTCAGCTTTCTAGTCTTTTTCTGCCCTGCTCTTTGTATTTTCATGTCAACTATTCAGAAATCCGTGCCTTTAGTAGATTTTTGCAGTAGAGTGTGTCTGTACTATCTGCTACTAATATTTAGTTTAAAAGTATAACCTTAATTGCAGAATACGAGAATATGTAATTTCCTTCAATTAAGATTACTATTAATACAAGATGCTGCACGCTTTTGCACACATCAAGGCAATGCTCTGTGAATACGAAATAAAAATGAACTTAATTAAAACAAGGAAAAAAATCAAACTGAATTGAAGGAAATGCTAGCAACTGGAGGAAAGCTCATTTTAAGAGAATTATTCATAATCCTTTGAAGACTGCTTTGGGGCTGATATTACTAGAATTCATTTCTAGTTTGAGGGCTTGTTCACAAAAGGAGGTCAGAGGAAAGACATCACAAAATAACTAGGAAAATCAAACTGCAGTAGTAGTGTACTCTAACTTGCCTGGTCTGCACATAGAAGACTTTCAAACTGATGGACGTGCTTTGCTTTGGTTAAGTAAACTGCACACTGAAATTTCTCATGAATTAATCAGAACATCTAGTCAAAATCAGCTATTTTATACCACATACATACTCTAATGTGCTCTCCTCCCTGATAGAAAAAAAATAAAATTCTTTTTTGCCCTAGAGTACAAAAAAGGTAAAGGGAGACTTTTTAAGAAAAAAAGTCAACCTTCCAGCTGGAACTGCTCAGCCTCCTACTAAATCTAAGCACTGAACTTCTTGTAAGTGAAGTCAAGAGGGGACAACAGCTTTACAGATGATCATAAACCTGCTCAACCATCAGGTATGACCAGGAGAATGTCTCCTCTATGAATGCCAACGGATATATAATAAAAATATTAAAACATTTACACATACACTAAACTTAACTATCTTCTCAGACTGTAAAGTTGTTTAATGCTTAGCATCTCCCTGACAGCTTAGAGAATCCATGAAGAATTTCGATGTAATTCTATATTAAGCCACACAGGCTGGGAAATTTTAAGTTAGCTGCACACACACACAAAAATCTTTTACACTTGAAAACATTTCTAATCAGTTAATGGTTACTTTATGAAGCTCTAGGATCTGCCTCACTGGTGCTATCACATGGGCACAAATAGTTAATTTAATCCAGGCTTTGTTTTTAGGAAAACAGCTAGAGATGGTAGGCTCATCTGTTGGTATGGCAGCCCGAAGTCTGTATTCTAAGATAATGCTCATTCTTTAAAAAACCCACCATGTGGAGGGTGAAATTTCACATGTTATGTATCACTCCTGGCATTAATTCTAAAGCTTTTAGACAAAATATTTTTCTAAAATGGCCAAACAGGTGAAGTGTTTTGCCCACATTAAATTCTGGAGGAAGGAAGCTAAACAATATCAAATAAGGGGCCAGACTGGAGCGGGATGGGGGCAGTAAGGAGGAAGCGGGTGGATTATATTTATCCAGAACAGCAGCCTGGGAGCAAGAACAAGCCAGCACCTAGGGAAAGAGGAAACAGTACTTGCAAAAACACAAAGTGAGTGGCAAGACTGTGACTGAGCAAGCAACTCAGGGAAAGAGACAGTTTAGTCGAGCAAGCCCCACTCGCTTCTTCCATGCGATGTGAGGCCCTAGTCTTATTGCCTTCTGACTGGAGTGCTGCTTTTAAAGTTTCTCATGGTGTGCAATATGGAATTAAACTACTGCATTTTTATACATTCTGTAGTTTCATCCTTTTTCACCAGATATTACTGGAAAATAGAAGTGTGGAGGGTGGAGGAGGTACCTTGAAAACTAATATTTCTACTGCAGACTTCCCACTAGTCATGTCTCTGTAAGCAAGTATCTCATGCTTATAAAAGAAAAAACCAAAACAGTTACCTTCTGCTATGTGCATCTTGAAATTGTCTGCTGAGAGTTCATACATTCCCTGCTTAGGTTCAGGGGCTTTTGGTGGTTCCACATCAGTTTCTGAATCCTATTAATGAGAAAAATTAACTTTCATTGTCTTGTGCAGTAAATACATAATATTTCATTGCATCCCACCATTCTGTGGTAGTGTTACAAACCCCGTACTCTGCAGTTTTAAATTCCTAAAGCAGTGTTCTTATTTAGCTTAATTTAGGTATCTAATCTTTCCTAACAAACAACTACTTGAACGCAAAACATGAAAAAGACTACCACACAGAAAAGAGCTATCACAGTCTTTGGAATAACAGTCTTTCACTGTACTGTAGTATAGTCATAGAGCGCAGTAACTGCTATGGCATTTATCACATCCCCATATATTAATATGCTTAGATTACACAGCAGTTCCTCCATAGCATCACACATCAGCCACATCTGCCGTCATACCAGTTTCAGTGGTCATTGGGCTACTTAAAAATAGCTGGTGAAAAAGCTATTTTCTGCTCCCCTAATGACAGAAAGTGGGACCTAATGACTCCAATGAAGGCAACAACAATGGGAAAAGAGCAAACACTTTTTAGGTATAACTTGCAGGAAACCCATTACGACTTCAGCAAAAGCAAGTCCCTACTTTCTAGATACCAGGGTCAGAGCTGAAAAGATTTTTTCTTTTTTTTTTTCTTTTTTTTTTTTTTTTTTTTTTTTTTTAGAACTTCGAAGTACATTTCTTCAAATAGCTTAGCATTTAATGTTTAATTACTTAAAATACCATGTTTATTTAAATATAATCATGTTATAACTGCGGTTCAGCAACCACTAAAGCTTTATCTTGACTAGAAGCAGCAATCACAAATTTAATTTAGGCAAGGCTTGGATACCATATATAAGTGCTACCCCTAAACTCAAGGGTTTTCCTTGAGTTATCGGCTAGTAAAGTTAAGCCAGTTATTTAAAACTCTTTGTTTAGGCTACAACATTACCAGATAATAACTGAGCTAAAGATGGCATCCATATTTTAAGAGATAATTAAGCCCAACACAAATGCAATTTATAACATATTATACCTCAATTGCTTTTCTTATTCTAGAAACCTATGGCCTACAACTGTCAACTGAATTGACACTAAGAATTGCATCTTAAAATGTCAGAAAGCTAAACATTAAAAACTGCATTATGTACTGTAGTTTTAAATACAGGAAACAAAGGGCAGGTCACAGGATGACAGTTTTAATTACTATTCTGACTTATGTGGAAGCTGTTCCATATTGTTATTGCCACCTGACTTTTATTCTCAGGAGCATATTTCCTCCTGGAAAATGAAACCTAACTTATAGAAATGACAGATAAGCAAGTCTGCAGAAGGGAATATTTCCTCATTTCCTTTTCACTTACAGCTGGTTCCTCATTTAGTTTCTCCAACATCCAGTTTTCCAGTGCTTGGAAGTCCCTAGGGCCTTGGTATTTCAGAGGTTCTTGTCCCGGTTTAAGCAGCTTCAGGCTGAAGGATCAAAATGTAGAAAAGAGTGAGGCAAAAATTTTCACATAGGAAACATTCTTGGAAAGCCAACACGCTTTGCTAATCCACAGCAATGCAGCTCAGACTGCAATAACAGCTCTCTTGATTATTAACATCAGCATCTCCCTCAACTTAAAGGGTCATGGCTAGAACTTTTTCATTCCCATGTAAGCTTTTAAAGATTTTTAAAACAGCAAAAAGAAATACTATGTTAAAAATCAACACAGCGTAATGTCACTTTGATCAATAAGCAAGAGCAACTAAAACATTGCAGCATTCAGTTCTAAGGTTAATCATTCATTATGCCTATTAATCCTATTTCAGTTTGTCAAAAAGCATCAATTTTGTTTTGTTCACTTCTTTCCGTCACCAAAGGAAAAATATCCAATGCTTATTTTCCCAGGAATTTCTTTCTCACATTTCGTTTCCTGACTGCTCTTGGAATGTAGGACTTTTCATGTGGTATTAAACTGATAAAAAACATGCTGAAACAAGTCAACAGGACAAGGAGATAAGCAGCTGCTTGTAGGGATTCAAGACTTCATGATTTTAACATTTAATAATTGCTATCAAAACTTCTCCATAAACTACTTAAAGCTTCTACTAGTAAATATTTATGTTAAAATTGGAAATATATTTGGTAAAGGGACAATATCAACTTCTGACCTAGTCTTATCTTTTAAAGCAAATCGTAGTTTCAATTACTACTGTCACCTGGCTCTCGATTCCCCTTACCAAGCTGTCATTTAGTACTGTTTTTTTCTTTTTCTTGAAATGTTTTTCTCTCTCTTCTTGCTCCCCAGTTGGAAAAAAATGAACATATGAAAGTGTTGAAAAACCACATAATGCAAATACATTCAAAAGAGATAGGAGCTCCCACTGTCTTTTCTATTTAAGGTATTCTTGAATGTTCCTTGTGATGATAGAAAGTCAAAATTTTGGCACGGGGAGGGGAAGCAACTCATAATAAGAGGGAAACAACAAAAACGAAACAGAACATCTAAAATACATCTCACAGCAATAATTCTGAAGAGTAACAAGAAAAAAAAAAGATATCAGCTTAAAGAGCCAGCTGCACTTTATTTTCTTCAAATGAGGGTAAGTTTTCTCTAGTTTAGTTGAAAGAGTATTTTGCAGCACCAAATAATCCTGCAACAACTGTACTAAAGAGTGCAGAGACCTGCTCAGCCAGTTTTACTCCCAGAGGGATGGAAAGGGGATGCAGCCTTTCCTTTGACGGGTGTTTAGAAAAACATTGTAGGGACCAGCACATCCTGGACTTGCAATAATTCCTCTGTGCCCGAGGAAGCTGTGAAATTTCCCTTGCTGGAGGTTTTAAAAACAGGCCAGTTAAAAAATGACCCACACAGGAAGAGAACTGATACCATGAATTCCCCTTCATCTCTATATTTCTATAAGTAGCAGACTGTCTTATCATTTATACTTTTCAAGTAGAGGAAAGCAAGCACTAACTATTCCTAGATATTCCATGACTTTAAAGGGAGGGGGGAAGCAATTACACATCCTTTTTTTTTTTTCTTATTCAAAATCTCTGCCACTCTTTCTATTTTACAAGGAACAGCACCATCATGTAATCTATTCAAACATACAAAGATGACCAATGCTAACTTTTGGGGATATTAAAATAGAGTTATAATATTCATTGCTTCTTGGTATTTCTAGTGGAACTTAGCCACAAACTGCCCTTAAGGACAATTCCTATTTCAACAAGGACTTTGCTATTTATAACTCTCGACTTCTACTCAGTCACACTCATCTGCGTCAAAGTGCATGCAGCCAGGAGTGTATGTCAAGTTCAGGCTGCTGCTGGGGTCAGCCGTAACACTAGACAAAGTGAGCAAAGGGAAGGAAACTGAAAAATACAGGCTGTGGAAGGGCCACAGATGATTACATTCTCCACTTATCCCCACTAAGATGAGTAATTAGTAAAGCAGTTGAAAAGATCCCATCTGTTTTTGCAAGAAGCTTTAACGAAGACACGAGTGAAAAAAATCCCTTTGCTCCCTTTTGGTATCTAAAAAGGGAGCATGCGTACCTAACCCAAAAGCACTCTCCAGCCTGACCTCTCATCGATACTCTAGATCATGTTCTGCCTACCAAAGCCAAGGTAGTAAGGCATACATCCTTTGTAACAGGGTAAGTTTAACAAACCTTAAACCCCAAATGAATTTCTCCTAGACCAATATAAGCAAAATTATCTAGAAAAAGTCTGTACCACATCACCACTGCTATGCTAAGTGATACTATTAATTTATCGTTTTATGAGCACCAAGTTCACTCAAAAATGTTAAGAGATCACCTATACATTAATTATGAATGGCACAGTATACTGATGAACTTGTGACAAGTTATTTTTAAAAGTACGGTTACCAGAGACCAGATCTATCATGCATATCAAAGCTGTATAATATACTGTTGCTTGAGAAAGAGGTACTCTCAGAAAAAAGAAAAGGACAATTCTGGGCTTCATTTAAACACAGCTATCTTCCAAGACACAAAATAGTTTATTTAAAAAAATTAAATAATAAAAGAGTAAGAGTAGTATGTATTGCACGATACTTGGCAACATGGTAAAAAAGCTTAAAATGAACATATGAGGTCCAAAGGGCTACAAAGAAACCCACCAAAAAATATAGCTCAGAACTTAGCTTCAACAAATTGGCAGAGGATCATGGAAAACTGAAAAAGAAATAAGCAGACATCCTTTTATACTTACGTAGGGTATCCTCGAACGCCAAATTCAGAGCACAGTGGAGTGTCTGTAGTACAATCCACTTTAACAACATAGACCTGTGGGTTTTCCATGTTGTTGTATTTATCTCCCAAATCATTCCAAGTTGGCTGGAGACGCTGACAATGTCCACACCTGTGACAGAAGAAACAAGATATTTGCGTAATCGTTGCTTATGTTTAGAGGGGAATGAATTTATGGAAAAGACATAACCAGAACGGTCAGAGATTTTGATAAATTTACAAGTAGCTAAGTCTGAAAGCTTCCATACTGCAGCACTGTTACGCTAAGCAACAGTGAATACTATTAAGTATCGTAGGACGCTGCAAACATATCTCATGTACAAATTGTCAAGAGATGAGAACTTCTTGCTACTATCTTTTTGCATGACAAAGCCTACTGAACACCCCCTGAACTTAGTAAGGCTATTGAGAGTTTGTCTTCCAGCCTTCTAGAAAAATCCTGCGAGGCTGTCTAGCTTCTTTCTGCTCTAACATTTCAAAATACTGTGTATTTTAGCAGAAGGTAAGAAGACAATGGTTTCTAGCCTCTTTGTAAGGTCATTTGTGTTTGCGTGCATCACAGGACTTGTAACTCATGAGTCATGAAACACATCAGGACTGATTTCTGAACAGGGTTTCTCAAAACCCTCCCATAATGTGCTTTGCCCCAGCAGCACACTATCAACTAATTATATCTGCATATACACAGAAAACTGGCCTCATATAGTTCCTATAACACCAGCTCACCAAGAGTAGAAAATGGCTATTATTCTTATTGTTTTTCTAGTCGTTCCAATCATTATGGCAATACCTTATTCCTGTAACTACGATGAAAAATTTTAAGGAATGGATTTTCATTTCTCTTTAATGGCTGCCTTTGCCAACCCTGCAAGGCATCTAAAAATACATAATTGGATTAACAGAAAACATTCTCAACCTCACAGTATGAAAGCTCTTATTGCCCTTGGCATGACTTAGACAGTGTACTTGGTAAGTAACAATTAAAACACCGTTACAACTTTGGAGAAAGTTGCTCCAATTTAAAACATTTTCATTTATACAACTGGTTTAAGTCCACTTGTAGACATGCTGCAAGGATTCACACATTTCCAGGTATCCTGATATCATTAAGGCAAAAAAAATAACCTTGAGATTTACTTTACGCTAAAGAACATCTTCTGACCTTAATAAGGTCCTGTTACAGTCAGCTGCAGTGGGTCACACATACTCCCACTATGTGGGGGAATACGACCTCCCATATGATCTTCTTCTGAATTGTCATGGCGAAGGGATACGATGTGTTATTACTAAAACTAAATATTCTTTAAATACTTAACTTCGGTCTGAAGTCCCTCCATAGTCAACTCTTTCATGGAGCTTGAATTAAGAGGAGGATTTTGGATTCCCTGGTCCCTTCCCCTAGCAGCTATGAGTATTTTAAACACTGAATGAATACTGACTGGTGTTAAAGAACAGAGCATGGAAAACTAGGTAAGGCAATCTCATGTAATTAACCTGCTGTTTTTTAAGCACAGAACAGAGCTGCCTTGTCCATATTTAACACTGTAATCTCTGCTATACACACAAAGTTCCCCTTTCCCTCCCTTCTTCAGATTCTATGAGCTAAAATTAAAAATAAAGCAGGACAAATGCTCATATCTGAATCAGTAATCAACTAGTTAGTCAGTCCTGGTTTTCATAGAAATTCAGTGTTACATAGAAGGAAACATAAGACAAGACAGTCCCCAAAACACTTCTTCTGAAATTCATAAGGTGTAGCTGCAGAATATGTAAAACCAGAGAAGTCAAAAATAAAAAGGGCAAGACCATGCAATATCACATGCCTCTCTCAGCCCCATGTACCCACACAGTGTTTCATTGCTACCACTCCACATCACATCAGCGGGGCTGGAGAAGCAGCCTGTTCTACCACTGGGGACGGTGGAGACCTGGGTGTCAATAAGGAGCCCTGCTCTTCCTTCCCTGCAGGGGCTAGGAAGGTGCAAGCATTCATAAGCTCTGTTTACAAACATAAATGAAGAGCCAAAAGAGACTAACAAGGCTGTGGGAAAGATCCACCTTTCTGAAAATAAAAAAATAAAACAACTTCTTGTACACCACTTACATCGGGAGGTACGGGTGAAAGGATGCTATTTTTAAGAATTTGCAGATAGGTTGCCCATTTTAACTCTGAGCAACCGTGTGCCACAAGTGCTCGTGCCTGGAGATTATTTTGCTGTGGCAGTATCTATAGAGTACCAGGCTACTCTACCACACACTGACAGGTCAGTGCTCCTCCCACAGCATCAGCGCTTCTCACATGCAAAACTGGATGGCGGACTTCCTGGGCAATGACAAGGGGGATGTAAAGGTACATAAGACCATACATGTCACAACTGCAGTTACTGATAAGCCCTCTGCAGTCAGTGAAGAACACAGACATTTCTGGAGGCCACCAGTAGAGCCTGAGCTCTGGAGCTAGCAAGGGCGGCTCCACAGCAAGCTATGATTGAAATCATTATCCAATTAAAAACATTGGTAGACCCTGGGGTAGACAGGTATAACGGTACAAGCAGCACAGGACCAGTCTCACTCTGAACAAAAGAATCCACCTAAGGCAAAATCCAGTCAACAGAGTTCAGTTCAACAGCAACAAACCCTGGTGATCAAATCTGCTTTAGCTTGGTGGACTTCCAGAGGTTCACTAAGAGACCACATATGTTGAAAAGATCTGTAACAGTCAAAATAACGCAATGAAACTACTTGTTTGAAATTCCTTCCAACTAAGAAACCAGGGGAACCCCCTTCCTCTGTAGACACACAACTGACACGGACAACACCCTAAGAATATCTAGTGCCACCAAGAGAGTAACCTGCCCATGGTTCTGTCCCTTGTCAAGTGTAGCTACCAAGGGGGACAGACAGATGATCAAAAACCTTACACATCTGATGGTAAATGACTTAGAATGCTCTCCTTTTGGAGTAGCCCACAATACTTAAAACAAATATAGGACTCGTGTACTGCTGTTGTCTGGGAACGAAGCCCTCAGCAACATTTGTTTCGAGAATTCGGAAGAGAAGAGTTACAACAGCTCTGTCTAACCCAACTCTTACTGGTAACACTGATGACACATTAGCAGCATCCATAGCAATCTGAAAGACAATCGACAATCCTAGCTGAACGTTGGGTTGTTTGCTAGGCTTCTCCCTTGTAACTGCAGGGAGCAGTGCCAAAACGCATGCCTCTATGAGAAGCATTAGGAGATTAGCACATTAACATCACCTAGGAACAGGGCAAGAGGCTCTAACATGGACTCCAGGGCTGTCAGGACTACTGGTGTGTATAAACACCTCTCTCAAGCATTTGGATATTTCCTTTGTCCTCTTCCCCTTGGACCCAAAACCTGGCCCTGTTGCTGCCTGTCAGGAGCCAGGAGTCCACACCAAAGGCCCTGAAGCCGAAATCTGGATGCTCTTCTCACCCTTAGCAAGCTTCCTCCAGAGAAGCTGCAACAAGTCTGGGAAACGACGCAGCTCCCTCACACTTGAGTTGGGCAGAGATCCTCATCCCTCCCAAGGGTGCAGCGTGGTCCAAGCTTGTAAGGCCAGCGCCCTCTTCGATGCAGGCTGAGGATGTGCAGCTAACGCTGTCCTCCGCAACAGCCCATTTGGCACGGGGTCTCCTGTGAAGACTGCACCAAGATAAATGCTCATCTGGTTTCAGGGATGCCTGTGAAACAGGCAGTCAAAGCTTGGACAGACACAGACATCATCATCTGGCAACAGAACAGAGCAGAAGCACTCCTGCTCTGCATGGGCACTGCTTAGGCCTTACAGCACTCTCAAGTGAAGGTCCTTCACTAGGAAGTCAGGCGTCCTCCGCTTTTCTGATCTTCGGAGAACAAAGGAAGGCGTCTGGTCTTTGAATCTTTTGCTTAACATTTTTGTACGGCACAAACAAGTCGACGTTAATAACAAAAAAAAGTAGTAGTTCCTCGGTTTTGGAAGGAAATCCTTTTCTGCTGTTGATTTCAAAGAGCGTCATGACTCACGTATGCCTAAATGGCACCATGTACCAACAGATAACTTAGGATCAAAACATAACTTTTGCATGTTGTTCCCTTAACTGTATTTTACCTAAATTTAAGAAAACTTGGAGAAAAAAACCTCAAACGAACAAACAACCCTAACAACAAAACTCCCAATAATCACTACTGGATATCAGTAAATCAGATAAAAAAGGGTAGGGGAAGAGATGAAGAAAAAAGAAGAATGTGAACAACCACTAGAAAGGCCCAGAGATAAGAAGTACCGTCCTCTTGACAGCTGTAACACCCAGCAAAGCCCTGTTCTCCCACTCTTCAACCATTTTTGTGTGAAACCTACTAATCCAGGACAAAAGGTCCTGGCAGGTCTCTTGCAAAGACTCTGAGAACTCTCCAGCTCTGCTACAACCACCTGCGGCCCTGGGGACACAGCACTATCGTTATACAGCTTTCGCTGCTCATTTATCTTTAAATTTCACAATGGCAAAGAGAATGTAACTTCTGCAATGAAAATATTCGTGAGACTGTGGGGGCACAGGGTTAAGTGATGGTCACCGAATCGCAACTACTACCACGCATTCGGTCTCTTGGAGGAACGAGGTGAAGGAGAGCCCGGGGAGGGACAGCGAGAGCCGCCGGGGACCGGGGACAGGCTCCGGGCCGGCAGAAACCCCAGCAGAACCGGGGCCGCCCCGGCTTGCCCCCTCACTGCCCGGCGGGGTGACTTCACCCGCAGGCCCCAGGCGGGGGGGCTCTGCCGGCTGCCCACGCCCGCGGGGCCGCTTCGGCCGCCCGTGCTCCCCGCTGGCCCTCGGGGAAGCGGGCGGCCACGACTGGCCGGCCCGGGACTGCTGCAGCCCCCCACACGGCCAGCACGGCCGCGGAGGCCCGGGCCCGGCCCACGCCAGGCTTCAGCTCCCCCCGCGGCCCCGGCCCGGCGCTCCGCAGCCCCCGGCTGCCATTTAACGCCTGTCCCCCCCGCCACCCCCGGGGAAGGCGCCCGGCCCGGCCCCGGCTGCTGGGGCTCAGGGCGGCGCGACCCCGAGGCCTCCCCCCGCCGCCGCCGGCCCGGCCCGGCCGCCTCCCGCCGCCACGTCAACGTGGGAAGAGGCGGGCGAGGAGGGCGCCGGGCCGGGCCGGGCCCCGCCGCTCCGGATACCCACCACGGGGCGAAGAACATGACGAAGTGGGGGGCGGCGGCGGCGCCGTGCCGCAGCATCTCCGCGCTGTAGAGGTGCTTCCCGTGCGGGTCCGGCTCCCGCTCCCGATCCGCCGCCGGGCCCGCGTCCGGGGCCGGGCCCGGCTCCGGCTCAGCCCGCCCCGGCCGGCCGCAGAGGACGGGGCCGAGCACGGCCAAGGAGAGGAGACGCCACCAGGCCGGGCCGGAGCGGAGCGGAGCCATCGCAGCGGCCAGCGAGCCAGCGATCGGCCAAAACCCCGGGCGGCGGCGGCAGCGGCGCCGGCTGCCGCCTCCCCGCCCCGCCCCGCTCCGCCCGGGCCGGGCCCCGCCCCCGCCCGCACCCACCCGGGGCCGCGCCGGGACCCCGGGCACCCCCCCCACTGCCCCTTTCTGGAAACAATAAATAAACAAATTCTATATTACTTTATTTATATAGAACATATAATGTTTAAGTTTATATTTATATATTATTTCAATATTTCTACATTAAATTATTAATCATTATAACACATTGCATGCAATATAAAAACATAACTATATACTATATATCATTTTATATAATACATATAGCATATTATATATAATGTATCATATATATAATTATACATTGTTGTTATACATAAATATATATATTCTATGAAAATATATAATTATTGTTATATGTTACATTATTTATAACATAATAATTATATTTCTATATAATTATAAAATCTTAATATTAATATTTATACATTAGCTTATTTTAATATATCAGTGCCTATCTGTAAGTGTATATATAACTGCCGTGGGGATGCTGGAGTCACAGCAGTGTAACAGTAATCAGTAAATAATAAGAATAGTAGTAGCAAATAATGCTAAAAGATAATCAGTATGAGGTAGCTGCAAGCTGATATAACACGGGAGAGGGGGTTATATTTCTACAATTGCTCCAGTTTAAATTTATTTCAGTTCAGATTTTAACTGCGAGCCCTTGAGTTTGGGATGGCAAAGTGGGTAAAAATCAGCGGCTCACCCAGTTTAAATGGGAAAGTGCCTTTTGATGAAAACATCAGGCAGCTAAATAAATCAGTGCACACACATACAGGCAGACACAGGCACACACAGGCACCTAAGACCTTGGCACCCGGCATGGCCACCTCTGCAGGGCCATATCCTCCTGTGACACCAGGGCTGGTACCCAGCCAGACGGGGCCAGCCTGGCACCCTTCCTCACCCCGAGGAGCTGCCGCTTGCACTCGGGTGCACACATGTGTCCAGACAGGTGGGCTTCTCTTCATACTGTGTCTTCCAGACTCCTCCTTCCCTACCTTGTCCCTTCTCTGGAGGCTTCCCTCTCACCCTGCCTACTCCCCAGGGCTAGCACCAGGAAGGAGCTGGCTGCACTGCCCCTCTACATGTCCCACAACACCCACCTCCAGGAAACCGCCTGGGTCGGTTTCCACTTAAAGCCAGTGCTGCCTCTGGTCACTCAGTTCACTTTTATGCTACAGCATCTTTGCAAGGGCCACTATTATTTAAATTAAAAAAAATTAAAAATTGTTTATTAAAAAAAGGTAAAAATTAAAATTAGAGATATCTTTTCTTTAACAATTTAAAATTACTTTTGAAAGCTACTACTTGCCTCAAAACCAGGCTTCCAAAATATCCTTATCCAAAATATGTCAAACGATTACAAAATACTCAAACTACATTTATTGCCAAGCTAGAAAAAAAAGACAAACCTAGCTTGTCCAGAAAAGTAGCTAATCACCAGAATCAGAATTTAAGTACAAATCTGTCCCTTGACAGCAGTAACCTCTTCTTTAAACAAGGTTCATTTCTGTGCTCTTCAAATTAAGCGATTGACTAATCATGAATTCAAAAAGAAAAAACATTTTAAAAAAAAAGGCAAGCACAGAGTATTTCCCTCCTTCAGTGTACAAAAAAATACCAACAGACCCCCTTTAAAAAAAAAAAAAAAAAAAGCAGCAGTATCAGTGCGGGTGAGAACAATTAATTCTCAGACCTTGACGAACAGTGTCCCGAGACAACCAGGTGAGTTGTCTAACCACAGAAAGTACCTCCTCTTGTTAAGTAAGCTGGTTTCTAATAATACACTTACATTTGTAAGTGTATTTTTGGTCTGCTTTTTTCTCTGTGCATCTAACACACTTAAAAATAGACTTTTTAATTAAATTAGAATCTTAAATGATCCTCTTACCTTAATTAAAAACAGATTAATTAAAAGCTATTTTGAAATAATTTTTAACAAATGTGGTTTCCATCTAAAACACAGACCACATAAAAATGACAGAAATACAGTGTTGCTTTAAGTAGAAACCCGCGTATAATGGCTCAGCATCCCCAAAATGAACAGGCACAGATTACAGTTAAGCTCTTGGCAATTAGCAAGAAGTACTGCTAGGTCAGAACTGCCAATAAGAATAAATCTTTCTTTGAGAAGATCTCTCTCCTCTCCAGAAAATGCTAATAAGATTAATATTGCTTATGTAAATTAGTGCTTCCTGCTTGCTGATTTGGATCTCGATTAAAATTCAATTACCCTGGCCACCACCTCACTCCAGCTCCCCACTCCCTCTGCCTTTGGAGCTGATAAACTTTCTTTTTAGTTCTGCTGTTTCTATTGACTGCTTCAGGAACACAGCAAGGGTGGGGAGCAGACCAGCTGAAGAAGCTCTGCAGGTATCCTGGTGGCAACTGCTGCCTCTCTAAGTTTGCTTGAAAGAACACCTACAAATGTTTCACACAACCCAAGCCGTACTCATGTCCCATCACAAAAGGTGAAGGCACATCAGACAAGGGGGTGATAAGCAGAAGACTCCAACCAGTCACTAACGTTCCTGTTCCCTCGTTCTCACTACTGTTTTCCGCCTTGAATTCCTCTTACCTTTCTTCTGCACCCATACAATCCCCCAGAGCAGCATGCCAACATCACCTGGCCTCCTGCTTCTCCAGCCTCTGCCTCCTGTGCCCCAGATGTGTTCCCAAGGATAATCATTCCTTGCTCATCAGCAGGGGTTTCCTCCCAGATGCAAGCCAGTGACACCCAGGAGCTGAACTTCCCGGGTACTCGTCCCAGGGTAAGCACCTGAGCATCGCCATGGAGCATCTGAGCAGGCAGGACCTGGGGCAAATGGTCCCAAGGAAAAAGAGTCACCAGCAGCAGTAGCTACTGCTCAGGGGTGGATCAGCGATGACTGCATACACTTGCTGCAACTGCTCCTCGCTCATCGGCAGTTCACAGCATCTCGTTCTGGGTGACAACATACATCTGGCGGAAAAAAAAAACAGCATGAAAGCCCATCAGGCAATGGGTGGCAGCTGATGTTTGCAACAACTGATAAACTAACCACCTAATCAAGAGAAAACTGTCAATGCACAGCAATTAACCTGCATTGTTTATCAGCAAGAGGGGTCTCATCCCTGGATGTCAACAGTCACTGCTGATTATGACTCCCAGTGAATCCTACAGCCTCCGTACACCATCTCCCAAGCTCCTCAGGGCCCTTGACCTCAGTTCTGGAAGCAAAACTAATCTCAAAATCTTTGCAGAGGAAAAATCTCAATATCCCAGCCCCAGCCCGCTGCTTCTTAACTCCCCAGGCAACCAGCTCCTGCTGGCTAAGAGCCACTGGCTCCTTCCTGGAGGATGCTTTGGCCTGCAGAGGTGAAACAGTACCAACAAGTTCTTCATCCACATGTTGTGCTTGGCCAAAGAACCTCCTTGGTGGGTAGTGAGTGGTCATGGATGCTCTGCATTGCATAGGCCTGATGTAAACATTTTGTAGGACCAAGGGAGCCCGGGACTGGAAAGGACCTCAGAGGTCATGGAGTATAGTCCCTGTACTGCCAGATAATAGCATCGTACAATCCTGTTTGTAAACTAACTTAGCTCTATTTTAAAACAGGAGAGAGTTTTTTTTGCCTACACCACTCTGAAAGTTAGTTCCTTGTCTAGGATTATGAACTTTTTTCATAGTTGGCCTATGTTTATTTATAGCTCATTCATACCAGGCTGTTCCTGTGCCAGCATTGTCCTTTAGATGAAATACTCCTTTCCTGTCACGGACAGTATTTAGAGGTAGCAGTGGCATCCTTTCTCGGCTTTTGTTCGACGAGACTAAACAAGCCAACAGCTCCCATTCATTCACAAGTACCGTCCCACAAATCTTCTGCACAAACCATGCTGGCAAATAAAAAAATAATCAATCATCCTCTCGCCCATTCACACACAGCTGAGCAGCGTGTTTTAATGCCTGTATATCACAGTTGCCTTATCCCCCACATTAAATGCGTCCCTAAATTGGGACTAGCATCTTATGTAAGAGTTTGACTATTTTGCAGATGTTTCCCTTTCTGTTCATGGTGCAGACAACTGCTTCCCCTCTGCGGCCCTGACATGAAAAGATGATACTATCTATGCATATAGTTTGTTTGCTTACTGGCAACCAAAGCAATCTACATCCCTCTGTAGAGTGCTCTGCTTCATAGAATCTAGAAATAGGTGCTCTGCAAACCAAAGTCTGATCCACACGCATCTCTCTACCACAGTTTTTTCTCTTCTATACAACTCAAGTAATACAGGACTATTTGCAGGTGGAGAAAACGACCTTCAGAAGGAGCTTTGTTGCCCTGTTTTTCCCAGCTTCCCACTCCTCGCTTATGTTTTCGCTCATTTCAAGGATTTCACTAGAGCCAGACTTGTTTTCTTCAGGGATTCCTGTTTCTGATACACATTTTACAACAGCAGCTGAAGTTGTGGCAGCAGAGGATGCTGATATCCGGAAGCAGTGAGGAAAAACAAGAAACTTCCCAAGATCCTCAGGGAAGAAATACCAGACACGTCATCCAGCCCAGCTAACACAGTCATCTGAGCAGGAAAAGCTGAGCCTCCAGGTTTTCACTGGCCATGTTGAGCCATGCTGGCCATGATGCAAGACCTGCTTTGGCCATGTTGAACATTGCTGCCCTCTGTCATTTAGAAATATTTTAACAAAATCTTTTTCTTCTCAGGAAAACAGCGTGTGCACATTTCTTTGCGATGCTCGGTTTTGGGTGGAATAGAAATAACCTTTGGGAGCCTCTGTGGGCCTCATAAAAATGGCTGTGTTCTGCTCCATTCCTTCAGATGGAAACATGGTCACGTATTTGACTTACTGTACTGGTTTTGGCTGGGATGGAGTTCATTTTCTTCATGGTACCTCCCACAGTGCTGTATTTTGGATTTGTGCTGAAAACAGCATTGATAACACAGGGATGTTTTAGCTATGGCTGAGCAGTGCTTACACAGCATCAAGGCCTTTTCTGTTTCTCATGTTGAGTGAGTAGGCTGGGAGGGAACAGCCACCACAACAGAGCCCAACTGAGCAGAGGGGAAAGAAGGAGACGAGGGGACATTTGGGGTTATGGCATTTGTCTTCCCAAGTCACTTCTATGTGTGGTAGAGCCCTGCTTTCCTGGAGATGGCCAAACATCTTCCTGCTGATGGCAAGTAGTGAATTAATTCCGTATTTAGCTTTGCTTGTGCACATATCTTTTGCTTTACCTATTAAACCGTCTTTATCTTGACCACAAGTTTTCTCACTTCCTCCCTTCCGACTGGGGAGGGAATGGGCAAGCGGCATGTGGGGCTCAGTTGCCTACCAGGGCTAAACCATGACACTTACACAAACCAAGTTATTTTTTCCAACTTTTTTCCTCTTCATCGCTTTTTTCCTGTTTGGGGAAAATCTTCTAAAACTACATGAGTTTTCCCCTTCTAATTACATTCAAAGATTGAGACTCTCTGATTTAATGCTCATTCATAGTAACTGGCAGGCACTCGGAGCCAGCGTACAGCAGTGGAGGGTAGTACAGCACAGCTGACTTCGAGACATCAGACAGAACCTGGAAAATCAGAGCAGCTTTTACTACACGTTGTATGGTGTGATAGTATACAAAACAAAGGGAAAAGTCAGTTTTACTACAGGCTACTCCACTGAGTCAGTATAGTGCTGCTATTTATGTTAGCCCTGCTTTTTGTCCCCGTGATTCACAGCAAACACTAGTTATTTTAGCATGCCATTTGTATCTCAGGTGTATCACTTAACTTGCCATGCAAATGTAGTTTTCTCATTTACGTTCCGCTGTTAACTCTATCTGTAATCCACTCAAAAAAAAGGGCAAACTCATATGTACAACCCCCTAAGAGACTTCCAAATCTCAGAACAGAGCAAGTCGTATTTTGACAGCTGTCCTTTGAATCCCAAACTACAACCCCTCAGGGGACGTAGCATTATGTAATTTTAGTGACAGCACAATTGTCATTCAGCTAGAAAGAAGGATATTGTGATCTCAATGGAAAAGAAAAGCGATACTGCCATCTGTAAGCTTATAGCCCATTTTCTTTGGTAATTTGTACCTCTCATGAAGGGTTGGGAGTGGAAATTACTACAAGCTGTTGAATAAAATGACATCATTTTGCCACCCACAAAACGTTACGAGTTTGACAGCCTAGAAAATGGCACAGCAGTAAGGAAAGAGCAATCTCATGGCAAGTGAGCGCTCTTCTTTCTGGAGGAAACCTATGCTCATTGTGTCGGCCGACCACTGTCTCTGTGGGACTCTGACCACCGTGGCCGCAAACCCGGGTTTCAATAGTTGCTCTCTCCACTGGCTGTAGGAAAGGGATATATAATTGCTGGAAATGCTACTCCGTGGTCCTCCTATTCTTATGGTTTGGTCAAATGAGACAGAATTTTGCTTTCAGGCAATTTACTCTCTATTGTAAGTCACTGTACTGAGAAATTAATAAACAGGGAAATTCAGTTATGCAATTAGAAGTTGTTAGGAAGAATAGGATAATATAGATTGAAGATTTCATGGATCATAAAGAAAGAATTTCCTGTCTATTAATTCTGCAGCTGCTTTAATGTGTTCCTCTTAATGATGGAATACTGGAGGCTATTTTTTTCCATGGTTGAATTCTCTTCCATTACACTGCACACACCCTCTTAAGTAACCTGCAGCTGCTTTTATCTGCCAGTACGAATGCTGGCCCATTGTGATATTTGACATATTACAGAGCCCCCGTGATTTCTCAGCATACCCTAAGCAAAACCAACCCGAAGCGCAAGAAACGGGGGCTGCCAGCACGAGCAGAATTTTCAAACGTCCTGAGATATCCGGAAGGTGAATGAAGATTAGAAAAAAGAACCCACAAAAAACACTTGTGTAGACAGAGTTACTCACTCACAGTTTCTGGCCAACTCATCATGCTGTATAGCAAGGAAACTGTTTTTAATTATTTTTTAATCAGCACTTTCTCCCTGATCTGCCCTGTACCCTTCTGGTGGCTCATAACCAGCATACTCCAATATCCACCCAAAGAAAAGTTGGACTCTGATGTTGCCCTTTCGAAGCCAGCTGCAATTTAGGAGACCAATAAGAGCATTTTTTTCCCCTTCGTTTTTCTCTTCTGAACTGGGACGCCACCTCTCTTTAGAAAAGAAGACCCGTAACTATGGAGGACTCTAATTCTAACTGACAGTGCTGCCAATTACTTAATGTTTGTTTTATACTTCCAGTACGTCACATAATCTAATTTGAATGTTTTAGACCTGTAATGTGCTTCTTTTCCCTGTAACAGCTGATGTCAAATACAGTATTTATGGTTCCACAGAAGCAAAGAGATTCAAGAATAAAACAAATAACCACTCTTTTAAATGGGAGCTGGATGATTAGGATTTAAACACAAATGCCTTCCTTATGCATTTCACTGCCTCCAAACTTGACTCTTCTTACCTACAATCTACAATTTTGCACCTCTGGTACAAGGACTTTTTTCTTTCTATCTCTCACCAAGCCAACAGCTTCTTTCTTCATTTTTAGCTCTTCACCTTACTTCTTTGTCTTACGTTATACCCATACTTCTCAGTATTTCTCTTCTTTTGCTACAGAAGCATATTAATTGAGAAATTGCTGTATTACACTATCTATTCTATGGATTATAAAGTTAACTCTCTCTATACCGCGATAAATGAAAGAAATTTAAAAAAACATGTTAATTACTCATTGTGTTTCTTTCTAAATCAGGCTAACATTCACCACTCTTTCTTCACATACATGATAAACCCATCCAAGACACACAAAACCAAAACCTACTGGTCGTGGTTCCCTTAGGTTCACCAAAGGTATAGGTCCACAGCCAAGTCTTTACTGCACACCACCAAAGGAACAGCACAGCACTGGTAGGAAGAAAGTTTGGAGACAGTTAAGGAATATAATTTGTAAAATAGATAAGGTGGGAGCAGCAGGGTAAGACAAGAAGAAAGGTAACCAGGCATGGTCTGCAGTAGAGCACAAGACTATGTGAGGGGAAGAGAAGAAACATCCAAGGTAGAAAGGCATGGAGACAAGCGCATGGTCTTCAGGAGCCAGGGTGTTCATCCATACAGACAAAGGGAGAAGCAATCTAAAAAAAGGTACCGGAGTGCAGCAACCTGCGTGTGCCTGCTGCAGGACCTAGGATATATTGCAGGAGAGATGCTGCCTGGCCAGGTCTCTGGTTCTTAATCTGTCAATTGACTGGAGGCCAAGTGGTCACTCGCTGAATTTATGAGCTTGAGAGCAGCTGTAAACTACCTTGTCTGGGAGACCCCACATGGGGCTACTGGGGGAACTGGGGACTGCAGGGCACACCATGCTCCCCACTGCCAAACGTTACTCACTGGTGAGCAACCGGTGCGCAGTGAGAGGAGCTCTCAGAAGGGGCTGTCATTACTTACACCTTTTTGTTGGTAGTAATACTCATGGATAAGGCAAAGGTTGTCAGAGTGGCAAATATTTTAGAGGATGCTTATTCCTTGGTAAGCTGGACATTTTATCAACATCAAATATAAAGTCACACACTTTAAAACAAGGGATCACGGCGTAACCTAGAGACTAAAGGACGGTGTTCAGGAGGCAAGAGCTTCACAAAGTGCTCAGGAAGCATTTGGGTATAGGGTGAAAAGGCCAAAGACAGAGAAGATGGTGAGACATTTCCCTAGAAACCAAGGAGAGGGAAGGGAGAGCACTCGTGGACAAACAAGGCAGGAAAAGAGAGAGGAAACAGAAAATAATACTGTCACAAAACCCAACAACAGACAAACCTTCAAACAGGATGAAGTAAGTCATCAAGGAGGCTAGCAGAGAAGCATGCCATCATTCCTCTGAACACAGAGAGCTGTCTAGGAACTGTTTGGAAATGGGCATAACTGTATTTCTGGAGAGACAAAAAGTGAGACAACTGCAGATAACAGTGATTAAATATAACTAATTTGGCTAGACAACCATTTAGCTAAATTAGCTCTTTCTAGCTTGCCTTTAGCAACTCTTTAATTCCTGTTTGGTGGAGAAAGACATCAAAACATCATGAATGTTACGCACTGTGTTCAACAAACTTATTACCACTACCCCATCACGAGATCGGAAGAGGGGCTGTGGGTAGGATCTTTGGAGTTTGTTTGGGATGCCTGTAGCCACTATAGTTTCATCAGCTTTTCTGTCATTCTCCTTATGTGTCCAAATGGTTCCCAAGCAGAGAATTCTGTTTCAGGAGCAGTGACTGTGTCCTTGCCACTTCAGTTTGCTCTAAACTGCTTTAGCTATCAGAGGTTTTGGAATCATCATTCTCCATGAGAAAGGTTGTTCTTTTTGTAGACAGAATTTAATCTTATCTAGTGAAATATGAGTGTGCTTCTAGCACATTTAGTGTGCTAGAAAAGTATTAGATACCTATATTTCTGATCTAATCCTTGGGTAAATACGACCAAATCAGTGACTGTAGCTTTAGGCGTTCAGCCAGGGAGAAATTAATTTGCCATGCTGATGTTCTTAATGAAAAGCACAGGTACCTTAAACAGTTTAACAAAACTAAACATGCTAGTTTTTCTCTGAAGGCTCAGTCTATGTGTTAAAAAACAAACCGACCTTCCTTGACTGCCCTCTTGCCAAGATGTATAGACTCTATGTGTGCCTACTGCTAAAAAGTACTAAAACAAATATTTTGATTATGAGCTCGAACACAATTTGATAAAGCTCTGCATGTAGAAAATGGTTAAAGATCTTGTGATTAGGTAGTTACAGTTCAATATATAGTTATATATACATTCAACTTATGTTTTATAGAAACCCTAAGTAGCCAACTACACAGGGGCAGCTACTCTAGAATTGCATATTTGTCTTCTTTTCCTCTTCCCAGATGGACCTATGTCAATGAATTCTTCCTAAAAAAGATGATAACTATTCTGAAAACAAAGGCAATACAATCAGTTGTCTGAGCATAACGGTGGAGTTGTCACTGAATTATATAGTCTCCAACATGGCACCCTGTAGGAAAACAGCATCAGCTTGCAAAGAAGCTGGAGCAGCAGCAGTCGATGGTGGCTCAGAACATCGCACCACCAACCTTTGAACAGTTTAATCTGCTTTCTTCCTCCATCTCATGCAGAGGAACATGTCATTTAATCATGATACAGGGGGATACCAAGGGTAGTCTGAGAACATTAATCCAGTTGGCATAACCCACCAAAATTCCTGTTTTTATCAAGCCCAGTCTTAATTGAAAACACTTCACCAGGGGCTACTGTCAGTTCCTCATGCTCTGTTGCAGGTCATAAGATTCCTCTTAAAGACCAGCAAACACCTCTCTGAAGCGTCATTTGCTACGAAACTTCCAGGTAAATAAAGCGTCTCTTATTCCACCTATTCTGCTACTCATTTTCCTACTTGAGAAGAGGAAAGGAAGAAAATCTTACTCTGTTTTTATGATATTAAAAATGTATTTATGCACATATTTCTCTTACTGAACTTGTATTATTTATACTGGTTGGTGATTTCATGTACTCAAAACCGGCAATTGGCTCAGGGTCTGACTTTCTTTTACACTAAAGAACTCTCAAGCCCGGCAAACAACAGAAACCGAGCTGTAACTACTTGCTCTCGTGTGTACAAAGCACTTTGTGGAGTCTGCGATGGCAAGCAGATCATATCACTAAATCAATAATGCAAGGTAGGCTTTTAACCGTCATTCCCACTGGCACAGGGCACTTGACGCAGCGTAAATCAGGCATGCGTCTCACCCTCTAGAAAAAGAGGAAAGCCACTTTTCTCTCACACCAGCAAAACACCCTGCAAAGTGGATATACTTTTTAAGCAAATGACAATGTTATCTTCAAGAAATACAACATTCTTTGAAAGAGCGTGTTGGGATTTTACACTGTTCTCCACAAACAGTAGGACAATAACAGGCAAGGGCTAAGCATTTTTTGCATGATGGGAGCAGGAGAGAGTGGAAACCCAGGGTTAAGATGCAGCACTTTTTCACTTGACATTTAGTCAGTGTGACACTTATTTATCTATTAATTAGTAATTAATCCATTCTGCATATATTTTATTCCAATTCTAGTGTAAATTTGAAATAACTCAAGCAAAGAACAGAACTGGGTCTCCTGCCTACAGAGTACCATCCTTTAAAGTACTGCAGGGAAAAGAACCGAGAAGAAGTGATCAACATTCATCACTCAGGCTTATGTGCCAAGGATTATTTCTACTTAAAGACACATGGGACAGCCTTTCTTTGCTCGGAAATATATACCTGGTCCTAGGAGCTGCAGAAGCCTTCAGCAAAAAAGTAATCTCAGACTTTGAATTAACCACATCAAAATGAAAGGACGTCAATCAATTAAATCATCTTTTTCCTCCCTGTGTGACTGAGATGGATTCAAATGAAGGCTGCCTGAAACAACTGTTTTGACCCTAATATCAGCAGGTTGGTCTAAGTACCAGAAGAACAGAAAGACATTTTGTCTCTATCTCAGGGAACACACAAGCCAGCCATCCCGCAGGTTTACAGGCCCTGGATCCTGTCTGACATGTGGCAGATCCTCCTTGAGCAGGTAGCACCTGTGACAAGGGAGCTTGTTTCACCTGCTGAAATGTGGTCCTGGCTACGGTTTATTTCGCTGTTATCTCAAAGCAGAGGCAATACAGGCTTCTCTAGATAAGGCTGTGTACACAGAGCTTGTTTAGAAATGGAAGTTATTTTTGAATGGAAGATCCTGCTTTTCAAGTCAATCGTTTATTGTTGGCATGAGGCTGACAGGCAGCTGACTTGAGCCTCCAGCACTCTCGGTGGACAAGCACAGTCGTCGTCGGCCGAAGCATCCAAACTGAAGCCTCTAGTGCTACCAGGTTTGGAGAGACACAATAAACACAAAACACTTTCTGATGAGTCACAAGTCTCCTTGCTTTGCTGAGAAGAAATTTATGCTCAACCCGCATGAGTGATGTGAGGATTCATTTTTGAATACTTGAGAATTACTTTGGAAAAAAGACATAATAAATAGTAAATATGTTCTACTGAGCACTCCAGGTAGCACACCTAGGAACAACTTCTTGACTATGATTAACTTTTGCTTTATTTTTCCTTTAAGTTTGTTGTTTCTTGTTCTTTATAACATATTCACTCAAACTAGCAGTTAACTCAAACAAGTTACAGCTGTCACACAACCCTACTTGGACATCCCTACTTGCACAAAAAGATAAAAACATGGATTTTAAAAAACATAATGATGAGAAATCATCCTGACAACAAGCTTTTTAATATCTGTTATTCCTATTAACGTGTGTTGTCACAATGACACCTGGCTTGGGACCTCTCTTTGTTGATAAAGTTCAGATACTGGAAGAAGGAAGTGCAGTTCCTTGATACAACTCCTTAAGTCAACACACGTCATTGGCTTTATTACAGTGCTCTTGCCACCCTTTGCATGCTCAACATCTGGTGGTGAAAGGAGACTTACCATTTCAGGTACTCTAATGTAACAATTACTACTGTTGAACTACAATTACTACTGATTGGGTAGTAGATTGTAGTAGTACTGATTGGGACCCCAGTCATAAATTCATGACCCCAGTCATGAATATGCATAAATGCATATTCAAACTTTTACAAAGTTGGAGGACACGCTGAAATCAAGGGCTTTGTGTCACTCCCATCTTTAGAGGTACCGCACTGTCTTTAGCTGCTAACATCTTCTGCGGTTGTCTCAACTGAGGCACTCAGAAGAGGAGGGTGGGAATTTATATGCTGCATTTCTCACACTGACATGCCTGAAGCACTGAAACCAGTGGGCCCGGTCTTAGGGTGTAAACTATTAGTTTTACATGGTAATACTGTGTGATATCACACGTTTATAACCATTCTTACAAGGCACTTCTCTGGTACACCAGGTGCCTTCAGACATTGCTTTTTGCATCTGCAAATGACACAAACGTCCTTAAACTAGCAAAGCATAGAGAAGTTCACATGGAACTTCAATCAGCTGAAGTCACACGTTAATTCAAATTTTTCAGCCAAGTGCATGTTTTTTAATTAATGGAATATTTTTAATTATCAGGCACCTGGAATATCTCATTTAATGGACTTCAGCAGAATGCTTCTTCAGGTATATTGATATATATCTCTTAATATTTATCTATCTATATTGATATATAGAGAGAGATGTATCACAATTGCGTTAATATTCAAGAGAGCAAAGCACTGGCCACAAAAGTTTATTTCCATAAGGGGTAAAAATAAATATTAACTAAAAATCTTTATTGCAGTTACTTTTAATCTTAATATGTTTTTAAATGTTAATTAATGAAAGCCACTTCAAGAGGTGGGAAAATCATTCTCTCCCTTTTATGCGCTGGGAAAGTGAGGTGCATTGAGAGTCCCAGGCTGACCTAGTAAAAGCTCTATCAGACGCTGAACTCTGCGGTGGTGTCCCAGAAGAACACCTGCAGGCAAATCAAAGTAGCATCTTTGCCCGCACTCCTCGCAGCCTTATTACCTTCCACTCCACGAGGCAGCCTAGGAGGAACGCGCAGCCCTGACCTACCCACGATGAGCATTTTCAAGCCTGTAAATGCAGTGCTGGCATTGGGGGTCTCGTCTGTGCAGAGGCGAGGGAGGCATTTGAGGTTTGTGTCTCTCCTCCTGGCACTCTCACCTACTAGGGAACCACAGCAACTGCTTAAGGCCAGTATCCAAAATGCAACCGCAACACTGACCTTCCCACCATCTTATCAGGGCGCTAGGTTGCACATTTTTTGAAACATTACGACAATGTACACAGGTTGTTCTTGTGCTGAGCCCTGCATAGTCAATGGCAATAACTAAAAACCTTTTAACACTTTAAAACAGTATCCTTCCGATCCAACTCACAGTTTATGAACAGGATTCCTCCCTGAACTAAAGGCAAAGCTCTGTGAGATGAAGCCAAATTCAAGCTGATGTTTCAGCAGCTTCCAGCCACCACCTTCTGAACCGTCCCTCCAAATCAAGCTGCTGTCCCTCACGTGGCCTTCTCTTGCTGGGGGCTCTCCTGGTGCTGTGTACACACCATGTCTGAAGCTCTGGGGAACCTTCAGTGTCCTCTGCATCAAGAAAGAGAAATGCTTTTTAACACGTGCATTTAATTACTAGTAGGAAGGCATTGTCCACATGCAGCTCAGAAAAGCAGTACTTGTTGAAAAGTTCGGAGATCTCATAGATCTCTAGGTCTGCCATCTGTTTGGATCTGTTAGGGGACAGATTGCACTGAAACCTGCAGAACTAGATTAAATTAGAGGAGGTCTCGACTTGTAGCTGGAGGAAGGGTTATTTGCCTTTGCCACTTTCAAATGCTATTTTGAAATAGCATCAGGTGCTCTTCTGCAAGTCGTGCAGGGAGCGCGTTCATTCCTCAGTCTCAGAAACGCCTACCAGGTGCATTTGCTGAGGGTTAGCAGATTAACGCACTGGGGAGGGGAGAAAAACCACAAACAGCTGCATCTGCCTGCATAGAAAGGAAGTCCTTTACTCTGTATAAAAAGAAAGGCTACTACCTGGCATAGCTACCAGATACACATTTAATCAGTCTCTGGTGAGAAGGGGATTGGAGAAAGACAAACCAAGTGCTTAGAGTCCTCTTTGAGACAATGCTACTGCTGTATGTGAAGAAGCAACCCTAAAAGAAGCAGCTGAGGGTCCAAGCGGAAGATTCTCTGGTGGCATATCCACGCAGAAACTGAAATACCAGGGTACTGCCAATGCCAGTAGTGGTAGGAAGTGTCCCTCAAGCTTTTTGAGGGAACTCCATCTTGCTGGGTGTGTGAATATAGCACAGTAATCTGTGAGAGGATAAAAAGTGCTATCAGCTATCATGGCGTAGATGGAGGCGATAAATTATAGTCCAGTACGTCTGGTAATCGTGACTGCAGTGGAAACAACTGACAATCTTGGCACCGCACTTCCAAATCTCCTCCATCCTGAAACATAAGTTCTCTTGTGGGCTCCTTCCTACTTTTACTCGGGACTGACTGGTGTTTCTTGGCCTTTCCGGGTCAGGAAGCTATCAAAAGCATTTTGGAGCTCCAAGCACGCTCCCACGCAGACAGAGTCATGCTGCACCTGAAGCGGCTGCATATTTTGTTCTCTTTTTAGAAAGACATTTATGACAATGCTCCCTTCCGATCTCATAGAAGGTGTTTAACTTCCTCACCCCCTACCTTTCGCTTGAGAATCCAATGTAGCTCGTGTTCCTTATCTATATTTTGTTACTGATAAGACAAGAAATCTAAAACACTTTAAAGAATTAGATAACACTCACCCTTATATTACCCTTATAGCAGATTGATGGAGAACCATGTTTCAGCTTCCTCAAATCCTTATGAAAAAAACAGAATCAGAATAAAAAGCAGAACCGAATCTCAGGCAAGGTTAACATGACACCACAAAAAGGAAGCTTAAAGAGATATTAGATGGGAAGGAAAGACACACAGTGAAAACTTGACAGAAAAATCAATTTGACAGCACATCATTAAAATAAAAGTAGTTGTTTTACATCAAACGCCAAACAAGTTGCAGCACTACTAAGGCTTATATGGCTTGAATGCTTAGAAACACGAGGTAAGATTATGGGCTGAAAACCCCAATACCTTAAGAGGAATGAATACTAATGGGTTTTAAAGCCACATTGGTGACGTTGACCCTGGGATAATGCTGGAGACAAACAGACGCTCAATCACTGCTTACCATACTGGCTTAAGTAAAAAGTCATGCTGATGCGAGCAGCTCTGGGCTCCATCGCTCCTTCTCACCTCTGCTCCTCCCTTTCTTCTTTCGGGGACACGGCGGTGCCCAGCCTCGCCTGGCAGAGCCCCTCGGGGCACTCGTCCTGCTGGCAAACGCCCAGCGCAAGGGAAGGACACCACTGAAACGAGTAGCTGACGGTGGAGGCCGCTGTCAAGCTCCTGGTCCCTGCCTGGGGTTTTTGCAGCCCATGGAGCATCCCTAGCCTCAACCCTGTGGCCACTGCCGGCCAGCGGCTTGCAAGGTGATACTCAGGGAACAGCCCGTAGCACGGGTCTGCCTGGTCTTTTCAGTGTCCCAAAACCGCCTTCCACACCATGGCAGTTTAGACAGGAACAGGGGTGCTACAGCAAAGAGATGAATTTCATTTCACAGAACACCAAATGCGTTGATTTCTCCCAAGAGGGGCTGCATTTTGCAAGAAAAGTATTTATTTTTAAGTTTGTCGATTTCTTATTTTGCCTTGTGATCTAATGTAGCTTTTTCCTTTCCTTCCCTGGCACCACACTGGCTATTATTTATTTATAGAGCAAGCAAAAATGGGCTAAGCTCTTAAAAAAAGAAAAAAAAGAAAAAAAAAAGAAAGAAAAAGATATGGGAAAGGTGTGGTCTCTTCTTCCAGTGCTAAGAGCCTAACTTTAGATGTGATGGGATAAAGTGGGAGTGAGAAGACAGGAGGTTGAGATGGGCTCATGGACAAAGATTACAGCGTTAAGTACATTTTGGATGTTCAAATTTTATCATAATATTGTTGATTCGCAGGAAATCATTACTTTGCCACCCTCAACTCGCATGTACTTTGGAAATCAGTAGCTTTCTCATCTCTTGGTGTAGCGGTTCTGAAAAATTTTATTGCAAGCCACCTCCGTGTTGTTTTTTACCACTCTCCTTTCTGTTGCAAAACAAAAATAACGTTAATGGCTCAGTAAAGCCTAACTTTAGAATTCAAAATACCAGGAAATTTAAAGTTTAAAAAGCAACAGTAATTTTGTGTCCTTGCATCAAGGAAGCTAGAATCTTAAATTGGGTATGACACTACACGGAAGCCAGCTCTGAGATCTGAAGTGAGAAGTAGCATGATCAAACAAATAAGAGTTTGAATTTAACACCTGTTTTTTTTGGGGAAAAAATCACATGTCTCTCTGACACTTGCAAAGAGCATGTTGCAAGAGCTGAAGAGTAACACACGGTACCATAAATGCTCAAGTGAAAGATCTGGCTAACGTTATGGAAAAGACAGATCCACAGAAAAAGAATTTGAAGGATCTCAATACCATCTAGCTGTATAGACGGGGGAGAGGAAAGAATAACAAAAAAATTATCTCTACCAAGTCAGACAGGAAAGATGGTTTCTGACATTGAGTGAGGTCACAAAGAAGATTTGGCTAAATCATATAAAGAAATGCAGAACAAATTAACAGGCTCCAGTTTCTCCTTAATCTGAAGGGGGTTTAACAGTATGAAGGCCAGCTGTAGTAGACAATCCACAACATACCATTTCTTGCTGCTTCCCACCCTAAACCCCCAAATTTGCCGTATTCCTTTGTTAAATTAAACATATTGAGTCATATTTCATTAATCATAATGAGTTTTGTGTCACATAGAATTCTAGCTTCGTGGGTGTTTTAATTAGATTCAAAATGCTATTTAATAAGATGTCTGCTTTGTCCAAAGAGCCATGCAAATAACAGCTGTAACTGTCTGAGAGTTACCATGTTTGTGAAGTATGAATTTATTTGACTAGCTAGCAAGGGGACCTTCTCCCAGAGAGAACCGCAGTGCTATCACAAGGTTGGACTTTGATATATTTTTTGTAAGAAAATTTGCCTCCAGTGTTCTTACTTTTTTTTTCTCAAGCAAAAGAGCCATCAAGATCAAACGCAGCTGCGTCGATATGAAGAGGTGCTCACCATTTTGCTGAATAAGACTCGAGAGAAGCAGGATGAAATATCAAATGCGAACCCTTGTGAGCAGATTTCACATCACCCATAATGCGGGATCTGATGACTCGCTTGCGTTTAAAAATACCGCGCTTCATCCGAGAAGAACAGCTTAACCAACTCAAGGATGAGTGTGCATTCGTGAAAAAAACATACCTCATGACCAGATTATCTTCACGTTCTTGTCAGTGTGGATTTGGCACTTGAAAAGAGCCTGCTGCATTAGTCTGCTGTGTCGTAGGCGACTTAAAATAACCGCCTGGTTGCCGCAGAGCATTAAGTTAACTGATGGGTGCCGGCCTCCTCCTCCGACAGGTAAAGCCCAACACGCGAGGTTGGCTCTTGGTCGCATCCTGCTGTTTATCTGCGGCAGGCAAACAGCAACCCTCTGCTTCCAGAGCTCCAGCCTCTCCCTGTGCTGGTGATAAGTTACTTGCAGAGTCCTTTCTGCCAATTGTTCTTGGCAAACGGACCGGGGAAGACTATTGTTGTTGCTGGCTGTTATCTCTGCCTCTGACTCCACTTGGCCGGGGTGCAAATCCATCTCTCTGGTGTGGAAACAAGCTGCTGGACTCTGGATGAGGCAACTCATTAATAAACAAAGAGTTACAAAGGAAATGGGAATCAGTCTTAACAAAATAAATGCATAAAAAGTTTATTGGATGCTAGGGTGTTTGTCCTCCCCAGCATGACACTGCTTTATCTCGGGCCCCAGCCTTCCTATCAGAACACAGGGAAGTTATTAGTTTATCAAATTTTAATCAGCTTAAATGTTGATGTATTACTTACATAGCATGGAAAGTATTTTCTCTGTTGTTACTGGTGAAGGTGGGTTATTTTTAATTATTAATTTATATCTGTTTCTCCATTTCTATACCTTCTTTCTCCGCTTTGTGGAACGTGCCAATGCTAACTGGAAACCCTTCCATCACCTACTGCTTACCCCGTCTCTGCGAAGGAGCCCAAGCCAGCTGCTCTGCAGGAAGCTCAGGACTGAAGTATTAAATTATGAAAATTTCTTCTGTGTTGAAGCAGAAGTATGTGATCAGATTCAGGAACTCTGGGCTTGGGACTTGGCGGTAGGGTGGCTGCAGCATTTTAATGGGAGGGTTGGTGGGGTTTTCTTTGTGGTGGGTTGTTGGGTTTTTTTTAAATAAAGAGGAGATTTTTGAATTTTCTCCTTGCAACAGCAGCCTTATTCATAGCTCCCTGTAGGCCAGGGAAGATTTCATTTAGATTGGGATTTAGTGCTTGTCCAGCAGTACCATTATAGTGGTAAAAAGAAAGCCTGGCTCTTCTCAGGTCGCTTGATGCTCCTTATACCCATAAGGAGAGTACTACCACTTTTCTTGCAGGAGCAGTGGGAAAGCCTCACAGTTCCCTCATCTGCGAGATGTCCACAGCCATCTCCCCTTCTCTCACGATCAGAACCCAGTCTTGCTCTCCAAGAGACACTTCAACAGCCATTCCCCACACAAGCACACAACTACCGTCACGTTAAAATAAAGCAAGATAGACACATTACGCTTTAGAAGAAAGGTTAGAAGCAAAACCGGCTGCAGGCAAATGTGCATGCTGGACTATTAAGTTCCACATAAAGCAAAGCCAGCTAGGTAGAAAGCTTATTTACAGAGAACTCTTATTAAGCAGAAGCAACAAAGCATTACAAATTTAGCACAGAGAGCAGCCACCTTGCCTTTCAGTACCCTTGCAAGGTAAACTTATTTCATGGCCCCAGAAAGGCTTTCTAATGGCATAGATCTATTTGTTTTATAGGAAAAAAAGGGATTCTTTGTGTTTTCCCAATAGAAGTGCGCTACCTCTCTCTCCCTCAGGTCATGATGTTATGTAGCTACCCACCCAACCACCTTTCAAAACCCACCGATCCAAAGCCACCCCACCTCCCACAAGGTATTTCTCACGAGCAGCACTGTCTTAGTTCTTCTTCCTGCCCAATATTCACTGACAAGTTTCACTCTGGAAATAAATCAAAGATGACCAACCATATGCATTTTCCTCATAAAGCTTTTAGTGAAATATAAATGAATCCGTATCTACCTAGCAAAACATGAAGCTGCAATAGGACAGGGGATTCTTAAAGAAAAAAAGAATACAGCAGCATACTTATGGCAAATTTTCTTTTTGTTTGTTTTTTGTTTTGTTTTGTTAATGCATTCCCAGAGTTCCCTAACTAATTATGAACTAGATAGCAATTGTTACACAAACACATACTGTGAAATATATTGTTTGAAAAAGGAAAATCCATGGAAAACACATACCTGAAGCTGAGTGTCCGAGGAGATGTCCTCTTCTGTTAGAAAGTGTTGTGCAAACAATAGTGCTCAAGAGTTATGAAAGGTCACAATGAAATTTGCCTAAAAAAGCCAATGGAAAGTTTCCTAAGTGGAGTCCTTCAATGACATGTGGGCAATTTTCCTAGAAGGTTCACCTAGAAAGCAGTCAGTCAACGGCAACCTGTAGTGTAGACGACAAATCTCTTGTGTCTTATGTAAAAAACAATTTCTTAAATCAGTTGTAAAAGTCAAATAGATCTAATCCATTTTGCTCTCTATTCTTGAATAATAAAGAAATGTGATAGACATACGATTTACTTTTTCTGCACTGTTTGCTGTATTAAAGTCTTTTTCCTTACTCTCCAAGTCAGACCTCTAAAGGTTTTTCCCTACATACACACTTCTCCAAACTTCATTTTATTTTCACCGTCCTTTTTCTATCATCTCAGTCATACCCCTTCTGAAATGAAGCAGACTGTATTTAGTAGTCTATGTGAGTACATACTATACACCATGGTATGAAATTATTTTATTTTTAGCATTGTTCTTTTGCTTTTCTCTTAATATTACCCAATTTACCATACATCTATTTGCTTTTCAGATGACACTGCATGATGAAGAGATGTTTCACTCAGTTCTTCACAGCAACATATGTGTCTTTTTCCCAGCTGGCTTCAGTAAATTTAAAATCTAGTATATATAGTCAACATCGTTCTCTAAATCACATTACACTGCAATGATGGCTCCATCATCGTGTCAGATTGACTGCTCTCTGTTAGATCCTTCTACATTTCCTTCTCATCCTTTCTGAATGTGACCCAGGAATTTTTTTTGGTCACGTGTTGATTTTACCACCCCACTGCTCGGCCCTTCCTCCAAATCTAATATTAGACAGCACCAATACAAACCTTGGGGAAACTCTGCTTAACCTTACTTAAACTCTATGAAAACAACTTGCATCCACCTTTTCCATTATAAAGTCTTAGATCTTCTACCATAAAGTAAGCCAGAGTGACCTTTTCATGTTAAAGAAAGAAAAAAAAAAAAAAAGGGGGGGGGAACATCGGAACTGTGAAACCTCTGATTTAGGCTTGTTGAGGAAAAGCACGGTCAGGGATGAGGTGGGTAAAAAAGGAATGTTAGAGCTCAGAGGACATTGTTGTTCACTAGGAAGCCAAGCACAGAACAGGAATGGGAGGAGGGAAATCACAGAAGTGAATGCACCCCTTGGGAAACAACTCTTGAGGGCAAGTCCCACATCCCGCGAGGAGGCCGTCCGTCCACACAATGTCCTGCTTTCCGGGTTGCACCTCTGTCACGCTGTGTGGGGAAAGAGGGGGCTGATCGTTGCTGGAAGCGTATGTGTCATCTCCTGCGAGCGCAAAGGCAGCTGTTCTACCCATTGCCAAAAGGGTTTATGACATGCAAAAACCAAGTCATAAAAAAAGAAAAAAAAAAAAAAAAAAAAAAAAAAAGGATTCGAACTCTCCAATCCTCCCAGGGATAATTACAGAAAATAACAACAAAAATAAGGTGGCTTCTGGCACTTTTGGTGTTTCAAGGCGTTTACTGTTTTGAGTCTCGACTGCGGTAACGTGTAGGACGCATAAACAGTGAAGTTGGCCAACCAGATGGGGCACGCAACCTGCTAATTGGGGAAAGTCTGCCCTAGCATCTGGCCACCGGTTGACGACAACAGCCCCCAGAAAGCAAATTTTTATTTTGATTTTTTTAATTATTATTTTGAATCCTGGCTCAACCACTGGTCTAAAATTTAAATGACTATGCATTTGTTAGGTAAAAGAAAATTTTTTTCTGAATACGTATTGGCTTTCATCACTTCTCTGTTTATAGCATTTAATAACAAGAAGTACAGGAAAAGAACGTAACTGCAAATGCCTTGTCTATGTATGTAGTACCACTATCCCTACGGCTTTGGTTTTATCCTTTTTCCTTACTTACACAGAAGTTATACAGATCCCAGGAGCAAGATATTATCACAAAACATAGCTACTCCAGTAAGATATTCAGGAAAATAACCAAAAAACCCAACTCAAACAACAAACCCACACACGAAAAACCCTACTAACTTTGCATGCACAGTTACGTGTTGGAAAGAAGTATGATTTGAGACCTTTTCTTTCCCTTTCAATTCTATAGAAAATAAATTTTGAGCTTTCATGACTCAGTTATTTCCAGTGTAAGAGAAGGTGACAATCCTGTTTTCCACAGACATTAAAATAACACATTATAACAGATAACACATTCCATGTTGTCTTTTTTAAGAAAAAGACTGACTAAGGTTTATGGACCATATATCCTACAATATACTTTGTTTCCAAGCGAGCTGACACTTGAGTCTTCTAATGTGACCTTAGCTGGTTACCACTGAGTTAGATTCCTTCTAATCAAAGGGCTTAACAAAATATTAGTATTACAGAATAGCAAGACATAACAATGACTCTTAGCTTGCTTAGTTGACTCTCTAGGTCTATTTTTTTCCCTCTTTCTTCTTTATGATTCTGTAATGGAGTGAAGGTCTGATTCTCAGACTAGGTTTTACCTAATAATCCTTTGCACGTGCCTAATTGCATGGGGTCATGAACACTGCGAGTATTATGTAGGTAAACTGCATACTTGTAATTGTGAAAGGTGGCAACTGAAATTATGTTCCACATTGTAAATTATCTGACCTTTCAGTTAAATGTTTGTTGCCAGCTTAATGGCCACTGAAGGCGTTTCAGTAATAGAAATAATTTACCACCTTTTACTCCTTTACAATTATATTGCCAACTCAGCAGCGAGCCAAAACGAAGCTGAAGGAACAGTACCTGTGAAAAGTAGAGCATCAGGTCCTATGGCAGGCTTGAGTCCCATCGTCAGGAGCAACTATGAGGCCTTTTGACAAGGCTGGCGGCTGAAGCCTGTTGGGCTCCACCAAAACAACTGTGGAAACTATTAGCACGTCACCTCCTTACTGTGAAGCAAGAGTACAGAAAGCAAAACAAAAATAAGAATTTTGCCTTCATATAGGTGAATTTCACCTTCACCAGGGCTGGCAGGTGAGGAAAGAAAGATCTTTTTAATGGTAAACAAAATTTAAACTTCACTATTTTTTGGTTTATATAGAAGTCGCTGTACTACCACAAAACCGGTAAGCCTATTGTGACATTTCAGTAGCCTTACTATCCACACTTTACGGGTAGTACCAACACAGTCTGATGTCCACAAGGCATGTTATGAACCATGTCATATGTTAAAGGCGATTGACGTCATTGTTGATGAGATGCCTAGCAATTTTAAACGCTCAGAAAAAGCTAGTATTGAGATGCGATGAACTAATTAATGCTTGATACAGCAAACAGCATCAACCTTTTCATTATGTCATAGAACAGAAATGAGCAGATAACTTACAAACCTGAAACAACAGATTCCATTTGGGGAAAAAAAAATAAATCTAAATAGTATGGGCATGAAAGTTAGGTGGTATGAGAACAATGATTACATTAATCACATTTCTTTACCATAGTTCAGCGTTGCTATTAAAAAAAGGGACTGTTTGCATTCCTCCTTGAAGAGGCATGCCCGACTCCAAAAACGCTAGCTAAATTCTGTCTGCAGTGAAGTTGAAGGGAATTTTGCTAAAAATTCCTACGGGAGCTGGATTTCATCCTTCTGCTTCCCTGGCAGAAACAGAACGCACTGTGGATACACGCAAACCTCTCTGCTGCCTCCAGGTCTTTCTGGCCAAGAGATCCCTTGTAAGAGCTGAATCTGCTTCACGATGTTAAGTACAGAGCTAGGCTCGGCAGCCTCTGCTGGCGCGCTGCAAGTGCTTGCATAGGTACCCCCTGAAGCTGGTAGGACTACTCAGTCAAGTTCTCTCAAGGAAGTAACAAAACAAAAACATCCCTCAGAAAAGCTACATGGAACGCGTAGCTTCTCACTAAATCAGAACCACCACCTTTCTAAATCAATTAAGTATAATTTATGTATTTCCCATTTATGACCACTTTCTTCAAATTTTATCCAGAAGCCGGAATGAGAGCAGGTGCCATTAGGAGCTTCTGGTTTAATAGTATTTCATTTTGATGTGCATTGATTTGCAGTTTTCTTGCTATGGATTTACAAATTCATTAATAGTGCGGGGTTCCCTGTGCTACTTTGCTACAATGCCTCACTTTGGATCCAAAGACACGCTTCTTTGCAAGTATTTTCCATCTGCTTATTAAATACCAAAAGCGAGCTCTTCAAAGATCAAGACCATCAACTCTTTTCCCAGGAGCAGCATTTCCACTTTTCTATATGCCTATATAACATCTATTATATACGATCCAAACTTACAATCCCATTTAAGAGCTGTTCAAACATGAATTAATGAGGAAGCTGAAAACTACATTTGACAGAGAACCTGCAAAAGCAGTGTCTGAATCCTCTTCAGTGTATTTACTCTTCTTTCCTATATACTAAGCAAAAAAAAATGCATCAAATGAATATGGGCAGCAGATATAGCTAGTCATTTCTGAGGGACAGAAACGGGACCTGGATAAGGCTGGTAATAACTGCTTTCCTTGAGATGCAAGAGAAAGTGGTAAAGATGCTTTTTTTATGACTCTTCCCCACCCCCCCATTTATTTTCCTATTACAGTGCAGCTCTCGGACCATGCTGCTGGCTTTATTTCACGGAGGTAAAATGGAAAAAAAAAATCTTTATTAATATACTTTCCTATCTTTAAAGAAATTTGGTTCAAGGTACTTTGCCATCAGGTTCCTTCTGCTTCTACCCGTAATTCATGCGATTGCTGCTGAAAGCCCATTAAGAAAGAAGCCATGCCTGTCACCGGACAATGGAGGATGTAAAAGCACTTCATTGTTCCTGCTCTGAAGAAAAACAATTTGCCACAGCCAGACACCCCCCCCCCCCACCTCCCAGCAGTGCCAAGTGCGCGGTAATTTATTACCTCTGGATGTCTGATTCCAAGTGAAGGAAACTGAAATGTCATACCTTCATTCATAACACCGTCTCATGGAATTATTTTTTCCGGATTCCTGGGAAGTTGAAATATTTGAGAAGAATATCAGGAACTGTTGTTTTAGCCTGTTTGGTGAGTAGATAATTGCCTTCCAACTCTATTCTTTCAGGAAATGATGTGAGTGTTGCATTGTTCCTAGACGGGGGCAGCAATGTTTTTTAACAAGACACATACATATATATTTTCAAAAGAAACAAAACACAACAAAAACATGCAGCCTAAGCCACTGTACCGAACCAGACTTTTTGAATGTGGTGTAGATAAGAGGTTGGCCCAGACAACGCGTCCGCATTTCACATAACTAAGAGCATTCTTTAGAAGGGATGTAAGCAACACTTTTTGTTGAAGAGGGGGAAAAAAAAAAAAAAAAGAAATCTAAAACAAAACCCTTTATGATGTGGGAGTAAAAAGCTCATTACGTTAAGTGATATCAAACATGACCAGAAAAGACCCTAGGGAGAAATTACACTTTTTTATTGGATTCTGTGGGACAAACTAGCCTGGGAACTTGAAAGCTCAGGGAAGGTGCACGTGGAAATCACATCATATATGAAGAATAATTTCTTACCGTGTGAAAATTATTTGGAAATAGTTTTCAGCTACAGTTTCTCTTTATGGCAGCTGTTTCAAAGGGAGCACACTGAGGCAATGACCTACAGTAGCACTAACAGGAGAGCTGCTGGATAACCTCCTTGCAGAGGTATCTGGTCTTAGTCCAGTTCCATGCCGACAGGCAAAGTACAATCAGCGCTGAAACTCACAACAAGAGAGGTTCAGTTGGAGCCTCCTACTCTATTTTGACTAAAGATAATGGCAAAAATGCAACTTTTTGAATTTCAATTAAATTTTTGATAAAAGTAAAACTGGGCCTGCAGAAAATGTAAAGAAGGGAACTACGATTTCTTTTTCAGGAGAGGCTGCAAAAGACAAAGGGGCAGCGTACAGAAACTCTGCTATTACTTTTCATGCTCCAGTTTGACCACGACACGCTTCTCTAGGACTTGCATTCTCTCAAAACAAATAAGATTTTGCATTTCGTGATCCTGTGGTGATGGTGACTGCCACCTCGGTGACAAATACCAACCACCAACTGAGGGCAACCTGATGCAGTGGGCTGCACCATCCCTTTCCTCCCTGCTTCAACGTCTGGCTAAGAAACAAAAAGCCAATACTTAGCCTTGTTACACAAAATTCTATCTGTTCATGGATGTTTTAGAGGAAATCGCATCTGCTGTACCACCTGCAAGTCACAGCTGCAAGAAAATTTCAAAGCACAATACATCCTGGACACCCCACATTTCTATATATATTTGGGGGGGGGGGGTGTTTACAACCAGAAATGGCAGCCTGTGTTTGGGCCACTTCTGGATATGCAAAAAGCCTACAAAACGAAAGAAAGGTACTGCCCTACACTGGGTATCTCTGCAGGTTTTGTATTCTGCGCTCAGGGGGTTCCAGGCAACGAATTCAACACATTTGCCTGATACAATGAGCGCCTCTAAACTTGCTCGGGACACAAATATCAAAGTCCTACTGCCTCCGAGTGTTTCTTGATTCCAGAAAACTTTTCCACTGCTGCGATGTATTGCTGGCTGCTTACTCTGAAGAGTTTTTTGAACCATTTAGGCTTTGATAGTCTAAAGGATAATTCCTCCTTAGGACTCCAAACACTAATTGGTTGTTTGAAACCAGACTGCTAACCAGGTGTACAACTGTAATTCTACCCTACAATTTTCAACATTGTTTAGTAAATATTAAATTTTCTAAGTTATGCTCAATTTGCTTTCAAAGCAGTACGTTGGAGGGATGCACAGTATTTCCTATTTATGTAATTTGCCTTAGAAGCTTTCTAGGTGACATAGTAAATATTGGAACAGATTTAGAGCCATCTGGAGAGGGGATTTTTAGGAACCGGAATTTATTTAATGAGGGCTAAAAACATCTGGAAAGAACAAACTTGGGTCCACTCATAAAGGACTTCCTATGACCTCAAGCAAGCCGGAACCAACTTTCCTGAAGCTAAAGCTACTGAAAAGCGCTGTGCATATTCTAGAACACGTTACTGCAGGAGGCATTTTTGCATCTCCCCGCTTGGGAGAGCACTGGCAAGGTACCACCCCACCAGCTTTGCAAAGCAAGCTTGCAAATGTATTTTACGATTAACTGAGAGACAACTAAAAATGCTTATCCAGGTCCGGCAGCATTTGCTGTGGCAAGAACAAAGGTAGTTTTTCTCCAGATTACAGAATATAGGGACCATATGCCATGATATGCTGGATAAATGTATAGATTATGCCCATCTCAAAATGTTAGTCGTAAGCAACGAGCAAAAGCCATAAAGAGTGCTTTGATTCTCATTAAGTTAAAGGTAATGCCTGTTAAAAACACAATGATACTCAGTTGGAGGTCTCCTTGTATCCAACCAGTGAGTCATTAGCGGAAAAGACTGAGGAAATGCAAGGTTTTATTTTGAATTACAGTAATTTTCAGTTTTAAACCACAGCATTATCCATCCTTCAGTGCAATTGTCTTGAAAGTTCATATTGAAAGGCTCAACTTTTTCTTCACTATCTATAAAATGGTGTTAAATAAAAATCTGAACTACCCAGTTTCTGGTTAGGCCCAGATAAAGCATTTAAGATGACAATCTGAAAACTAAGTGGTTACCTATCTCTACTAGATTCCTAGTTAGGAAGCACAGATTTGAGCCCCAGAGTTTCAAAGCTACAGCTTTAAGATCTAGTGGGACTTCTGCAAGCCCTTCTTCTTTCTAATGATCACCACTGGCTTGAATAAATTTGTTTTTACTTTGGTCATTACTATATATAAAACTACCACATATAAAACTGCAAGGGTATTGCACATAATACTGTACACTCTTTAGAACTGGATGGTACATATATATATATATATAGAGAGAGAGAGAGAGAGAGAACTGTAATTCTAAGAATTTAAATAAATCTTTTAAAAAACTCCCCTTGTTAATTGCACCAGAATAGATTTAAGCTTTCTTTACCTCTCCCTTTTCTTTTAAATGTCTACGTTATTTGGAATTTCTAAATAATCTGATGACTGAACTCTTTTGGAAAGTTGTGTTACTCATTAAAATCCTACTCCAGCAGCTGCACTCCCATCTTCCTGCAGGTTCTGCTGTATCTTGACACACAGACCATAAACCAGACCAAGAGCACTGAGTGTACTAGATCTTTATTACTTTGAGAAGTTAATTCCATTATAAACAATGAAAATAATTGGCCTGTTTAAAAGTATGCAGTATGATAATTTTGTTCACCAAATTTTTTGCAGAAGTCCCCATTATTGGTTTTTTTTATTTTTATGGCATGTTCTCTACCAGTAAGCATAAACTTTTGCCTCAAACTTCAGAAAACCTGATCCGCTAACCCGGGCAGCAGTGTAAGAATGCAGCTCTTGAAGGTCTTCATCTCTGATACTGAGTCTACCTTCAAATTATAATAAATCTTAATTAGTGACTGTAAGTATTGTGATCAACGCTGGCCAGATAAGCACTCCCTACATGAATAAGAGTGACCTGTTGTAGTTTTTTGAGGACTAACGGGGCAAAATGGTGCCAACAAGTAGTGTAATTTTTATTTAAAAGCATGTGGTTTCATCATCGTCTCGTACTTACACAAAACGCTGTGTTACAACTGAACACAAGTATTCGCATTCTATACCCGGTATAAAAACAGGCTTTCTGACGTCCCTCTTCAGGCTCGCACTGACACCTACCGGGGAATATTTGTAAATCTCAAGATCCATCGCCTAGAGCCATAGGAAGCTTTTCAACTCGGGAGTGAACTATGTATGATTCAATTCATTGGCTGGTTATGCCATGTGTTTGCTATTTAATTTGGCTACTGAAAAAAAATCCCCAGTTTTCGAGTAACGATCTAACAAGCCATAAATTAAAATATCAGAGGAGATGCAGGGTTCCAGTAGTAATTACGGAATTTTTCTATAAAAAGTGTTACCTATGGTTAGCATAGAAACAGAGTAAAAGCACATAAATTAGCTTTCTCACTCCTTCCCAAGATTAAAAAAATTGATAGGCCTTAAACATAAAACATTCAAAGGAGAAGAGCACACAGGTTCATTTTTAAAACAAGGCAGCTAAAAACAAATCAAACCCTTAAGCATTTCTTCAGCTCCTCAGTTTGTTATTACTCCTAAATACAGCAGCAGCACATTTCATAGAGCAGCTCCAAGGAAGATACCAGTTTCTAGCAATGTACTTGTTAGAGTAGAAAGACTAAGAAAATGAATATTCGAGTGACTACATCACATCCAAACCCACTTCTAGTTTCAAAGAAGAACAGTTAAACCTACCATTCAGTCTAATAAACAGCACTAATACTTAAGGAAAAAGTTATACGCATAATCTGGTACAGAGACAGACTGCAAAACCCACCTGCCACACTAGAAGTCAACTGAAGTGCTGAGGACCCCGTCCAGCTCCTGTTGGAATCCAATGCAAACTTCAATGGAGTTTAACAGGGATTAAATAAATTCGCAAGATTTTTAAAACTACGAAATTCAGTCACGTAAATATTGCAAGTATAAGGTAAAATGCTTCCTTCATGCACCAATGCCACAAAAACAACTTTTAAACTATTCGTTTTTCTATTTGTCCCAAATGGTAGAGACTACCGAATAGCAAGAATTTGAATCTTACAAAGAAAGTCCCACTGTGGAGCACTATCGTGTCCAGACAGACCATAATCCCACCTTGCTAAAAATCTGCTGAAGATGAGAATCTTTTTTTATTCATCAGATGTGTCCTGTTTTGAGAGAATATTAGACACATCAGGTTTGGGGGGGGTTGGTTTTTTTTTTTGTTTGTTTGTTTTTTAAGCGTTTGGACAGAAAAAAAACAGGTTTTCCTGTAAATGTTGGCAAGTTGCTTCAAAGACAATTAAAGCCTACAACATATCATATAAAAAAGTGAAAGTTACTGAACAAAAGAATTCATCAACAGATAGTTTTCACGTAGTCCCCACAATGAATAAGAGTGGGCCAACAGCAGATAAGGACTATGAAGAAAAGTGCTTTCAGATGATCCTCGGCATAAAAATACCTGTATCATTCTAAAAGAGGAACACGTCTTTAGTGTTTGCATTTAGAAACTTTTCAAAGACTCAGCAACACACATTCCAGAAAATTTTGGAAATACCTCTTTATTTTCCAGTGAATATCCAACTTGCAACACTTGTATCATTGCTTAAGAGCCCTCTAAATTGATAAAACACAAAAATCTACAGCTCCAGTGCACAGTTAATTAGATATCTACATCTTAATAAAAATTATCAGTGCAAAAATAAAAATGAATTCAGTATGCAGTTAAATGCATTTTGTTATAAAGATATTTGGGCTTTGGGCACACATACATCAAATAATTCGGTAAGAGAGAAGCCATTTTCAGTCTGTGCTCAAAACAATCAAAACTGTTCCACACCCAACTCTAAAGACAGGCAAGAACTAACTTTTTCTTTTTAAATACGTCTGAGCCTAGTTACAACATTCATCATGGGTACATAAGCTGAAAAATATTAAGAGAGGTCACCCTCTATTCAAACAGGGGTTGTTCTAAAAGAGGCTTTCCTATTTTTCACGTGTGGGATACTTTTGAGACATCTACGTTTTTTCCATCCACAACAGAGAATTAACAACATTCCAGCGTGCCCCAGTGTCGGCAAGTCCTCTTTTCAGTCCAGATACATGACGATGATTGATGAAGCTGTTGGGCCTACAGTAGCAGGCAGAGCAGCTTGGCAGGAATTCAGTGTTATTGAAAGAAATCTCAAATACTTATTCCATCTCCTCTACTAACTTTAATCACACTATCAACATGCTGCCAGGAACGGAGCCTTGACACCAAGCCATAGACTTACACAAGCAACCATTGTTGGCATATTGCTGTTGCAATGCAGGTAAAGGGTAAATTCTGCTTATTTTTACCTGTTTCCATGCTATATTGGACACCAGCTGAATTATGGAAAGATATTTCCTGTACTAACGGTTAGCTTGCAGCAAATTTCATTAAGGTACTATGTCTCATTTTGCTTGGTTAATGAACTGATTAAGTTAACTTCTTCAGTTATACTGCTGTTAACTGCAAGTTTTATAGAAAAAAAAGCAATACAGGAGCTTCGCATACCCCGTAAGAGTAACAGTTAGTAAGAAAGCAGATCAGTACTACACGTGTTTTACCACTAATCTGCTCATTTGTTATGCTGATAAAGAAACAAAGAATCTTTCCTCAATTGCTTTATAAGGTTCTCACAAGCTTATCCTAAGTAAACCAACAGCATGTCAAATATTTAAGGTAAATACTGTACTAGCTACAAAGCTAATACAAAGACTGATATGCTTCTCAGGATTACTTCTGAGCTTGTTTTGGCTTTGCTTAGAACAGTATAGCTTAAAAAGAGAGGTCTGAGGCATTTACAGGGAGAGAAAAGAAATTGTTGTCTAAGCTCTCTTAGGCTTTTTTATGTTAGCAAAACCATTTACATCTCAACTCTACTTCCTAATACTGAACACACAACCCAAAAACTGGAATTACAACTGGATTTAAAACACTGTTGAGATCTTTCATTGCTGAAGCTTCAGAGCAAAGTATTCTATAAAACAAGTTGGTTTTCCTGAAATCTATGAACGGGAGTTATGGTCTTCCCAGTGAATTCTCAGCTAACTATGGCTGGAACCTATTACATCTACTTTTTGGGAAAGGGCTGTGGCTGCACACTGGGATAGTTAATGTTACATCAGTCTGTTTTCCCAAACGATACGATACTCTCTGCAGATGGGAGAGAATTCCAGTTTGCAACTCCCTGAGCTGATGTAGTCACACAACGTAATTTCCAGTTCCACCTTCCAACAAAGGAAGAAATACTGGCATTCCACTCGCCCTGAACAAAACAAGCATAGATAGGCACTTAAGTTGAAAGCATGCAAACCTTTTCTTCCCGTACTAAACATGTAGAGGAAGTTCTCCTTTCTTCTTCTTTGTTTCAGCTTTCCAAAAGAATCTCAATTTAAGTCAGAAGCAACTGAGTATTGGCACAAACCCAGCGCTAATAAAAAAGAAAGGTCTTAGAAAGAAACATATTTGGCCAGTTCCTTCTCCATTTCAGAATACTGCTCTTTGAGGCGCTCCACAGCTTTTCTGTGCTCTTCGTCCACCTCTGCTTGCTTGTTTTGTTGTTCTTTCATTAATTCCTCCCAGTGGGCTACACGCTTCTCTTCACGAGCCATCAGCTTGTCCGCCTGAAGCTGAGAGAAGTAAAACGAGAAGTTTTAACAATAATTTCCAGATTAAAACAAGAGGGTTTAATGAGATCTACATAACGTTAAAGTATCAGAGAAACTGGGCTTTTACTTCAGTAAAGGAAAGTGAAACAAGCAAGAAAACATATGACAAGGTGAAACTAAAAAGAAACATTTATTTTTATAAAGTATTGTCAATCCAAAACAAATGGTAGAATGTCCATGATACTATCAACGTGATAGCACTAGCAACAACAGCTTTTCTAAGCTACAGCCTAGTGAAAAATAACTAAATAAATATATGGAAAGACACTTCAAAGTTACTAGCTCTTCCAGTTTGCTTCTGGTAGTTTTTAAAGATCATACTTGTTGCATTATTTGCTCCGCTGATTACTGGTATTGTTAGAAATACTGTAAGCAGCTGATACAAATCCGTATTGTCTCACAGAGATTTTCTTTTAAAATGAACTTCTGGTTTTGGGAACAGAGTATTCAGTGTTTTCAGCCCCTTAGTTATGGGGAAAAAAACTCTCAATCAATAAACAGACACTGCTTTCCCCCCCGCCCCATTTGTTTTTTTTTCCTTCTTCTTTTCTTGAGTTCACACAGAAAGAAGCTGCCTACTGACACGAACAGACTCATGGAGTCCGCTGTTCTAAGAGTGGCCAAATGAGAAATAATTTAAATAAAATGCAGGTAATGTTTGATTAAGTGGTCTTAAAGGACCAACAATCTGCATCTACTACAGCAAGTATGGGCAGGTCTATGTTATATATGATACAGACTAAAAATGCACTGGAAGCATTACTGTGTCTGAGTTACGACGAAAACACTAGGACCACTGTATTTCATATTTGTGAGTGCTAGACAGAATAAAATGTTAGGGTTATGTATGTCTGTTATTTAGGCATTATGAGAGATTACAAGATCCACTTCAACACTGAAGACAACATTTGAGATTTTATGTCAAATATGTGTAAATAGAATGCTTCTGTTTCACAACAAATGACAATGGTTAATAAAACTCCTATAAATTACGTTAGCCAATCCTTCAACATATTGCTCCTCTTTTCTTGACATTGCTACTTTCCCCTTGAACATCTCATTTGTTGCAAAAGAAGTATTTTCTACATTCTTTAATGCATTTTTAAAACTAGAAACAAACCGCGTTTCTACTTTATCACAATGCTTAGGTTCAGCACAGTCATCAGATACTAGTCTTGATGAAAAGTCTCTAACACAGAAAAGAAAGTGTGAAATTGAATATCTACGTCGTTATATTCTATGTTTTGTAACTGGGAGTTAGTGTTTCTGCTTTAGCCAACTAGCTCTCACTGTGATTAATGTCTTCCTTTACAAATAAGTTATTTTTCCCCTCATAGTTTCATACCGCTTGGCTCCCAATAAGTCTGATTCCTTTCACTCTCTTATCTTAGGAAAAAAAATAATCTAGCTATCTAGAAAGAGAGATCATACACACATCCAATATGCCTGTCAAAATGAGATGTACTTCGGTGGATTGCTTGCATACAGTATTAACAGTCTGGCCTTCTTATATTATAGATGCTGAAGTCACAATAAATGTAGACAGTCGTTCTTACATTTGCTCCATCTTCCAGCAAAGGAGAGGATTAAATTTTTTTTCCTCCTTTTTAATGTATCAGAAATGACTATTTTCTATGTACAGTACTTGTGTGTAGGAATAAATACTCTCATACAGCTTTATTAGACATCTGGCATTTTTGTCAGCTAAAGGCAATGGGAACCCATTTATGTATTTGTCAACACTCTCTATGCCTTGTTCTTCAAGACCACACACCGTGGGTTAAGACACTAATTTTGCCATGCAGCATTTTTGTATGCAATGTAACAACATCATGCCAAGATCCCTTTTGTTTGCAATAGACACAATATCAGCTACTAACAAAATACACTAGTGTATATTAATAGTTCAACTACTACATTATTTCACATTCAACAGGTTTTTAAACTGTTGGTACATCACACACTTTTGGACAGGATTACACAGCACCTACCCACACCACACTTCAGCTACACTTAACCAATGCTCCTCACAACACAAAGTTTACAAGGAACGTGAAACTCATGTTACTACTTGCTATTTTCATTTTCCACTGCACGATTTCTACCCAAGGATATAAAATTATTTACCTGGTAAAACAACTGAACACACTTCTGGAACGTGAGATAGCTAGCTTTAGTTTATCAAAAACCTGTGGTCTAACTCCTTTCTTCTCCCCCAAAACCTCTTGCCTTCCCCTGCTCAATGAGTCTTCAGCTTGTTCTGGCACAGGAGAAGTGATATTGTGAAATAAAGGGATATTAGCGGCCAGGCTATATACAGTGCCTCATCTATGTCTAAATAAAAATTTAAACAGATGAATACTAAGAAGCAATTGCTGCTAAGTGCTTATTCTTTAAATTTATAAAACTACTGAAATAGTAATTTTATAGACTAAGATTTATGTTGGAAATTAAGTAACTCCATATAATTGCAATTTACACCTTTAACAGAGTAAAGGTGCAGATATGAATAAACACTTTTAAAAAAAAAAAGGAAAAATAAAATTAAGATATGCTACAGCAAGCAAGTAAGAATGATAAGAAATACCAACTAAAAGACACCAAGGACTTGAACACTATTTTAACTCTCCCACCCTGGTAAAAATCTGGAAAACCCCACTGTTGTAGCTCAGTGCACACCTTGGGCACTGCAGCTCTCCTTCCTAAAAAACAAATTCAAATCCAATTGTTCTCAGCAGCACCTCCAGATCATTAACATTGATGGCTGCTGAGTGGATACTTTTGTGTGTGTGAGGGTCATAATCTTGAAACCAATATTCCTGCTCTTACCAGACGAATAGCTGTGTGAACAGCAAAAAAAGTGTGATTCTTAATGGATGGATGCCTTAGGATGCAGCTCTTTCAACCAAAGCATATGTTGCAATGTAAACTTGCTTCTTATTAGAAGTTAAAGAAAGCATGCGGGAGAGATCCATCAATGCTATAGCTGTGGGATAAGCTTCAATGGGCACTTCAATCTTGTTAGGCATCACAGAACAACATGAGAGAGAAATCCTGACCAAAGACAGGTTCATCCAATGCTCAAATGCAAGAGCCAAGCTGCAACAGACACTATCTCTGGAGCTGAGGTACTAATCATCTTCCCTCATCCAAGCCTTCTCTGGTGTCTCCTAACAGCTACTACCATGGTACTGCCCTTCTCTTAGCAGAACCTCACAAACAGTCTCATAAGGACCCAGGCTCCCACACAGAACATGGACACCTAGCTCAGGCCACCAAAAGATTCAGTTTATAGGCACAGAAAGATGACTGTCACACTGTAGCTCTGCAAGTACCCTTGAGGTTTGCCCTGTATTGTGTTTTCGTACCACAATTGCTCTTCATTCCTACCACATCCTCTTCATATCCACTGCTGTTAACTTCACTGCTTTATTCAACAGAGCATAATACACAGGAGGAAAAAACAAATGAAATCAAGACACGATGCAAAAAGTATTGTGATCTAACTGTAGCTCTAGCACAGCTAGAAAGCATAAAGGTCCATAATGGTAGATGACATGATCTCTCTTGTTAAATATGCTGTTGGCAGTTATCAAAAATCTTTAAAATACAAAGTTTTGCAGGATGGTAACCAATACAAATCCACACCAAGATGTCTTAAGTCAAAAGTCACTCTCAAAAAGCAAACAGTTTCCAAAAGTCAACATAGTTACATAAATTAGTGATCTGTAGAGACAGCGTGGAGTATTTTATACTATCAATTCATAATTTCTGTATTTATAGATTTGCAAAAAGTTTGTTTTCCAGAAAACAATACATTTAGAATTTGGTAGTGAGCCTAGCAAACTAATTTCCAGGCTGATTTTGTAAACCTGAGGAAAATAACATCTTCATTTTCGGAGAACAGAACTTCCGGTTATTTTCCATCAGCTTGTTATTTAGGAAGCTTTCCAATGTCATATTACACTTCTCACTCCTCAAAGTCTGACTACTTAAAACCAAAGAAATAACCTCAGTCAACTGAAATATCAATACAAATCGGTGCTGCCATCTTAAGTATCAGGATCCCTAGTTATGAAGCATTAATTCATTGCACATTTAAACTCATGCTCAGTAGAAAAGAGCACACGAACATCATTTAAGAGGAGCAATCTTTGAAATACATACCTTCTCTTGCTAAATATGAACTGAAAATTGAAACAAAAAGCTAAAACTCTAGGTAAACTGAAATAAGTTCTGGACCATGTGCAGTCAGCAAAACACTTCAAATGAAATAAAGATTTAGAGAACTCCCATATTGCTGAAAACGTTTAATTACAAATTCTGGATTGCTGGCAATGATTCAAAACCCAGAAACAGATACCTTGATTTTTAGGTTTCATTATTGTTTCCAGGGCTGCCAACTGTAGAAACTGTAACTTGTAAGCTAACAAAATATCACAAAGAACAGCACATACAAACATGAAAACCAGTATACTTTCATAGAACAATTTTTCAGAGTATAGCTTAATTTTAATTCCTACCTTTTATCATTTCAAATGACTGCTAAAACAACCAAACAAAAATCTATAAAATAACTATAGTCTAAACTCACAAGTAAAAAACCCCAAACACTAAGAACACAAGCCCCTTAAGTCAGACTTAATTATAAATTAAAAAATAGCAGCTAATAAGCCCAACATAGCCACCTCTGAACACATGTAAAGTTCCACTGTTCTCCTCATCCAGTCAAGAAGTGTCTACAGAATTGTTTTGGTATTTAATTGTATAAATATACCAGTGCATGATAACAAGACAGAAGCCAATATTATGACACCACATTCAGGCTTCAGAACAACACGTTTTGTTCTTAGGTAAAACCTCACGACCTTTGTAACATGGGAAAACTGCTGTATGAACTAAAGCATGCAGACAGACGTACCTGAGCCAAGAATAAGTCTTAGGTAATTCATGATATTGTATGGTATCGGTACAGTATTTAGCCAGGAACCAAAAAAAAAAAAAATAAAAGAGAGTCTCAATAATTAACTATAAATTGTAATGTTTTAAGCAACAGACAATCCAACATTTCTTGCCATGCTGCAGATTTCTATTTGAATCAAAAGACCATTTAACTGGCAGCAACAGTACATTATGCTTTAGGCTTTCAGTCTCTACTAGAGAAAAATGTGTTCCTAACAGACTAAGGTCAGAAGACTGGCACTTATTATCACCTACTGCCTAGAAAAAAACATTTTTACCCCATCTGAAAAGATCTAAAAGGTAGTACAAATGGTAATTCTCCATGGCTGTTAATTTGGCAAAATTTGGATAGATTTGTTTGTTTAATCAGAGAATCGTCTCCTCACCCCCAAACATTCTTAGAACTCCAGCTCTATCCTCCTATAAAATTTTCAGCCCCAGACCACACAGATACAGCTTTGTCCTGTCTTTGATTGCTGGTTATGCATTCTTTCAGCGATTCCTCTTCTTCAAACCATATTTCAGTTGTTATGCCAGAAGTTCCACAGAACATAAGCCATAACAAGTAGTTTAAGTTCACTTTTCACATGTAACCCAAATACTTCTCCTCAATTTCTGCCTTTCAGTATAATTTTATAAATACAAGTTTGGGAAACTCAAACTAAACTTAGAATCTGTTCTATATTTGTAACAATGCCGACTTCTTTTATAAGTACTTTTTTGTAAGATATTTAGACATCACTAAATTTAGAAGATTTTTCAGCTTTCATGTTCATATAAAAAGTTGAAAATAGTTTTGAGTTAAAGTTTCGTAATTTGGTTTAGATATAAACCAAAGCTTGTCTACGTTACAAACATAGTTGCTGCCTTATTAACTCCTGTTCTGTGAATTCCCTTTGGTGTGTTAGCAAGTTTACATATTTTGGCAGTGACGTCTTTCATATTCCTTTTATATCAACACCTACGTTCAGACATTAGCTATTTGGAAAAAATCTAATCTGATTATGAAACCATTTGTTTCCCCTCAGTAGCGCATACTGCTTGAACTTGAAAGATTCTAAAGCTTTCTTGTATTCAGTACTGACTCACATGAGTTGGTTGTATTTATTTCTATTCTTGTTGTACTGTCATTGGTTATAGCAAAAATTAACTTTTGTAACAACATGACATTTTTCAGTAAACTTTGTTTTCAGTATTACTCAACAACAAGAAAACCCCCCAAAAAACATGAAAAAAACCCCACCATTTGAGGCAGACTCAGGCTTTGAGAAATGTTACCATACTAGTTCATGTTACGAGCAATTAAGATGTAAGACCATAATGGGAAGTGTCGGGTAGCTTCCAGTATAAACCTGCACAATTCCACATAAAAATATTTAAATTAAAGAGGAAAAAGTAAGAATATAGTACACAAAAACACGTTTACAAAATTTCTTCTCTACTTGCTCCCACAAGCTTAAAGTAATCCACAGCTTGAATTACTAATTAGACATTACTATTCTTAATGGGAAGACAACTCGATGAGACAGTGACACTCCTGTAATCACAAATTACTTTACATCTTAAGTGAAAATGTAGTAGGGATAATGTCATTTCCCTTTTGTTACTTTGCCAATACCAGTAGCTGAAAGGAACTGCAAAAAAAGATAACTAGTAAAGCAAATAAACTTCAAATTTATTCTATTCAGCTGAAATTGAATTAATTTCACCGAGGGCTGTTAACGCTTGATTCACTTGACACTAGATCTTACCAAAAAAAAAAAATAATCTATTTTTTTTTTCAGAACACATGACTTCAGAAAGAAAAGAAAGGAAGAAGTATTTCTACTTAAGTGGCTGCACTTCAGTGACAGCTTTTATCTATAATTTTAAAGTTTCCTACCTGTTACTGCTTACATTTGGAAAGTTTCAAGTCAAAAAGTCTTACCATACAAGCTTAAAGAAACACTACAAATCCTGAATAGCTATTAGCATTGCTCCACTGCATATAAAAAAAAAGTTGACTGGAAACATTCAGCTAATACTTTAAAAAAGAATAGTTACCATTCTTATTAAGTGAGTGTTCATTTTGTAAGTTATAAATTTTTTATTGAAGTTTTACTTCAAACAAACAGTAGCAGAACTGTAAGAATTTCCAACTTAACTTCTCTACCAATATCTACTCTAGTCTTAGACACAAGCAAACTTTGTCAGGGTTTAGCAGTGTGCTATTCACACAGTACCAGTATTCAACTGCAACTGAACTGCCCATCTTCATCGATTACAAAAAGGAAAGAAAAACATGACTATCAGCTTACATAAATCAATGCACAGTCTGTTTTGCGTGATGGCCACAGAAACGTCTTCAGTTTTTCTGAACTAAATGATTATAAATAATATTTTGCAAGTAAAAAGATAACACAGGAACACAATCATGAAGGAGTAACGGGAAAACATGAAACTAATTTCTTGTATAATTTTCCAAATTTTAGATTCAGAGCACATGTATTTCAAATGAGCAAACTGTAGCCAACTGAAAAGATTCCAATGATTCGCATGTTCCTATAATATAGCCCTTCATTAAATAACCCATCCACAAGTGAAAAACACACTTCCTTTTCAACAAGCAATATATATAATACAGTCAAAGTTCTCAGCTAACTAGGAAAGATTTACATTTCCATTTTGGTAGGTTAGTAGGTGTTTTTTGTTCCACAGAAAATAATTTTTTTTGCATTTAAACTTTCCCTGTATGTGACAAATATTATAGTCTGAGCTAGAGGGAAAATAAAACAAATGAAATAAAAAAAAAAAAGTTTCCATGCATCAGGAGACTGTAGGAAGAGCTAGTGATCCATTAACTTTGCAGTCAAGAACATATATGCCGCTGCAGTACGTGTTTTCTAAGTACAGAAATCACACCAAAAGAAGTTTTACTGCCAAGTATATAAAGCATAGAAAAATATGATTTAAAGTTTTGCTGAACTGAAGGCAGATAAACTTGCTGTAGAAGCACAAGACTCTTACTTATATCACATTATAAAAAACTATCCATCCATCCTTTACCTTCCTCTCTTCATGCTCCCTCTCTTGGAGTCTATGGATCTTATCGTTGGCAGCTTGCACTGAAATAACAAATTGCAGTAGATCAGTCTGCTGTTCTAAACCAAAGAAACTTGCCTGAAAGGGATTTAAAAAGATATGAGGCTTTTGCAAATCAAGACTATATTCCACTGTGTCACTTAACTCTGCAAGAAAAAGGTTTGTCAGTACTTGCAGAAAACGCTTTACATTGGTAACTGCATATGACCGAGTTCAATTCTTGTGTGTTCTAGAAGCCAAAAAGAAAGAGGCAGCCAGGTCTTCTTGTGCTCATACTCCTTAGTGTTGCTGACGAGCTAGACTGCACTACTCAGCACCTCAGAAGACATCAAAAAAACTCTCAAGTTGGTAAGTAGAAACAGGTGACCAAGCTCAAAGTTTTAGGTTTTGGGGTTTTTTTTCTTATTTTTTCCCCATCAAATGTAAGAAGTGATTTAGCATAAACAACCTACATGGAGAACATCTTTATGCTAGAGCCAGCCTCTTCTCTCGTGAGACTAAGCCAGGGAAAACTTCTCAATGGAAATAGGAACTGTATTCCTACGCAGTTTTTTTTTCCTAACTTATTTAACACTTAATTAATGCAGAATTAAATAAACTAATTTCCCCAAAGCAGTCATATCTCCCACAAACGTATCCTAGTATTGAGAAATACCTAACTTATTTATCACCATCATAAAGCTGGTGACTTCTCACACCAGGGGGCAGGCTCCTGCCCCCCTGAGGACTTCCAGTTACAGAACAGGTTCACTGCCCGTGATGAGCTCCACTGATGAGGAGCTGGGAGCACCATGAATTGGAGCATCTGGTGGCAGAGCCTAAGCCACTCAGGACCATTAGAAGACAGTGGCAAGTAATAGTTGTAGCAGACTCCCTATGGCAGGGGACAGAGGCTCCCCACCTATCAATATGTTTTGTCATCTAGGGAGGTTTGCCACTTGCCAGGAGCTCACATTTGGGATGTTGTAGAGAAGCTACTGAGGCGCAGTCTATTATCGCTGCTGCTCTTGCATGTAGACACCAGTGGTACTGCAGGGGTGACCTGAGAAGCATCAGGAATGACTACAGGGATCTGGGGACAGTGGTCAAAGGCATGGGGGTCTGGGTAATGTTCTCCTCAACCTTCCTGGTGAGGGCGGTTTTGGGGGTTAACAGCTGGTTGCGCAGTTGGTGTTAACAGCAGGGTTTTGGTTTCTACAACCATGACACCCATTCTGAACATCAACAGCTGCTTGGAAAAGATGGGATACACCTGACCAAACAAGGGCAAACGTACCTTTGCTAACAGATGGCCAACCTGGTAGGGACAGCTTTAAACTAGAAATGACAGGCGAGGGAGTGATTCTTCAAAGAAATAGAGTAAGGAAGTTGGCAACAGCATAGTCAAACCAAGGGTCTGGGATGATGGTAACAGAAGGGACACAGCACCCTTTTCAAGGATCACCTCCTCCAAGCTCAAGAAATGTCCATCACAACACGTAGGAAATCAAGCAAAGGCAGCAGGAGGCCTGCATGGATGAACAAGGAGGTCCCAACTGAATTCAGACTTAAACAGGAAGTATATAGGAGGTGGAAGCAGGGGCAGGTGACCGAGGAGGAATACAGAGTTGCTGTCTGATCGTGCAGAGATAGAGTTAGAAAAGTCAAGGCTGACCTGGAGTTGAATCTGGCAGGGGATGTGAAGGGCAATAAGAAGGGATTCTACAAGTACATAAACAGCAAAAGGAAAACTAGGGAAAATGCAGGTCCTCTGCTGAATGAGGCAGGGGAGCTGGTGACAACATGGAAAAGGCCCAGGTACTCAATGTCTTCTTTGCTTTAGTCTTTACCATAAAAAACAGGCTTTAGGAATCTCAGGCCCCTGGGACCAGAGGGAAAGTCTGGAGCAAAGAAGACTTACCCTCGGTGGAGGAGGACCACATTAGGGAGCACTTAAACAAACTGGAAACACATAAGTCCACAGGCTGTGACAGGTTGTGTCCACAAGTGCTGAAGGAGCTGGCTGATGTCACTGCGAGGCCGCTCTCTCTCTTCGAAAGGTGACTGTGACTGGGAAAGGTTCCTGAAGACTGGACTCCTGTCTTCAAGAAGGGCAAGAAGGAAGATCCGGGCCAGTAAGCCCATCCCAATCCTGGGAAAGAACATGGAAAAAATCCTCCTGGAAGCATTTCCAAACACGTGAAGGAGAAGGTGGTGATAGGGAGTAGTCAGCATGAATTTACAAACTTTACAAATCTTCCTTAAGTGACACAACAATCTTCTACAATGCAGCGACTAGCTTGGCAGACGAGAGGAACACAGGCAACATTGTTTACCTCAGCTTCAGTAAGGCTTTTGGTGCTGTCTCCCGTAACATCCTCATAGACAAGCTAACAAAGTATGGGGCAGGTAGGTGGTCAGTGAGGTGGATTGAAAACTGGCTGAACAGCCAAGCCTAGACTCTGTGATCAGCAGCACAAACTCAAGTTGAAGGCAAGTCACTACTAGTCTACCCCAGGGGTTGGCACTGTGGCCGATACTGCTTAACGTCTTCATCAGTGACCCAGATGCTGGAGCAGAGTGCATCCTCAGCGAGTTTGCAGATGATACAAAGTCAGGAGGAGTGGCCGACAGATTACATGGTCGTGCTGCCATTCAAAGGGACCTTGAGCAACTGGAAAATCAGGCTGAGAGTAATCTTATGAAGTACAACATGGGGAAATAACAAATCCTGCGTCTGGGGAGCAATAATGCCAGGCAGCCCTACACGCTTAAGAACAACACAGCCTTGCAAGGGAAAAAAAAAAAAAAAAAAAAGCATCCTTCCTGGGCTGCATTAGTAAAAGCACTGCCAGCAGGTCAAGGGAGACGACCTCTCCTCTCTGCTCGGTGCTGGTGAGACCGTACCTGTGGTACTGTGTCCACTTCTGGGCTCCCCAGGAAATGAAAGAGATGGACTTACCGGAGCAAGTCCAGCATGTGGCCACAAAGACAATTAAGGGACTGGAGTATCTTTCATGTAAGGAGAGCCTGAGAGAGCTCAGACCGTTCAGCCTGGAGAAAAGAAGGCCCAGGAGGGGATCTCATCAATGTGAATAAATATCTGATTGAAGGGAATGAAGACGAGGGAGCCAGACTCTTCTCCATAGTACTCACTGACAGGATAAGAGGCAATGAGCACAAATTGAAACATGTGAGATTCCATCTGAACACAAGGAAATGCTTTCTTCCAGTGAGAGTGGTAAAACACTGGCATAGGTCACCCAGAGAGGTTGTGGAGTCTCCATCTGTAGAGATATTCAAAACCCAACTGGACACAGCCCTGGGCAACTAAGGCTCTAGCTGCCACTGCTTGAGCGGGGAGGTTGGACAAAATGACCTCCAGAGTTCCCCATCCTATCTCGGCCATTCTGTGATTCTACTACTAATGATGTATTGCACAGCTGGCCATTAGAAATGCAGTAAATATCCTCGACTCCATTTAGGAGGTATTAAGACATATTAGCATGACTAAATTTTAAATTTCAAATATTTTCCTGCCATTGTTTTATGTGTATAGCGTCATCTACCATTTGTTATTCTGCCAGATGCCATATAAATGAGTTATATGAAATTAAATGCTTATACAACATGCTATACATAAAATATAACAAAACTCACACTGGCATGTCTCAACTGCATAAATATGGCAGCTAAAGCTATATAGCCACATTCCCTTGAAATATCTTTTTGAGAAGCCATCTCGCTGAATAAGAAAAAAAAGAATATACTGAAAAAGTAGTACAACAAATTTTAAACTTTCTTTTAAAATCTGAGCAATAAAAATATATTAGATTGTTATAAGGATGAAACTAGGACTAGCATACAACAATTATTACTACTAGCCTATTTGTGACTAAAGATAATAATAATAGCACATTTCACAGCTATACAGCAGCAAGTTTTGTTTTAAATAACAGGGGGCTGTATTATGGCCTCCCATGGGAAAATTAAGAAACGTGAAGGTCACACCACAGCATACTTGCAACAAACCAGAAAACTGAAGATTTTGTCCATTCCTTTAGCCAACATGGAGCAATGTCCATGTTTCTAAGTGAGCAGTGAAAGATTGAGCTGAAATACGACTACTGAAATCAACAAGCAGCTCTAACATAACCTTAGCAAGAGTTGTGTTGGCCAGACCAATAAATACCAAAAAACATCCCTGTTGTTTCACTTTTAAAATTTCACAGAAATGAGAACAAAGCACAGAAATGGTAGAAAACTTATCCAAGGATGTTAATTTTTCCACAAATCATATTTTGAATCCAAACTATTTAAATTATTCCTCAAAACGATACAAGATGGGAAATAAGAAGCAACACACTTACATCTCTTGATTGCTTCATTCAAGTTGTCATGCATTGCCTGCTCACACTTAGGAAGAACGTGTTCTTTTGTTTCAAAGATTGTGTTCTTTAGATTTTCAAGTACCCGTAGTTCTCGGAGGCCACGTTTTTCCTGTCAGAAGAATTGAAAGAAAATGAGTGGCTAACAAAGAATTCTACTTTCCAAAATAAGATGGTTTCCCAGTTGATAAAATAATAGCTTTATCTCAAAGATTATACCATTGTCTATTAAACTGTTACTCTACTTATTTAACACAAAGCATAAAATTAGTTTTGTGAAAAAAGACAGTAATGCTCCATTCTTCACACTAGAATACAGGAATACTTTGAATGGCACTTCAGACCCTTGTGAGAAAAGTTAGTATTTACTAATGAAAGCATTGTGTGGAAAAATGTGCTGTTTTGTATAGATAATTTACAGCATATCAAAAACCACAGAGAGAAACAAAGCTTGAAAGCATTGCATTTTTACAACTCAACTGTTACAGAGAAATAACGTGATGTCTCACCTTCCAGATTTAGCATGGTATGAGGTTAAAACAATGCAAGTAAAATGTTTTTTACTGAAGGAAAGCAATGAAGTCAAGACTAAAAAATAACATAACACAGTTGATTGAAGAGGCAGCCCTTCTTCCAGCTCACTGCTGATCACGATTAATTACAAGAAGAACAAGCTCTTGCTTTATTGTTTACATTTTAAAAGAAAGTTTAAAAAAACATCTATTTGCCACAGCACTCCTCCCACTCTGAATTTCACCTGCACTTTACTGTAGACAATGAAAAGGATTCAGAAATCTGCTTCAGGCTGCTGCCTGCTTCCTTGCCCCCCTCTTCAGACTTATGAGTAGAGTTGCACACAAGCATCCCTGCACTGAGAGCTGCTAATCATAAAGCAATTCTAGATAATTGAAAAATACTGCACCACATGAAGTGGGCAATTGGCTCACCACACCCATTTTAAAACTTCAGAAACAGAGGAGGTACAGACAAGTCAAGTCGCTTAATTAAACAGGTTCCAGACTTCCTGAATGTAAGTCTACATTCTTTGCACAGTAGATGCTTATCATTGAAAGAACAAGCTTATGTCCTACTACAACCAAAAAGTATCTGATATCTCCAAGTAAGAAACAAGTGTAGTTTTTGGAAGAAATTCTAAGTTGCAAAAATGTAAATAATCCTCTGCTTTGCTATTTTCCCCCTAAAAGTATAAGCTTGAAATTAAATTTCTAGAAAAGATCTAAGAATATACGAAATCTGTCTAAGAAATGGAACATGGCTTCGGCTGCAATGAGAGAAATATATGAATTATAAAGATATGAGTTATAATTGTGTAATTGAGTTTAAAATTTCCCTTCCTATGAAAAGCCGTGTAAAACTATTTATTGTGTCCCACAACTTATTCAGGGAAGGCAAAGAAAAGAAATCATTCCTTGTGACTCTCAAGCCCATATGATACACATCTCATGAGAGTTTAGTTCACATACTTATTTTGCTAAACCAGTAGAGAGATGAATTAGACCTAGTTGGAATATTAGCTACAGTGTGGGGGCAGGTGAAAGACATTTTAATGTCATTTTTTTAAAATAAGCTCTGCACACTGGAAGTTTGATCTATAAATATATTTTCAGGATTAGTTTTAAGATTTTTAAATCCCACCGTCTTTAAGAATTAAAATCTAATCAAAAATAAGCCTTTTCTTGGCACAAGATTCTACTTTTCTAAACTCATGCTGCCATCTTGTGGAAATTGTTACACTTTCCAAGCAAAGTCGTATATAAGTACTTTTACAATCCACAGTACTTTAGCCTTATTTGCATTAATTCCATTTTTAATGATTTTCTTACTTTGCATAAAGTGCTGCTCTTCTCTCCAGAAATATTACTTTCTTTCATAGAAAAAAATTTAAAGAAAAAATAAATTACAATTCTGCCAGCTGAATCCAGATGAGCCACAAAGCAGTTTCTCAATCAGATGTAAACCAATACTGGCCAACAATGTTTTCCTTGAACCAACCAGACTTCTCTAAGATGTCAGGACTGTATCATTCTCCTACATCAATATTCCTGCCAGTCTTTTGCGAGATAAATATTTATGCCCCTTAGAAAATGTTTTAAATAAGAAGATGCAGACATATACTACAGATCTGTTAGTTATTTTGGACAAGAAATACATGTCAAGCCTTTCTGCAGAAAATGACATACATATTACAATCTCCAGAAAGATGTTAAAACTGTTAGAAGTCTCAGACTCTGAAGGTTACAGCACCCAATAATATACAGATACTTACCTCAAATTCTTTAACAAAGTAACGTATTTCTCCCTGAATTACTGGTCTGTGATCCAGCAGTCTTGAATAGATTTCCCCAACATCTAGAAGATTAAGGAAAATCAGATTTTTAGTTTTTCTCTCACACTCCATAGTAGGCTACGCAACACAAGGTAGCACTCCATGCTTCAGTGCAAGAGGCATGACTGCTCACCAACATTTCTAGGCTACCCTATCTATTCAGTAAACTGCCAACTTGATAAAATGCAATGAATCAATATTCCAGATGCCACAGACACCCTTCTTTGAAGGTGAACATTCTCCTCTGTCTCTCAGCTCTCTCTGTTTCAATCCTACTCCTCAGTACAGCTTCCACATCTGACTGTTAATGGTGGTAAAAGCGCAGAACTAAAGCCCGCAGCTCAGCAGAGATTCACAGCTTAAGATGTGGGAGTTTTCTGCAGCAAGACACAAGAGGAAAGAAAGCTTGCTACGAAGGAAAACTGTTAGCACTTTCTTGTATTCTTGTTGCCTAGGTTGGAAGGGACTTTTCAGATCATCGAGTCCAACCATCAACCTAACAGTGACAAAAACCACCACTAAACCATGTTACTCAGCACCATGTCTACTCGTCTTTTAAATACCTCCAGGGATGGCGATTCCACCACTTCCCAGGGCAGCCTGTTGCAACGCTTGACAACCCTTTCGGTGTAGAAATTCTTCCTAATATCCAGCCTAAACCTCCCCTTGCGCAACTTGAGGCCGTTTCCCCTCGTCCTATCGCCTGTTGCTTGGGCGAAGAGACCAACCCCCACCTCGCTACAACCTCCTTTCAGGTAGTTGTTCCAGGGCCAGAGACTTGAAACTTATTCTTGAAGAAGAGTTTTTACAACATAAACACGTATGAGAAACAGGCCTGGCCGTCATACAGGAGGAAAAGAAAAAAAAAAAGCCCAGTAAGTTCAAGAGCACTCTGAGGGAACAGCAAATAAAAGACTATTTCAAGAAATACTGGGTGTAGTTCCCACAAGCACAGCGGCCTCGGCCCCCACCGGGACCCGGTTCCGAGCTGGGCCGCTCCCGCTCCTCACCCTTGATGATGGGCTGAATGGGGGACGCGGTCGCCAGCGCCTCCCGCCTCCTGTCGCTGGGCAGCGGGAACGCCGCGCTCCGGCCGGGGGACGCGGGTCCAGCCCCGCTCATGGCGCTCGGCGGCGGCCCGCGGGCGGCCCGGCCTGACCCTTCCCCGCCCGCCCCACTTCCGCCTCGCCCCGCTGCCTGGGTGTGAGGTCATCGCCGCGCGACCGTTGCTGCGGTAACGGCGGCGGTAACGGCGGCGGTAACGGCTGCTGTCGGGCCCGCCGATCCCCGCTCGGCCGCGCTGAGGACAAACGGTCTTTACAGGGAAGGAAGAGCTGCCGCCGCCGGCTGGGGGGCCCTGTGCGGCCCGGCCCCGGCTGCCCCGTCCCGGTTCGGGCGCCAGGGGCGCCTGAAGCGCAGAGCCCAGTGAGTGGCGCCCTCTGGGCCCAGCGACGGGCGTTTCTGGAAACAACACACCAACCAACCAACCCAAATCCAGAAAAAAAAAAAAACCCAACCCAAAGTCAGGACTCGTTTGTTTGTTGCTTTTCTTTTGTTCGTTTGTTTGTTTTAGGAGAAGGGATACGCATTCAGATAAATCAGTCCGCCTCTGGGTGTTGCGAAGGTGAATAGCAGCTGTTGGACTCGTGGTCTACAAAAATTAAGGGCTTGTTTGCTCACAGCCCTTTTTCTAAAGTTTGAAGCAGCAGCAATATCAATGGATGTACATCGGAGAGCTGGGAGTTGCTGGCATTTGATCCAGGATTTTACAAACATAGCATGCAACATCTACTGCACGTTCCTTATACAACAGGACAAAGGGATGTTTCTGGAATCAGATAAAGAGGCAACAAGGTTACGTTCACCCTTCTGACACATGCTGGCTACCCCAGATAAAAGCGTATGGATTTCCCTGATACAAGAACACAGGGCTTGGTGGTAGCTGTAGGACAATAGGACATAGTCTGGTCCGTGGCTTATACATATGGGGAATCCATAACAGGAAGTACAGGGGTGGGATGGGACTCCAGGGATGTCAGGAACTGCTGGGCAGGAGGCAGCGAGGGTACAGTATTAGCAGCACCTGGCACCTTTGTAGCATGGACATGGACTGATACTTTCAAGAGAGGTTTCATCGTCGGCCTTCTCAGCAGGGAGGTGAGACAGGAGTGACAGGGAGACGTGGCTTGCAGAAGTCAAACAGAAGATCGGGACCCAAGCCCAGTTCTCCTGCACCTCGACCCTCTGCTCTGCCCAGGGGGCCGTACTGGCTGGACCCAACTCAGAGCAGCTGGGAAGAAACGACTCCGTGACTCTCTGGGCCAGGACACCAGGCAAACTCCTTTTGTATCACATCACGACCACCAGGGACCCAGGGTATGGTTCCACATGTCCCCTGAAGAGGCATCTTCCAGATGCCCAGAGCTCTGGACAGTGCACGGTTGCCAAGTGTGACTTATTCAACCGAAAAGCATTGTTGTGTTCCCTCCTTTAGGACCCCCACCACCACCCATCATAGACAGGCTCTGCTGATGTCTTACTCCAGAACTGCACTCTTTCAGGTCTCGCTTTTGCCCAAGCACTCCCAACATTGTTGCGTGGCCAGTGCGTTGGAGGCATTTACATGTGGTGGTGCTGGCCAGCAATTCGACAGGCCTCCTGCATGGTATCAGGACCTCAAGCAAAGGCAGCATTTCCATGGCACACCCAGCGTGCTTCTGCCTGACCCTGCCTGCTTCAGGGATCACCAATTCACTGCAATGGCTGATCTCCTGTATTTATGTACAGGCACTCACAATCTCTGCCATCGCCGTGACCACAGGCCAGAGGCAGTGGCAGGGAGGTGGTGCTCTTCTGCAGGCTGCGGAGCTGAACACCCTGCCTTGATTGACCAAGAAGACAAGGAACGACCTCAGACATGCGACCCAGCTCTGCTGTGTGACCGGCACAGCCATGATGGTCTATTTTATAACTATAAAACAAAAAAGACTTAAAATCCCTAATCATTTCTTTTAGAACCATTTGAGTGTGTCAGGATATTTTCAATATACTTCCCCTCTTATAAACTACAGTATATTAACTTTCTTCCAGGATTTGTTTTTCTTTCCATGCAATATATACTCAAGAACTTTTAGAACAGCTTGATCCTTATTTAGGTAATTGCATCTATAGTTTGTTTTTTTACACATCCTTTTTACTTGCAGTACATACCATGCTGCTCTGTGTCTTTGTATGGGAAATGAAGGAAGAACTGAACCACAAATTCAGCTAAAGCTGCAGCAACCTACAGTGTCCTGACCTGGAATACCTGGAAGGAGGCAGTTTAGCTGGAGCAATTACTATTTTATGAGTAGAAAACAGGAGAAGTAGTAGTATTTCTTTTGTTAGAAATTAGTTCTGCCCATGTTCTATTCTGCATAGCTTTTGTAAGGAGTAATTGCCTGAGAAAAAAAAAAAAGAACTTTTTTATTGTATAAAGCTATTACAACAGACACAAAAAATGATCCTATTATTAAATTGTGTCCCACCAGCAAAGCTCAGAAACTGCTCACTGAAATCACTATAATATTTTTTGACAATACATATAATCTTGTAAACTCAGCTTTGAAAATGAGTGAACTGGTTTTGTTGAAACATTCTCCCCCCAAATCAGTCAAAATATGGTTAATATCTAAATTAATAAGAAATGATTCCTACATTGGAAAGTGTGGAATACTTCAACAAACGTTATTAAATTCAGCATAAACATAATCTAAAATAGTTTTTCACTCCTTCACTGTTACATAGTCTGCAAATAGTGTGTTAAATAGGCAATAATTAGCAGAGAAAAAAATACTGTTCCCTTTCACGTATCTTTTTTTCCCCCCAAGTAACCATCTCTTGCAATCTATAGATTAGCATTTATAGTTTTCCATTTGGATCTAAAGCACATAAGCACTTGACAATAAATGACATCAGTGCTCATATATTAATAATATCTGGAGGATATTCCAGCTGGCTTGACGATCACTAATAATTAGGGGTAGAATTTTCAAATGTTAATTTTATCCCCTTCCAGTCTAGCCATCTTTTCCTAGTCTCTCTCAGATTTCCCCCTCTAAGCCCTATGCTCCAGCTATCTTTTTATTTGCTAAGGAGGAAATCCTGTAGTGAAGGGGGTTTATAACTACCGCATTTCTAAGAAAGATTTTTTACATCATGAGTAATGTCAGGTTCGGAATTACGGGACTGCAACAAGGGCAAATCCTGTGACAGATAAGTGCATCGGTTTCTACGACTTCTGTCCTGAAACCATTTCTACTCTTTGTTTGAATACTGTTGTTTTGGTTTTTTTAAAAAGAATATGCTTTATTTGCTGCATTTATGTCTGGTCTTTGTTTGTTTGGCGTTTTTTTTTTGCCCTGCTTACTCTCACTGCCTTGTCAAGCTTATTCTCAAAAGATATTTAAAGAAATTAAGGAGGACTTAAAGAGGCGATGGCTATAAAAAGACAATACTTGTGGAGCCCCTAACCTGTCAGTTTGTAGGAAGTAGTCATCAAGTCACAAAAATATGGAAATAGTGATGGCTCGGAGCATGAAAATCAACATATGTAGTCATCATGTATTTTTTGGGGAGATAGGCTAAACAACCTCTGTCACTTTCGCCGTGCAATGGAACCCGCTTTCTCTTTGAGGGATCACCCTGCCACTTCCCATTAGTGCTAGCAGCACTCCGAATTGCAAAATCTCCAGATGAGCGTGCCGAGTCCTGTCATTTCCCCCACAGGCTGTCTGGCGACGATAATCCACTAAAGGATTGTTTCATCCAAGTGGCGGTGTCCGAGTCAAATGCCGGCAACAGGCAGGGAAACCCAAACCTGTTGAGGCAGACGTCTGCCGAGACGGCGGGAATCGGAGCGACGGCCCTTAAGAGGGCGAGGCGGGGGACATACTTTGCGCCAGCAGAGTAAGTCCATGGGCTGCACCCGTGACGGGAGACCGTGACTGCCATCGTGATGGCTGGAAGTTTCCGGGCCGCGATGCCGATGCCGGCCAAAGCGGGCCTGGGGCTGCGCTCTTTGGAGGACTGCCTTGTCAGATTAGCCGTGCGGCTACTGTATTTGATGCTCAACCTGGACGGACAGGCCTGCCAGGCAGAAACTGCTCAGGCAGATGATGCTAGGGAGGACAAAAATTATCCACCGCAAGACTAAGAAGACAGATGACACCCAGCAGGAACAGCAAGCCAAATCTGCAGAATCCACAATGCAGCTGGCTAGCCCCAGGCTACCTGCCTCTTTGAAGTGGAATAGACATCACCGACGAGCTGTCAAATTAAATCACCAGCCTGGAAACGCTGAAAGAGATTTAGTTCTTCCAACGGAGAAGGGAAAGCTTAATAGATGAAAATCTTCCTAAAGGGGCCAAGGTAAGGTGGGAGGGGAAGGGGGAATCCTTCAGATGCAGCAACAATGAAAAAATTACTCACCTCCCGCTTGCCCGCAGAGTGAGCGATGGGATGTGCAGCGTTCGGCAGCAGCCGCGGTGGCTGTAGTCACCACCAGCACGGAAAACAAGGCCACGCCTGCAGGAACGTGCACAGAGCAGCAACAAGTAACCCTTGCTATAAAATCAATTTCCACACCACCCCCCCCGCCGCCCAAAGCTGTGATATCTGTGTATGTTACCCTGGAGCTGGGCTCTGAAGTACTTACTACAAATCTAATATTCGAGATGTGCAGCGGTGGGATACAAAGACCCAGACTGAATCCGAAAGCTTGGCGCAGCAGAGGCGCATGATGGCATCTCCCCTCACATGTCTTTTACAGTAAAATTCAAGCAAAAAAAAAATGTGCGAAATACATTTCAGTTTAAATAAATCCAGAACAAAAATTACAATTACCAAGTGAGCAAGCATGTGCTCAGGTGTATGGTGAATATGAAACCTGGCGTTTCCGTGAGAGACAGTAGCAGCACGATCCAATTATAGATGCAAAGAAGAAATACTGCTCTTAGGGGGAAAATATTAAATGTATTAATCCATTAAGCAGCTGCATCATTGCAATTACACTTTGAAGTTAAAGACCGTGAAACACACCAAAGATTAAAAGAAGTGATAAAATTGAGAACCAAAAGAAAAGAAAATCAAATAGGTCTACAGATCCTTCCTCCCAGCAAAAAATAAAGATATAAAAAAATTACATACGAGGCTCTGGATGCACATACAATTATAAAATCAATTTACAGTCATACCAAGGCAAATTTACTTGGAGAAAAATCATGATAATATCTCTATTCCCAACTTCATCACTCATGTAGCAGACAAACCATAACTCACCTGCAGAGATGCAAACAGAAGACACTAGCAGGTCAGAAAGAATATGAACCAGACCCCTGAATACAAGAGATTACACTGGATTTCTTGATAATGATTTTACAGGTGTATCTATTCCTTTATTTTCATCTCTCTCAGCTAATCTCTTTTTAAGTATTTTGTCCTCATCTCTTCCATATCCACTGCACCGAGGAGCAGAGTTTTGGTCATGTATTCCTTTTTAACCAAGAGAATAAAGATGCCCAAGTTCTACAGCTCTCTTCATCTGTAATGTTACTCGGGTTTATTTTATTTCATGGACAAAACCGTGTTATCACTTCTAAGTCACATTTTCATATAAAATAGTTCATATAAATGAGTGTCTTATTTGAATTACAAAGTACTCATGTCCATCTTAAACCTCAGTTAAGAGTCCCTGCTAATAACCCAGGATCCACACCCATGCTGAAGAGTCTAGATCACTCTTTTATCAGCTGTAATAACAGAAATAAATGTGGGTATGTGTGTGAGACAGAAAGAGAAGTTGAAGAATTGTTTTGTCCTGATACTTCAATGAGCTATAACACCTACTGGGAATTTTAAGCTGTACCTTACAAAAAATAACTTCCCCATTTCTAGGCCTATGTTCTTCTAAAAATTCAGATGGTAGTAAGAAATTCCTGGAAGAAGGGCTACTTCAGTTTAAAAATATTTTGAAGAGGGTGGGGTAGGCTCTAGAGAAGGATTACAAGATTAAAAAAAAAAGATTAAAAGGATGTGAAAGGCATACAGCTAGAGATGCCAGCTAGGAGACTTCGCTGTCCAATTGTTAGGCATTCTACCCAAAGAATCTCTGGCAATTCAATAGGTGCAAACCTCTTGAAAGCAAGTGCTTACTGTGGGTGGGCAGTGAAGAACAAAACTTGCTTGACTGGACTGTTTCAATTGTTAACCAGAATTGGCATCTCCTAACTTGGTTTCTGTGTGGAAAACTGGGATGCCAGCCTGGTAGGTAAATCACTGACACAAAAGGAACTTGACAAAAAGCATGTTATACATTTAAATTATCATCAAAAAATTCTTTGCAGTTTTGCTGATGAAAAGCTTACACTCCAGTTCCATGTGAATGGTCAGATTTTCTTCGTGCCTAGGTCTAAACTGGAACTAGTTTTTTTTGTTTGGTGTAACACAGGTCTCAAATTTTTCATTCCTACTCACTCTTCTCTAATCCCATATTAAACCTGGATTTTGATATAAATCACTGTTGCCCAGTTATAAGCCTCAGTGCAAGAACTGCCCCTAGAGACTTCTGAAGTCAAACCAAACTCTCCCTTGAAAATGAAGTTACGCATACAAAGACGGGTAAAAACGATCGTCACATTTCTAACATCTCCGATGCAATACTTGAACATCTGTTTCAACCCGGCTTGTCTGCAAGCAGTGGTCATCTTGGCATCACAGGGAAAAAGACAAGTCAAAGTGTCAGATTTCACCAAACACTTACAATTATCATATTTATTTCACTGTTGAATTCTTCAGTTGCTGAAAGGTTGTCATGCAGCACTATCTCACCATATGGCAACAACCTCAAGTCCTAGAGGCGCATACTTAAAAGACCATAACATGTCAGGCCCCCTGAATAAATTAGATAGAACAATTATGCAAAATAATAATACTGCAATGATGAGATAAGTTAACAAATGAGTGTTGCTGTTCATGAAACGTTGTGAAAATAAATTCCACACATCACTGTGGTCATCATCATCATCAAACTGCGAAGCAACAAAAGTAAAATATCACAGGATTTACTATGCCCTTCAGCAACTGAAATTTTAAGAAAGGAGAAGGGGGTTGCAAGGGAGGAAAGTCACTTTTACTAATGTTCAGTGAAAGTATAATAAAATATTACAGAAAGAGAAAGACAAGCGGTAGTAGCTTTAAAACAGCAGAACATTTACCCACGCATTCTTTACGCAGACCGTCAATGTTAATTTGAGAGCTCAGGCACATTACACCTCATCTGTAAACATGAAGCATCATCTTAAAAAATGTAGCTCGTTGAATCTTAGATAGGCCAAGCTACGTTTCTGTGATTTTTTGGAAGTTTTTTTACAGATTTGGTTGCCCTTGATGATCAAAAGGCATTAGACAGAAAAGGGGAGAGGGGAGGAAATCAATACCATCTGGTTTCCCCAGTCGTCTCTCTAAAGGCAAAGTCTCAATTCATCCTTCTTTGTTTTTAACCCTCTATTTTCTTAACTTTCTTGAAATGCTCAAGTGAGCATATGACAATGACCAAAGGCCTTTTAGACAGGGTAGAGTTAAATTTTAATAATCTGCTTCTAAACATTTCATCTTTCCGTTAGCTGAACGTTTTTTCTTTCCTTTTTAACATTTCATCAGCAAGTAACACTTCTGCTCTACACTAGAGAAAATAAAACTGGCACAAGAGGCTAGGGGATACTGCAGCAGTAGCATGGAGCCACCTTGAGAAATCTCGACACTTGGAAACAGCAGCTGTTTGGGATTAAAAAAAATAAAAAAACTGCTTCGTAGCATCATCCCTACAAAACTTGTTTGAAGAGATGACAGTATTATTTTCAGAAATATTCTTAGCTCTGGTTCCATTTCAATGTTCTTAGCTGTAACGCAAGCTGCTGTTTCCATGGATGAAGGCTTGCACGCACACTGTACTAATCTTAAATCACTCTCATTTGCGATAGCACATATAAAAACAAACAATTTGCAAGATGAACGTGGAACTTCACCATCCCCTGACCAAATGCACTGATGATTCCCACTCACGCTTCCCTTCTGGAACGGAAAATGGTTCATTACAGTAGAATTTAGTAGAAACGTAGGTGTTTTTTTAAGTCTCATCATCGCTTGCTCCCAGCCGTTAAGCAGGGGAAAAAAGCAATCTCTCTTACAGACATGCTACTAGGCCACAAATGTTTGTATATATTGGGAATTAAGAGTGCAAATACTGACAGTAAGAACTCCCTTCTGTAGTCAAATATGAAAAGTTTGGAGTACGAAGTTTCTAATGCACATTTGCACTAAAGCCCACTCCACAATTCTTGAACTGATCTCAAGATTTCAGTGAGATCTTCATAATTAAGTACACAAGGGCTGCTTCTAAATAGCAGGGAACAAGAGTAACTAACAGGAGAAATGGTAGAAGCTCAGAATTAAGGCCCCTAGAAAACGATGAAAAATTTTCAAATGAAGCAAAAATATTTTTTTCATTTACAACAGTAAGACATTCCTATAAGTAATATTATAGGCCTATAAACCTTATAAAGAAATGACGTATATACAGAAAACACCTATTATAAAGCCTGGAAGTGTCCAAGTTAAGCTTACTCATGCCATTTTCTTCTGTCCTTCTATGTGTCAGGATATATTTTAATTACCTCATCTCTTATCTACGTTTTTCTTAATGCATTGTAACATTCAAAATGCTCAAACAGCTATCCAAGATTATCTTTGTATCTACGTTATTGGGTTGGAGGCTCCTAAAGTAGCACACGAGGTAAGACAATACTGAGAAGTTGTTTGCTGAACACTGTTGTAGAAACCAACATCAAACTTTATCAATTAAAATATCAAAATATTTTTGATAGCACTTTTAAATTTGTTAAAAATAAAAATGGAGGGAGCACATTCTACAGTGAAATGACTGATTCGATATATCAATTAAAACAAACTTTAAAACATTGAGAGTGAACTTGACAAAGCAGCTCGTTATTATCTTTTGTTTGGTTTTTTTTTTTTTAAGAATCTTGAAATTCACATTTGCACTTGTGTGGAAACACCATATGAAGTGAGACATAGGCAAAATCTTGAAAAATGCTAGCTTTGTTACCCAGTTTGAAAGAAAATGCTTCTAGAATCAAAATAAAAGTCCATATACTACCAAATGAAGTATCAAGTGAGCTGACCTTTTAAAAGCTTAATTTTCTTTACTGAAGAAAACCCAGAAAGTTTCACAGCCAAATTAAGACTACAGTTTTAAAATAATTTATTCAGTCACATAAATACTTTGTAACATTTGCATGTTCCCTTTTTCACATCCTTGGCACACAATATAGCTCTTAACTTTTACAAAACTAGTGTAAACATCCATGGAAAATAAAATGAAAGGAAAGCAGGACATATGTAAAAATTCAATAAATAGCAAGAGGAGTGAATAATTGAAGGAAAATAAGTAATTCTTTCCTACAAAGACCATGTAATTACACTTGAATGTTTAATTGAAAGAACTTTTCATTTTTTAAAAAATAGTGAATTGAAACTCATTTTCCATCTTTCTACCATTGTTGCATTTAATCAGATACATGATACAATTCTTTAACTAGTTCAAATTCTTGAACAAACAATAGCAATTCAATGCAACTGTATTATTTGAGGCATCAACAGTTTTGGTTCACATACAGAAGGTTAGAAACCAGTATTTGCAGGGTAGTGGTTTTGGACATCACAATTTCTAAACTCCAAAACACCCTTCTAACATGACACAGAGATTTTCCTTAATGAGCATTAGTGTATAATCTGTTCTTCATAAAGATGACTTTAGACAGATGTTGTCGGACACCTGGATAATGCTGAATGTGGCTGAACCAACGAGACACATTAAGGTATTTCTCCTTTTCTTGCACTGTGAGGTCCACCTGCATAGCGAAGAAATACAAGGCACTGCAATCACTAGTATCATAACATGTGGTAAGGTAAAATAAAAGTAGGTAGTTTTACAGCTAATTTCAACTCCCATAAGAAGTTGTTACAGTCCAGCAGTATTCTATCTTAATTTCACATATGAAAACTCACAGCCCAAAATACGTGTTTACTTTTAATTTACTCAGATGAAAAGTCCTGAAGGATATGATATAGAGGTGGAGAAAGGGTGTTTTCATGGGGTTAGCACGCAGTATTGGGGGGGGCAGGGAAGAAGGAGTTCTACAACATACACAAGCCTTTGACGTTAATCCAGCAGGCGGTCTTGCTCCCCAGGCAAAGTGACTACTTTGTATTTCAAAGTCTATTATAAGTACAGAAATAAGGTTTTTTTTTCCAGGCAATTTCAGACTGGATAGAAAAATTGAAAGTTCTTTTACATTTTGAGCAATAGTCATACAATAGTTACTAAGAAACAACATAGCTTAACTGTTCAGATGTGCTAGCTCACACTATTAACATAGCAATGGCATGATTTACCCGCTCTAGGTGACCCTAGAGCAGGGGGGCTGGACTAGATGATCTCCAGAGGTCCCTTCCAACCCCCATCATTCTGTGATGATTCAAATTACTACAGTAAGACAAACTGAAAACCTGTCCATACTTCATAGACATATTTAAAATACTATCACTGCTACAGTTTGAGGTCCTGTTGTTCACTAGAGTTCTCAAGTCAATGGCACAGTCACTTGCTTAGTTTAACCCAGACCAAAACAGCTGCACAATCAGTCAGGAAGAAGCCTCCAACTATCATAGAGCTATCGCAACAGCTCCTTGCCACAGGAATCGTGGCCAAGATTAATGACAAGCTTCAAGCCTACGTTTACTTTTATCAGAGGACTGGCTCAGATAAAGTAATCCAGCACTACAGATCCTAACTATACCTTTCCAAATCTTCTAAGTTCAAGTCAGCAACATCCTCAAAGCTTCATTACAAAGTCTTTTATTACTACAGAGTCTTTCAATCCAGCTGTAGAAGAACTATTCCCATCCTTATCACCTGTATTACTGTTCCTTGATTAGCAATTCTAGGTCTCCTCATTCCCCTAGAGTGAAATTAGTTTAACAGCTTAGACAATAATCTGTTTCCTCACATTAACCTACCACAACTGAATTACAAACAGGGTAGTCCTCAGACTACAAAAACTGTATCAGGAACAAAACATGATCTTCACATCAACTACCCTAAGTATCTCACCAATACTTAAACCAATCAGTGCAGGATTCACCTCACTTCATTTTCAGTTAGCTAAGTTAGCCATCAAGCTTAACTTTGTCATCTTGACAACACCTGCAGTCAATGAAAAAGGGCACACCTGTAGAGGATAGTTTCAACAGACAAATCACTAGCTGGACATGCCTACTATTTTTCATGTTTGGACTTCCAAAGCTACTCAAGGTTAATCCCCTCCTCAAAAGCTGAACAGATGGCATATTCCTTATGCCTTGTTCTACAAACACCAGACTTCATGGATAATGCAGGTTTATTGCAAATTTGATCTTGGGCATAGGAACAGTTGGAAACAAGTGTGTTCCAACAAACTTTAAGTCACAAGCTATACATACACAGGCTATACATAGCTATACATACTCATTTACTCAGTTGTACAAGTGAAAAGCTGGTGTTCAAAACTAAGTCTCATGTTGAAATTTCACCTCACAACACACCAGTCCTCTCGATTTCAAGAGTTGCCTGTAACATTTGCTGCTTCTCCTTGCTGTCCCCTCACACAGCCCCGCACTTGGCTTCAAACTGTAAAGCTTTAAACATGCAGAGGTAAAAAGAAAATAAGGATTTATACTAGAAGATGAACCACTGGAAAAATACCGAGGAAGAAAAATTTCAAGGAGTTGCAGGAAGGAATTGTAAACCAAGGCCACATAGCATTAAAGCTCTATTAACAGTAAGTTAAGAGCACAGTAACTACGGCAACAATCAAAAAGCAGGGATCTTGCAGCTGCTCCTAAACCCAAGTAGCTCTTCTTCCAGTTCAGGCTGTATGAGAAAATCAGCTTCCCTTGCTGCTGGCATGGAAATGTAAACACTATCCCTACAGCTGTACAGAAGGGCACAGACAAATTAATTAAAACACAAGCACATACTATTTTTGCTGAGCCAGAAACATGAGAGTTAATCGGCATTAGCCAAGTGGAAAACAGTAACACTGTTAAGGGGAAAAACTCCAGAATTTTTAAAAGCATATCAAACAAAAAGTGGAAGCTATTAAAATGTAACAATGAGTGTTTCATAAATTGCCCACGCTTCTAACGGTACAGTATATTCAGGACAACAAAGCCTATGCAGTACCATTTAGGGGAAGATGCTTTTTATGACCTGCAGTTTGTCATAATTAGCAGTAGTTGGAAGCTGGTACACGGTATGAAGCCGCAGAACCATTTACAAAGCAACACAGTGCATGAGAAGAGCAACATGTATACTTTAAGGCCATCTAAAATTACTGAAAAGCAAAGAAAAGTATTCAAGTAAGAGCAGATACTAAAAGTACTGGAAGCTCCATGAGTGTTGTATACTTAAACTTACAATACCCTTTTTCAAAGTCTTTAATGGGTAAGCACTTGGTTATGAAAATGCTGAAGTAACCTTCAGATATTGCAGCATATACAGTATTTCCTCCTCATAATTTTATGCTGGTAATTCTCAATCTTCACATTTCTCTGATGTAAATCAGAAATAGAAGTCTGGAAAACTATTTCCTCCTCCATTCTGTTAGTGTAGTGAAAAAAAACATCTGAAGGGCAAAACAGACAGCTACTCTAATAACAAAACCTCTTTTTGTACTCCAGGCACAACAAGCAAGATATTTTTACTTATTTACATAATGTACTCTATCAGTGAAATATATTAAAAAGCACTTTGTGGCATGCTCTACTTTTTACTCTGAACATAACTCTTAGGTTAATTGTTTAGAGATCACTTCCATGGCATTTTTTACAACATTTTGTTAGATGGGTATTTTCTGTTCTTCCTCATTAAATTAGATAATTCCCCCAAGTTAAGAAAGGCTGCTGTTCTGCTGTTAAAATAATTATTTGCTATTAAAGCAATTATTTTAATAGCAAAGAAGCAGACACTCAATTTGACAGGCTTTTTTTTTTTTAATGTCATGAAAAAAAAAAGAGTCATATTCTTCCACCACAAAGCTCACAAGGGGTAACCAAGGTGGTCATCATACAATACAACTAGAAGAGTTTCTAGAAGGACTATAAATACACAAGCTTTAATTATATTTTCTTCCAGTAGCTTTGGGGATGCAGGCATAAATTGCTATTCCCACACCCTGTATGTGCATGGAAAGTCTAAAACCACCTGCCTACATCTGAAGTTCTTCAGCATCAAGAAAAGGATAAGATACTCACTTTTTAAATTTAGCCTTCAGATAAGAGGGAAAGAAAAAACAAAAACCACCTGAATGGTGTATTTCATGAAACACATGTACTTTCATATATTTTTGACTAATTTTATGGTGTTAAAGGAACATGCTTAAAATGAAACCTTTTCTTTAAAGTAAAACTGTTTTCTGTATTTCAGTAATTAAGTACCATTTTTAGCCTAATTTTTTTTTTTAGAAGGAAAGCCTGTTATCCCAGTGCTAAGATAAGCAGTATCAGTGAATATTAACAAGCATTCTTGGCAATCTGTTTATTACAGGAAGTGTTCATTATGGAAAAAATTAACTGGAAAATAAACTACTATTGCAGTTCAGTATTAGTAGTACACAGTATAGTTCAGTATTAGGAATTCTGACCCAAGGAGAAAGCTTAGTTTGTTTTGTACTTGATTTGACCCCGCAATTTTGACTGATATAAATTTCACCCATAAGTTATTTTCTAGACCTTATTAAAGAAATTTTCAACTCAGACATATGGATTTGACACTACTTCTTGCGTTCAAACAAGATTTTTGAAGTATAAAAACAGATCAACTTTTGTATTGATTATTTCTCTTAAATTGAACAAGACTTGTACTGTTTGAAAATACTTCAGAATAAAAACATAAGGAAACTTTTTTATTGTTTTAAACAAAAAAAATTATATGAAAACAATTTCATTACCACAGGCAGAATTTAATGCTTACTGATTGCCTGAGCTATCCTCAAGCAATGCTTCCAAATTCATGTTTTCTCTGCAATCTATGCTTTAACCTAGAACTTCATTGTTCATCATATTTACCCACATATATATATTTAAGCAATCAAACTGTCGAAAGACAGCAATATTTATATTAGATACATGAAATTACATATGACAATGTAAATCATGTTCATTGAAAAAGCTTATTTAGACAGCATCAAGCATTACACTTTTGGGGTGTTTGTGACCTATATTATGATGCAGAACAACAATGCATACAATTTAGTTCCTGCCTTATAATAAGTGTATATTTCTAATTAATAAACTCAAAATAGACTCAGTCCAAAAGATGTCGGAAACACTACCTGTGAATCTGACTCTCACTCATTAAAATACTAATGCCTTTCCCACATAGTATTATTGTGCTTATTAATAACTAGAAGTAATAGGAACAACGAAAGAAAGGCATACAACTGCAAAATTAATAGTTGCTGCTCTTCAGCAGACAAACTGATTAGTAAGTTCAAATGGATGAGCCTGGACAGTAAAGAATCAGGTTCCAGAACCTGCCTGGGAAAATGGGAAGGGCAAAATGAAGGTCAGAGGAGGGGAGAAATATGAAGATGTATGATATATATGCAAAAACACTAAGAAAGGAAGATGAAACCACAGGTGAAGAAGTGAGCAATAGGCCTGGGTGGTCTTTCCAATAAAGTGTGCAACAGAAGGTTTTTAAAATTTTAATAATACTTGGCTCATTCAGGACGATCATGGTATGTCACCAATATTTACAGTATTCTATTACTAACATCTGCGTTGGCACGTAGTTGGTAGTCTATCAAAAGCAGACATTAATCCTAAAAGTCATTATCAGTAACATTTTCAGATCAATTTTCTGGACAGCTTGATGGACAGCAAGAACTGTGGGTATTCCCCCCTCCCCCCCTGCCGTGCCTCCCATTTCTATCGCCTCTCCTGAAGGATTATAGGAATCATTCATTGGCATTTTGCACAAAGCTCAGCTGAAATAGTGGTGGGTATGACAAACTGCTTCCCTAGACCACATCACATTAAGAGATACAGCAGCTTTCCCTGCTCCCCCTTAAAGCTTAAGAGTAGAGATGCAGCTCTGGACGTACTCTCTTCTCATTACAAGAAAAACAATTAAAAAAAAAAATCACAGGATTCTAGTTCAAGATCTTACCTCTAAAGTTAAGTACCAATACGAATCAATTCTGAAACCTTCAAAATCATGTAATTTCTAGGTAGTAGCTTCTAGATTTTCCTCTTTATTTAGGATAGCCACCCCATTATTTGTCCTTTATACCTTTCTGATTCAGAAAATTATCTTCTATGAAATCAAACATTTCAGAAACAGATGCTGTACTATAAACTTGTCCCAAGTAGTGTCTGGATGGTTGCAGGCACCCAGGAGCACCAAGTCATTTGTTTTTACCATCTGTTCCTATTTCCCAAAGCAATAACTTGTATCTATTCTTCTTGATTAGGTGGTCTACTCTAGAGCAAACTCTAAATTTAAAATACGCTTGATTTTCCCCTGCCTAAGTTGAAAAAAAAAAAAAAGAATACCGTCATATTTTTAGGAAGTACTTAAACATTTTTTTCTATGTCTACATATCATATGTGAAAAGTAACCTATTCTGACACTCTAGCCAACACATCTATCCTACTACTTAAAATTAATTCTGTTAAATCATATTTGCCTTGTAAAATATCTTAAGTGACTTACTCTAATATGTTTTCATAAGCCTTCTGAAATGAAGCTTCCCTTCCCTCTCCTCTGCTTGACACTCATTAGAACTTTTACTCCTGGATAGTCAAGATACGTAAGTTTCTTCTCATTTTTGGTAGTATTTCATTACTTGATCTTTCCTCCCCTCACCTCAGCCTCCCTTTTGAAGCATAGCGTTCTTCCACTTCTCTTCCAGAGCCCTGTTTTTAACTGCATAAAGTACCCATTCACTCAGTTGACTAGATTCACCAATTCTCAGACACATGTGCATTTGTCGGAAGCATCTTTTTCTGATTACACCACCCCCCCATTTTCTAATGTAAAACTGATTGATTTTATCTTCTCCCAAGAATTTTGCAGACCTTTTTGTATAAGTACTGTGGTTTGTTTAGTAGTACCCACTCCAGAGAAGGACGGTTCATTTATAATCATATTACAGCCACCAAATTACAAATAATTTCAACTGCTTCATCTTTAGATTACCACTGGGGGCTCAGAACTGAGGCGCAATGATTTATAAACGCTTCATAGTAAACCCTGAGCTGACTACAAAGAACGTCAACACTTTCTCCGCTCAGTACATACTTTTATCTTCGGGTTAGAGTTTGGGGTTTTTTTGTGCTTTTTTTTTTTCCTCCTAAGCACCAGCTCCCCATGTTATTTTCATATTCTGTACGTTATCAAGTCTTATCATTAAGTCTTGAAACACAAATGACATTTTGTTATGGCTGACACTTCTGTGTGCATTCATCCTTCAGGAACTTAATTTAGGTGTATCTTTCATAGCACCAGTAACATTTCTCCAATACTAACACGGTCAGTACTTTCAGTTCTGGTATGTCCTTTCAGTGTCATTTCCCTCTTTCCCCGTGTAGTTCTGTAAGCAGTCACGTCTCAGATTTGACTAGGTAAGAGTCCTCGTACCCAGTAACACAGGGTCAGGTATCATCCTTGTTACATTACATGGAGGAAACGAAAGCATTCTGGACACTACAGATAATACACTTCTTCTGACAGACCCATAGCTAAATATTAAAAAGTAAAAAATGAAGAACTTATAAACAAGTTTTATTTGAAGTTCTTATAACAAATCTCTCCATTTTTGTTCCGCAATTGTCACTCATCAATTCAGTAGGTCAACTTCTACAATAATAAACTGCTCTTTAGAAAAAGAACAATTATGACAGTTGTACATATAAAAATAATGCAAGTAACACTTACCATGATGTGATGCAATCCATAGTACATCAAAACATCTGCTAAGGTAAAAATGTTTCCTGCAAGGTAGACTTTATCTTCAAGGTGTATGTTAAGATCCTAAAAAGGAAAAAGTCATTATACTGCTGTAGTATTGACTTTGTAAGACAAAAAATTAAGGCAATTGTTAAAAATAATAGAAAACTTCCTCTGGAGACAATGCATATAAAATAAAAGCGAGTTTCAATTTATCCCAACTCAGCAAAGGGGAAAAACATCAAAAGAAGAAAAAAGTCTAAAGAATGTAAAGATAATAAACTAGAATACCATCATTCTTTGACAGAGATGATTCAATAAAATGTAAATGTTGGTCTCTAAATAAAGTACTAGCCAGCTTGCTGATGGCACATAGTTTTTCATAATTCTCCCACTTACATCCACTCTAATTTTTGTAAATACAAGTGTGATTTATTTTACATATCAAGCTGACTGCACAGAAATTCTTTCAAATCTGTCTTTCTTGGCTTCAAATTACTGGAATTCAAAAATGCAGAGTTGTGTATTTTTTTTATTAGCGCACATGACTCAGAAGCACCACTGTTACACATTTTACATTTGATAAGTGGAAAATGCAGTCCTATGACCAAAGGAGAGCACACTGCTCTTCCAGCAGCAGCTTCTCCTGTCCTCCAGGACTCACTCAATGCAGCTGGTCAGCAAGGGTCTGGAACTGCAAACATGTAAGAACCCGTGAATCACAAACAGATAGTGGGGTAGGAGACAAATAACAATTCTGGAAACTTAATAACAATTCTGGAAACTTAATACCCACCAGCTGGTATCATTTGACACCTGCTTTTATTAACATTGAAATCACTGCTAACAATTCTTAATGACTGATACTGTCAATTCAGTTGCTGTCTAGGCCCATATGAAGAGAGCACTGCTTCAGCATTTTAGGATCATCTCTCTCTCAACAATTCCGCATCAGAGGCTATAAGGGTAGGTAGCAGAAGGCCTCCACTTAGGTTCAGTGAATAAACATTTCAAATCTGCATTACTGACTCTTTTTCATGGCTTTTTGTATGCAGTCATTCCCTGCCAGAAAACAGGAGGCTGACAGACTCATCATTACTCAGGTGTATTGCTCCTGAGAACACAGGCATCACACCTCAACTCTGCCTCGTTACCTGTCCTTCCTTTTCTCCACATCTTACCTACTTCTCCTCCAACATATGCACCTTTCTGCCCCCTACTTCCCTTTAAAGAAGTAAATGTAACAGCAAGCAAAGTCATCTACTTTAACCCTGATCCCAGCATAAGCAAGCTTTAATTTTATAATATTCTTTTCAGAAATGTAGGAAAAGAGGCTCCCATCTTTTCCTTTGATTTGGAAACTCTCCCTATTAGTTCTCCTCTGCTGGCTGAAAAAAACTTGTAGTAAATGCACTCCTTTTTCCTCAGAGATCTCCTTGACAGTTTTCTTAAGCCACCTCCTCCCCACATCTGGAAACAGAGGTAAGCAGTTTAAACATAACTAGCATTTTTCAAAGCATCCCTAAAATAATTTTTCAGTCTCAATTACAACATGTTCCATGTTAAGGAAACCTTTTATTTTAAAAAAGTCTGGAGCAAGGAAAAGGTGTTAATCATTAGTGAACAATTTAAAAATTATGTTTAGCTTTAAGCATACTGCAGTTTTTTGTGGTTCCATAATTACTGATATTGAGATATCCCGCAGGGCAGACACAAAAACCCCACCCCTAAACACTAAGCTAAAACGCTGAGACTTTAAGACATCTGACTTTGCATTTGAATTTGACAAGTTTGACTCCATTATGACACCTTACTGTTTCTTTGAAAACCTCTTCATGACAGGACTCCTGTACTTCCATAGTATTTAAACATCCTTATGTCTGCTTTGATTTCTTTTATTGGAACAAATCAGGGAAAAATATTAACCTCTGCATAGTTAAAATTCTGTAAGGTCATCTGCCTCTGGCTATATAGCTTCTTTTCTTTAGACTGGTTTGCTGCTTTGTTCATGCTAGTTAGCTCTCAAATTACTTTAAGCATGTAACTACAGTTCTGTGGAATTTCATACACACAACACAAAGGCAAAAGCAATGTTACGAAGAAAAAGCTTGCAGGAATCAAGAAAAAAATCTAGAGATCTGTTTACTAGAAAAAAATAATCATAAACTCGTCTACTCTGACACAGATTCTCTGACCAGCATTTTTCATTTTGATTAACCAGAAATTCAACGTGCATTATAATGAATAGTAATGCCACTGAAATTATAACACCCCCACACACACACACCCCCACCCTTTCTTTTTAGGCTAGGCTGTGGAATCAGGATTTTGTAAATTAAAAAGTTCGTTATGTATGAAGGTACAATCAACACAGTTATTCCCCTGGTCAAAATTTTTGATTTCTGTATCGAAGAAGTTATGGCATGCTAATTCTTAGTTTTATACACCTTCAAGAGGTAGGCTAGTTTCTACGCAGAAATGTTTGCCCAGTTGTTCAGGATGGGTTAATATCATACACACATGGGTTAATATACTGCGCATGTATACTCAAAATATTCATCTATATAAAAAAATAATCTTAAAACTTCAAAGGCAAGGTAAGCCAATACAGAGTGAACCAATTATTTATTCTGGTTCATCAGATTTTATGTAGTCAGTTAACTGAGCAAACGGAATTTGACAAAAATGGTTTAGTCTTGGATAAATTTGCATTAATTTACCATTCTGTTTTTGAACATGTACTTTCCTCCCATAAAACAGAGACAGATATTCCAATTTCATTCTGTAAATCAAGCTAATTCAGAAACACCACACTACAATTTTATTTTTTTTTCCATGTGCAGTAGGCACATTTAGTTAATCTTGCCTCATGGGTTATGCTTCCCATAGATGATTATATTATTGGCTAATAGCCAACTGTGTTAAAATTCCTGAAAGTTGAGGTTTCTTAAGTGACCATGGCAATAAACTGAAAAAGTGTTCCTGTCCTGGAGAGATTAATGAAAAGATGAATATAAGATTGTATTTGAATTTCTATTACATCCAGGAAATTCAGGTCTGTTAGCTGTCATTTGTATCATTGTCTTTCATGTACTGAACATCACTGCTTAAATTGATTATGTATATACAATCCCAGTATCAAATGACTGAAATAGTCTTGGGCGTTGCTTATAACTATATGAACTTATTGTTGCAATCCCTCAGGAAACCCTTTCTCAAGCTTCAGACAGGTATTTAAGGCACTAATATGCGTTGAACAACTGTGGCAATTCGAATGCCATTTTTGGGTTAGAGGGTGGGAAAAGCAATGGAAAGAAGAGATGTTGCGTTATTTATGGACTAACCGATGGATTTCCATTTGCTTGTTCTATGGAAAAAAATCTAATTTAAAGCCCATATCTAGAGTCACAGCTCAACACATCCCATCCATGGCACACTTCTGGCTATTCCACAGCATCGCTTACTATCTTTTAAGTATACCATCTAATCGCCTGTAATCCGATTCATCCATTAAGGCGATTGAATACCTTCCAGTCACCACAAGCTGAGACAGCAGCTTGGATAAGTAACATTTACTTATTACAACTCAGTAGCTTACAATGGATCTAATCATACCCTGATTTTGGTTTGGTTATTTTGTCCACAGCAACACACTGCTGGTGTATGCACTTCCCTTGCACATAGAAGCACATCCTTTCTGTCAGCAACATTCTCAAGGTCATTTATGCCCTAAATGCCTTTATATAGCACCACGCAAAGACAAAGAGCTGAGCACTCTCAAATGCCCAGACAAGCCTCTGACAATGCAGAACCCAAGAAAAGGATTCTGTAGCCATATCCAAGAAAAGCAGAATGTCACTGTTGGGGCATAGCCATCTTTTTAATTCTAATGCAAGACTTTTCTCTGTAACTGTCAAACTACGAGCTAAATCTAGTCTGGATGACTATTATATTCAACATACTAAGATTCCTGTAAAAGACAGAAGAAAAATAATCAACAAATGTCACTCAAATAATCAAAATTCAATCCTTTACACCTGTAAGTGCACAAAAATATCCTGGTGCTAACAGAAAAGGGAGAGAAGTCAAGACGGAAAGCTGAAGGTTAAGAAATGCTTGCTGGACAAGCTTGTCAAAGTTGGTAGGCACCCCACTTAGAAGTCTGTCAAAGAACAGTGTACAAGAACTGTGGATTAACAGCATGGACAGAGCATAGATTAACCTGCTTACGTATTTGCGGAAACAGTAATTTTTCAAACAAGCACATTAAATAAGAACTGAAGCTCTCTTATTTGGATTTTTAATTGGATTCAATGATTACAGCCAGACAACACACGAAATTAGGACAAAAGTAGCTGAAATCATGGAGTATTTTTGGTATGAGACACTGAAGGTAGTACACAAAAATTCTTGGTTATAACCGTCTTTCAGAGACTACAGATTTCTACATTTCTGTGGAAGGTTTTCTGTAGATTCAAGTACAAGCTCCTACTTACAATATACCTCTGAAGATGGGGGGAAGAACCCTCAAATCTTAGATCTCTAAAATCGACAAAGCAGAGACATTCAAGTCTCCTGAATGGAATTTATTAACATCTAAGTACACATTTGGTGGCATAAAAGTTTCACAAAGTTCTCAATTCCTTCCCAGACGACTAGAAAAACTACTAATTATCAAGCACAACAACTCAGTAATTTCCAAATTTTTTTACTGTGCACCTCCATTTACCACTAACCAAACATCAAAGAAGCTAAGGAAAACACTCTCTCATCCTGTGGAAAAGAAAGTTAACATAATGCATGGGATATTATGTTATCACTGTTACTGACAATCATCATTCTTACATATCTGCTGAAGAACAGTCCAGGGGTATTGCTCCCATTTATTTTATCCAGTACAGGAGTGTAAATAAGAGTTAGACAAAATTCCAAGAGCACTTTCATTGGCTGGTTCTGAACAGTATGGCATTTTCTCTGAATGAATATAAAAAACCTAGTTGAGATGGTGTGACTACTTCATGATTGTTTTCATGCCAAGTAACAGCTTTAGTCAACATGTCAGTAAGAGCAATTTAACAATCTATTTTCTTAAGGCCAACAGAAAACCCTTCCTGTTCAAATTAACAAACATTATACCAGTTATTTACTGACATTTTTCAGAACCACATCACCTCAATTAAGGGTTAAACAGAGGCAGCCTAAAGTTTACAGCAGAAGTGACTGAACTGTTTTTGGTGCAGCTTATTATAAATTGTCGCTCTAGGCTGCAACTGTCCCAAGACTGCCATTGTGTATTCCAGACACGTTGTAAAACTACAACCTCAGACTTGCCTCCCTATTTTAGTTTTTCTTTTTTTTCAGCTGTACTCCCTTTTGGCATAGTATACTTTAATCGTAGGCTGCCTCTTTTTCTGATTAATCATGGTGGCGAGAGAACAAATTAAAAAAAATTCTTAATTGCTATACTGTGAAATTACTAGTGCTGGAACAATTCCACAGCAGCCCCGTGTCAGAATAAATTCTGTCTATTCAACATCTGCTAAGAAAAAAAAACACATAGGAAAATTTTAAAGGGGTAATAACTATTAGAATATACTTAAAGGTAGATTCTCCCTCAAGTGACACTGACTGTTTCTCAGTAAGGAAATTTTGCTTTGTTTCGAAACACTTGTTTTATTTACATACTTGTATTTCAGTAAATTCTTTTCTACACTGCCAGCATTGCTTAGGCTAAAACTGAAAAGAGATGCCAGCTTTGTCACGAAAGCATCGTATCTCTGTGTCTGGTTTTAATGCTCAAATGCAGTTCTGCAAATACTGACATGTGTGTGCTGACAAATCAGGTATCATCACTTAAGCCATCCAGAGCAGATGTATTTTGTTTTAAAAAGACAAAAAACTTGCTTTTGGTTTTTATACGATAGAAAGGCAAGAAAGGCAAAGAAAAGTTAGTTATTCATTTTCATACAGTCTTCTCACAGTTTGGGAGAGAACAAAAGCCATCACAAGGTTGTTTGAAAAATGACTGAAATGATTTAATATTTGTCATAAAGGTTTTTTCAAAAATTAATTAGACAACAGGGACCTCTGAGGGCCACCTAGTCATACCACCTGTTCAAAGTACAGCTATACCTGAAGTTAAACCCTGATTAGTCAATGCCTCCTTCAATCAAGTTCTGAAAATCCCAAAAGGTAGACAGTTTTCATGCAGTATCTGTGGAGTAGGCATGACTGTAAAGGTTCTAATAGCATTTGCACATAGAAAATAAGAATAGAGATGTTACAAAAACAGAAGCAATGTAAACAAACTCATGCTTAACCAATGGAAGATATTCCATAGATACAAGATCAAGACAATTCAGATTATCTGGGGTGTGAGAGAAATGGTTCTTTAGGGCTTTCAACAAGTTGATCCTTGTTAAGCAGGCATGATATTCCAAGTGCTCAAGATCAAGGAGGCTGTCAGTTTGAGAAGGACAACAGATTACTAACAAGGTTTTGCTTTGCACCTTTTTAAGATACAAGACTTCCCTTGATTTTAAGTAACACAATCTGTTAACTTTTGAACGCTGCTTCAGTTTATCTTTGGTTTCTGCAGTAGTTCTAGTTGACTCATGACTCGCCTCACATAAAAGTCAAAAGTATTAATTAAGACTCTGCTAGCCTCAAGTAAAGTCAGCCTTCCTAATACCTTGCAGCTCACAAAGCTATTCTAAATCCAGATCCACTAGTAGCACTGAGCATTGAGTACTTTCCATCTAAAACATACTTTTAAAACTAGAAAAAATAAACACTTTAAAAATTGATTGAATTTCACTGGTGTTTCATACACACTTAGTAAATAGAGCCCCTAGCACTTAACAGTATAAAGCAAATTTTCTCTTCAAGCTTCTGTTCCCACAAGACTGCAAAAATACTAATTACCAGTAACAGGGAGTAAGAAGGAAAATAAGAGTAAGTTTTGCTATCTACTCCCTGCCATATGGCTGCTCAAATAACAGGGTGACCCTTGAGATTCTCTTTTCTGCTTCCACCTGTTTAAGAAGAAGTAAGCTTCAGACTACACAAAAAGTTTAATACAGTAGACCAAAGCCTCCATGCAAAGTAGCTCACTGTGAAGGGCAGTTTTGCAGAGGTTCCTTTATGATTTCACTTTTCAAACGCAATTCAGTCCAGTAACTCCTTTTGGTGTCAATACCGATTACCACATCATCAAGTATGGCCTGTATCCATAATTACCAAATCAATAAGAATAGCTCTTAAAACAATCAGAGCAGTGTTACCTTGAAATACAACGCAACTTGTTTATAGCTGAGGTTTTATGAAGACAGTAAGAAACTGGCATCTTACATGGCTAATAAGAGACTAGACAACGGAACAATCTCTAAACTATCTGGAACACTCTAGGTAGTTTACAGCATTATAGCCATAAAACACTAAGAGCTCTGATTCATATATTTTATAGTTTAAGCTGTTTTCCCCCGTTTCAGATTGTTGGGATACTTTTGTCAATAAAAAATTAAAAGCAGCAAGCAGAATAAACGCCAGTACTTAAAAATACTGTCAAGTCTTCAGTGTTTTCTCAGTTTTATTAATTGGTTGCTCATACACACATTAGCACCGTAATCTTCTTCAAGGTCTAGTCACTGAAAAATTTGGTGGCAGAGTAATTAAATACTCCTTACCTTCAGAATTATTCTAGTATCTTCTTTACTAGAGCCTCCATCTACTCGAGTCACTCTATATTCCAACCACTGCTGAACGACAGCTTTCTCTTCTGCAGTACTTCCAAGCAGTTGGTCTTTCTTAGCCTGTTTAACTAGGTGGGCAGCTATGGTCATTAATCCTGTCAGACCAGGTCCATTGTTTGTTTGAAGAACAGGAATCTAAAGAGGAAACCAAAGTAATACTAAACAACTAATTCAAAAAGTAGTTGCTATAAGAATAGCTATTGTTTTTTCTAGCCCCTCAAAAGGATCTTTAAAGCAATACATCAGAATTTAGAAGTATTCATACTAAAGGTAGTAACATTAAAGAAAATATGTATGTTCTCTTTTTAGTTTTTGGGATGGTCTATTTTCAGTTTTTACAGAAGAAATGTATTTAACACATGCACACCTTTAGCTCCAATTAATCGAATTCTGCCAATGTCATAATGAAATAGTATTGCTCATTCTAACACTGGTAGAAATCTTACTAACTGACTTTTGACTCGTTTTCCAATTCAGGACTCTTGACTTACAATGGTGAAGTCATCAGCATCCAGTTTCTCTCTGAGTAGACGGCAGTAGCCAGATTTACTGAAATGCTTATTCATGCTTACTGTTCTATTGACAAATCCTGTGACAGAAATTAGCAGTTCACTGGTATCAGGGGAGGACAACACAACACACCTCTAGATTTAACCATGTCTTTGTTAGCGACATTATCACATGCTAAACTGTGGGAAAGGTAACTGAACCTCTAAGAGCCAGAAACAAAATGAATTAATTGAAACTCACTGCAACAGACTAAATCCCATTCAATCATTTATGATATCAAATGACAGAAAAGAAACTGATTAAGATGCAATACAACTGCACTAGCACCATAAAAACGCAGGAGGAAGAACATTTTAAGCTGACATCCCTCCAACGACCCACGATGACCCTCCCACAGGCCGAGGAAAAAGGCTCCCAGAACCCGCGAGTCGCTAGCGAGGCCCTACAGCCACAACCGAAGGGGGGCTGCGAAGGAGGGGGCTGAGGCAGAGAAGGCGAAACCCCGCTGAAGGGGAAGAGCCGGCCGTGCGGGGATGCGCAGCCGAGGCCGGCGCAGGGCCGGCCCGCCCGGGAGAGAAGGATTGGAGGGTCCATTGCCACCGTCGCACCGGCGTTCACCGCGGGGGGCAACGGCCGCACGGGGCCGGGGCGGCGGGAGGGGAAGCGGCGTGGTAAGAGGCCGTCGGGGAAGGAGGTCAGCAGACACCCACCCACCCACCCGCCCGCCCCTGCCCGCTCCCGACCCCTCCTCGCTCCCTTCACCTTCCGCTCCCCCTGGACGCCGTACTTGTTCCCTTTCGGCAGGCCCAGTAGCTGCTCCAGCAGGGCCAGCTCCTCCGGCCCTGGCCGCGCGGCGGCTGCCATCTTTGGCAGAGGACCACCTGGGAAAGGAAAGGCAGCCGCAGCCGCCACCTGACAACAACCGCCAACCCCATTGGACGAAGAGACTACCCCACGGCCACAGGAACCGTCGCTGCTATTGGCTCGGCGGGGCAGGCCAGCCAATCAGACGCTGAGAGCGGCCGACGCATGCGCTGAGCATGACTTGGCTTCGCAACCCTTCGGGGGCGGGGGGGAAGAATGGCGGATCACTAAGGGCGCATGCGCAGCTGCGAGCACCACCCACCCCCCCCTTCCCCGCCCACCTGGTGGTGTGCGCAGGTGCGCGCCGGGGCGGAGCACAAGGTGTTAAGCCACGCCCCCCCCCCGGGGTGTGGCCTCGGCCGGGGGGCGGGGCGAGCTCTGAGGGGCAGCCGGCGCGGGGGCAGTGGGCACGGCGGTCGTGAGGGAGAGGGATGGCCGGTCTCGGCCCGGCAGGCGAGGGAAGCGGGGGAACATCGACCCGGCGGGCTCCTCGCCGCTCCACGGCCCGACCCGAGCAGCCCCGCCGCCTCCCGGCGCAAGGCGCTTCCCGGCCTGCCCTGGCAGAGTCGGTTCGTTACCCCTTCCCCACGGAAATAACAGCTGCTTTCTTCCCGGAAAGGGGCGAGAGCTGCTGACGGGTTCGTCGCCTAATAATAGGAGGAGGAATTAAGGGAGGAAAGCCAGTGGCTTCTCCTGATGCCGGTGCCAGCTCCGCGCACCCCCCGGTTCACAACGCCCGGCCCTGGGGTTGCCCGGTTGGCGGCGGCGCGCAGGGGCGGCGCGGCAGCCGGGCCGGGTTCCCCCGCTCCCGGGCGTCCCGGCCTGCCCGGCCCCTCGCTGCCGCTTCTGAGGCAGGTGGATGGCTTCATGCAACTGCCTTCCTCCGTCCCGTAAATTTTGAATTTGCTGTCCAAGCGTAGACAAATTTAGCAGAGAAGCTGAAGTTCCAGAGAGAGTTACGTTAGCCAGAGATTTTGTGAAATGAAGGAAGGACGATCATGCAGAACCAAGCCATTATAGGCACAGACCAAGGGTATCAAAGGAAGAGGAGGGATGGAAGTAGGGTTAAGAAAAACATATTAATGAGCCATGGTTAATGATAGCAGTGAAGTTAAGAGATTAAAAACCCACAAAATGTGAGCTGGCCGTGAAATAGTGTGATTTAACTGCACATTAGTGTTTGAGATTTGTTAAAGACATGATTTAATCCCCTCTCTGAAGACACTCTGCTGCAGATGTCGTACCTCTACGTCTGATTGTAAATGTTAGAAATTAAAACAATTTTAGATTGGCGGGTCTGTTTGTGCAAAATGTCAAAGTGCAGTTCTTGATAGAAGACTGTTAAATACTAAACTAGCATTTTTACTAAAACCAATGAGCTAGTCTTGTCCTACTACTGACAATTTCAAAATACAGACTCAGGGCTATCACTGCATTAGTCATCTTAAATAAGATGATCCTGATGAAGGTCCTGGTTCTTCAATGAAACGTTTTGTCTTGATACAAAGTGACATTCAGATTTGTACTTTCTGTTGCAGAAAAAGTCTGAAAGTGGCCACAGAGCCTTCATCTGAGTGGGGACCAATTCTGAAATTGTGAGCAGATTTTTAAGCTTTTGCAGGAATTTGACCAATCTTTTATAATAACATCTGCAAAGCACTTCATTAAAAAAAAAATTGCTCTCCCTTGAAACTGGCATTGCTCTTTGCAAAGTTTATTTTTTTAATTCTTCACCTCCTTTCCTGCAACAATATTTTGAAATGTTAGTGTTCCAGCTGTGCTCCAGTGTGACATCAATGAATGATTTAAGACTGTAAATTCATAGAAATATTTTGCCAATTTTTTAAAAAGCTAATTGATTGTTTGAACCACGTATCAGTAAATATATACTTACATTTACAGGTTATTTATATATTTATAATTATTAAATGATTTGGAAAGCAGAAGGTGAGACATATCAGTGTGAAATATTAGTGCAGATGGATTGAAGAATCTATCAGTAACAATAAAAAGAAGTTTACCATTTCAGTCAGATGAAAAGATAAAGCTTTTTTTTTTTTTTTTTTTTGGCTCTCCTCCGACTTCAGAATGTTAAAGTTCTTGGAAGGGGAGACTTTATAAAATTAGGTGGAGAAGATTAACTGCTTACAGTTGTGTAGCAGTTTTCCCTTGATAACAGTTCTTAACCGTGTCTCTCTGCCTTTCTTTCTCTGTGCACAGTTCTCCCCTCATTCCATTAGGTGGAGCTTTGTGATTAAGACTGCAGAAGAAACTTGCTTCAAAGTGCAAAACAATTCACCACGGAATGGCTGGGGGAGGAGGCGAGCGAAGCCTACTTTGCTTAGAGGTATCAGTGTCCTGTACGCAAGCTTGATACACAAAAATATGAATCAAGACCCTCACACACAAGGAAAATAACTTGAAAAATCGATTCTGTCAAACAGAGAGCTGCTCTAATCTGCTGTTATCATAGTCAAGTTCCAAACCTAAAATACCTTAGGTTATAAATTAAATGTCAAATATAATTAATTTGGCACTTGAAACATGACGTGGATGACTGTCCTTTAGAGAAAGCCTGACAGCTTTATGTATGTCACATTGGTATCTGTTAAAACGAGCTTTACATGCCAGACGATCCTTGTGTGAATCATATTGCTGTTAGCTGTACCAGAATTTTGTCAATGTAATAAGTCTCAGAACAGTTTTCTCCTTAATTGTCTGAAGCTTTTGCAAGACAATATAAATCAAGTGTCATCTGCCTCATCTGGGCAAAATAATGGTTTTATCATACATCAAATACGCAATTTATTTCTTATTCATTACTAGAGAAGTTATTGTTGAATATTTACATACAAATCTATATTTTATACAAATGGAGAATGTTTTCTGCCCTGTGCCTTGGACCCACTGAATTTACAATTTGAATCCGATTTTCCTTCCACCTTCTTAAATTCAGCAGCAGCGGCTGTAGTCCTGCTGTACCCTGCCACAGGGAGGTCCTGTACCGCTCCTTCCCCAGCCCACTGCCCTGACGCCTGGAGACCCCCTCTTGCATGTCCTCCTTCCCCTGCCCCAAACTAGAAGCAAAGAGGTCTTTCTTCACTTTTTGCATTTTGCGTCTCTGCTTTGCACAATGAACCACACTAGCTTTAACGCATATTTATTCATAGGTATCCCGTGGGAAGTGGAGAAGGCAGGTTTGCCCAATGGACACTTTCACAGAGTTGTTGAAATAAAAATACCAATAAACCACATTATTTCCCACTAATAGGACCAGTAGGACCTTCCTAATCCAAACTTCCTAAAAATTCCCCAAGCAGAGATTTAATAGCAGAGTGCTGCAGCAAGGTTTCATTGCTGTAGCTTCACTATTAATTTTTAAATGCATGTAACAAACTTGCTAAATGTTTGTGACTGATGCCCTTTATACTGCCTGATCTACAGTCTGTGTGAGCGGAGCTATTCCTTTAGCTTAAGAGAAAAAAAAAAAGAGACTGAGACCTTACTGCTGGTACTGCATTCGTTGAAATGAGAGGCATGTGTGCAGTCAAACTAAAAGATCCAGACTTGTTCCCGGTCCATGTGGTGTCTGAATGAAGCAAAGATTAAATTGACTTTTTTTTTTTCCAAGTTCTCTTGGCAAATTGAACACACAAAAAGAATGATTCTTGTAACAGCCATCTCTCCTCTGCTTCAGCTTCCCTGTTCTTCTGCTCAACCCCGTGCTGTACAACAGAAACACGAGCCCCAGGTCCATGTTAAAATTTAGCTATTCTTGTACGTGTCAGGCAGAAAACAACTTAACTCAAAAGCAATATTTTAAACTTAAGAGGCACGTTAATTTTATCTTTTTGTCTTATTCCCACAAGGTTACACCGACAAAAGGACTTCTAGTTAGAAGCCTTTCTGCAGGCAATGACTCTGAGATGTTACTGTCCCAGCAGCCAGCAGCTGATTTTAGCCTAAGTGCATATTGAAGGAAACAGGGAAGGGAAAGTTGCCGTGACATTACTGCTGTGATAGTGCAGCACCAGAAGAGGGGAAGGGAGACTTAACCATATTGCTGAGAAGACTGGTCTCACGCACATGTATGTCTTAATTTAGCAAAATATGCATATGTTTCTATTCATTGAAGTCAGAGTGACAACAGGATTCATCATGGACCATTACAAAATTGACTTAATTCTTTTTGTCTTCTGTTCCGTGGAAGATGACTGCAAGTCACGGCGCTGCCCAGGCATTACAGCGATTCAAGGTCATCATCTTAGTTGCAAGACAGCGCCAGATCCACAAGCAGGGTGGCTGCATTACTGCACTGCTGCATAAAAGCTAATTAGCCCAGGTAGGCAGCAATTAGTTCCACACTGCTGTGCCTGTTTTTAATGCGTTCCCAGAGATGACTCGCTTGTTCATAGCGTAGAGTTCCCTGAACTTCGTCTGTTATAGCTGTCTGCGTTTGGATCTCAACAGCATTGTAACTTTGTTTTTAGATTAAATAACTGTTGAACATGGGTGTACGTTTGGGTTTGATAATTCCAAAATAATTGTGACTATTTTCCATGGATTTGGAGACCAATCAACAAAGAATGTGTATGTGTTCATATATATATATATGTGTGTGTCTATAAAAAATGTCTCGTTCCTTCACAAATTTGATTTCCCTGAGAAAACACAGATCCGCATGGAAAAGTTACTGAGATCTGTAGAAACATAATCTTCTCTCAGCTCCATCCTTGTTTCTTAAGTCAAATTGACTATCCTGTATTACTTACTCGCCTTCCAAATGAGAAGCTTTCATTAAAGAAAAACAATCGAAATTGGTGGGTGTACGGCAATGATGAATTATGGAAAATGGCTGATTGTTTGGCACAGAGGGGAACAAAATGATGTCTGATATACTAACCTGAATGCTTGGGTTCGGTGTGGCAGAGGAACCACTGGTTTGTTCAGTGTTTATGCATACCTAGCACAAGCAGTTCTGTTCCAAAGAGGCAGCTAAATAACTAATTTTGAAAGTAGTATACCTAGAATGCTACACCTAGTTTATCATGTGTAAGTGTGGTACGTTTGGTTGTTGAAAATGTAACCTGCTGATTCTTTTATGGCTGAGTAAGTGCTGGGTTTTGTCTGCTGTGTTTTTGAGAACAAACACGAGCATTGTAATTGAATTGCTACTGGCAAGCTGTTTTTTGGGGGATATGCCCTCTTTACATAATGCAGGGTCCTGGGATGAAAAGGCTAAGCTATTTCAGCGTACTCTATCAGTAACGTGCCACGTTAGTCCAGACTAATTCTGTTCTTTGTTCTCCAGCTATTGCTGTGCTGAGCTGGAAATATGTCCTGAACATACACTAGATGGCAGGCGGGTCAGGTGGCTGGAAATGAGCCTAGCCCGTTCATCATCACACAGCCTTCTCTCCTGCCTCCGAAAGATCAATTGGTCTTCCTCAGGCCTATATAAAAGCACATTTGGCTCACTGTACTGGATATGAGTACGCAGTCGGCAGACTAGAAGCTGATCTAGCCCTCTGCCCACAAGATGCTAGGCCATGTTGTTTCCGACAGATTTGCTTTTGCCTTTTAGCCGACAAGGAGAAGATGCCCGATCAGTAACATCTCGATCAGTAGCAGCTGTTGTTGAGAATAAGGCTTGTGTTAGAGAAGCGGATGTGTTAAAGAAGCGCTGTCAGCACCTGAGGCAGGCTTTGATGGCTTGTCTTCAACAGTAGACTCCTGTATTTGCCCTGCAGGAAATGATGGCAGCTTGTCGCAAAATTTTTGTAGCAGAACATCTTTCCAATGCTCTGTGTTTGCCCCAGGATGAAAGATGCCCTCAACGTTGCCCTTAAAGTGGAGATCTCGTTGCGATGCCAGCATGTGCGGCCTTGAACGCATCAGTGCTTACTGTAGGATCTTTTGGGAGCTGTCACGACACAAGGTCAAATTCGGCCCTCCTGTAAACTGGTGTGGTGCTCGCTTGACCCACAGCTCTGCTGGTGTAACAGAAATGCTGTCAGCTTTCACCTCTCCTGATGTCCTTGAGGAAAGGATGGATTTGAACGGAGATGTCACATCGCTATCAGATTATGCTAATGTCATAGGTGAGTCTCACAGGGCTCTAGGAGTAAACCACAATTTAAAAATAGTCTTTCCAATAGTGGTTTTATTTTTTTTTTTCCCCCATTAGTGATATTCCTAGGAATATCATCAGTGGTCATTGATTGCTTTTTTTTTCTCAAACAAAAAAGTTCCCTCAGTGTTGAGTTGCAATCGGATGCATTTAGGATTCCTGCTGTGGTATGTAAATTCCTGAACTGGTGTACCTCTTCTGATTTTAATTATCAATTAATCTCCAGATTTTAAGGACATAACTACTCTACAGTCAGACTCATGCTAATGTAGTTATTAGCAAAAATAACACAACTCTATAATGAGGATTTTAGGGAGTTTGCTTTGCCTGTCACAGGGCAAGAGCACTTCCATAGAAGCAAGAGAGTTTTTGTTGCCAGTTCATCTAAACCTACTCAGCACCCCTCTAGCCAACAAATGGTGGAAAACCTGCTTTTTTTCTAGGCTTTTCTCTAGGGTAAACTACTACTGCTTGTGGCTCTGTGTTGGTTGAGAATTATGGAGAAGTAGATGCTCTTGTACCTTCAATTGCCTTATTCACCAAGTCAGCTAGTCAAATAGTTGGGACTCTTGAGAAGAGCAACGGCAAAATCTCAGTTTGAATAAACAGACATAATTAGAAACTAGGAAGTTTAAACTTCAGTTTGTAAGTGGTTCTAAATACAGAGGTCCTTTGGGTTCCAGACAGATTCATACTAAGTTGGGTTAAAACCACACCTGGATGCTGTGATATTGCACCGTGCACTAATTGCCAGAGCCAGGAGCTTCTCTGCTCCCCCGTTTATTCCATCCGTCTGCACTGACTACACGGTTATGCGAAGCTGTTCAGAGAAACACCTTGTTTTGGAGGCACGTCTTATGAAATAGCAACCCCGGTGGCTCTCCAGGGTGGGTATTACCTGTATTGCTGTGTATCTGATGCATTGTGGTGATTAATTGTTGTGAGAGGATTCTGCCTCTCCCTTTATGCTTCATCTCAGATGAAAAGCCTTTATGGCCTTCACTAGTGCATCTTGTAGCATTTAGGGAACACGCTAGTTAAATCAGTAACAAAAAAAGAGGAGTCAGGCTTCAGTTGTCACTAATCTAACCATCTGACGCTTCCTAGAGTATCTGTGCGTTTTCTCTAATAGGACAGGAATGATCAAATACTTCACACAAGCACATTTTTCTTTTGATCTTTTTGAGTCAATGAGGAACCATTCAATAAAACTAAGAAATGTTGCAGAACAGAAAAATGAGAAAAAAAGTAATGCAGACTTGACACAGTGCATAGGCAGGTGTATCTATACAGACATGAACAGCGAGAGGGTCCTTTACTGAGCGGCAGCCAGCCTCCAAGGAAAGCTTACAAAGCCTTTCTCCTGCAAACGTGGTTTGAGACAAGTTGTGTGGCAACAATGGGAGCAAGCAGTAGGATACAACCAGACTAATGAAAATATGGAGCAAGCGACTCACCATGGTTTGAGTTCTCTTCCGTATACCTGCAATCAGAAGGTTTATCTGCAGCGAAGCGCCTTGAAGCTGGTACTGCTAGTGAAAATGAAAATGTTATTTCCTTCATTTGTTCGTTGCTTTTCTTTACTCTGTTTCTTTCAACTTTTAATTGCTGGAGACACAAATCTACACAGTAAGCAAACATATTCAAAATATAAAATTGTAACTACAGTGGTACATTGTATAAATTTTTAATTTTTTTTTTTCCCATTAAAGCAACTTTCTTAAAACTAAAATATGTTTGGCATATATGTTATAGATGCAGGCCAACACAAACTCCATCTGTGAGAGGCTGCCTTTGTAGGAAGAAATTTACATTTAGCTTTTGGCAAGTGTGTTTTTTTGACATTAGCGCATACATCACCCAAAGGAAAATCTATATTAGTGTGGAGATGTCACCTGATGCTCTGCTACTGAGACACATGATGCTTCACCCAGGGCTGCAGGAAGAATTACACAGCAAGCTCATGAGTTTAAGAACTTCAGGTTATGTTGCACCATAACCCATGACTTTGATAATGGATCTACCAAAAGAAGAGAGTGTTGCAAATAGAAGATTATCTTATCCTCCAGCACTTCCACAAAATCACACAGTTCCTCCTTTTCCTAGGTGTTTTTTTAATTCAGGTTTTTGTAATGAACTCTTCTTTTCTGCTTTTCCCTGTTGCTCCCTACAGTGATCTTCAGTCTTGCTTCCTGTCTCCATCCAAAACTTGTCAAAACCGTACTTGGCGATGCAGCCCTTTTTTTAAACCAAAAGGGGCTGTGTTTTGGAAAGCATTTTGTGGAGGTGAGGAGTGAGGCTTATGTGGTGATGAGTATTTGAATTGATTACAGCAAGGAAGCATAACGCAAAAGAAGAAGGTTATGATTCTAAGCTGCTGGGTGGTGTTCAACACATCAGTGACATTGTGAAAAATCTGGTTTAGAATTATTTGAGCCCACAGTCTGGGGGACTGTAATTGGGTTTTACTCCACAGGAGCTCACAGAGGTTCAGACAATAGTTTATAAAATATACCCAGAGATCAAAGTGGTTTGAAATTCAGACTGATTTTCTATCTTTTTTTTTTTTGGTGTGGGAAAAATGAATAAACCCTGAAAACACTTTCATTTAAGGCCAGTTCCTGCCAGCAAGGGAAATTTAATCCACTCAAGCCACCAAATCATTGAGTACATTTATTCATTAAAGTAATCAATCAGTGGAAATAGGTTTTTCTTTTTATATATTAAATGGCAAAAATGATGAGTTCATAAAAATGTCAAGAAATTTTCATCTCTGCTATCTCTTCTCTTAGGTCAGCTGTCTTCAAATGTATTATCCCATTTGTGGGAATCTTACTTATTCTGTCTTTCTTGTAGAAAGCTGAGTATTAGGTATTACACAGAGATTAAAATTGAGTAGAAACTATAGAAAATGTCAAACATAGCAGAAATCATGACACTTGCTCTTTTGACTAGTCACAAAAACATCAACAGTTGTTAATTTTTGAAGCTAGTACTCTGGCAGTGTTACATTAACACATCAGTCACAGCAACTTTTTGTTTACATTTTTGCTAGCATCCACAAGTTTGTCAAGATCTATCGTCTCTTTCCCCTATGCAGTTGACTTCTTTTATTTTGACAAATGGATCCTTGCCAAGAAGTTATGTATGTGCCTTGCACATCATCGTTTGGAAGCAAGAGACAACATTGTGATTATCATTTTTCTCTACTATTTATAATGCAGGCTGCTGCTTTGAGATCTTTTAGTGGAAAAGACTTGGTGAAGAAAAACATCAACTATCCATTTGCCACAGTAAATAAAATTACATGAATTGTTTTGTCTGACGTACTCTAAACCTAGGACTTAAGCTCCTTTTAGCTTGGGAAAGATGAAGTGCCTCCCAGGTCCTTCTTGGAGCTCATATTCATTTAGGAAAGTAGGAATGTAAAGGGACCAACTGCGTGACATGAAATTCAGTGTCTTACAACTGCAGGCAGTCCTGTAGTACAGACTAACCAAAATTTGTAAAAGACCCCCTAAGACCTTTGATTGAAAGACCTTACAATTGTTATAAAGATTCTAAAACTCAAAAAAGGTGTCACAGGTAAGGAAGAGATTAGATAAAGGGCATTGCCAAGATTTCGGATGAAGCAGGAATTTCTTAGGTGATGTTTCCAGACCTTCCCAGGAAGTCGTGGGACCATGGGCCATGCCCCAAGCTTCAGAGGAGGAAGGATATTCCCAGCTAATTTCCTGAAGTAAAATTCTGTCCTGAAACGTGTTGTTATGAGACCATCAGTTTGTTACTATTGAGTCTGACGACAGGTTTATCCCTGAGAGTGTGAAAAAGGCACGCTGAAGAAATAGCTGGTCTTCCTCAATAGTGCCAGCAACATCCAGTACCTCCCCTAGCACTGCAGCTCCGTCTGTGGCCAATCTTCAGAGGAAATTGATTGACAGCAGCCCTGAAGTATGGACTAATTAAATATATCATAAGTAGGTTGCAGTGAACACAAATCAGCTTGACCCAAAAAATTTTGGTTCCCAGATGTCAGCAAGATTTTCTGTTTAGCTTTTTAATATGGTGAGGGTCCAGAAGCAGTCTCTGTAAATAACAGAGGCATCTTTGATGCAAATTCTTACTCCTCACAGTTTTAAAGTTTACTAACAAATATCTTCGGAGCAAGCAGACTCTAAAGGGCAGCCAAAGGCCTGTTTATATGGGGAAATCAGCATGTGGTAAGGTAAGATGAGAACTGATGGTACAGTAGCTGTCTGCACTCATTCTTCATGGGGACAGTGGCGAGCCCTCGGGGCGCTCTCAGATGGCCTCTGCCTGCGCTCACCAAGGTAGTTTAAGGGGTCCCTGTCCCTGGATGTCTGCCTTGTCCTTTTGCTGGAGATTATGGCCCCTATTCCAGCGCTATTCCACATGGGTAATCATGGCAGAGTAGTTAGTGGCTTGGACTTTTGCAACGTACATAGCTGTGTACGTACGGTCTTGTGCTAACTTCTTGGGCACATCAGCCCGATCGGAGAAAAGACTCTGCAAATTTCAGCTATTCAAAAACACAGTAAAGCTGTTCCTTTTTGGACAGAGCGACACCATATTGTTTAATTGTTTCATTAGAACTCAGCGACCCTCGTATTCTTGATGAGATTAAACAGAGCAGAACTTTGCCTGAATAAGGGTGTGCTGCTACAATGCAGCTATCATTGACTTATCTCCCTAAACAGGATAACGAAACCCTTTCAGATCCTACTGAGCATTTCCTTACATGCCTACTGCATGCGATGCAAAACCCTTTTTTCTTGAGATTTTGTTGTGGATCTCAGAGTTTTAATGCATATCCTTTTGAGGCCTTGGGATTGTGCTGCATTGTCTTTCCACGAAGATGCGGTGTTTGGGTAAAGAGAGCAAAGAGGCAGATAAATCTCAAAAACTGTTTGTGCAACTTGGAGATCATGTCGCCAGTATGTAATAATTTGTTGAACACTCCACAGAGAGCTAACAGAGTATCTTTAATCGCTTTGCATTTTTGAAGGAATGCAGGTATCTTAAAAGTATCCAGAAAACACAGTTAAGTTTCAAGCTACTGTAGGTTGGGCTCACAGCCTTAGCATCTTAGCTTACAGGCTCAAAATGACTAGCCTTTACTACACATCAGGAATCTCTATAGATGAATGATAATTAACAATATTGTGAATACCACTTCATACTTCCAGAACTGGCAAAACCAATTTTGGAATAAATGGGGTATACACAGAAAAGACTTCTATATATCTGGCTGTTATAAGTTCACCTCTCTCCTCTGTATCCAAATATTCGACTACGTGTAAATGAATATACCCGCCAGCAGGAACAATTCATGAGGCTGAATCCCATAACACACCATGCAATGAATACTAAGGTTGCTCGCTGTACCAGCCTCACCAGTGTTGAAACTTGCTTGACAAAGGTTCATCTGCACTTGGCTGGGTCTAGTCAAGGTGGAAGAGTTCAGGAACTCTAGGCAGATCTTTTGCAACCAGTTTCCTTGTGTCAAAAAAATACCTTGCCCTAATACAAATTGTTTTATGGACACCACAAATTCCTACTTTGAAAGACAGCTAGGTCAATATTAGTAACAAAGAGGAGAAACCTAGACATCTGCAGCTTCCTTCGGGTTCTTTCATGCACCATTGCTGATACTGAAGAGCAGCTGTTTGCCATTTAGCACATACAACAACTTTGCTGTAAAGGAGGCACCCAGCTCTGCTGGCCTCCGCTGATATTGATGCCAAAAGCTCGGTTCCAACACATCAGGTTGGTGTTTGTTTAATGTGCAAAACCACTAAAAAGTCCTTGGGGAAGAAAGTAACTCTGAATTTTCAGAATGTTTTGTCTATTTCTGTTCCACAGCTTTTCTTGCTTCTGCTGCACTTTGTAACATCTGGACTCTGTAGGGGCAACGGAGCGCGTGTTGGTTCTGTCCTGTGCTCTCCGCCCTGGAGCAACAAGTGCTGCTGGTCAAAAGACTCTTATTTTGTAGCTCTACGAAAGAGGGAATGTAAGTGGAAAACAGGTGGGAAAAATCATCAGTGCTACTCAAAAACGTTCCTTTCATATCCAATACTTGGACTCAGGTTTTCTTCTTAAAATTACCATATCCACTGGAAATGCTTAGTGATTCACACAGAATCCCATTTAACAGGAAATCCCGTGAAAACACACCATTCCAGGCCCAGACCTACTTCCACTCTTGACAAGGAGAGTTTTGCCACCAGTCCAAATGAGAGCTCTTGGAGTATGATCTATGGAGCCTTCTGCAACCACAGATTTTTGTTCTCTTCTAGTGTTTATTCATATGATAACAATCCCACAATAAAACAGAAGAGAAGCACGTAGAGCTGTTTGAGGAAACACAGGGCAGGTCCTCGGGTAGTTAAATTAGCGCAGTTCCACTGTAGGCAATGACATATACTGTATTCACTGAAGTTATGCCAATTTTTCCTAGCCAAGACTCAGGCTGACAGTGTTTGGACACATCACTGTTCCATAGACTATCTGTACGTCTGGGTGGGACAGAAATCAGGGGCCAAATGCAGTCCTTACATAACACTTCAGAAATGTTACAGAAAACTGCGTACTAAAAAAAAAAAATAATATATTTTCAGAGTGAATTTAGTTCATTTTTCATCGCTTTGTTTTACAGAGCTGCGTAACTGCAGTTGGGGACCTCTCATACTAGCTAAACTGTACAGCCACGGTGAGGGGCCAGTCACTCGGAGGGCTTGCAAGTTCAGCTGAGCGGTCCCCGCAGCCAGACCTGAGACACGCTGGCTTTCATCCACCTACTTAACCTTACAGACGAAAAGCAGAAACTTTGCATCCGGTCTGATATCTTAGATATATACAAATATGCACACGCATTGACAGGCTGCAAATCATTTACATAGTTGACACCAAACAGAATGAAAGCCAACACAAAATACAGACATATGATGTGAAGCGTATAAGTATGCTGGAGGTAAAGCCTGGTTTCCAAAGGCTTCTGGGAATTGTCTCATGCCATAGGGAGAGGCGCTACTTTCCGCGATGCGTGGAGCCAATTATACCAGTGCTTTGACAGAGTGGAGGGGGGAGAAACCTTTCTGCTGACCCTGAAAGACAACAAACTTGCACCCTGAGGCCTGATATCTGATTAGTTTTTCAGTTTTTTTACATCGCATGGCTGTTAAGTAATAAAATAGTTTCTTCCCAAAACAATAACATTTCATTTACCAGTATACTATTTGGAGCATTCCTCTTAGTTTGTTTCCGACATCAACTTAAAGACCTGCACCTCCCCTCCTGAAGATGTGGAATTGCAAACTGACAAGCCCAGTTAGTAATACCTCCAGGGATTAAGGGGACGGAATATTTATAGGCAATCTAATGTTTTAGAGTACTTTTCATTAAAAAAATAAAAATCCAGCAATTAGGTACTAATATAAAAAGCACTAAATTTTAAATTACTAAAAGGTTATGTTTACATGATATGTTTTGCCCACTAGCCACGCAGAGGAAAAAAGTTAAGCATTTGGTTTCACTCTGAACTTTATGCCTTTGATAAATTTAAGATTACTGTTGCATTAAAGCCATTGTATGTCCTCAGTGGCAGTTAAGGCCTTCAGCACTTGCAGGATTGAGTCTGGAGTAAGGACGGGAGCAGTAATGTGATCACTCCTGAATTGTACTGCCTAACATCTGAGAAGGATCAGGAAGACAATCCTTAGCCCTGAGCATTATATACAAATGAAATAGGGGTTATCTGGGGGCAGCATAATTCATTAAATGTTCCCTCTAAATGTAAAACACCAAATTCCCTCGACACAGTCAGCCTTTCGATCTGCAGTCTAGTTGTGACATAAAAAACGGTATTACAGTAAGAGTAAACTTAAATTCAGAAAAGCTCAGAAGTTCACTGTTAAAGCTCATTCTATTTTCTCGTTACATCTCATAACAAACAGCCAGGAAAAACATTATAGATGCCATAGTCTTTTGAAAAAGTGTCTGATTTTAGAAGACGGGACTAGCTTGTCAGCTGGTGTCAATCAGGAGATTTACATTAACTGTAATCCAATTACCCTGTAGCTCTATCAGCTGAGAAACTGATCCAGGAGCTGTAACAGTCAGTTAGAAACGCATCCCTGTATAGCTTCATCTTCCCCTTGTACATCTTTCTCTTTTGCTTCAGACCAGCGCTGGGAAAAATTTCAAACAAATATTGTGATCAGATTTTTAGGGAGACTGGATAAAATTACGTTATGACTAAAAACCAGTTTATTTCAACGCAGGGCATAAGGTGATCAGACCATGCAAAGTTCAAAAAACCCCCACAACTGTAATTGTACTGTAAGACATGTACATCACCTCTGTTACACAGACAGAAGACGCTCTTCTCATCTTTGATATATTTATCCTTACATCAAACCCTCCCATGAAACAAGGAAGGATGGTTTGTCCAGTTTGGTCAAACAGGACACAACAGGGTAAGTGTTTTGCTTAAGGCTATGCGGGAAACGTATATCAGAAGAGTGTGAGTCTTTCTCATGCTGGAACGCCCTAATCCCTGGACCACTTCTGCCTACTTAGTTCACCTTCTGTTATTTAATTAATACAGGCTCTATCGATAATCTTTGGAAAGTCAGTTATTTACCCTCCACCTTAACCAACAGAGAAAAGTTGAAACGTCTGCCTTGGGAGCTGACAAATGGAGGGTGCGATATAAAGGCAAACGGTTACTGATTTTAAATATACTGTCTGTTACTGTGCCACTAACAAGAGACCAGTCCAAGGACTGGGATGATTTGAAGACGCTCGCTCCCCTGCGCTCCACCAGCAACTGCCCAACACCCTGCTGGTGCCAGGCAGAGGCTGTCGAGTAGCAAGACCGCTCCCCCTCCGTCACACAGCCCCATCTGGCCTCCCAAAGCTGGGACCAAGTCTCAGGGTCTGAACAAAGGCTAATGCTGACCCTAGTGGACGTTCAGCTGTGCCAAACGACCCTTGATTTCATTATAAATCTCCAACAAAACGTGAAGGAAAATTAAAGAATTTAATGCCAAGGTCTCGGATAAAGCCTTTGTAGGAATCATCCCAAATGAGAGTATAAAAATATTGGTGGAGAAAAGGGAAAGGAAAATCCCTAGTTAGAGAGAAGCATTTATGTTTCCATTTTTTTTTCATAATTGTGTTTTAAAAATTCCCCATGGAAACGCTGCCGATCCATGTATTTGAAAAATACAATCTCTGCCTGTTCAGTCTCTCCCAGAGCGGGTCAGTCCTGATTCACCGTCCAGTGAAGCAGACAGTTGTACTTCCTTGTGTTTGTGTTAAGTTTAGCCTAGAGATGTTGAAACTATAACGGAAATACACATCTAGGGTCCCTCCAAAACTCAAGATTGCATTTTAACTACAGGTATTGTTTAAGTCCTTTAAGATGTAGCGTATACTAACAATGATGTTACAAGTGGTTAATAGAAAAGGGGCCAGTGGAAGAAGTCAGTGAGTCTGACCACATACTGGCTTTTTATTACCTTAATATAGTGAGACAAGGAACAGAAAAAGTATGCCTTTTTCTGAGCGATTCCTTTTTTTATTCAAAATCTATGAGGGCTTATCTTAAAAATATATGATGCTATCAAGTTCAGCAAGCTGCATGATTTATTAAACCAGGGTCACCATTTCTTCCTGTCAGTTATATGTGATCAGTTATTATACATGCCTATCACTTGTTATATATTTATTTGTTGGAGATTAGAGACCGTTTTTTAAAAGACTTTCACATGCAGGTATCAGCGCACAATACCCAAGAATTAACTTTCAGCTGGCCAGTGAAGTAAATGTTTTGGGCCACGTTATCAGTTGATAGAAATCCTTGTAGCCACGTGCTTCCAATTTAGCTCAGCTCTGAGAAACTGGCCTATTATCAGTGACCTTGTACCTGACCATTTTTGGCACAATTTTGCTCTGGCATGGTGTAGCAATGCTGAGACATTTTCCCAGAAAAATACAAAATGTTATACACCATCTCGTGTCAGGTATTCTGTACCTCAAATTGGTGGAACAAAGCATGTTATTTCCACTTAGTGGGAAGAAACCAACATTGTTATTTCTACTGCTCTGGTGTCAGGGCTTTTTATTTCCACTGCAATGATTGTACAGGCTCTCATAACCAATAAGCCAACATCCACCCTGCTGAAAAAAAAAAAAAAACAAACCAAAAAAAACAACCTTGGCTGATCTGAAGCACATTAGAGAACACAAAAGAAAACTGACTCCAGGCTGCAGCTAGAATGGAAATGTCTATTTTCGCGATAGCAGTGGTGCAGTTTGACTAAAAAAATGTCAATTTTCTGACACATCAGCAACCTTGGGATTGTGTCTGGTTCTCCAGATGATGCAAGCAGGAAAAGCAAAACAGCAAGCCAAGGGTGTACATATAGATTCCGTGCCAACTTCAAGGAAGGCAAGGAAATGTACTACTTGCTTATAGTTGTGTAAAATAAATGCAGCTCAGATTTAAAGTTTCTGGACACAAGTGGTCAGATGTAAAGGACCCAGATACACCATATGAGACAAAAAGCCTCTCATATCTCTCTACAGCAGTGTAAGTTTTAAGAGAATTTCCTCTGGATAAGGGACACAGCATCACTTCTTCTCATAATTTCCTGCAATGAGAAGCAGCTGGAGGCTGAAGTTGGGGCTCCCTGGAAACGACTCCGTCACGGAGCCGATGTGAACCAGTGCAGTGTGAACGCTGGCTGTGCCCCCCCGCCCATTCCCAGCCTGCTCTTTCCACTTGTTAACCCAAACTGCCCTCAGTCCCCGGCCCTGCGAGGAACCTTCTCTTCCAGCACAGCCTGATGCTGTGACCTCCAGCTCCCAACAACAGGCTTTCTGTTTCACGGCACGTGAACTTGGGCCAGGAGAAGACGGGTTAGATTTTATGAGGACTGCAAACTATGGAGTCATTGCCCCTGAGCACACAGAAAGTTGGGCTTTGGGCTTGGTGCAAATCTCCATGACTTCATGGATGCAAATGGAACAAAACAAATTTGTTTTAGCTGAATGTACAATCTGTAGCTTTTGAGGTTACGCAGGATTTATTTGCTGTAGTGAGAAACAAAAGGTCTTGGTTTTATTGCTTATCAGTGGGAAAAAAAATAGGTCTCTGTTATCCATGAAACTAAGGCTCACTCACTCATGTTTTTATGGCTTTATTAACACCTGCTATATTTTAAAATGAGGGAAACTTCAAGAAGGAAAATAAAAGGTGCTGTTTGCTGGTGAAAATGACAATCCCGTTACTTGGAAAGGTAATGGTCTTCTCAGCTTGATAAATTAGCACAAAATGTGTGCAGAGATATGAAAATGAGCTCTTTAACAGAGATTATCACCTTTCACCTTGGAACATGTATGTAAATGCTCTTTACGGCATTGTTTTTTCAGGAGGCTGTACTTTGGACCCCGACTTGAGAATTCACAGTGTAAGAATATGATTCAGAAAATTTTGTATAGCATGGCGATTTTTATAAAATTAATTTACCTCATAGAGGATTTTACTGAGAATTATTTTTTTCAAGTCACCACAGCCCTTAAATTTCAGGCTGACGCCAGCATAAATTGTATGCTGCTTATACTACTAGAAGTTGGGGACGTGGTCGCAAAACATCTCCTACAAGTGCCTGCAAAAAAAAATATCTAAAATTATTTTTAACCCACGATAAACCCTTCTCACCACTTCCAGCTAACATCCGCCTAGTTGCTGTCATACATCCTTACCCCGTGGCAACGGAGACCTGGCCATCCTGAACCCCATTTCTCAGAGGGGACGAGAATGGGGAGAAGGAGAAGATCTCAGCCCAGTTATGAGCTACAGCACCTGGATTTGCAACAGAAGCGGTACCACAGGGCAGGAACACGCTCGGCACCCTCAAGCTGGAAACACGGCGAGGCTGAGCTGTGGACACGGTCCCCGCCGAGGCGCTGGCGCCGCACGGTCTCTCCAGCGCCGGCTGAGGTCACTGTGGCTCTGCGCCTCCTGCTGCTTTTGGAGCAGCTTTTTTGCTGCTGGAAGAAAGGAAACGGCAACAGATTTATTTTTTTTTTCCCTTTATTTTTTTTTCTCAGCACATATAGTTTATAAAAATGGGGACTAACTGATGGTTGTAATTTTGATAGAGATTTACCTGTAGGCAAGATGGCAATCAAACCCACACTATTAACGGAAGGCTGATTGAGTTAATGAATATAATTGTCAACTCTACAAACTGATTCAGTCTGTCTAACAATCTATCAGTTTGTCTTTCCTCTTGCAGTTTGTCCCCATTCGTATCTTGCTGTATGGTGACTGTAGGTGAATACCTAAAATGCCTACAAATATAAAATTGTTTGAGGGAGGACTGATGGATGCTTGGGAAAGAAGAGGGGATCTGCTATACAGGGTAACTGAATTTATCACTGTTCAATTGAACACAGTAAATTTGGGCTAGACAGCTGAACTAGTAGGTAACATTACCCTTTGTCTTTTTTGTATCGCTGGTCTGGACCAAATTCAGATCTTTTACTTGTTGGACTAAGTCTGCAAATGACACATCCTTAACTTAAACGACTTACACGCTGGTGGATGAGATAGCGTGCAGGAAGCTTTGCGTATAGATACTGGAGACCAGCGCTCCAAAGTAACAATAGCATCTTCTGGGGAGCAGGGAAGAGAGAAGGAGATGGGAGAAAACATCAAAAATGCTTTCTGTGGGTCAGAACTTCAGGCTTGGTAAGTCTGCAGCTCACCAGCCTAAACTGAGACTGCAAAGCCCACCACCTGATCTGCAGGAGGTTTCCTTCCCTACAGGGAACTCCAAGGGCCTGCAAGGAAAGAATTCCCATCCTCCCCATCGCTCAGGCTCAAAGTTCAGAGGGAAGGGAGCGAGGTCTTAGGCGAGAACTAGGCTACTGAATAGTCAGAAAAGCACAATTCGCAGCTCATGCCAGGATCAAATCCAATTCAGAAGAGCCCTGTCCACCTCAGACAGCCCTTCTAGGAGCTGTTACTATAAATGACCTTTCCAGATGTATCAGGAAAAGTTCACATTCAATTTTTGGAAGAGGCATGCATGTTCTGCCTTCCTGGTAGAGGTTGACACCAGTGCTCAGAGCTGCCACCACTGAAGCGGTGAGGGACAGCACACAGCAAGAGAGGTACCTGCCTTTCCCCTGGGGTCACACACAAGCCAGAAATCAGAAATTAGAGCACAGTGCGTCACTGTAAATAACATTGTCAAGAATTGTGACAGTGAAATAATAATACATAACTTTTAGGGGGAAAGAAACCCTGTGTTTGCTGGGAAGTCACTTGTGACTACTACAGGAGGAGGGAAGGAGGGAGCAAAAACTCATGGAGAGAGGTCAGAATTACAGTCCCCAGGGCAGGTGCTGCTCTTCTTGAAGCCAAGTAACAGATCTCCCTCACCTGCTCCAAGAGAAAGACCAGGTGGAATGAGATTTGCCACAGCTGTATTTGTCTGTTTGCAAGTGAGGCTTTTACACCACTAAACGGCAAGGACACAGGCAAGGTGTCCATAGCTGTGTTTTAATAGCGGGCACCAGGCTCCGGCAGGGGCCTCCTCTAGCTGACCTGATAGAACACAAATATAGTTGCAATACGATTAGCCTACGGATGCAGTGTGCGTGATGTATTGCCTCACTGGGGGCGGAGGTGCCCATACTTGTATAATTAAAAAAAAGAGTTGTAAGCGAGGAGACTTATGCAAAGTCTCCTAGTAAAGAGGTGACAAGCTCTTCTGAAATCCAATCTCCTATAGCCGTATGTAGGTAATGCTATGTTTTGCCATCTTCCCTTCTTCTCCAAGTCTTTTTCAACACGTGCATGATAATACAATATCTATCTGTGTTCTGACATGACTCTGCATTCTTAAAGCCTTGCATACAGCAGATGGAGAAAGATTTATAACCCATTTGCTCATATTTCTGCTCTCCCTTAACTAGCTCTTGCATAGAATTCATTTTTTTTAATAGAAGAGTATTTTACATGTCCCATCATGCAACATTGCAAGCCTCTTTCCAGCATAAAGAATCCTCCCCCTCCCAAATTTTCTTATGCTGCATCACCGTGTATGTGTCACGGCTAATAGCTGATTAATACGCCTTGTCTGTATGACTGCGAGTTTATCCTCAAGTTAGTTGGGTTCGACAGGGGGTTCAGGGACTACACTGCCATTGAATACACTTACTTCAAATTTAACGTGAAGTTTAATCAATAAAAATAACAGCAATAGGTTTGTCTCATTCTGCTTTTTTTATGCTGTAGAAATGCCTGAGTATAAATCGCTTTCGGCTGTTCCTCAAGAGATACCTTTGTCATTTATTGAGCACTTTGTGCTTCACAAGAATTCCTATTACAATGTCACAACTTCAATTTGCCTTGCCCCGATGCTCTTGAAATGCCTAGCCATCTGATGGAAAAGGAAGTATCATTTGGTGCCTTCATGTAGATATTATCTAAATCAACAGTGGCTATAATATATTTGCACATGCAAACATTAAAAACCGCTGAAAACAGAAAAAAATACAATTAATAAAAAGTGAAGAACCCCACTCCAAAGAATAGAGTGGAACTGATTGTTAAGAACTTCGGTGAACGAGTCAATATCTCCTGCTCAAAAATGAAACGTTAGCTAAAAGTTGAATTAACTGAGTAAGCCAACTAATTGAAGCCTTAATCATGACCCATAAAAATAATAGGATTGTTTGCTTTTTTATTTTTGTGCATATAAAAACTGTCTGATAGGCATTTTTAAAGGAGGTGAGAGGAAAGCAGGGATTTTATGTTCACTGTTCAAGTCCTGTCTTGCCTGCCTGCCTGTGAGAACTAAAAAACTATTTAAATTATAAGATTGGAAGAGTCAAGAGCAAAAATGTCAAGTGTTTAGGAAAGAAAAAGTTTTTAGCCTTGACTGTTTTGATTTTTTCAGTTTGTTTAATTTTAGTGACTAAAAAGCATTTGGAAAGAGGATGTTTTTATTTAAAATTCAACATCCATAATACTTACATTATGGTGTGAAAGCTGTACTAGATGAGTGATACCTTGGCAGATCTCCCAGGGGCTTAAGTGGTGCAGGATTTTACCCATTATTTTTAAAGCAAACAAGTATAGGGGAAAAAAACAAACAGAAGAAAAAAATTCACATTTTTCATTGTAATAAAGAAATAAATAGAGCACCAGCTTAACTTGAAAAAAAAAATATCTTTGGCAGACCAGCCTTTCACAGAAGGGATTTTGACGGACTACTGGGTCAGGTTTGTTGTCTGAAAATATCTGCCCTAAATATAATTTAGAAATAAAAGGGGTTTTGGGGTGGTCGTGGCAATTGGTTTTTTGACTCAGTAATTTGGCAGAGACTCAGCCTTTCATCTTACCTGAAGGATTTACTAAAATTCACTATCCGAAATAGTAGCTCAAATTCAGACACATATATAGTACCATGGCAGACTGTTTCTCATTGGAAACGGCAAGAACCTTTTTACTTTTAATACTTATTTAGTGATTTTTATGCAACACCAGTAACACCATTATCTCAGCATTGACAGAATGAATATAAACTGTAAATTCTGTTCTTTGAGTTATTTAAACCTTTGCTGGATAAAGTACTAGCAAATGTGATACTAATTAAGAAATAATCCTACACAATAGTAAAAGACGTTAGATCTTTATGAGTAAAAGGAGTTTCTCCATTTTTAATATTTTTAAATCTGTGGTAGGCATAGGATAATGTTCTTAATTTGTTACTTTTTAGTCAAAGATCAAAGCGCATTATAAATTAACCTTGATTTGAACAATACATTTTCTTCACATTCTCTAGGCCTGGGGTTTTTTGAAATCATCAGTAACTTTTGGGGGGGTGTGTAAAGCAATACGCGCTGCCTCTGTGGCCAAAAAGTAGCATGAGAAAATTTCTATGGTTTTTAACTTAAACGTAAACATTTTTAATCTTAAAATCTAGTATAAAATTATTGACTTAACTTTCGAAATGGGCTTAGGTACTATGATGATGGGCAAACACGACATCCAAACTCAGGCGGTTGTGTTAGAAGATTTAGAAAGCTCAGCACAGGGGTGCCTGCTTTAATTTGTGGTTCCCCACTCTCAGCAGCTCTGGGACCAGCTTCATGCAGAAGATTTCCCCCTTCTCAACCATGCCAAGGCACCTATTCAGGGAGCTGCGTATTCACGTGCTTATTTCATGTCCCTGGAGTTGAGCTTATTGATTACTCACGTACTTAAACACATGCTTAACTTTAACAGATTTGTAAACTGGGGACTAATGCACTTACAGTCAGTCTCAGTTTTGTGCAATAGGGATATACATCAAAAAAAAAAAAAAAAGAGAAAACAAAAGGAAAAGGATATATGAGCTCAAAACAGGCTTTAGGCACATTTGAGGCAAAGTCCCCTATTGCATCTAGCCCGTAACATTTCTGCCCTGTTTCTTCTATGGCTTTGAGTTAAAACTGCTTTTCTTCCAAAACATGGGCAAAACCATTAATCATTAAGGGCAGTAGTAACAGTGGCAGTATATGACAGGCGTTAGTAGTGAGAGAAAAATATGCTGTGTAAATGCAATACTTTATTCAACATCACACACTATTTTAGCATAACTGTTGTTTTGGAAGGTTTAAAGGTGTATTTTTGGAACAGCTAGTAAGTAGGGTATAGGATGACTTCTGATCTGTATTACGCCATTTTCCCTCGGTTGTGGTTTGGTTTTTTTTAAATAATTTGGCTGAACAAACATAAATTTCATCGTGCTATTCCCACACATCTGTATTTTAACTGTGTGATGTTTCACAGATTGCCACCATGTGAAATCACCTAAAACTGTTCACAGAAGTATTTCAGTACAGTAATAAAGAGGAGAAAAGCACCCATTAGTAAACAGAAAAATGAGCATATGGACAAAACTGTAAATATTCAGTTTCATCTAATTAATTACAGAAGCAGAAAGATTCTCTCAGTACCAGCATTGGCAAATATTGATCTGTGTGCCCCAGAGTACAGTCCTCAGAAAGGTCTCCTTTGGACTAATTGCATCTGTAAGGTGGACAGAGAACCCATTTATTTCTCTAAAATTGGTTTTCTGAATAAAAATAAAGCTTATTTTCAGAGACAGTTAGCCTCCAACCAACCTTTGAAACACAGCTGTTTTCTGTTCTCACATCTCTCATCTATAATAATAATAATAATAATAATTATTATTATTATTATTATTTCTTTTTGTTTGCAAACACTCATTCTATCCTAGCAGGATTTACTTATATCCTGCAGTGGGACACTAAGCCCCCAAGAGGTATGAGTTTACAGGAACCTGTTATGTCCCATTTTCCAGCTGTGGGAAAGTGATTCTCAGGGAAGGGAAAATGACTTGTCTAAAATCACACAGTGAGATTAATGACAGAGCCAAGCATCGAACATTTAGGCTGTGGTCAGATGATCACTAAGATCGGATTTATGCATTACTGGATCACCTGGCAATACAAATTTGGTGCAGACAGGCATGCATTCCTGCTGAATTATTCACACCACATCAGATAGTGCTTATGTCAGCTGGTGCCATGAGATAGCCCAGAGTACAATGAATCCCATATGCCATTCATTCTCATCTCTCAAGTGTAGTTTGGGATGATGGCCTGTTGCACTGAGGTAGGGAAGTTAGCTCCTGCTTATGAGGCTGTTATTACCATGGGGACAACGCTAGAAAACCACCATGTCACAACTAAGGTGCTGTTTGCATATCATCACATGCCAGGGCATCCCAATTTCCAGGATGCAGTAGGTGGCAACATGGATCTGTTGCTGGCTGTGCCTCTGAAAGTGGCCTTTTCCTACTAGAGGCCAGTGAGAGACGTGCAGACGTGGTGCCCGGAGAACGGTGTTCGATGCTGGGCTGCACAAGCAGGGAAGGAGGAACAGGGGACAGAACCGTCTGTTTTGCCAAACCTTTTGTCCTTGCTGATAAAAGTGAGTACAGTTTTATCCTAAGGCCAAGGAGTTGCAGGTTCCTGTTCCCTGAAGCATCTGGGTCTGTGAGAAGAGCTATGACTACCAGCAGAAGGTTATACTTCAAATACGGGGAGATCAGCAATATGGGGAGAACTTGTGAAAGGAGATGTTCCCAAATATCTGCTTGCAGCTGTTTCTCAGGAAGGTGTCCACCCAACCAGTAATGCTTACTGAACACTGAAGAGAAAGGGACTTTAGCTCTCTTCAAGGTTGTTGACTCTTAACATTCAGATCCCAATCAATTTGGGGATGAAAAGTCAAAAAGACAGTGCTGAAATTCAGAATGCTCTTCGGAAGGGCCCCAGCTCATGATGTGTGTGACGTGCAGGAATTTGTAGCAAGCGTTGCTCAACTGAGTATGTATCCTCTCCCTCTGTCCTGTGACCTGTCCTGATTGTTTATCAGCATGTTGGGTCACTGCAACACTGTGCTGGGGTCATCTTCAGCTAGTCTCAGGGACCTCATGAAGCTTGTGCTCTGTTCTCCTCAACTGACGCCCTGGAGACAGGACAGTCTGCAGTCATGGTCAACCACTCATGTAATTTGGTGCTTCCAAAAATATCGCAAGTCACGCTTAATTCTCCTGAGAATCCTAGGGCACAGTGCTTGCATCTTGTTGGGGTTGTCTTTCCAGGGTCTGTCCACTGCAATCGTTAAACATGCAAAGTCTTACTGATCTGCTGGGCCAGGCCCTGGCTTGGAGTCACTTCAGGTGAGAGGCAACAAGCTACAGCTGTCGGCATTGGTGTGTCCAACTGCTCGACCTTGAGACAAAAGCAAGGTGATGGGGCTCAATGAAAATAAGGTTCTCAAACGTGGAATGCCCTAGCAGATGTGAGGTCATAGGTTGGGGAGTGAGGTCATGGCGATGACTGGTGTAATGGTGGAAAAAATGGCATTGGTAAGGAAAGTATCGAGCATCAGTAGACTTCCAAACAGGTGGGACAAGGTATGGGTTCAGTCTGCTTATCACACCAAGAGACCATCACTTCGAAGTGCAGGCAACAGGATGCGAGCAAAAAGGGACTGATGAATGCTCTAGAGGCTACAGAGGGATCTGCTAATGAAGTAAGGTTGTCAGTTAATACTCAGCTAAATCATATATCCTGATAAGGTAAAGCTCCACTTTTTTTTTTTTTTTTTAAGAATAAATGCCAGTGGTTTACACTTTTGGTCATCTTGTTTCTGATTTGGGCTTAGGTGCTCTGAAACTGAAAAAATAATTATAGTATCTAAAAATCTCCTTGGCTTCTCTCCATAGCTAGGTCATACGTACTCTCCCAAGTTCAGCCAAACTGAGATCGTGCAACATGTTCAAAGATGGCATGATGCAATTGTACCATATATCATTCCTCATGATATCCTGAGTGGTTGAGTAGACAGGCAAAGCTTGTTACCTATCTTGATCTATAAAAACATTCTTTACTTAGCAAAGCATTAGTCAGATAACATTTCTGTATACCCATGTTTACCAGTGTATACATATAGTTCCTTTCTAGGATGAAACATTAGACTAGATTGCAGCCAGAGACGTAGAAGAGTATAGTCTCCAAGAAACAGGAATTCATCACACAGGATGCACTGTTGGTCAGGAAAAAGGGTGTAGTCAGATTTACTACTGCAAATGCACCTAGAGAAGTTGAAGAAGTTACCTCTTCTAGCTCTTTGTGACCACTTCTTAGTTTTATGACAGAGCTGCCAGCACGATCCTGTTTCAGTTCATCCAGCTCAGCTTAAACCAGAGATGAAGGTAACTTGAGAAGACCTGGCTGATTAGGCATTGAATCTATTAGGATTTACATAATCTGTTCTGGTGGCTCAACTATGGGTTGGTAACCACCAGCTGAAAGATGGCAACTGACAACTGGGGGCAGTAATGAATAGTTAGAGGTTGTAATATCTTGAAGGCTCCAATTACTGCCATTGCGACTCTGTGACTATGCCCCAAGATAGGAGTGTGGGAGTGACTCGACTCTGCCAGTGACTAAGCAATTAGCCCCAAAGGCGACATGGCACATTTCTCTGGGCCTCCATTTCCCATCTGCAGAAGGAGAACAGTGCTGCACATTCAGTTTTGCTTAGCACATTCTGCTTTGACACTGAGTGTGAGGATTCAACATTAAACAGGAATTTCTCAAATGCATCATGAGGAAACTAGGCATCTACTGAAATACAACTAAAACGGTAGTTAGAAATGACTGGAGATGCACCCACGTCCTTGCAGTAACAAGGGTTACACTTCATCTCCTTCATATTCTCTTTTTCATATAGAGAGATCAGAAAGACCTTATTTGCCCGTATTAAGATCACATGGCGAGCCTTTTCTTGGAGCAAAATGCCTGCTAAAACATTTTGGTTTATGTAAAGGCACAAAGTGGTATTACCTATGGGGCTTCGGGCTGCAGGGGCCTCCAGGCAAAATGCTCTGCATGCTGAAGAGGAAATGCAGTTACTGAAGTCAAGTTTATGTTTTTTAACCTATTTTTCTTGAGATAACTTTGTCAGATTGTCAAACAAACTCTCCAAAGGGATTTGAGTCACAACCACATTAAACTGGAATCCAATCTTGTTATGCTGGCCTCAGCGAGTGGATATTCCCTCTGAGCAAGCCTGCACTGTATTAAGCTGCCTTCTGTTTCTTCAACCTAAGCTGTGAATGTATAATCATATTTCCTTTTGAAAATGACTTGTTTTTCTTCATTACAGAAACAGGATTGATTTTCCTACAGAGTGTTACACTTGTCGAAGCAGCTATAATCAAATTTCAGTGTAATGTCCCTACACAAGTGATTCCCACAATTAAAACTGTAACCGTTCTGGATACCTGTTGGGTTGGAGTCTAATCTTCATATGTATCTGGAATAGGTCCACTGAGAACACGGGCCAAATCCACAGCTTGTGCAAATCAAAGTCACTGGAGCCCCATCTGTGGGTACCAACTGTAGATATAACTGCCTACTTTCAGTGAAATAAACAGAGTCACTCATTAATACTGGTATGACAAAAGGAAAAAATTGGACTGATAAATCAAAATAAATTCTCTTTCACATCAGTGAATGACAGAAGCTACAGAATTTTTAAAATTTTGCAGTAGTCCCTGATCTAACCTTAAATAAAATTAAGTGGGTACAAGGATAGCAATGTTTCAGTAGTTAGCTCAGGAGAGGCTTTAGTGGCCCAAGAACTCCCATGCCAAGCCTCGGTAAGAGTGCGCTTCCTCAACAGGCTATATTTTGGGTGAACAGCCTTGCATCGTAATGAAGACATTTAGGTCAGTCTTGAAGAAAGCAGGGGCTAACGCTGTGTCCCTTTGCATGTGTGACTCTTGAGCACTGCCTTTGCTGCCTCCTTAGCAAGTCCATGATTTTTTTCTGAAAACCTGTGATTAAGCTGCCATGTCTGCTTATATGGGACATGGAGTGCAAGATCTAGGCAAAGTTAATTTTGGAAAAAAACCCCCACAAACAACCCACCAAAACCGAACAACGAAACTCAAATAATTTAAAAATACCTTTTCTAGGGCTTTACTTTTCCCCAAGTTTCCCCCCTTCCATTGTGATTTGTACTGTTGGAGGCTTTTCTTCTTCCTTTGTCTTCCTCCATCAGAAAAGTCCCAGCTGAATGGACTTTAGTTTAAAGAGATATTTTCAGGATTGCTGAAGAAGTCCCCTTTAACCGACCTGTCCTTGGATATCTGCAAAGTGTAAATTAAAATCAAACCCAGCAAAGAGGTGAAAACCATTCTGTGATATTACTAAAATGATCCTGCAGTTCATTCCCCAGACTCCCATCATTTGTAGCCCTAGTAAGGGTGTGCCAATTTGCTCAAATGGACCTCTCCTGAATAAAACTTCTGAGAGAAGGCAAATACAGCTGCCTTCCCAAACACATCCTGCCTTTTCTGTGCACCGGTCACCAACGAGGAAGCCACAACCCTCCTTCAATTGACTGATGATCATTCACGTGCTCTGAGTCTCCCTCTTTTCTCCTGTACTGTGCTGGTTTTGGCTGGGATAGAGTTCATTGTCTTCGTAGTAGCTAGTATGGGTCTGTGTTTTGGATTTAAACTGGAAACAGTGTTGATAATACAGAGATGTTTTAGTCATTGCTGAGCAGCGCTTACACAGAGTCGAGGCCTTTTCTGCATCTCACACCACCCCGCCAGCGAGTGGGCTTGGGGTGCACAAGAAGTTGGGGGGGGGACGCAGCCAGGACGGTAGACCCCAACTGACCAAAGAGATATTCCATGTCATATGATGTCATATAAAACTGGGGGAAGAAGAAGGAAGGGGGCGACATTTGGAGCGATGTCATTTTGTCATACCAAGTTATGGAGCCCTGCTTTCCTGGAGATGGCTGAATGCCTGCCTGCCGATGAGAAGTGGTGGATAAATTCCTTGGTTTGCTTTGCTTGTGTGTGCGGCTTTTACTTTACTTATTAAACTGTCCTTATCTTAATCCAGGAGTTTTCTCACTTTTAGTCTTCTGATTCTCTCCCCCATCCCACCAGGCAAAGCTGAGCGAGCGGCTGTGTGGTGCTTAGTTGCTGGCTGGGGTTAAACCACAACAGTAATTTTTGGAGATAAAGACAGTTTAATAGAACAGTAATGGAAGAGAAAAATCCAATCAAATCAGTTATTATCTCGAACCCTTTGAGCCCCACGTTGGGCACAAAAAAGGACTGTCACGATACAAAGACAACTATAAACTTGCCCTAAAGGGCAGCTCTGGATTTCTTCCATTACAGGGGGATGAATGTTTAAAGCGGTGCTAACGACAGCGCTGCTGAATTTGCAGCTCCACCTATTTTCTGAAGGTCAAGCAGCCTGACCTCCTTACAGACCCTGTGCAAGTGCACACACACACACAGAGAGAAGTAAGTAAAAATAAACAAAGTATTTGCCAGCATGCCTTTCGCTTACATCCACTTAGTATTATCTATTGTAGTCATTGCATTGGAGAACATCATGTTATTTAGGGAGGCCAGCTCTGCCAAGTGTTAGTCCCCCAGAGGGGACTCACCCATGTGTTAAACATTTTAGCGCTCATAATAGAAGGCTATGCTCTATATTTCAATGACAATTCACTTAGTGTTTACAGATGAGATACTTGGAAGTGCATCCCAGCAGGCAGTGTTTGCTTTCGATACCGAGAGAGTGGGCAATAAAATCATGTAGTGCATACTGTTTGTGAGACGGATGTGTCTTGTGGCAGCCAGCAAACCAGATACTCGAGTTCCTCTCAGGCACTTAATGCGTGCATCGGCCTTGCCCAGTTATGGAGAGCCCTGAACACACTTGACTTCCAGAGGCAGCAAGTAGGCTGCTAAGAGCCTAAACAAGAGGCTGAGTGGCTGGAGAGCTTCAGAAGCGTAGTGTCGCTTCGCCATTAGGCAAACAAACTGCTCCTTTCTCCACAACAGTCATTCTGAAGGCATCCTGTAACAGAAAAGATGGAAGTATTTCAGGCTGCTTCATCCATTTTAAAAGAGAGAGCAGGCTTCACACAACCTTGTTGCTATAAACAGAGAGTATATAAACGTGAAGGAGGAAAAGACCAGGGAATTACAGATTTCTCATGGAGTCTTTCACCCAATACTCTTCTAAAACAATCTGGCGTCCTGAAGCAGCATGCGCTTTGGAAGAGTGTTCCAGTTTCTGTTTCCTTTAAGTAGATTTGACTTTGTCTCATTTAAAGCGAATGTGTTGCTTTGTTGACATGAAAGTTTTGATGACACACCACCCTAATTGTTCGTTGCTCTAGAGAAGCACAAACCTGCAGCCGATGCTCTATGACATGTTTTTGCACTTCTCGTTGTTATAGTTTTCCACCAACTGATCATCACAGCAAGTCAACCTGCAAATAAGTACTCCTGAGCACTTTAATGAGGCCCTTATCTCTGGCCAACTTAGGAATACTCACTGGGCTCTCCCCTGTTGAACAGCAGCAACTCCAAATAACCCTCCCATTAAAACGAACGCGCTGCTGTCAGAGATGTCAGGTTGAAGGGGCGGCAGGCTTCTGAAGCCGCTGTTGCATCATTCTTTTGCTGGGCCAAGGTACAATGCCTACCGGAGTGATTAGAGCAATTACTCAGCACTGTTTGTCACAGTCAATCAGATCTGACCAGCATGAATGCAGCCGAGACCTAGACCTGCCTCTCTAGCAAAGCATTATTATTGGTTGTCATCTTCGTCTTCAGTAGCTCTATGCATGTGCCTAAGTTGGAAACACACTAAGAAAACTTCCAAGCAATTATTTCTCTTTCGCTTCTCTCCTTGATGGGCCTCTCCAATCATCTGGTGCATGCTTTCTTCCCCTCTTGTCTTTCTGCCTGTGTTCCTGCTGATATGTACTGTGACTTTCTGCCAACGAGTTAAGTAGCAAAAGCCACTTGGGAGTCTCTAACATCACCCCTTCTCTGTTGTTAGTTTAGCACGAACCAGAGAAGGCTGCTCATTGGGAGCTAACAGAAGACATGAGAGAAACCCCAGTCTTTGTAAGTCCAGATCTCTGTACATCTCCTTTACAGCATTTTCTATGGCAAATGCAACCTAGTATGAATATTTCATAGTAGACTGCTTATTAAGATTAAAAAAATGCAGATAAAAATGTGTTGCTCGAATTCATGTAAAGAAAGTTCCATGACAGGTTTTTGTATGGCTGGAATTAGGACATCTGAGAAGAGCTACACTTGAACCCGCTAACTCAAGTTGCCTGGCCCCTATATATGGCTACTCATTCTCACTCTTGCTCTTAAGCTTTGCTTGAGATCCACAGGAAAGCAAGGACAAGCACATCTCTGCTGTCTACTCTTCTGCTTTCCCTGCACAAACAAAAGTATCCAGCCGTGCTGCACCTCTGAAATGCCACATCTTCTCCTCTTTTTTTCTTTTTCTCCTATGCGCACAGAAGAGAGATACTTCATCAGTATTATCAAAGAAAGAGCCAAACAGCATAGAGACATAAGTTTTAGGAGGCTGAGATGCCACGGTGATGTAACTGCAGACAGATGAATGGGTGAGGAAACTTAAGGCTGCCTAGTACTATTCAGCGGCACACCCATACAAATATCCTGCGTGCGGATGTGTGAGGGAGAGTACAGGACATAATTTCTTGCAGGTCATATCAGCAGAGGTTCTTACACTGATTCTATCAGCTATTAGTTAAGAAAAGAAAAAAGCTTGTGACAAGAATGTGTGTGGGAACAACAAGACTTCAAATATCAGTACGGGTGAGATCTTAAACGTGTATTATTGTGATTATTGTTACTAAGAAAAATGCCTGTGTTGTTAGTTGCAGCTATTACTAGTAATGAAGGAATAAAGGGGCCTCTGATCACAAACAATCCCACCAGCAACTTTGTCGCATTAGTACAGTAATTTCAGTATTGCTTTTAAAGCAGTTGTTCGAAGCAATCAGTTAGAAGTATAGTATTAAACACAAAATGTTTTGTAATTATTTTTCCGGGAAGCAGCTACGTACTACAGAGTTTATAATATACACTGTGCTCAATAATGGTCTAAGGACCCAGAATTTTAGACAGTTTCCCGAATACTTTGCTAGAATCAGAAAACATATCTACCTTACACCGGCCACTGGAGATGATTCTTTCACAGGCCCCTTAAACTATCTTTTCTCAGCTTGGCTGAATCAGAAGTTCAGCACTCTGATACTTTTTGGATACCATGGATAAAGATATTGGGATGTGGGGCACAACAAAGAGTATTTCAGCTCTCTGACTTCAGGGATAAAAAACGGGGATGCTTTGTAGTTTGTCAGATCCTTAAATCCTTTGAAAAGGTTTAAGGATAAAAATCAACAGTAAGCTTGAAAATAATACATGTTGGCAATAATAGTATAAAATTACAAATAAATGAAGTAAGAAAATGCATTACTAAGATTATACTTAATAAGTATCCTTCTTAGCTGATTTATCATCCCAGCTGCCTATCAGACTGGCTGATTAGCCTTTACGACGTACCCAAGGGCTGGTATACCCTGGCAAAATCTTAAAGGTATATCTTTTTTCTCACTACTGAAAGTGGTTTCCAGAGCCATCCAGCGCAACTTCTCTGCACAATCTGTTTCTTCTATAGCTCAGAAAAGAGTAATTGTCTCTTCCTCTTCACTCTTCTTTATTGACAGTAAGGAGGTAATGCAGGGGATCAATACTTTTACCTTTTCTTTAAGGTTACCAATTGCTTATCTTAATTGGCAAATTCCCGGCTTCAGCTTTAACCTGTCTATTCTTGCAATCTAGGACACAATAGCAAAGCTTTATAAATCTTACAGCAACTGTCAGTAGATGCATCTTAGGAAATGTAAGTGTAATCAGCCTTTTAGCACCAACCTACGGGTTCTAATTAAAAATGAAGGATGAAACCCTGGTTTGGATTGTTTTGATTTGGTAACATCCACATACTTGCTATTAGTTAAGGCTTAGAAAGCAAAAGTTAAGGCTTAGAAGGCAAAACTGGATATTCTGGGGGAAACCAAGAGCACTCCAAAACTCTGTCGTCTGACTCAGTCTCGTGCTGACCATTTGCACCAACTGTTGTGAATTTTTTTATTCTGAGGCAGGAAAAAAGAGACTGCTATAGGGGCATTGCCACTTCTGCTGCAACTTTTCCCCATTTAAGAAGTGGTTTGACAGCATGTGCTGATATCCTTAGAGAACCCACTGAGTCTGGTGGTTCTCCATGTGGGTGAATGCACTGCAGGACCAGAGCCTTAATGGAGCTTAAGAAACTGGCAAATGCTCTTTCTCACTGCTTCACTACCCTCAAGTTTGGATTTTGTACAGGTGGACATGCTTCTGTTGTAGGTGAAAGGTTTCACCTACAACAGAAGTAGGTTTCAGTCTACTTGTGAAACTCAAGGAAACACTAGAGACTGGTGAAGTCAGTGGAAGTATTAAGTATACATGGAAGGCACAGGCAGGCCATCAACTTGGTAGATTTTTCAAAATCTTGAACTCCACAAGATTAACTTATCCATATAAAACAGTAACTAAACACTGTGGGTCCTAATATTTTCCTAAAATATTTTGGGGTCCTATGTAATTTGCCTCTCACATTGGCAGTTCTCCCACTGGGAGATGGCTATTTAGTTAAATCAAAGATGACTTTTATAAATAAAAATTCCAAAGAAAATAAAGTTAATACCTCTTGAACTAAACAATTTTCCTCGTGCAGTAAGTTCACTACTTGACTGAACTAATGATATAGTGCTGCTCTCAAATTAATTGTTAGTAAAGCTATGACTGATTGAAACTTTGCCAGCATTGGTCTAGGGGAAGAATGGCAGATCTTAGTGATTCTGAAAAGTTTTGCAAATGCTGAGGAGAAGGCATAGAAAAAGAAAAGTCAGGTTGTTGGTTCTGATTCCACTGCAGCTGATTGCATCTGGCAGTCCGTCTCCATCTGAGTTGGTAGCTGTCTGAGTACAGTACAAGGCTGCATCTTTTTGCATCCATTAGATCTGAATAGATTTGATAAATTCAAATATCAGCTTTCTCTTCCCTGCTTTCCTGACTTTTCTCTGGTAGGAACTGACTTCTCTTCAGGTAGCGGAATCATCATGGTTGTTATTACCTGCTATTTTAATTGCAGATAATATGCCTAGTGTTGTACAAGGCTAAAATAGTCTCTTTTACCAATGAATTCATCATCAAAAATATAGAAGTTCTGACTACAGCACAACCACTTTTGAGACAGTGACTGTACTTTGTCATCTGGAAGAAAGATTTACCAAAAAAGATAACTTGCAAATAACTAACTAACTTTTCCCAAGAGCTGTAGAAAGTTTACACTTTTCTAACTGTGGTTTTGGAATACCTTGAGGAACATTAGTGCTGCAGACAAGGATGGGGGCTTACGCAGGTTAGTTTCAAATGGTCTAAGGGGTTAGCTGTGGCAGCCTGGAGCCCCACCTGAGTTAGTCACTCTGCTGAGAAGCAGAAGATTAAAGCTTTTATGGGGATGGATTGCACTTGTACAAAGCAATGCTCAAGCTGATTAACAGCACAAAATCGTTTTATTATTACATGTTAAACTCTTTAGACATTAGCAGGAATATCAGCAGCACTTGAGATTCAGCAAACCCCCATGATAAGCCAAAACAACTGAAAGGCTCCTCAAAAAAACCCCAACACCAAGCCCACCAAAGTCACTGGTTGCCTTAGAGTAGACATCACTTCAACCTGTGTAGATGTGCTGGGATGGTGGTCACCCTCCAGCTCTACACTGAGCCAGCAGCGCAGAGAAGAAAAGCTATTATCTGAATAAATTTGTGGCCACAGTAAATCTAACAATAAGGGACTAATTCCAGATCAAAAACTTTTTGGCTATAGGATGTAAAGCGCTGAGCCAGGATAATCTCACTCCAGCAATTTAAATGTGGTAAGAGTATTTGGATGTATTAATTTCGTACCGCTGGGGTTTCTGCCAAATGACATACTGTCTGCCTGCTTCATTCAAACTTGTCCTTTAAACTAGCACCTCTCAGCCTAACAGAAGAAAATAAAGCTTGCATAAACTCTGTGTAATGTACACAGGGTAATTCAACAGACAAGCAGTCATGTATGTGTGCATACCTAGGTGGGACCTGTACCACTCTGGGCTACAGTGGGGTGTAGGTCTGATGCGCTGAGTGCAGAACACCAGCCGTATGTTTAGCGTGGGAAGTAAATGTGAGGAAATGTTTCTCCTTAGCCTGAAACCAGCCTCATTAATTCTCACCCCAGTCTAAGCTACATATAATATTAATTACATATTAATAGTCTGTTCCCATGGTTATAGGAAGTGGGTTCCTTTGTATCTGCTGCTGCTGGGTTCTGATTCCCCGATTGATCTGCAACAACGGTAGCCAGTTCAGGTGTATAAAGTCTGCTCCTGTTATTCCCCTCGCTGTTGCATTCAGCTTCTAAAAGCATGAGTGTATGAAGTGCAGATTTTCTGTGTAGGAAGCCTAAAACAAAACTAGGAGAATTACAAAGCTTTGGTCTGGTAGTTAAACCAATGAAATAATTTCGGTTTCTTTCGAAATAATTTTTCCTTCACTTTTTGTTGGAGGGAAAAGATTTTCCCTCTTTGCTTGATTTATGCTGTTTTGGATAGAACAAGACACAGTAAAAGAAAAGAACAACATAATCAAACACAGTATGGAACTAAATCAAAGTGAAATGCAATATACAAATTAAGATTTCTACAGCAAGCATTTACTTCTTTTTCTGTAACTTTTCTCTTTAAATGCTCTTGATTGAGGATTTATACTTTTTTCATACATGCAAAAACTGTCAAAGTTGTAGCTAGATAAGGTAATAGTGTTGGTTTAGGCTTCATGTTTTAGGCTGTGTTATTACATTGCAAACATTTCCTTTTGCCTTCCCATCATATTTCCAGCACACAGTTCTGCTATTTCTTACCACAAAAATTGAGACCTCTGCTCTGACTGCTTCAGGTCTTCCACACAGGTCCTATTTCCCCAGTAGCTTAATTGCACTCTTCCCTGGCGTGTGTACACAGCAGGCACTCTGCATTTATAATTTAACCCTTCAAAAAAATGCTATAGTAAATGACATGACACACACAGACACTTTGCATAAGATCTCCAATTGTTCTGTTCCTATACAGCATGAAGAATTCCTATCTGGATACAGCAATGAACTCTCTACACATTTCATGCCTCCATTTTCGCGTTACTTCCAAAAGATCTTTTTATTCGAGCCAGTCCTGAATCCCTTTTTCAACATAGCTTTCTGTTGGGACCATTGAGTCTCTGTCTTTGTCTCTCTCTTCTAAGTAAACTTGCTCTGCACCTAGTTGCTGCCTGATTTAAAAAGTCTTTCCCTAAGACAAGGATATATTCCTTTCATCCTCTTACTTGCCATGTGCTTCCAATCTTGCTATGTGAGTTTCAGACCCAATACTTCTGTTTCCTGCAAGAGGTTTTGTATTCTATAATTCCTCCTCTCACAGAAAACCTGGATAGGTTACTTTCCTCACTTCAACCAGTTACTGCTACACAGGATTTGCGTTTCAATAGGAGACCATTGATGTTCAAAGGGTCATAGTTTGTCAAGGCTGGTCAAGATACGATACAGCACAGATAGTGTATGGCAGATCCTACTTTCTCTGATATGTTTGGTGATAGCATAGTTTCACAGTAAAATTAGAATTCACAAACTGCAGATAGACAGATTCCCCGACGTGTCACGATTTTATTTTACAAAGACTTACTTGAGAGGCGGTGCTCGTGGGTTCCAATACATTTAACATCACCTCGGTAATGAAGCTAAACATCAGTTTGAATTAACAGTTTGAAGATGTTAGAAAGAAGGAAAAGGGCTTATGTAGGTTGCCTTAAGTCACCAAGACAGAGTGCAGAAACACTAGAGTAGAATCATCTTCTAAGCCCTATTCTTCTGTTTTAGCTACGACGGCTTATGTACCCGCTACTCCAGTTGCAGTTTAGCAAATTTAGGCCGGACTGTTGTTTCAGCAAAACATGGCTACCCGTTAGTGGAATTAATATATAGTTCCAATTCACATTTTAACAAGATTTCTGTTAGGAACATGTGTCTGGGTGGACACAGTAAAGCTACTGCAGCAGTGGATGAGACTGGGTGATTTTTTTTAACAATACTTTGCATATTGCTTTATTATTTCAAGAAAGGCACATTTAAAAAAAGTGCTCAGATCTTATGTAAGAGCAGGGTATATGCAGAAAGTGTTTTCTTCTATCACTGTATAAATAAAAGACTGAAAAACTCTAATGATGAGTAATGGGCTTTTCAAAAAATGACAAGGAGAAAATTGTGCCGAAGTGAATACACAAAAAAGTGCCCCTTAAAAATGACTCTGTCATTACAATTTACCTGTTGACTTGATATGGAGGACCTGAAGGGCACTTGCTACAGGAGGTTAAATAGGTTTTAAAGTATCTTCTTTGTTGTTTTCCCATAGGCTGTTCACAAAAGTAAGGTGTTTGCTCGGAATTTTATTTCAGGTCCTTCTAAAATAAGGGGGAGAATGCAAGAGAATGTTTAAGTCTTTGATTATGGTTTAAAACTTTCACTTTAGCTGGTGAGTACTTGCTTTTCAGCCCAACTGTGGCAAAGTATAACAGCCATTTTTGCAGACAAAATGGATTGCTTTCTAATATATTTGTATTTATCTCTGAGGTGATCCAGCACTCCTTGCTAATGATTAACAGCTGTGCTGAGCATCAAGTATTTCTTCTCACCAATTTCTTAGTGAAATTATTTACATATTTTTTTTACTGGAGTTCAAACACTGCTTGCTTTGTGATTTTATAAGTCACATCTAAAGAGTCTTTGTCATCCGTGTAGGATGATGACTTGTGGCCAGGCGGGATGTCCAAGTTCTGATAGAGCCTGTCCGCTCCTGCCTGCCTGGATTCCCCAAAGCTTTGGTGTGAACTACTATGTGTGCGGTGCTGGCAGTCAGGGAACGGGGACCCTGGTGAGAAACACCGTGCCAACAACTTGGCAGCACAGTGTCTTTATAGATACTTTTGGCTTTAACTGCGTGGTAGCTTGGATGGTTGGGGACAGAGAACTCTCCAGTTCCACTTACGGCATAGTCAATTAAAATGCTGGCATTTTTTTGGCTGATATTGTTGACTATGAGCAATGCACATGGATTTCTCCTGGACAAGCAAGTCCTTCCTCTTTTCACCATCTTGTTACTGTTATCAGTCTTACCATCATCATTAGGCTTCTGCTTTTGAAATGGTGCTTTGTGGATTAAGAGATCATTTATAACTAAATTATGCAAGCCGTGTCTGTGTGACAGTGCATTTTGTAACTGAAAAAGGCAATGGAGTCCAATTCTCTGAGCTCGACAGTATTTTACATGTCAGCGCAGAGTAAGCTAAACTATTCCCAATATTGTTACCATGCTGTTATTGCTGGTATAACTGCAACCATTATTAAGTGCCAGTATGAAGCATAGTCATACACATGGCTTCCGAATTGAAAATCAGAACTGTCTCTAAAAAAACTTTGCTTGACATAAATTTAAATCCAATTTCCACAGGAGCTTCACCTGCACATTTTTAAGTGTCAAGAGACAAAAAATCTCAGTGCATGGAGCCTTACAGCACCCCAATCAGACAGATTCTCCAAGATGGGTTGCAGAAAATACCTACATCTGCAAATGGCAATATTCCTGTTTTACAGGACAAATCTGCATTCAAACAGTGACCCAGTCAAATATGGTGACAGAGGAAATATGCAGCAGAGGTACTAACAGAATGCATGTCTCCTGCATTGAGTCCTGTATTTCATCTGTCCAAAGATTTCCTCATTTCTGTACAGCCAGCATTCTGGAAATTCCTGTGATTGTTATTGCCCTGCTTTGATCACATAAAATACCATGGCACTTGTTGGGAATAGCTCCATACAGGTTTCTTTTAGTATTTTCTGTGAAGTAGAGGAGAACAGACATCCTAGAGGAGACTATCTTTACTTTGGACAAGGAGACTGAAAATACCTGGCCTTGATGAATTTGGCATTTGCTGCTCATTTCCTAGTCCTGTTATCAGTGGGGCTTTTTGTCAATTCATCGCAAGTCTGTAGTCACATAGGAAGAACAGTGGCAGTATTGGGGCAAGGCATTAATTGTAGATGGGATATACAGTTAGTACTAGCCGCAGTAGGTCAGACAGTATGTGGTGGTAACTTATCATAGAAGGTGACTGAGCACTGGGAGTAACTTATGCACCAGTTTGATGCTGCAGTTGGTAATCAGAATATTCAGAACACACATGACGTGCTTGAAACAAGCATGTAATTAGATGACCTTTATCCCATTGATGTATGCTTGCATGACGCACATCCGTAAAACAAGTCGCAGCATTTTAGGGGACATATCCTGATGGGAAAAGCTGTAGATAGTTATTTATTTAAAAATAAATAAATAAGGTCTCCTGCATATTAGTGTAGCTTATTTAGCTCAGCACTTCAACTGGTTGTTTGCCATGTCACGCTGATCTAGGACTGTTCTCATATCAGTTCTAAAGCTTTTGACATCCTGCATTCAAGATCACTTTGGATTAGTAGGGATTCTGGACCCTAAACTTTTGATTCCTTGTGACACTTTTGTTCATTTGATCCACCAGCACGTACCAATGGATCATTTTATTTAAATTAAAAAATTCACTTCTTCTCCATCATCTTTAGATTTATTTTTCATCCCCCATCCCCATGCTAGAAATATTCACATAAGCACACATGTAGCCAGTAGGACTTAGAGACACACATCCACAGTAACACGATTCGATATCACTAACTGTAACAGGAGCAGAACAGTAACGCTCAGGTCCCTAAGTGGATGTGGCATTGTTTAAGCCTCAGGCATACAAATTAAAGCACCTACTAGCTGCTGTAATTTGCTTGGTCAAATATCAAGACAATTCTTCCACTAGCTCCATCTTAAGAAAAAAACCCAAACTTTAAAACCAGCCTCTGCTTTCTTCTATTCCATGTGTCCTGGAACTGATTCAAAGGCTGCAGAATACGTGCAGGTATGGTATTGGAAATAAACTGAAACTGGAAAATAAATGTGTAATACTAGCAAGTCGTGGAGGCCATGACAAACTTCAGGCATGAGGACTTCTTCACTGCTCAGAGAAGACCATCCCTGGGGAAAAAAAGAAAAAAAACTGCTGAAGAAAATGTGGTCAAAAGTTACTGATGTAAAAGAAATGCTGTAGGCCCTTTAAAAAGCAGCTTTCTTATTGCAGTACAATTAGATAGCTAACACAGCAGCTGAAATTCAATGAGATTTGGTACTTAACTCCCTTAACTTGGGTTTTCCTCAAGCATCTGCTATTCCCACTGCCTAGGAATTACAGTCTTTCTAATCACAAACCAAATTTATCACAGCATCATTATTCAGGTTTCTCCTTATTTAGTTAATTTTTTGAACTGCAAAACATGGGCCTGTTGCTGGCCAGAATTGTCCACCAGTGTAATACAAGCATTTACTTATATTTGTTTATACATTAGCGACTTGGCTACATTGCTTATTCTCTCAGCTACACACAGAAGAGGTCACTCTGGCAAGTATCCCCTGGAAGAGGTGGATCAGTTGAAATGTGAGGATCCATTACCTCTAATCCCTGCCAGTATTATCAGTATTTGGCTTCCCAGACAAGAGCAAAGCGATCAGTTGTGCAATTGCGCTTCTTGTTCCAGCTGATACGTACACTCATGTACAGTCAATGCAATCCATGGTAGGTCCCTTCAAGCACCTCTTTATAATGTTGGATAAGCCATCTGTTTTCCATTATCGGGTAAAGCTTGAGAGGACCCTCCAGCAAGACACCAGTTTTATGATTAATTGTTTCTCAGAGATTAAATGCAGTAAAATAAAGTTGAGTTGAATCCCAAATTGCTTACTAAGTTTCTCCACTGTGTTTTTCCAGTTAAAAGTTGTGACCAAACTCAATAGGAGTTTGCTTTGTAAACACCAAAGTCCAGGCTTTTAAATTTATTTGAACAGTCAAAATAGAATTCACTTAGGCTACAGATGCACAGGGTATAAAATAATCTAGAAAAATTGAGGAAAGACTGCTTGAAATAACTCAGCAATTGTGCCGTTGTTGACATTGCCTTTTTTCGTTGTTTTCTCCCTTGTGCATACTAGGGTCCTCTGTCAGCTTTGTTCTCAGACACATTTCTTCCAACGTGACCACAGCTGAGCAACTGAGATACTTGTAGTTTTGCTGCAATGTTCTCTTCATCAGAAGATGACACTGTTTCAAGAGGCTGTTTTATTGCAGTTTAAAATTTGCTCAGGCTCATCCAGCGGTTAGGAGCTGAGGTAGGAGTTGTGCTCTTGGTCTCTGGCCACATCCACAAGCAAACTCAGCATCCCATCCTGTCCTCCAGCATGCAGGGCTGGGAAGAAAGAGGTGAAGGTTTTGCGAGGAACTTGAGCAACACAAGACCAGATCTTTAGAAGTGGAAACTGTTTTCAAGTTGCTAGCTCACAAAATCAAAGGCCCCTCTATCTCCTCATGCAGCTCCTCAGCATCCTGAGGGAAGGTTGGTTTCCCAGCTCTGCCAGTTTTCCCCAGTACTGAAGCACCTCTCAGCAGCTCTAATCCTTGGCCTCTCCCACACAGAAGTTAACGAAGTGCCGTGCTGTGGGACATGTATAAGCGTCCACTGGGAAACTATGAAGAACTGAATAAATTAATTTCAAATATGCTAAACCAGATTGACATGAATTCAGATCAGCTTTCACCTCCTGTCTCCTCATAGACTACCCTATACACCAAAATAAAATAGACAATTTTTAGCATCCTAAACTCACTTCATTGTGAGCTGGCTACATAATTAACTGGGAAAAAAGCGTATCACTTTGGTCTCCTTACAATAAGAATTTGACAGGCTGATGGCAGAACACATTTTATCTTTTGGCAGTATTTCTCAGTTTCTTCAACCCAAACCATTCTCTGATTCTATGATTACTTTGCTTGATACAGTGGAGCAGTTTGGCATATTGTTTATACAAGCAGCTTCATACTAAGGGAAACTGTGTTTTCTTGTTTTGGTACAATGGTAATTTTTGAGAGCAAGAGGAGTTATTTAAGTGCCAAAACGTGAGTATTGACAGAGCCTGGCTTCAGGTTCCTGATCTAAAAATCTTAAACTAATTTTTCAAAATTAAATTCAGAGACTCCTATCACACACAGTTGTAAGCCAAGCAGAGCCGCTTTTCACTGAAAGAATGGCCTTTAGTTTGTGAAGGGGTGATCTGGAAGACCTGAGACACACAGGGAGAACCATCCTGCAATTCAATACTATGTTTCAAGTTTAGAAAAAAACACCAGAAATGTTGGTGTTGTAAAGTTGCTTTTTGTGAAAGTAGAGAAATTATATACAAAATACTAATGAATTTCTAATGTACAGAAAAAAAAAAAAAGAAAAAAAAAGTCGATTCATGGAACAGAATTAAGAAAATACTACATCTCATGGAAGCAGAACATGATAAAATACATTTTCACCACTTCATCCACAAACCATTTTTTCCTGCTAATTCCAGCATATGATTTTTCCTCTATTGTGTTATTGTTACTATTCCTCTCCTATATAAACATAAGAGTCATAATCCAGAGTTCCCTATACTGTAAAAAAATAGAGCATAAGGATGGCCCAAGATACAAGGAGGTTTGAAGTCACGTCATCGAGACCAGAAACGGCTGAAATACATTGTTAAAATTTCACTGCACCACTTTGAAGTGTTAAGTAAATGGCTGCTATTTATCGACCTATCCGTTAGTTTCCTAAGTTGTTTATCTTATAAAAGGTAAATTGTGATCTACAGAAGCAGAGACTGCCTTCTTTTTCTCTTCTTTATATAGAGATTAGTACAATATACCCCCGGTAGTCCCTTCCAAATTGGATGTTTGGAAGTTTTGCTAATATAAAAGTACACTTTTAATATCAAAACAGACAATATGTTGAAAGTAACTATTTTACCTTTTGTTTCAACTAAACAATAGTATTTAGTCCTGAAACAGGAAAAAACCCAAGCAATCCAACCTAAAAGAGTTAACTTCCAGCTTTTCAGAAAATTCAGAAATATCTGAAACGCATATTGGGGTCTGAGTCATCTCTCTTTGTGACCAACTTGGGGTTAATTTTTTATATTTTTCCTATTTTCTAACCTTGACTGATGGCTTATAAACATATGGTTTACAAAACATTACAGATCAAAGATGCATTGGATAAATGAATCAATATTTAATTTATTTCTATTATTTTGGGCTTACCTTCATTAAAGTAATATCTCTTTTTATGTGTGGTCAGGGATCTCAGATCTCTTTGATGAAAGCCTATTTGATAAGTCAAGCTTTCCCAAACAAACCCCAGCTGAATTCACCTTTATTCCCGAAACCACAGTTTGCTCCTTGGCATGAAATCCAAGACTGAAATGCTGATAAAGATTCCCAGTGAAATCTTCCAAACATTCTTCATAATATCATGTGTGATATAGTGACAAGCTATACGTTTCCCTGGCACTGAGATTGAAAATGGAAATGTTAAGTATAAATCTTTGTGGAAGTGTCAGTAATTTTTAATAATTTGTTCTTTTGTGGCATTCATATGTGAATGATATATTTGTCCTAGAGCAATGCGAATTCATTTCCCCACATCTATAATATCTGCAGTAAGCTAAATTAAAAATACATTTGTACTTGTACAGTTAAATGATCATATTTAATGAAATGTCGGAGATGAATCTTAGCAAATAGTCAGGAAATTATTTCAGAAAGAGCAGCATTTCATTACTGGTGGTCAGGGAAAAGCAAAGAGATTAAACAAACGGTTTACTACTCCAAGATATCAGAGGAGGTGGGGGCAGTTCTGTGCGGGGGGTAGCTGTGAATATCAGACCTCAGCGGGGATTTTTACCTAGGAGCGAGGAAGCATTTGTACCGCACGAGGCTAGCATGGCTAATGCTTGGGGAGGAGGAAGAGCTGCTGATACCTGGGCCCGCAGAGGCTGCGGTTGTTGCACGGGTGCTGTGTTTGGCCGCTGGGAAGGACGAAGGCTGCGTGCCTTCTCCGCTGGGCGATTCCCGCCGGCTGCTGCCGTGGGTGCCGGTCCAAGTGAGCCCATGGACTGTCTGCCTGGTCCCCGAGCAGCTCCGGAGCTGCAACCCCAGGCTGTGTGAGCACAGGACTTGGTAAATATGAGAGCAACGGAGCTGAAGTGGGTCTGACAAGGTCGAGGTGAATGGGGAGTGGGAGAGGGAGTGCTCAGGGGCAAAAGAAGACCGGGCAAATTGTTTTTGCTCCAGACATTCAGCAATAAGATATAGTTGAAAGGTGAAGTGCAGGACCCGATTTATAAAGCCACCTAGCTACTTTATTTCCATGAGAATTAGGACTCTGTTGAACCCTCCCCTGGAGAGTTATCGGCATCTTTCACCAGTCATGTAACTTTAAAGAAATCTGTTCTCCAGCCCCTCAGGGAAACCTCTCTGGCTGTTTAATCGACGGGGAGACACTCATAGAAGAGACTCAGATCTCAGGTAGGCTGACCTGGCCTCAGCAGGGCTTTGTTTCTGTCTGTTGTCTGTGTAAGGAGCAAAGAGCAGTGAGGCACCCGGCTTAGCTGTGCTTCAGCTGCTTGTGCTGCGAATCCAGCCCTCCATCCCTCTACCCATGTTTGTAAACTGGGAACGCTTCCCATGCTTCTCTCCCACCCTCCATCTCTTTCGATTATTGAAATTACAAGATCTTCAGGCTACAGACCATCACAGACCAAATCAGGTTTGCGTGGAAGATCTGGCCTAACAAATCTGTCTGTGCTGCTATAAAACGACTGCTACTAATGCATGACACAACATAAATCAACATCTATCAATAGGATCAACATTTTAACTAATTAATTTTCTCAAGTTCTATAAGAAATGCTGTGGGAGAACAGAACTAATCTGAATATTAGAATTAAATTCTAAACTAAAGATACAAATATAGTAGAAATGACAGAAAAGATGCTGATTTTCTGGATTCCACAGACATTAAAGGTGAAAGAAGAAGGTATGAAAATTCTTTATTGGCAAAAATCCTAAATCACAAGAAAAATTTTCAGGAACATGAAGTAAATTAAATACCCGAACTACAGCATTTAAGTATTAAAAGAGAGTAATATATGCACATATATATGTACAGCAGACAACACAAAGGTGACAAGGTTGTGAAGAAACAATCCATCTCGAGCCTCTGCCATCCAAGTGTGCATGCATATAAGCTGCCATTTCCTCCTTTCTGATTTCTATCCTGTCTCAGGCCCTTCAACCATAATGTCTTCATAAAAGAGAGCTGAGCTTTTTGCACCCCATTCTGCCATTGTTTTTCTCTTGCTTGCTTTTATAGCAATAGCAAATTAAGAAAGAAGAAAATGTAAGTTACAGTTTAGTTTGTACATTTGCACCCATATTATGTTTAAAATAAATATCTGAATGCAGCAGCCCATGTAGAGGAATTTACTTGAGATTCTGATTTGCAAAGTGGAAAGAAAAGCCTGCTGGATTAGTTAAGCAATTAATCAGGTGTGCAAAGTCATCTGAATTCTCTGAACAACACATTGTAGAAGAACTCAGATCATGCATACAAAATTGAATCATGGAAAAATGGTTGAGGCACATCAGGTTTGAATGAGGAGAGTGTCAATCACTTCTGTTTGTCAAGGTCCTTTGTGATGTGAGTCACCAACCTTAAGGAGGGACAAAGGATTTGTGTAGGGATCAACATAATTCTCATGTCTGCTCTGATTACCTTCAGGGATATACATATAGACTTGCCACACATTTCTAAAAAGGTTCTTATTTTTGGAATAATCTCCCTTTTCTCATTTGAATTTCTTTTTAGAGTTTTTGTAGTTGCTGCTCTTCAGGGAACTGTTTTAGGCAGGCAAATGCTGTCTTTAGTGACCAGTCTTGCCAAGTGCCCCCAATGCCACTGGGAAGGCTGACGAAAGTGGGATAGAAGGACTGGAAATAGGTTCAAAACACAGCTGCAAAATTTGGTCCCCCATAACTTGTCACCATTCTTCAGTACAGAGGCTGAGGTCTGATAGGTTTTTGTGGCAGGAGGCAAGAGAGGGCTTTCTACACAGGAAAGCTGTTAGTACTCTTTTGCTCCTTATGATTTGGGGCTGGGAACTTACAGAGTAAATTCTTCAACAAGATTTTTTTTCTCCTAATTGCTGCAAAATAGATATTCACCTATTAATCACTGCAACACAGAACGATACTACTAAAACAGATGCTACCAAACTGCCACCTTCCAATTACATTGAATTCTGTTTGGATAAAGATGTGCTTCAAATCTATTTTCCACTTGCAATTTAAACAGGGCAGAATATGCCACAGACAATTTTACACAGCCACACAATTTGAGTTTTTTTGGTATCACATTATAAAAGGAGATTATGCAAAGTACAAATTACATGCCTAAATTCAGGGGAATCCTGAATCCATTTCCAGAGTCTAAATATCCCAGGTGAAAAGAAAAATAGACATTCAAGAAAAACACATTTTCTCTAGTAGCAAATTTGCCTTGTACTCCTGGTTTTAATAATCCTCAGTGAAACAGCTAAGGTATGCAATGAAGTTTTAAGCTTCAAGTTCTGATTCAGCAAATCACTTAATCATCTGCGTACATTTAATGAGATATTCTTAAACGTGTTACTGAACTGACTCCTTAATGCTGCTTATATTTGTCTCTTTCCCATCCTACTGTCCAGCCCCTACTAATCCTCTACTTTGTCGTGTATCTGCTTTCGCTTAGCTCTTGTGTCTTTAGACTTCTTAATCAGAAAAACATAGAGCCACCTGAAGTACCAGGAGCAGCACAGCATTCTACATCCTAAGCTGCAGTTGCTGTGAGAATCTAGGACAGGAACAAACCTTTCTCATAGTGTGTTATATATTAGGAGCACTGCAAAAAGCGATGAAGAATAGATACTCGGTTCAAACTGGAAGACAACAACAACAGCAGCAGCCAGAGTTGTGCTTCCCTAGGAGAAAAATGAGCTTGTGCATTGGATAAACCACAACAACATCTTAAGATTTCATCCCAGCTGCACTAGAACAGCGGGAATCAAAATACTTGTTAATGTTGTAATATGTTTGCTTTCAATCAGACAACAGAACAATTCATTCCATTTGCTCAGTGTTTTGCCCTCCTGAACTCCATCGCCACAATAGCTTTGCAAGCACATCTGAGCAATTCCACAGTGGGTTTTACATCCATGGTAAGTCATATCTGCTGTGCCTATATGCAGGACATGTGTTTTATAGAGACTGCAATGAATGATTCTTCCCCAAATTTGATTCTGTAAAAAGCTACTTGACTGCTCCAAGTAATCTTTTTGATTCTTCATCTTAGTTTACTCTTAAGGGTTTTTCGTTTCATCTTTTTCTGCTGTCCTAATGTACACAAATCACTTTTAGAGATAGTGTCATGCGTATGAAGGGAGCAATTTATCAATACAGACACCTCTTTGATGAAGGATGGTTTGTCTTTACAAGGCTGGACAGCCCCAACTGAATTTCAATTTGCTATGGCATGCAAGGGATTTAGGGGATTAAGGTTGGTGAGAGGCTTTAAGCATCAACCAGCTTATTATTGCTGAAGGAATATATGATTTTAAAACCTTGCTTGTCTTGATTTCTTTTAGTATGTGGGGGTGAGGTGGAGAGGGATGAGTGAGAAAAGCAATAACCTACTTGATGATTTAACAGTGATTACTTTTCTTCAGTCACACGCTGCCTATTTTTTAATGGGACAAGTAGAGCTATAGGCCCAGATCCAGTTGACACCAACTAAATATCTGGTTAATAGTATTTTACTACTAATAACAAATATAAAAACTTGTAATAAAAATAAAGCTGCAGGGAGGGAGAAGGCAAGAAATGTAAGTCATAAGTATTTATGTAAATGCAGAGGTGGTGAACCGCTACAAATAAATATTTTTCTGAACATAGTTTGTTGTCTGGTACTTAATACAAGCTAATTGCTAAGGAATAATATTTTCTGATGAAAAATATATTAAGTGTCTCATTCACCTCTTCTTTGTTGGAATGGCAGAGTGGGAGGAAACCCAAAGGAATCTAGTGGTTTAAAGCTATGTTAGTTACTTTGTGCACTGTGATATTAATTAATTACTGATAAATATAAAAATACTGTGAATCAAACACCATGAAGTCTAACATTAAAGCAAACACTACTATTTTTTTGTTGAATTCTGATTCTTTTAAGTAACAAAACCACTACAGGACTTATGCTAACAAAGAGACATCGTGGTTGGTGTTACACCACCATGGAGCTGAGTGCAGGGGAGAATTACAGTCATGAGTTCCTTCACAGGGCAAAATTCCCAGTCTTCACTTCTTAGCATCTGATCTAGCTCCCACCAAAAATATTATCTCTTTTCTACAGAAGGATTTCACATAGATCCATACTCAGATGGAGAGCAAAGGAAATTTGTGTGAAGTAGCTTTTTTCTTCCCCTTCCCTTCTTCTCTCGGATCCTGTGCTTTCAGAGCTGGAGGCTAAAGTCCTGCCTGCATCCTCGGGGCAGAACAGCACAAGAGACAGGATGTGGCTTTGTTTACCTATCTATTTATCTATCTATGCATCTATCTGTCTGTCTGTCTGTCTATCTATCTATCTATCTATCTATCTATCTACTTATTGCAATGAATTCTGTTTCTTGGGAGGCTTTCCTGGTGAGCAGCTATCAGGTAATTTTCACGTTCTCCTTGGTGTGCTCTAATGAGCATTTAAGTGTTTCACAAGAAGTGGAAACATTTCAGCAGGAGATAAAACCTCCTCTGAATACTCAGAGGAATATTCCGAGCCCTTCTCAGGAGAACTGAGATTTGAACCAGGATCTTTTTCAATCCAGGCACTCTGTGGTGCACAAGGGAAGCAGAATAAAATTGTCCCAGTTCTGTGAATCTACAACATCCTTCTCAAGAAAAATGGATACAAGTTGCTAGAATAAAATCATCAAGTTGAAATAAGATGCTTCCCTTCCCCTTCCAACATTTTAAGCCATGTTAAAAATACATGCTTTGTGGGTTTTGGTTTTTGGTTTTTTTTTGGGCATTGATTAAATCACTGTCTGTCCATACAAAGCTGAATATAAGCTTCTCCACATCCCCTTGTTGCCATAATGTTTCTTCCCTCTACAGCACAAATCATAACAAAGGAGGATAAAACAGACTTCATGGCTGTGCTGTGTTCTCTCTTTGCTAAGGTTGTTAAAAAGGAGTGCCAGTTAGATATCGTTCATCGGGTATCTTCTGAGCTGTGCATAGTTGTCTTCTCTGTGCTTTGCTAAGGATTTTGAGTCTGATTTTGTTTGCTGTAGACCTCGGGTTTTTGTTGTGTTTTTTGTTTGTTTGTTGGTTTGGTTTTTTGTTCGTTTGTTTGTTCTTTGGTGTTTGTTTGTTTGTTTTGTTTTGTTTTTTTTTTAATACAACCTCTTCAAGGCTTGGCATAGCTTGGGCATGCAATTGGACACCTCCTAGAAATCCCAGCACATAACTTACGTGCACTGCATCACAGGAGAAAGATGGTCTGAAAGAGGATGCAGGGCTGTGAGGAGAGGTTAGACAACTCATGGCAGCTTGGGCCATGAAAGGTAGATTCTTCTGGATATAGACAGAAAAAAGGTCTTTATGACGACAGGGAAATTTCAGAGGCATGCCAGACCCAGGTCTTCTTCCATCATGAATGAAATGCTCCTCTGCTCCACTGTGCTATAGTGTCCAGCCCTTCCAGACAGCCACGCTACTTACTCCAGAGGCACAGAGGGTGCAGGTGTCAGACTTTCGTCCTCCACCAGTTGGCCCATACGCATGCGCCAAGTCTGGTGCTCTCTGGAGCTGCTCAGGGAAGATATTACCCTGCTTCTATACAGCCCCAAGAAAGAAGGACGGCAGAGGAAACTCAGTTATGACCTTGGCAGGGTGCGGGGTGGAGGCATCCGGTGAGGCTGGTCAAGGCCATTAGGGCCTGTTAGTGCCCCCAGGACCCTGGCACAAATAACCCTTCCTGCACAATGACCTGTTCCGGGAGTTATGTGAGCATCTGTAAACACTTAACTCCTCTTGCTTCTCATCTCAGAAAAAGGTTTGAAGCCTTTCCCTCTACTCAGGTTCAGAAATGGCCTACTAGGGTTTTTGAAATAGTGATGATCTGAAGATATAATTTAATTTGATGAGGCAATTCAAAGCCTGAAAGCTTGTACTCTTTTCAACTTTATCAATTGGTGTAATACAAAATAATACCTCTCCCCACAATGCTTGTTTCCCCTGGAGCGGAAAGGCATTGTGTATACTGCACTGTTAATCCTCTGTTAAGTGATCCACCAGTTCCAGTCCTATTCCCTGGACTGGTTTATTGCAATACATACACTGACTGTAGCCTCCATGTGGTGGTATCCTTTAATATGCCACACTTTTACAGAAGTGGTGATGCATGTTATGTTGGTTCATTCCCTTATCTTGACTCTCACGTACACCTGCATGGGTAGTTCAGCACAGATATATTTTTCCAAAGATGTCATTTGGTAAATTATCACCACAACATCCCATGATCAATACAACAGCTTGGGGAAAATACATACGCTTACATATCTAGCAGCGTAAATGAAACCTCTACTTTCTATTTCGGGCCAGGCAACAGGAGACAAATGGGGAAAAAAAAAGACAACCAAGAAAAATCAGATTTTCTATAATTATATAAATTACAGCAAGAAAGACTGTAATCACCTAAAATGCCTCTGGGGAGTTGGATTAGCAGAAGACAATTTCTCAGATCCACACTCCAGGGTTTAAACCTAGGCTTGATATTCAGAATTAGACTACCAAGCTAAAATAATTAACCCTTAGGAAGCTAAATATGTAAGTCAGAGATGTAGTATCTGGCTAAAAGGGTGGAATATGTGATTGATGTTATTTTAAGATTCCTGTGGATCCTAATATTTGACAAGGCCTGTCAGACCTCATACTTCAGTCCAAACTGTGAGTATATTTGAATGAAAAAAAACTTCCCAGTTTCCCTCCTCTTGACATCCAATGAAAAAGCAACCACCACTCAAACAAATATCTGTAAAAACCATCAGACTTCCTTCAGTAAAGTGTGTCTATTGCTAAATATATGATAAAAATACAGATACAGATAAAAAAAGACAGAACTAAAGCTGATTTGTAACAAACCAAGCTAAAATATTGTAAAGGAAATTCGAAAACTGGATATAAAAATAAGCAGGGTATGTTGTGATATGAAAGTACATATAAAGACAGAGAAATAAACAGGAATGCCCCCTGTATTTTCTTTAGATGACGGAAAAGCCTCTTATCTGGCATATGGAGAATGTCCTTAATGTAAGAATTAAAACACTCCGAGGAGGTCCCCTCCACACTTTCTAGTTTTGTGGTGGGGGCATAGATGGGGCAGTAGAGGAGGGCAGCATGAGCAGGTCAGAGATGACTGTTCCTCTATGTGGCTGTTTCCCTGGGTGCGGGCGGTGTTTCTCAATACCTCAGCTTGGATTACGTACCAGCAAGTGTCAAGGGTCTAACCCTAAGCAGAACAGTGAAGGAATAAAGTTGTATTAATGCTATCTGAACCTCCTACTTCTCTCTGCTGCAAGTTTTGTGCTTTGCCTGGGGTCTCATCCTGTGATTTGAATCCAAAATACCACCACAAATATCTAAAACCTAAAGCTGCTGAATCTGTTACTATTTGTGAATCCTAGACGAGATGTTACTGTCTAACAATGAAAACATCAATAATTCTCTTAATCAGGGTGAAATGTTTTTTCCATGTAGATATTGCTTTGAGAATAGAAGTTTGTATGAACAACATCAATCAGGGAGCTCGCACAAATGAATAACTTACAGCCCTACTGGCAGCCAGTATTGAAGATTAATGCTGATAAACACTACATTCAACATGAGATGTGATTTCTGAAAATAAATCAATTTATTGGATTCCCAGACATATGTATTTTGTAGTCAACCATTGATTACTGACTCAGCTGATCCTACTGTTCATTCATCACATGTGCTTATATAAAAGCTGAACTATTCTCTTTCAGGACTTCATCTAATATATAGCACAATTACTTGTGAAGCAGTGCTGTTCCAGTTAAAAGAAATTACATTTGATAGCTGCACACTGAAGTGGCTCCATTTACGTAGCACAAACATGACAGACATACGGATATATTTTCTGGAGATAAGTATCGTGAATCAGAGGCACTGTTGCACCTTGAACTGTACTGAATATTTTATGCTGCATACCAAGGATGACTCTTAACTGTTTGAAGAGAGCGTTGGTGTTTATGGCATTAATTTCTTATATGTCAAACAATGACAATGTATTTCACGCTTGCTAGCAAACAAGAAGGGAAATCTCCTGTCTTCAGTCCCTTACCTTTTTTATTACAGCATATTTCCATTCTACCTACTCTTACATGTGCCTCAATAATCCAGAGGAGCCGACAAAACCAACAGGTCTATAAGCAAATTAATGCAAAAGAAAAGATGGTAAAAGGCAAAGCATATTGTTGAGATTAATTTGTAGGAATGGCAGGATAACTCCTTAAACTGTTGTCAAGTCTTCCTTCATTTTGCCTAAAAAGACAGGCTTTTGTATTCAAGTCCTGAATTTGCAGAAGTCCTTGAACAGGTGAAGGGTTCTGTGAACTTGAATTACATGAGTTTTACACTTCATGTTAGCACACACTTAAGACACACCTGAACTAAGCATCAGTCCTGGTAAGTAAAAAAAAATGGCCCACATACATACTTTTATATTACATTAATCTTACCATTACTGACAGGCACTGGAGTCAATAATAAAATGCCTGGTGACGCCTTTATTGTACAAAGCACATTCTTGTACAAAGCACCATTTTATTACCAGCTGTACCTAGAGTCACAGAAAACACTTGTATGATCAGCACTTTTGTACTTCTGGGTGGAAGGTTGGTTGGTTATGCCATAGTTTTGATAAAACTGGTGAGAACATGATGACAAGGATAAAAAGAACGCAGGCAATGAAAGCTGGAAATAGTGCTTTTTCAGGACTTGGTACCACTGAATAGGAGTTAGATGCAACTTCAGCAATTACAGTTTTACAGTCTTATCAGAGATGAAGGAAATTTTCTTTTTTTATTTCTTACCTGGTAACTTGTTTATCATTGAGAAAATATTTTTTTGGTTTCTTGATTCTGAAATGATCCTAGGTCTTCATTAGGAGAAGTATTAACCAAAATGCTTTGGAAGCAGCAAGTAATCTAGCTATGTGCGCAGACTCATTTTCTTGTGCTTTCTCTAACCCCTTTCCCTAATCTGCTTCTCGCTCTAAGTTTTCAGCAGATAAATATCATTAGCTTGGTGTCCATCACTGGAGGTTCCTCAGCAGATATCATTTTTCTCACAGAATGAGAGAATGATAGAATCATAGAATAGTTTGGGTTGGAAGGGACCTTCAAAGGTCATTTAGTTCAACCTCCCCTGCAATAAGCAAGGACATCTTCAATTAGATCAGGTTCCTCAGAGCCCTGTCCTTGAACGTTTCCAGGGATGGCACATCTACCACCTCTCTGGACAACCTGTTCCAGTGTGTCACCACCCTCGTTGTAAAAAATTTCTTCCTTATATCTAGTCTAAATCTTCCCTCTTTTACTTTTAAACCATTACCCCTTGTCCTATTGCAACAGGCCCTGCTAAAAATTTTGTCCCCATCTTTCTTTTAAGCCCCCTTTAAGTACTTAAGAAAGGCCGCAATAAGGTCTCCCCGGAGCCTTCTCTTCTCCAGGCTGAACAACCCCAACTATCTCAGTCTGTCCTCATAGGAAAGGTGCTCCAGCCCTCTGATTATTTTTGTGGCCCTCCTCTGGATCTGCTCCAACAGGTCCATGTCTCTTCTGCACTTAAGGCTCCAGAGCTGTGCGCAGTACTCCAGGTGGGGTCTCACCAGAATGGTGTAGAGGGGGAGAATCACCTCCCTCCACATTCTGGTCACTCTTCTTTTGATGCAGCCCAGGATATGATTGGCTTTCTGGGCTGTGAGTGCACACTGTCACCTCATGTGCAGCTTTTCATCCACCAATACCCCCAGGTCCTTCTCATCAGGGCTGCTCTCAATCCCTTTGTCCCCCAGTCTGTATTGATACCGGGGGTTGCCCAACCCAGATGCAGGACCCTGCATTTGGACTTGTTGAACCTCATGAGGTTCACACGGGCCACTTCTCGAGCCTGTCCAGGTCCCTCTGGATGGCATCCCAATCCTCAGGTGTGTCAACCAGACCACTCAGCTTGGAGTCACTGGCAAACTTGCTGATGGTGCACTTGATCCCACTGTCTTTGTCATAGATGAATATATTAAACAGTACTGGTCCCAATACAAACCCCTGAGGGACACCACTCATCACTGATTTCCACCTGGACATTGAGCCGTTAAGCCACTGAGCCCTCTGGATGTGACCATCCAACCAATTCCTCATTCACCGAACAGTCCACCCATCAAATCCATACCTCTCTAATTTAGAGAGAAAGATGTTGTGGAGGACCGTGTCAAAGGCCTACAGAAGTTCAGATAGATGACATCTGTAGCTCTTCCCTTGTCCACAGAAGGCCACTAGGTTGGTCAGGCAGGACTTGCTCTTGGTGAAGCCATGCTGGCTGTCTCAAATCACCTCCCTGTCCTCCATGTGCCTTAGCATGGCTTCTAGGAGGATCTGTTCCATGATCATCCCAGGCACAGAGGTGAGACCGACAGGTCAGTAGTTCCCAGGGTCCTCCTTTCTACCCCTTTTAAGAATGGGTGCAATGTTTCCCTTTTTCCAGTCACCGGGGACTTCACCTGACTGCCATGACTTTCCAATATCATGGTGAGTGGCTTGGCAATTCCCTCAGGACTCTGGGATGTATCTCGTCAGGTCCCATAGAATTCTGTATGTTCAGGTTCCTCAGGTGGTAACGAACCTGATCTTCTCTTAGAGTGGGAGGAACTTTTCTCACCCAATCCCTGCCTTGTGGTCCATCCACTTGAGAGATGAGGGGAGAGAGGTTGCCAGTGAAGACTGAGGCAAAAAAGTTGTTGAGTACCTCAGCCTTCTTGTTTGTTGTTACCAGTTTGCCAGTCTTTGCTCATGAGGGTGGGTACGCTTTCTTTGACCTTTTTTTTCTGGCTGACATACCTGTAGAAGCCCTTATTATTCTTTGTGTCCCTTGCCAAGTTCAGCTCCAGCTGTGCCTTGCCTTCCTGACCCCATGCCTATGAAACTGGGCAGCATCTCTATACTCTTCCCAGGTTACCCGTCCCTGCTTCCACTGCCTGTGTATTTCCTTCTGCCCTTTAGTTTGACCAGCAGGTCAAACTGAGTTTGACTCAGCCATGCCAGTCTCTTGCTCTCCTTTCCTGATTTCTACACCTGGGGATCAGGAGCTCTTGCACTCTATGTAAAGCATCCTTAAAGACCTGTCAGGTCTGTTCTGCTCCCTTGTCCCTGAGGGCAGTTTCCCAGGGGGTCCTACTGACTAACTTCTTGAAGAGCTGGAAGTTTTCTTTCCTAAAATTCAGGGTCCTGACTTTACTCTTTGCCTGACCCATATTCCTCAGGACTTGAAATGCCACCAAATCACTGCAGCCCAGGCTGCTTGCAATCTTGACGTCACTAATTAGCTCACTTGCGTTGGTCACTGTCAAGTCCTCTGGTGGGGCTGTCTGTTACCTGGCTTAAGGAGTTATCTTTGATGCACTCCAGGAGTCTTCTGGGTTGCCTACAGCTTGCTTTGCTACTTTTCCAGCAGATGTCGGGGTGGTTAAAGTCCCCCAGAAGGATAAGAGCCTGTGAGAGTGATGCCTTCTTGTCCATGGATTCAGCTGTGTTACCATCTTTACTGGTGGATGCAGAATTCCATGTGTTTGTTCTCAGATTCACCAATGTTTGCTGATGATTGTATACACTTAACTTCATTGTGTATGTACTTTAAATTCATTGTGCAATGGCTCCTTCTCTCAGCTGACCCCTTGCTGCATTCATGGGAAGTAAGACACAGCTGTCATAAAATACTAGTTAGCAAAACCTGCTACTCTGCAGGCAGAGATGTGCAACATGCAATGCAAATTCAATATAAGGATTATTATTATTATTATTATTACTACTTCTTATTATTATTATTCACACCAAATATCTCATAGCTGTTTATGAAAAAGCCAGCGTGATCAGCATGTTAGGGTCTACAGAACAACTTCATTCCCACTGGCATTTTAAGAAGGAACAAGACCGTGAAAAAAAGCTTTCAGTTCCACTTTGGAACTAACTAAATACAATAATATTGTATGACTAAAAGAAAGATAATTCTGTGAGTGCAATGCAAAGGAAGTCAAAGCCCAACAGCTAAAGAGTTTTGTTTTAACAAGGGACCCATTAAGAGCCTTTGATCACCAGATCTGAATGTTCATGAAAGAGAATGTAAAATAAGTAGATTGAAGAACACAGTTATAAATGCTTTTGTGATTTAGATAAATTTGTTTAAAAATCATAAGTAAAAATTAAGCTTGATGGAAAATGATTACTAGTCAGTCTAAAGGCATCGTGATGAGAAAATCTGCTGTTCTGAGAACACCTAGAAAAGAAATATGTGCAATCTGTAGTCTGGAAATAGAAGGAAAGATCCTGCTTATGGCAACAGCTGCAAAAGTGTTCTTCAGAAAGCAGGATGAAGCACAAATTAAGCAGGAGAGAAAAAAATACATGAGCATTGTGCAAAATAAATGGGATTTCATTCTGAAAAAAATAGTTCTGAGAACAGTAGAAATAATGACACACATTTCCACTATGGCTTTTTGACTTCTGGTTGAATTCACATCTGCACCAAACACACAAAACTGCATATCTAGAACAACCTTTGCCTGCCAATTTACTACTTCCTGTGGCTATTGGCTCCCATTTACTAGTCTTTCTATAGCTAAGTAGTCAAACCATAAGAAAGAAATGAAGAACAGGAAAATGATTTTGTTAAGGTCTGCCAGAACACCCACAGGGACTGTAGGATCCTTGTCAGGATGGAGGGGAAGAAAGTCTGCACAAGCCATAGTCCCTAAACACACAATCCGAGTCTATTGTGAGTCCAGTTGTAATAATAAGATGGGTAGCACACTGGGGGCCATCACTGCTTGCATTGACTTTTTGCTTTGCAAGGGAATGGGCTTCAGTTAAATTACACTTGATTATGTATTACAGTATAAATGTGTAACAATGGATGATTCAAAGTCAGTTGGAACTGCCAGTATTGCGCTTGGTCCCATATGGCCAGTGGTGCCTTAAGAACAACTGCCATTATTTTGTCAAGATCACAAGTATTCATCTAGTGCCCAGTTCACTGTTGTCTTCCCACGTACAGCTGGTCATTCCAATGCAGGCTGCAAGGAAAGGGGATTTAGATTCCTACAAAATGAGAATGTTGATATCTTCCATACAGTCAACACTAGTGTAATGTCTACATGTGAAGCAAGTCATCATAAACTGAGCTGCAAATTTTTAAGACTCAGCTGGTCTAAAATAGTGCATTGACTTCAGTGGTGTTGCTATTCCATTTACAGCAGCAGAGAACCTGTACAGTGGTCTTTGTTAAAAAAAGGAGATTCTTCTTGGTGTATTTGGCAAAGTTTATTCTATTCTATTCTATTCTATTCTATTCTATTCTATTCTATTCTATTCTATTCCATCCTATCCTATCCTATCCTATCCTATCCTATCCTTGGTAATTGCTTGTGTAATATATAGTAAACATTATTTCTTTGAAAAGTCTTTGCTTTTATTGGTATTATGAAAAATTTGTAATTGCACCGCTGAACTGCCATCATACTGTCATGACAATAACACAACTGCCATTGATTACTGACATTTCATACATAGTCTTACTCTCACTCTGTACAATCCAGGTTTCTTTTCTGTTGATTTAAACTAAGCCAATTGTGGAACTGACGTTGTCTTCAAAGACAGCTCCATCAGTCTCCGACTATAACGACAATAACATCTTTAAATTAGACTGAAGTTTTGCTTTCAAAATGGCTTTTACGGTGAAGGCATCTTCCTCTCTGTACTGCACTGCTTGCATGTTTATGACAACCTGACTGTAATTGCAGCTGAGAAATAATTTAGGTTTAAAAGCTATTAGTCCCAGATGTACAGTTGAATTCTAGTCTTCATTACAGAAAACACCGCAGACTGAAGAAAAGCAGACAGGGTCGGAGTTGTCCAAGGCGCAGTGAGAGGAAAAGGTGATTATCCTGGCAAAAGCCCACAGGTACATTGCCTTGCTGAGCTGTCTTTGACTGGGGAAAAGCTACTTCTTTAAGGAATGCTGCTGTCCTTTTAGAGGTATTGTGTGGAAGCAAATGCCAGGGAGATTTATGTGGTTCATTCTCTGACCTGTGATAATGCATCATTAGAGTCCTCCGTGTTTTCCACCTTTGTGAACAAAGACTCATAACGGGGACGATTATGCAGTGGCAGCAGGGGAAGCGTGGCTCAGGCACATGGAACTTCGCCCAGAAGTTGAACAGAGATATCTTTTTTTGCATTGTACCTTCACTTCACTTTATTCTAAGGACTCTATCCCTCCCTGCTTATCTGTCCAAAGCTCAGACTCCTTGACAGAATTAGAACATAACACAAAGCTAAAACACCCACCCCCCAGTTATCCTCCTTGTTTAACCCTTCGCTTTCTTGGTGAACATTATAATAAATTTAGAGGCATAAGAAACTTATAGGGAGAGCTGAGGTCACTCGTGATCCCCGGTGAGAGCTCTATCGGGTCCTCTGAAGTGAAATGATAACAGCGAAAACTATTTCATGGCCCTGCGTACCTTTGCTTTTATCCTGACCCCAGGCAATCTTTTTATTTAGCTCACTGAAATGCAGGGCTGCTGCTCTAGCTGACTGACTGGGGGATAAGTTTATATCTATTTAACCAAACCAGACTAGCATCCCCTCTTCTCTGGCCATGGATGGATATGGATTCAAGCAGTTGTAATGCTTTTTTGAGAACATTACCGAGACATTTTAATCACGGCTTACTGCACTGGTAGATTAGTACCCAAATGCAATGACCTTCTTTTTGCTGTGGACATGAACATGCCAGAAAACCAAACTGTACTATTCTTTGTCGTGATCCAATAAATTAGGATTAAATAAACAAGAGAGACAAGTGCGATGTACTTTGAAAATCTGAGTGCACCTGTTTTGTAGTGGAAAATTGGATGTTCTTTTTTTTCTCCCATAAAAATGCTCCTGCCTGTGTTTGCCTCTTAGGGGATGATGCTATAACCAGAATTTACGCGTGGCTTCCTACATATTTTGCACTTGGAGATTATTAAGAAACAAAACAACAAAGAAAAATTGGTGTGTGTTGGGAGGTATTAGAATACATTAGTCTGACTGTCTGTCTCCTCCACTGCACTGAGGTCTGATTCCACAAACGTGCGCAAGAAAGTGTGTTGTGGGGAGGCAGAATTGTGGAGGAAGGAGATACTTGAAAGCCTTGTAACCATATTTAAGAGCAACCATTATCATGAAGGGCTAGCACCAAATACTCCATTCCAAACCGTTGTTTTGGCACTTCCATCGAGGAAAAGGGGGCACCATATACTTCCTCATCAAGATACCTGTGATGTGTACCCACTTCATATTAGTCTATATGAATATACAGAAAGAAAGAAAGAAGGAGAGGCCAGATCCTGAAATGGAATATCAAGTCCGTCAAGCCAAGAATGTCTCAGAATACTCAGCCCAGGATTTTCTCAATTTTACTTCCTTGTGCATACAGAGTGAGATATATTTTACACCATGGTGGAGGTTATGTCAGCATGTATCAACAAATATAAAAGTGAGTGTGCCCCTAGTCAGCTCTGCAAGTGCAAGTGGATCTGTTGTTCTTTCTCTGCAGGGAAAAGGAGGTGAGTTGATATATTTTGTCACATTCCACCTGTAAGTAGGTGGTGTACCATCAGCAGCACCATATTACAAATCAAGAATCTCTGTCTTTATTATCTAACATGTCAAAATTCAGAAAGGAGCAGCAATGTGATACTTACTTTCCATGTTGAGTAGAGTCTATTTCCACGTGTGCAAGAAACCAGTTAGCACCAGAGGCAGTGGCACGTTCCACACACGTTCACAATCTGATTTCAAATAGACACCACTGTGATCCAAAAAGAAATAGCTTTGCATGGTAAGCAAATGAGGAAGCCTCTATCTCTTCGATCTTTTAGAGTGTTTGCTAGGCTGATCTCACCTGTTGGTTACTCTTTGCATGCTTCTGATGGTATTGAAAATAAATAATTCAAAACAAACAAACAAGAAAAACAATCAAGCAACATAAAAAGGATATCTGTTTGATTTCGGTGAGGCATAACAGATGTTTTGCTTAAGCACAGTTGTATAATACTTGCATAAAAAATAAGTGTTTTATTTCTCTTGTGTCCTGAAAGGCATGTAGTAAAAATAATTTTATTACTACCAGGTGTCTTGCTCAGGTGGTCAGGTAAAAGAGTGAAAATATTTTTATAATTGTTATAAACCATTTTACAATATCTTAATTCATGGTTTAAATTGAGATAGTAGAGAAGTTTTTGATGCACAAGACCAATGCAAGGCAAAAAAGATTGCGTTTAATTCAGTTTTGTTCTATGTATTCAATTCCGTAAAAGCAGGTCTGCAGGCAGAAAGCTGTAGTTGCCTCCAAAAGTATGTATTTTTATATGGTTCCTTTTATGAAAAGGCAATTGTAATTCCAGCACTTCACTCATTACATCCTTGACTCAGCTAAGTGCTTAAGCATCAGGCTAATTTTAAGTCCCGCTGTGATAACTTGCATATGTAAGTTAGTCATGGTTAAATCTGTGGTTCAGTTGAGGTGTGCTCCAGTGAAATCTCTGATACATCTGGCACGTGTCTACTGAGGCTCTGTGTATGCAGTCAGGTGCTCCTGTGGAGAAGGTGCCACTGGTCACTGAGGTTTTAGGCATCTTGTCATGCAGAACCCTACTTTAATAATATTACATGCTGTGGCGCTAGGTTTACCAGGGCTACATGAAACTTGTCCTCCCCTTGCTATTTACCTTCCACTGATGGACCTGCCGTGCAGGTAGCAATGATGAAAGATATCCCAGCAGGGAGAGTAGCCAAGGATGCAGAATTATTGGGAAAGCAGATGCTTTTCAATAAACTGAAGAACCTGCTGCCCTGTGTTGCCAGTCAAGGTTCAAGATCATTCAAGCCTTAGATGAACCTTCCTAAAGTGTTAAGCAATTTAGAGTCCATTCCCACTTCTGGTGAAGACTTTGTGATTCTGAAAACTTCGATAGATGGTCATTCCTCTCCTCTCCTCTCCTCTCCTCTCCTTTCTCCCAAAATGTCTGCCTTCAAACAATAAGCAGTTTCAGCAGAGGGTGGCAAATAAATATGAAATATTGCATTTCACTAGAAATTAAATACTTAGTAAACTCTGGTGTCCTTGAGTTACACAGTTAGTAAAACTGATAATAATAAATAATTATTATTAACAAAGAGAGTTTATTAATAAAGGATATAAAAATGCTGTCTTAAACTGCATTTCAGCTGTATACCTAGAAGCCTTCTGCAGGTGCAACATTGTCTCTCATTTTATAAAAGTGAAAGCAAAAGTGATATTGCAGCCTTGTGATAACATTTACTGATAAGTTTCTAAATAGAATTACATTACAGCAATGAAATCAAAGAAAGTCACTTATGACCAGATCTCTTATTGTTGAACATTGTAGGAAAAAAAAAAAAAAAGTCAGAGATTTACTCAAAAATAGAAGTGGAAGACATGTCTGTCGTGAGTTTTACACTTAGTAGGTGCACCCTCTGGTAGCAATGCCTTAATTCTCTGTAAGTATTCCAGTGATGTGCTGCTCACCTGCTGTTGCTCCTAGCAAAGCACTTGGATGACAGAGGCTTCTATGAAAAATCTATTTTTCATAGACACTGTTCGTACTTTCACTCCATTCCCTGTTTTTGATCACTGTTTCTTTAAATATGAAGGGGAACTAGGCATTCTTTGGGCACCCACATTTTTTCCCCCCTTTTTTTTTTCTTCTCATTTAACCTTCTGTTATTACTGCATTACTTCTTTATGCAGAACAGCAACAAGATGCCAGAAACAAAATAATACAGAAAAAAATGCAAGCATCATAGTGTTCTAGTGATATAGGTGATAGGCAGGAAGGAGAAATGAAGCTTTTCGTTTGATAGCTTTAGTGGTATGCAACTATTTCAGGAAGAAGTTTCATGAAATATGTGGGAAAAGTATTTGGAACATTACCTGGAGAAGTAAATTTGAAGGTCACTAAGTCAAAGGAAGGGAATATATTATTTCTGAGGAGAGATAGAGTAGATGGAGACAAGGCAGAGGACAGCAGATTAATGAGAACAGTGATCATTGTGCGGGGAGGACAAAAGAGATATATATATGCAGGAGGGCTTACATCACACGCTAATAATCAGTTGCTGTGTTTGTAGTTGTCATACTAAAAATATTGCTGCTTTATAGGGGTGGGTGCTCAGGGTATCCTCTGCTGATCAAGAATTATAACCCTCTAGCTAATGCAGCTTTAACATGCACACTAATCTCAAACCACTCACCATTCAAGCAACATCAAGCCCTAACCACACCATCAGTGCCAAACTGACCCTGCTCCCTCTCTCTTCACCATTGACAGCCCCCACAAAAGAACATACCTTCTCCCTTAGGGCAACTCACTGGCACAAGGTTTGGTATGGTCACACTGGAAATATCAAGCAATGTAACAACAGTAAGAAAAGAGGATTAATTCTAGGAGATCTTACAGAGCCATGAGATCGTGTAACTGTTCAGCACAGTGAGGTCTGCTTTTCAGGTAGCATGAGCCACCTTCCTCCATTCTGCTTCACATTTCTTCTTTGCATTGCTGTGAGAGCTCCCTAATACTGAAGTACCCTCACTCAGAAACGACTGACTTACTCAGCATCTGATGAGCAGGAGAATCAGAGAGACATCCACTTCTCTGCCCTGATCAACACACACCACTGCTATCTGACTGTCCATTACAGTAGCAATACAAAAGTATTGCTTTTGTATTAGAGAGCATCAGCTCTCAGTGGGTCATGCTTAGGGGTCCTGTAGACCTGACTGGCCCTTTTAGTAACAACAGGAGGTATGGTAGATAGTGTCAGGAGTAAATTACACTCACCCCTTAGAATTACACTTGTTGATCCTGTAGATACTGCACGCATGGGTGAACCCTGGTGCTCTTCCAGACCCTGGTGCTGATGCGTTCACCCTTCAGAGCTTTTAAATGTGAAAACAACTCAGAAAAAGAGGAAAGGATCTTTACCCAGTTACTTCATTGAGTAACAAAGAAGTGTAGCAAGTGTTTAAAAAATTTGTGATTACATTTCAAGATATCCTCCCCTCCTCTTAAGTCATAACTATCCACTTGTCAGGCACAGAGGCCAAATGAGTTTTCTAACATCATACACTAGGATGATGGTGGATCCAGGAATCTGCATTTACAACTCCAATGAAAGCAGAACTTCCTCATTGGGCAGTGCTGGAAAGCCTTATAAAAGAGGAATATATATTTAAACTCCTGTAAATGATGTGAAATCCACCTCACTGTTCACACACTTGTAGAATTAAAACATCATACCTATGTAGTCAGAGTTTAGAAAATAATACTCCAAGAATTCCTCGTGTAAATCTTGACATTAAACCAATCTTACCCTTGTCTTGCCACTTGAATCATTTATTTAAGCGGTGATAATAAAAGGTGTCAGCAATTCAGTTGTAAGCTCTTGAAGATTTCTGTGCGCATTGACCTTTAAGTGTTTGCATCTTGACAGGTGAGCCGTTCTTAACGTCTCCTATGAGATATGGTGGGGGCAAGGGGTCAGGCACGCTAATGATAAAATTACCATTTACCTTTTACCTCACCAGTCTCAGTGCCTGACATTATAAATGTAGGTAACCTTTCACCTGAAGGCTCTCTTTCTTCTGCACTGCTAGGGATTATGGAGAAATGAATGTGCTTGCAGCTGCAGAAGAGGCATCAGTCATGAAAAAAAGAAGTGCTTTCGGTGATCCTTTCCCTTTAATTTTCATGTTTGTTATTTTAAACCAAACCCATATTTTTAGAAAAAGTATGTAGAGCTCTACCCTGTTTTATTTTAACAAAGAGACGGTTATCTGACGATTTCTATTTTAGCATGCTATTTCTGCTGGAGACTATTCTGTTCTTTCTTATTAAGATGAAAGCACTACTTGTTAATTGATTAATGCAACTGATATCACAGCAGTCAATAAGGTTCCTTTCAGGGATAAGCAGTCACATTAATGAGACTGTATTGATGATCTTCATTATGTGCCATAGCCCAACAGAGTCAACTTGTTCATATTTGCATCCTGATGCAAGTTCTCCTGAGCTTCAGACTTGAGTCAAGATCCCTCTTCCAAAGGCAGTGCCACTCGATCAGTGGTAATGGGTACACAATAAAAGCACTGAAGGTATCAATATGAGTCTAAAGACTATGTAAGGACTGCTGATCTCCCACTCATCTATGATGTGCTTGATTGCTTAGAAGTAAACACTTGCACAATCTGATATACTATGAAGCTTAAAGAAGATGAGTGGCGAGTATTTACTTTTCCATGTAAAAACATTTAAGATTTCTAAAGGATGTGTATTGTGAACAGGACAACTTTCATGTCTAGGAGAAACGTTAAAGATGGTACTAGGTGCAGAGCTTGTATTTGGCTGATTCATGGGCAGATAATTCATATCCTGATTTGAAATATGTATTCTTCTTGCCAGAGTTAAAGCATATGAGGGTGGAAAACATATGAAGAGACAGACACAGAAAATGAGATTCAGTTCATTTCACTGATCAAGAGCCAAATGATCACAAGTTTTAGTAGAATTACCTCCCAAGAAGAACAGTCCCTTTCTGATAAATGCAGTCACGCAACCGCTAGGGCATAAATCGTACAAATTGAAGTCTATAGTTCAAATATAAATCTTTATATTCGGTTTCATGAAATTTGGTATTGTGTGAACATAGATCATATCTATGAATCTTCAGGCACAAATCTAGTTGCATTTTATTCATGTAATAAGGATATACATTTTGCAAATTTTCATTCAATATCGACCTTAATGAAATTTTACTCTGGGAAGTCTATAAAAATTGTTTCTTCTTATTCATATTGGAAAACCTGAGTAGACCTATTTTTAGTTTTATCTCTTCATATACAGATAAAGAGTACGCACACAGAGTTCAAGCATCTAATAAATGAAAGGCACAACTTCTTTATCATATTATACTGGTCGAGTAAGGAAAAGGCTTGGTTTGTACTATATTGAAAGGACAGGCAGGTTACAATGCTGAAAAAAAAGCCCCAAAACAGAAGAAATATTGTCCCTTCAAGAAAAGTGTATAGCTCTCCTCTCGCATCAACCTGCACTACTTCTGCCATCAGGGAGTTTGTGAAGGAGTGAAGCAGGACAGAAAGCACAGGAAAAGCCTTCCTCTGGGAAGCTTGCGCTCAAATCAAACGTGTTGAAAGGACACAGACAGGGATGTCATTCAGGCTGGATATCCTGGCAGAGTCATTTCCAGGCTTATCAGATCATGTTCCACTTGTCTGAATACTCTTGTTTTACTTCTGTGCATCAACACAAACTCAGCCCCCAGCACCAAAACCAGATTCATTTCCACAGCACAAAGGACTTAACTGTGCTTTTCAGCAGGTTTTCCTCCTGTCCCTCTGCCCATCTTTCTCCTGGAAGAGATTGCTGCTCCTACATTCAAATTCTGCATTTACTGTGGCATAACTATTTTCTAGTTATGGCTCAGACCACAGAGGCACACACAGTATCATACAGATATGTAATAACTTTCAGAACGAGAGTATGAGAGGTTGCAGGTTGCAGAGACACCACAGATGTACTATAAGTTGCTGGCAACATTTATAGACGGATTTTACAGATTATGACATATTCCCATCCACTCATTAATTTTTTTGGGACTGGGACTAATATTCCATGCTTCTGCAAAGTGTCAAGAACACAGTATCAACTCTGTTGAGGAGAAAAAAGAATTCTGCCAGTAAAATATTTTTTTCCCCTCCTCCAAACTACAGCGTGTTGAAGGATACAGGCTCATTAAGTTCAGCAATCAGTTTCTGAGTTAGGAAACAGGAGTACTGTGACCACTTAAAGGGTAGATTCCTACATTGACAGAGCACACACATTTAGCCCTCACAAATCCCGCAGTGTTTCTCAGCATGGACTACATGATCCTTGCAATATCATGCCAGTAAAATCCCTCAAATGCTGGATTACTCTCTGTCTCATCCCCTTTGTGTTCATTGAATATATATGATGCTAGCTGGCTTGAAGGAATCTTTCTTTTGATTTCCCAAGGGATATTCACTGAAGGTTTGATCCTGCAATACACTGAACATGCTGAATATTTAAGGTAGCCAGAGGAATTTGAGAGCATGGAGTTGTCTGCAGCTAAAGACATGAACAGGAGATGCATTGCACTGGCTATGTCTTGTGCAATGTCCTGCAAAATATTTCCAGGATGGCTAGGCAAAACAGTGGTACTTAAAAAAAAAAAAAGGCAAAAAAAAAAAAGATCTAATAAGAAACACACTTTGAGTCCTGGAGGGAACTCCTACCAGATACACCACATTCCTGAATCTGCAAGGAGGATCTGGTTTCATGGCAAGGACCCAGTCAGATCAGAAGACTTTCTACATTATCTCTAGTTGCTCAGCTCACACCTATTATATCCAACAGGAAACATATTTTGCAGATTGACTAGAAAACTAAGATAATAGGACATATTTAAAATACAGATGTGTCCACTTGAGAGTATGTTTATTGATTGTTGAAGCTTTCAAACAACATTAATCATGCAAAAAGGCAAAAATGTGACATGCCCGTTCAGGAATGGAAGAGAACTGACTTTTTCACAGAAAGGTTTGTGTCAACATATTTCTGAAAATTAATCAATAGTAGTCAAATAACTCTAGTGACGGATTGAGCATTCCAGCAGGGACTACAGGATATAATACATTATATTTTGTTTTTACAGTTTTTGGAAAATTTAGTTTGCTAATATAAAGCGTAAGTGGATATGTCTTTTTATATTTCAAAAAGGCATTCTGCTTTTCCAGTAGAAATAAAAATAAAAATGGCAGCCATGCTGATGGGAAAGCTTATTTATAATTTAGCAACACTTTGAAATATATTCAGTTTGGATAAGTATTTTGTCCCCAGTATTCAAAGCTTGCTCTATTCTCGGGTAAGACTGGAATTGGCTTCCGAGAAGGACTTTAGTTGGCTCTGGATCTAGTCCTTATATGTGAAACTACTCCATGACCTTTACCTCTTGCTATGCTTTATACACCACCAAGCACATGGAAATTGCTTACAAATCAATAAATGGATTTCATTTTCTAAAAGTATCTATAGCAGGAGAGATTTGTTTAAATGAAAAAGGTGTGCTTCACGTGTTCACTTTTCAGATTCCTCATGATGGGTACGACTTAATCAGGGGATGGGTTAAATTGCTTACTTTTGGCATGGTGTGCCATATAAACGTTTCCTAAAGTATGTATGCAGGTATAAATGTTCATATATATAAGCATGTGAAAGTGCATATCCTTAGCAGCAACGCAAAGAATAAATGCATATTATTATATTTAAATCCAGTATATATTTTTCAAGTTAAGATCAAGACCTGGGAAAAAAAGTCTGTGTGCAGGACTGGCAATCCTCTGGGGGAAAGCCAGGAGAGTTGATTCTTAAGAGGTTCATTCACTGCTTCTTCCTGCTTTGGAAATGCTGAATGGGAAACTCAGGTGCAGCATTGCCAAAGCCCTGCCCCGAGAGCGTTCCCGCCTGTCAAGGAATGTAGTGGGAAACGCTCTTCAACTCTCACACAGACCCTATGCGTCCAGCCAGCCTTCCTGCAACTGCTGGGAGAAAGATGTGGAGATCCTGGGATGGCTGTGGTACTTGTGGGCAGAATCCTCTTTACTAGCTGCATGAAAAAATCCTCTTCTGATGGGAAAAGCTGGAGAACAACTGAAATCCCAGAGGTTTTAAATTTCCATGCTTATCTTCTCATGTGTTTCCACTGAAGAATGTAGTGGGGGACAGTGGTATTTGTGCGCACGTAGTGCTGCTCCCTCTTATTAGACACTTTAGTTTCTTCCAGCCTGTTTTCCCATACCTTATTAGATTTATCACTGTGTGTTTATAGTACTGCAGTTGTACTTTGATGATTTTAAGATGGGTGAGGCTGGAAGGGAATGGGATGACAATTCTAGAATAATTTGTTCTGCATAAAACCTGTTCCCATTAACACCCAAGACCATTCTCTACTTGTGTAGTAGCTGCTGGACCAAATTGGCCCATGCCAACAGGCACGCTCTGCTGAATGCTCATGAAGCTTTGCTGGTCGACACCAGCTAAAAATTTGGCTCTGCAATTTGCAGGAGGGAGAGACAGAGGTAAAAGAAGTTTAACAGCGAGTGTCAGACTGCACTTCCAGTTACACCAGACAAAGTCTAGAGTAAGTTCATTTAAAGTGAGGAATTTTTTTGAGGCTGTCTTTGGTGTAACAGAAAAGAGTTTGTCCCTGAGCATTTACGTTTTTCAAAAATCTTAGTCAGGCAAATACTTTTTAGTCAGTCTCTGAGATGCTAATGAAACCCAGAGTAACCCACTGATATGCAAAGTATCTCATTTAACAAATTTGCACACACACACATATGTGTGTGTGTATTTATATATACACACACGGTGTAACTGAAAAAAAATCTAAGCAAAAGAAAAATCCTCAGGACTAGATACAGTGCCCTTTAAGTACAGAGCTGTTTAAAATATCAATCTCCTTATTGTAATTTGATGTGTGAAATTCAGGCATGCATTTACAATTCAGATCCCATTCCTTAGGGATTCCCATTTAGGGCCTGTTCATATGATTTATTTAGTGCCTTTCGTCACTTACTTATGCTTGAGATCGTTAGGTATAATGCACATATATGCACAGGGATAAAATGTTTATCATCATTACTTCAATGAAGTCATTTGCCATCCTTGACACCCCCTAATGTCCCAAGTGCTTCAACCCAGTGGCTCATTTGCCCAGCCTTGCTCTCTCTTCACTTTCTCATCTCAAATTCTCAATGTGTCCCCTTCATCAATCATGGAAGTTTAGCGGGTAGCAGGAGGGAAGGCAGCAGACTAATTATCCCAATATAACAAAAGAAGGTCCCCTTTGTGTTGCAGGAGGGACGGGGATGGGGGAGGGAGAACAGAGGAAGCATAAGTGTGTATTTCATGCTTCTTTGAAAATATTAATGATGTTTAATGGAAGTCAAAGAACACACTGGAAGCCACTGTGGTCTCACAACTATGTCCCACATCACTAGTCCGAGGACCTGGTTTCCCTCCCTGTGAAACATCTTGCTGCTCTGCCTTGCACCAGGTTGCCAGCATTTCACCACCACTGATATTTGCAGCCAGCAACCACGTTGAGTGTACTCTTTGGGATCTATTTTTCAAAAACCAGGATCCAAATCACTGTGCCCTGACTACATTCAGCTAATTGGCCCTAGCTTTCAATGACATCCTGGAGTGGGGATGAACAAATTGAAGATGAAAGGGTGGGCTGGGGTGGGGGCAGGGGGAAGTTAGCATGGCCTGGGGCACAATGTCATACGCAACTGGGGAGAGGCAAGGAGAGTGCGGGGTCTGGGCCAGCCCCAGGTGGCTATGTGCAAGGTGACTTTTTCACTTTGAGAGGAAGAAGATTGGTCTTTCACATTTCTCTGCCTCGCCGGTACAGACACCAACTGCGACATGGTATTTGTGACTCAAAAGCAGGAATATACAAAAAGCCTTGCAGAGTCTAATGGTGGGGAGACAGATCATATAGATGTTCACACTCAGGAAAACAAATATTTTTAGGGGTGCTTCAGAGCTTGGTGAAATAATGGTTGCTGATGTGTGCTAGATCTGCGAAGGAGCAGGTTGGTGCACCATTCAGTCAAATATTAGTCATAACACTGTGGCTCACCCTAGTTAGGGCGCTAGGAAAATGAGCTCGATAAAATGATAGCCCAGAGTTGGGACAAATTCAAAAAGAAAAATCTTGTGTAGACCACAAAACCAACACACAGTAAAGAGCAATCCTCTTGAAACAGAATCAAACAACATGAGATGGAAATGAACAACCATTTATCTACTTCTTATTTTTCACATTGTATCCATGCTGGGCTTTGATCACTTACTCAAGCATTAATATTTGCCACACTCAAAATTCAATCAATAGTGACAAATACCAGAAAGAAAATTCACAGGTTTCTGAATGCTACCTGGCACTTCAAAACACAACATTAAATAAATAGCCCCAGCAAAAGCTTTATTTTTCTGTCAGTGCACCCTTCTCCCTTTCCTCATGTACGAAGAACTTTTTTTGCCGTACACCCAGAGGATGGGGCTGACATAATCAGGGAAACACATCACAGAGGGGATGAATGTGGTCTCCACAGAGAACACAGTAACAATAGTTGTCTCTGATTAAAACATAAGAGATTCGGTCCCTGAATGCATCTACTGTGCCAGCCGATAGAAGCAGATGTCCTACCAGGGAATTCCCAAGCTATTTGTTTGTCCACAGCTATAGGTAATGAAAGGGAAGATGAACTACTGGCATTGGAATAACGACAAAAATCTATGCCTCGACAGAAAACTAAATTTTCTTGGTTTAATCTTTTAGGGAAAAGTATAAGCCTATATATAACCTGGGATACTTGTAATCTCCTCCAGTTTAAAGTGTGTGATTGTGATCTAGAGGTCACTTCTGGTCCACTAACGGACCTTTCCCACATGGACTTCTCCTATCTTTTTTAATCCATCTAACCTGTTAATCTCCACAACATCTGATGGCAGTGAGTTCCACAGTTTACTGAGACATTATACGAAAAGAAAATAATGGACTTTTCTAGATCTTTGATAAAGATTTGCCATTTCTGTCCTCCTGAAAGCAAGAAGTGTGCTGTTTTTCTTAGCCATTTTTCATGCCATTTCTTAGCACACCAAAAACAAAGTAGAAGAGCCAGTCTTCCATGGCTGTCTTCTCAGAATTATATGTTGGGACCTTTTTCTACTTTTTAGAAATGGTCACTTCCAGCTTAACAAACATTTAACATTCAGTCACTCATTTTCCTGCTAAGGGGTCCGGTCTATTTTCTTCTCCTTTCTGAGCCTTCAGGATGAGATGATTAGAAAGACTACACTTGAAGACGATTATGAAAGAGATAACATAGGTTATCATGGATGCTTTAATCCTTGCAGTTGAAATAAGGTTTGAGCCACAACCTTAGCAAGTGATGTTTTTGTTAAAAAAATTTATTTTCTTCTTTTTTTCTACTCTGAAATAGAAAAATAATGCACTGTAGCACAGAAATGAATTCTAAAGCTATGGAAAAAATGCAGAAAGTAAATTCCTCCAAAGGGAAAATGAATCAGCGTTCTTTCCAGGGAAATGGATAAACATGTAAAGAAACATACAGATAGAATACTGGCATTTATTTTCCTTTAATACTTTTCTTTAAAGTAATACTTGCAGTGATTTAAGCACTTGTTTTTAGGTCTACCAAGTAATTTGCTATCCTGTATGTCAGGACTTGTAAGCACTACAAAATAAAGACCTTTCATCAAAAAACACTCAGAAAACTACTCTTGCCATGGAAATAATCAAGGGTTTTGGGGTTTTTTTTTGTTTGTTTGGTTTTGGTTTTTTGTTGTTGTTTGGGTTTTTTTGTTGGTTTGTTTTTTGTTTTTTTTTAATCTGGTGTAAAATGTCCCAGATTCATGGACCATCAAATGTCCATCCTGCAGCATTACTTTATTTCCCAACTGGGACTTACAGTTCATGGCATCTGCTCTGTCTTTTACTCTGCTGAATGCTTTTCCAAAAGTAGGTAGCACGTGGCTCAATGTATTGAAATTGTTCAAGGCCATGACTCACATTTTCTCTGTGTCAGACCCAGCTCTTCTGGATGAAATGTGCTGTATAATAAGAGGCAGAGCAGCAATAACAGCTCAGAAAGTATTCCCTGTTTAAAAGTTAGGATGCTCCATCCACTTTCTCTGAGTGATTGGCCTCACTCTATCCTATCAGTGTAAAACTGATGCAATGTCACAGAAAAGACTGGTGTTCTGGATGGTAAATGTAGTATTACCTTTTATTATTGGGCTTGCCAGCATATCTGGCATCTATTTAGGCATCTAATTTATGTAACCAGGGACACAGGCAAAAGAGGTACTTGCTGAGGATGGGAGAAAGTCAGGAGCAGCAGTTTCCCTTGGCAATTGCCAGAGCCCTGGCAATCCTGCTGTTTTAGCCCCCTGGCTGAACTTTGGGATTTCAGGAAGAGCACAGGGACAAGTGCTAATGGCAGTGGTGGCTGCTACATTGCTGGAGGGCAGGCACATGTGGTGTTTCCCCACAGCAGCAGGCAAGGCTTCCTCTCTGCTTGAGGTCCTGGCTGGGGCAGCAGCAGCGACTCTGCCTACCTCCCTGGCCCTTTCCTTCACAGGGAAGGAGTTATATGTCCCAGGGCCCCTCTTTCTTGAAGAATCAATGTTTATTTCTACCTGTGCTGCTGGGGGCATCTTGAGTCAGCTCTGCTCAGTCCATTTCATAGGAGACGGTCCGCACCTCAAAAACCTCACTGTCCAAGCACAGGAAGTTCCAGACACAGCACTGTAGTCCTGTTTTCTACACTCCTCATTTTCATACCGTCTTTGCACTGCCTTAATAACACATTTAGAAAGTGCCAAGGCCTTTTCTTTACATCAATGTCCCTCCCCTACGTTCAGTGAAACCTGTTCTCTGTGAAACAGGTTTTCCCCTTTCTTGAGATTCAGAAGCTATAGCGATAAGACCTCTTTACTGACACGCCAAAAGAATAAATGCAGCCTTGCAGGGCTCCTGGCTGAATCGGGACGTTAATGAGTAGGGAAACAGCAGTGAAGATGATGGCTAACCAATCAATAATGACTGAATTACAGTTTAAAAACTGGATGTGTTAGATAGTTATTAACAATGTAATTATTCATAAATGTGCCTAATTATTCATAATTATTCAGAAACCTTATTACTTCCCTGATTGTCATAAGTGATCTCCGAGGCCAATTATTATTTGATTATGGCCACAGGACTCTATATTGGTATTACTTCTTTTGTCCTAGAAAAGTACAGAGAAAGCTGGTGAAGTGAAATTCATGGAGGACTATCGGCATTGAGCAGTCCGTTAAGAACAACAAGTCTGTGATTTGAAAGCCTCTGTTGTCTTTCCTCTTAGCTCTTTCTTCAGGTTTCTTTGATTCCTTTATTACAGAAGCTGCTGCTGCCTAATTAGGGTTTTCTTGTTGTAATTGCTGCATTTGATATCTTAATAGCATTACAGTGAGTGTGAGGGAGGAAGGGGGAAAGGGGCAGAGGGACTATCAACGCACATGTTTGTGGAGAAACCAAAAGCTCCCCAGGCTGTATGACTGAACCAGAAAGGCCCAGGAGCCACATCCCAGCTAGCTCAGGTATCTTGTAACTCAGCGGGGAGCTCTGTCAGATGTGGATATGGTAGTTGTTAGCCCCTGACAGTAAGAGTGACGGTGGTGTCTTTCCCTTTAAACAAAGAGTTGAGCTTGATTAGAGTCATTTCCACAAAACCAAGGTGAGAAAAATGTATTAATGCTTAATGTAAAATGCTTAACACACTGGTACTTAACTCACACGAATGTAAACTCAAACCTAACTGCAAGCTTGGTCAAACGCTGAACCAGATGGAGTCAGAGTGCTCATACAATCAGACCTTATCATCAGAAAATCTGGGATTTTTGTCAGAAGACACTGCACTAATCAAACAGGAGCATCAGCTTCTTTCCACTTTCTTTCTTTCCCTGAAAACATTAGAGCCATTATATTGTGGGGCGGCATTAGTCACATTAAATTAGCATATAGATGAGTTCTGGGGGTAGGAAGGAGGGGGAGATAGGTTATGATAACCTGATGCTGTAATGCAGAAATCTTTTGGCTTATATACCAAGTCCCACAGAGCCCTGAGCTTGTTACACAGGGGAAGATTGCAGTTTCCCAACAGGGATGCAACCAGCTTCTATTGTGTAATTTTACTGACAGTGTTTAATAAGAAAACACACACCCAAGCACTGAAGAATCATGAACCAGGCTCCACAAAATCACTTGATTGTTGTAAAAATCACGAGATTTAAAATCCCTTCCAGGTTTTCTTATTTCCTTCTGGTTTCTGAACCGGAAGGGCTGGAAATCTTTTCTCTGAACTGATAGCCAAGATTGTCCTTTTAATGACTTGAGGAGGTATAAAGAAAAACATTAGACACTGCAAGGGCTGTCAGGACCATTAGTGGCTCACAACCACTATGGTGTGAAAAGAAGGGCTGCCCAGCTGTGTGGTCATTTCAGCATCCTGCAATCCAGAGTGTATGCATCGTAGCAGGGGGTTCAAATGGAAGTACTACGGTTCCTCTAACTCTTCCCCATCCCATTATCACTAAGTCTGTGACCAGGTGGGGTCATGCATGTATATTTGAGTGCTGTCCTCACTTCAGTGGACAAGGCCAGGGTCTGATCGTGGTTACATCTCTGTACCCTTAGAGCTGTTTCACTGATGGCAGTGGAATCTGGGAAATGAGATCACTGTCCTCTGACGGTACTCTCACAGCTGAAGATACGTCGGAAAATAGTTTCATGCTGAGAGAGGGCTACCAAATGTACGAAATGTAATAGCTCAGCAGCAGCTGAAATGTGTATGTGTATAGTTCTGGGTTTTTTTAAAGGCTGAGAGTAGCATTTCTTCTTTTCATCAGACTATGTGATATAAACAGTTAAATACTGGTAATCCTCATCTTTTGCAACATTGTCTACAATTTCTGTGATGGGGAATAAAAACATGCAACAGAAATATACGTGCAGGGTGCAGCCACTTCTGAGTGCTTTGTGAAGTTAGAACTATTTGGTCTTTTGTTGAAGGCTTTAATACAATAGGTCTCAAATAGCACAAGTTGTTGTGCTGAATAGTAACATGAAAAGAATATACTTGATTTTTCAAGGTGTGTCTGTGTGGGAATAAGAGTTTAGCAAGATGCATGTTTAGGGTCTGGGTTCTTACGAAAAGTACAGAGGAACAGAAGGTTTATATTTTTTTTAGAATACATAACCAAAAATAGGAAAATGCTAGTCTGCCAGACAAAGACTGAAGACCACTCCCTTCTTCAGAAGTCTTTATTTCACTGTGAAAGTGAAATTTCTTTAGTCACGCTTGCGTATCTTTGCTCTTCTCTCACCAAAATCATGATAGCAATTCATTTTCTACAAGTGCTATGGGGAAATGAGTGCTCAATTTGCACACTGGGAATACTTCCAGGAAGATGCAATGTGGCTTGACATGGTAAGATAGAACTTTTCAAAAACTCTTTGGCAAGCTCCAGCAGAATGAAAATTGTGAATCTTATTTTGCCACAGTTCAATCCCAATCAGGCTCTATCGCATTACAGGATCCAAATCTCAGTGAGTCAAATTAAGATGTAGCTTCAGATTTTGCAAGTAGGATCGTGCATGTAACCACCTATTTTGTAATATTGACATAAATTAATCTCTGCTCCTGTCCACCCAATAAATATTACTGAAGCTAAGATTTGCTGCAGTTCTCCTTGGAATGACAACTTAATCTAGGCCCAGAAATGCAAAGTTACAGTAGCTGCTAGGATCCCTAGGAATATCCAATCAGAGATTAAAAATGGAGTTCATATATGTAAACAGTCTCGTTGAACATTTTTGACTACTGAGTATGTGTTATTTGTTTCTGATCAATACAAAGAAGACAAATGTGTAAAAAATATTTCACATTTAATAACACAGCATAATTGCTAAAGCAGGGCAGAATATCTTACATATATCTTTTTTTAATATGGCTGAAGCTTCCTGACTTGTAACACAAGCTGTAGCTACCACACTGTCTTCCGCTTCCCTGACTTTCAGTGAAGTACATTTCACTGTATGCTAAAGGATAAGGCTTAGATCGTTCTTAACTCACTTAGGATGACAGACCAATTCTGCAGAGCCCCAGTGCCTGAAGAATTAAAAAGGTGCTTCCTTTCCATGAGCCTGAAAACCCAATGCTGCTTTTTCACAAAGAACAACAAGCAGCCATCGGGTATCCTAGTGATGAATTTTTAGTCCTTTAAGCAAAGTTAACCAAACCCTCACAGGCAGCAAAAGCTACAGCCCTACTTTTAAAAAAAAAAAAAAAACACAAGAGAAAATTGTTCTACGTGTGTGTGTTATTTGTTCCCCCTCCCCTTGTGGCTTCAAAGGGTGAAAATGGAAGAATGTGACTGCAGAGCATAATGGGTCAACACTGCAGCTCTGATCGCTGGAGCATACACTCTAAATTTCACGCTACATTAAGTAGATTTTAAAACCTAATCTGCTCCTACGAATGTTTTATTGGTAATTCTATGAAGGTACAGATTGCTCGACAACAAGGGGGACATGAGAGAGGTACCTGGTAATCCAAAACTTGGCAACGCCCCAATGACTGAGCGCTCCAGCACATCCAGTCCACCTTGGCTCAAGAGGGTGCACCGTAATAAGCCTCCTTTCAGGTCTCATTCCCCTCTGCTGTGACAGTGAAGGCCATTCATTTAACCAATTACACTTTTTCCCTTGGTGTCCACATAACTCTGATGTATTGATCTAGTAAGAGTGTATTCTTCACTGAAAGGTTAACAGATCGGCACTGTTTGAAAACCAGCTCCTGTGTTCAGCCAAATACCATTTGAGGGACCAAGAAGGTTTCAGCTGGCTCTGCCACAGGGCTGTTAAAATTCTGTGCTACAATACTACTCACTTTTTGTTTTTTCCAATTTAGATTTCTCCAATTTGAAATAAACATTGGCCAGAGTGCTGTAATCACTAAGCTAGAGAGCTATGCTTACTTTTTCTTTGCCTGGCTCCACTGGTCTTTAAATATTCTGCTAAAACCAGAGCAGTAGCAAAAAAGTGACTGGAGCTGTAGCACAATGACACTATGCACTGAGCTACGTCAGTTCTTTGATTACCTCTTCCTATAACCCCAGATGCACACCCCCGCTGCCACCCTCGAGTTGGTACCACTGCTTGTTTGATATTTCCATGAAGTGCTTCAAGGAACTAAACCATTTAAAACCTCTTTATTTTGGTTTTGTATGGCTAATTTTTGAGTGGTTTAGCTCCTTGGCTTGTCTTGTTGCAGGATCAGACCCGTGGCAGGGCCAGTACAAGAGAGGAGGCAGGAACACGTGGCTGGCAGAGTAGGGAGAAAAGGGGCAGCACCCCCAGACCTGATAGATCTGTTCCATCACTCTTGGAGCTTCAGTCTTGTGGCCCACAAGCCTGACCTCCAGCAGCCTCATGACTAGAGCGCTCCCCTCAGAGCTATGCACAAGGCACCCCATGGACAGATGGGGCTGTACCCATGTCTCTGGCTGAACCCACTGCCTGGAAAGCTACCAGCAAAAAAAGCAGAGAACTGGGATGGTATATCTTCTGAATGCGCCTGGTTTTGTGTGAAGCCTGATCATTGTCTTGCTCTTGTCAGAGCCCACAGAGGAGATGGGGAGGAATTTGCTGTTTGCAGATCCAGAAAGGGCCTCAACATGAGATGTGCAGCTCTGCCATGACTGAAGCACTTCTGGTCTAGCCATCAGCAGAACTGCTGGTGGCAAGTAAGCTTTACTGCTGAAAACTATGGATCTGTAGATTTTGGGTGGTCAGACAGAAGTTTGGCAGGTGGCTTCAGCATCAAACGTGATATTAGGTATCTAAAGTGAGGAAATTATAGTACTTATGACTATCTCCACAACTAAATCGGGACCCAAACCTACCCACAGCATTTAATTTATCTTCTTTGAGAAGTTAAGCAGTGATCCTTTCTAATAGAATTGGGGATGGCAGGATTGAACCCTTATTCAGTAGAGCTTCCATGCAATTTTTAGCACGCTTTGCAAGCCTTCTCTTTCTATTCCATGCTTACTGTAACCCTAGTTCTCCTATAATAGTATAATTCTTCTGGAAAAAACTTTAATTTACAGTTCTCTTACTTTCTCTTTTTTATTGTAATAATTGTTTTACAGATGTATTACAAATAATCAGGATCCTGTACATTACAAACAACTGCACAGAGGCCCTGATTGAATAGTCAGGTTGTAATTCAGTCTCCAGGCTGAGGGGTTTGCTACCATACCTAAACCCTTAAGCTATATTCTTCAGTGTGGGACATTAGCAGGATCCCTCGATTGAATTACAGCATTGTATTCCATCTGGGACTCAGTATTGTAGTGTACTTAACATTGTACTACATAGGGAGGGATGAGAGTAATGGAATTTTACAGTAATAAGATTTTTTTTTATGAAATGAAAAGTAGGCATATAAGATACCCAATTATCTAGCATTAGTGGAGTTAGAAATAAAGGCCCTGTGAAAGCATACCTGAAAAATAAGCATTTGTTTTATTTTCTAAATATTATATTGTGCTGTTAATATACAATCAATCTCTTTAGAGCGCTAAGGCTTTCTCAAAACGTAGAACTTGCTATGAAGTTTTAGATGGATTTTTATCACAATAATTACGACATATTGGTAACTGGTTTTTGAAATGAAGCCCCCCCCCGCCCAGTTCAGTAAAGTATTTTTTCACATACGTCAATTCACCTTTATCAACACTAAATTCATGTACATGTGTACATTTCAGATACTTTATATTAGATACTTTAAAGATGTTCTCTGAAATCAGTGCTAAAAGTTATTTTTTCTTTTTCATTCTGCTTAACAAATCTATGTACCAGAGAGAGGATGGTGTAATAGCACTGAAAAGCAAGTAAAAGAAGAGCTGACACAGTTCAATATCTGCTGCTTCTCTGCACTGACTTGGGTAATATCATATGTAGTTAATAAGAAACAAACTAGAAAAGCTCAAATTTTTATAGGAAGAGAACACGACATAAAAAACAGGCAGACACAACAGAAATAACTCCCTATCATATATTTTTCTTTTTAATTAATATTTCATGATCAGTTAACCAGCAGTCTGTTATCTTCCTAATAAAGTAAAGGTATTATAACCAATAAAAAATATTTATTGCCACATTTTATGTTTTAATCAAGGGCAAACCCCTCAACATATTCTTTTTTAGCTCTTTGACATGGTGAATGATTAAGTAAAAAAAATAGCTTTTTATGCTAAAATGAAAATGCTATGCATTGATTAGTTAATTAACACAGCATCCTTTGGAAGTGCAATAAATCTGGGAAATGAGGAAGAAATAGAGATAATAATCTGAAAGATATAGTGTGCAACTCAAGTCCTGATTTCACTGTGCTAATATCAATTTTGCCACTGGCTTCAGGGGCCGGAATTTTCCTCTCAGTCCTTATGGCAGAGATGGAGAGTGTTATGGGAATCTCAGAAATCCCCAGGGAAGTCCTGCGACTTGAGGTTTCCAACAACACAAACTGGAGAAAGTGCAAGTGCAAGCAATATGGGCTTTATTGGTCAAAATAAAATCTTAATGAGCCCCTAATGTACAGTGGGAGAAATTTCCAGTTACTGGTGGGTGATAATCTGGCAAATTAAAATAAGTGGACAACTCCAATCAGTTCAGACCTGTATTTGGATCCTGCTCTAAGCTAAAATAACTAATGTGTTTTAAGTGGCCTTTATTTAATTTTCCCCTTCATTGTTGCCATCTCCCTGGTTACTATTCAACTAACCATTTTTTACCATTTTCTCAAAAAAAAAAAAATTTAACGTTTAGGCCTGGACAAGGTATATTTTTTTACTAGTGCTGCTGCTGCGGCTGCTGCTGCTGCTGCTGCTGCTACTGCTACGACAGTTGTTGCTGTTAATCATTACAGGAATAAATATTTCTGAAAAGCAACAAATCCATTTTGATTAGTAAAAATCTTAAGACAGACTTGGTCCCTGTTTCAAAGAAATACCTTAGACAGATTTCCTGATTTTCCAGGAAGGATCTAATTGAGAAGAAGCGCAGAGATCGCTCTCAGTCTAGAGGTCTTCATGGGACAAGGACCCAAATACCATGATAAGAAAAGACAAAGGTAAGGATTAGGTTAAAAACTAAAATATGAGAGACATGATATTACAAACTTTCTGATTTCCTGAGGGAGGTTAACAGAAGTAGTTTGCAAATCTTACCGTCTAAAAATATTAGTGCTTCCTTCTTCCACTTTAGTAATCTTGTTGTACAGCCAAGCGAATGACATGCACCTGGACCTCAAGGTTAATCGTGGGCCACGGAAGTGGGGTGACGATGCAGAGGCTTACACATTCTGTTCTGTGGCCACAGACATGGGGCAGCAACTTCTGGCAGAGGGACGGTACGTGTGGCAAAGGGCAGAGACATCTTACAGTCCAGTAACTACATCTATCAGTTGGTCTGTCAGAGTCCCCAGGTTGAGCAGCAGTGAACCCAACAGCCAATTCAAGTAGAAGGATTTTATCCACTTTTAGCTTGGATGAGACAGAGTTGATCTTTTTTGCTTGTAGAGACAGGTATGTCCCCTTTTATATGCTACCACCTACTTAGAGTCTTTGCTCAAAATATATTTTCTTTAAAAAACCCTTCATAATCTAGTTTGGTCCTATCTAAAATGGGCAGAAAATTGTGTACCTGATCTCTACGATGCTCAGCAGCTCACAAGAATTGCTGTATGTTCCAGTTTCCCAGTGAATGATATGGTGGGAAAAGGACAAGATGTATTGTACTACACAAATCTTTCTTACATATGTCTGCGTATACAATATGCAAGTTTAATTCCTTAAGATTTGTAATCAAATGCTAACCTGTCCCTGTTGTTTCAGGGGCTTGTTCTTCTCCCACATTAAAGATTTTAAATCTTACAGATTAGTATCTGATTTAATAGATTCTAGAGTTAAAATAACAATGATAAAGCTGAATGATTCGTCCGGATCACCCCAAAGCCAGGCTAAACTGAGTTGTAATGCTGAAGGAGTGAAAGAATTTTATTTTGACAGGAAGATTTCTTCCTTTTTGTGTCACACTTCATGTTATTCTTCCAGCTATAAGAAGTGCAGAAAGTGCAGAAGTGCGTACTAAATTATTTGCAGCTGTTTTAATAAATGGACTATAACAGCCCAATAGCATATAACCAACTATAATTCCACATACTGATATGCATCTATTGCATACACTGATCATATCTGAAACGTGCTTATAACATCCATTAATTATTTATTAACCCTTTATAAACCACTTCAAAGTGGAATGCTAATATCAAGTACAATCTTGTGGGAACCAGGGATAATTTTTCCCAGCAGATAAGTGGTATTTTCAGCCTGATCATGAGATAACTTTGTACTTCATGGACAAGAGTATAGAGAGAATCCATGTATTTTTGTTCATTCCAGGAAAAAGTATTAAGTCCTAGCTTACTGCATGCCTCAGTTATAGCTTCATTTAAAGATGTGTCTTGGGGAGGGAGTGTAGCCATTTGGTACTTAGAGGTCCCACTGTAGAATTCAAAACCTTACTCATGTGAGTCATATTATAAAAATAATACTTCTTTTCCAACATGTTATAAAGTTTCCAGGACTCTGAATATTCAATACCAAGCTCTATTCGCTTTGAAATAGCTGTCATTGACAAAGGCTTTCCTCTTTTTTTATTTCTCTACCTAGGCATTTTTGAATCACTTTGCTCTGATATCTAAAGTACAGAGGTGTTAGCAGATATCACTAGTTGTGAGAAAGCAGGAATTGGACCAGAAGAAAACCAAATGTCATTAATGGCTTCTTAAAGATACATCCCGCTTTATCATATTTGCAGTAACAGGGCTGGACGTCAAAAAAGAGTTTTTACAATAGCTTCTATCTTCATCTCCTCTCCTCTCCCGTCGTCTCCTCTCCTTTCCTAACTTTAAAAATATTTTAAAACTGAAAGCCAGCTCTGATTGTATTCATTATTAATTTTACTAACCTTCCCCTTCCAGTTGGAAAGCATAAGCCATAGGGTTTTAAACACACAACACAAGTCTAATGCAGTTCCCCTTTCAACAAAGGTAAAATTCGCTACTGAATTTAAAGGAGCAAAGACAGAGCACTGAAGTGCTTCTGAAAATCCTGCCTGTAAATTGCATGAGCAATGTAGGAAATCAACCTTCTCTCCTTCATTTCAGATTATCAGCTCACAAGCTACTGTAATCAATACTAGTGATTGCAATTGGATCATACTGGCCTCTGCATCCCACACTGCTGATCTCAAGAGTTACACTTTCATGATCAGGCCCATGGTTTATCTCAGCAGGAACAACTCACTTTGATTGTATATCATCCACAATTGGTTTTTAAATACCACCTGCGGTGAAATTAATTCAAACTGAAATTCATTCTGATCCAGAAAGAGCATGTATGATACACACACACCACTTGCTTTTGCATTCAAGCCTGGTGCAAGCAATCTGTGCAGGACTGACAGCATCCTTGTTATCATCTAAAGGACAGTCCTCAGCAGTCAGTCAAAAACCCAAGGTTGAAAGAAGCTGACACAGTGACCATCAAAGTCTTCTCATTAAAACTGATTTCAGATTGTGAGTTGACTCTCCTTGACCAGAATGACTCTGTGGATGTTCATGTAGTGTATAAGGCATTGCTCAGACAGTTGGTAGCCCCAGCAGCAAATTGTGCGACATTCTGTATGTCCAGAGGGTCAGATGAATTCTCTCTCCTTCATGGGGTGTTGCTTGCATGTCCTCTGGGACCAAAGGGGTAGGTCTTCAGTTGTTCTTGGTTTATTAATTAATGAGGGTGATATTTAAATGCCTCTGAGATATTATTGGTGAGGATGACATCTACATTAGCTGACTGGCTCTGAGGTTATGAATATTCACTGCTACAACCTCTCCCACTATATATATTTTTCCTCTTCCTATCTTTTTTCCTGATGTCATTCTCACCTCTTTCAAAAATAGTCCCACATCCTTGAAGTCAGGGTGTCTTGCCAATGGGGCTTTCTGTAGACTGTACTACACAGCAGTGCACAATATTATCTGTTTGGCACATCATACTTACTTCCTCGTTTTAGTACAATTAATCTGTCAACTCTTTCTGGTTATACATTTTTGGTTAGTAATAGAAGAAGCATTGTGTTGGGTTTATTTTTTTCTTCTCTTCTTATTTTGCAGAATTGCCTTTATTTCTATGAGATTGAATCAATCATTTCTTAAAAAACAAACCAGCTTTTTAGGAGGGAAGGGACAACAATAACAGAACCACACTAATTCTACAATTTAGTAGTACAGGATGGACTTAAAGAATTTAAATGTGCTAAATATTTGTGTATTTCCTTTACTGGTTGCATTGCAATGTTGTAATTACAAAGTCATAGTTCACCGTTTGGAATGCCATTTTCCAATCACAAAACCAGACAATTTTCTGCTATTAGGCAACTTTTGTGCCACCTAGTGGCCCCTCCTCTCTAAATAAGAAAAGCATCTGGAATTCCCTCCTCTAAAATTCTGTATGCCTCTGGTCTTTAAGTATGTAGGAAACCTTCAGTAGTAGTAAATTGTGAACTAAAGAGTCAGAAAGCCCTACTTTAACTATGAAAAATCTCCTTTGCTATCTTTTCTTTCAGTTTTTATTTGCAAGCCCTTGTCTGTGCCTGACCTGTGCTACGCAGAGAGGATTCTCGCAAATGTTAACTTTTATTACTGCAGTTTATTTCTGGGGGGAGATCTTGTAATTTCCAGTCACTTTTCACTCAGACATTTTGCTGCTTCCAACAGGTTAGTCCTCAGTTCACCCTTATTCTGTTGTAGAAAATGGAACAAATTGCCACCAGAGTAGAGATAAGTCAATATATAGTAGGAAAGGTGATGAACCTTTCCAAATAATTATACTGTTAGCTGTACTAGCCACAGTTTTTTGACCCTTGCTGCCTGAAGTTAGTCACCTCCACATAGATTTGGGTACCAAAACAGCAGTAGAGTTAACAAGTTCCCAGAGGCTGCAAAGATGGACAGACCCCTTTGGCTTCAGAAGGAATTTGAGATGCTGAAAATGTTAGCTCATCCCACATCTGATCTCCAAGTAACTGTTGTGTTGTCCTAAAAACATAATTGTGTCTCTGTGGTCCCACTGATGCACTTCAGACACTAAATCCCAGTATTCAGTCTAGTCAGGCTGGCTCCTATTTGGGCACACTCTTTAGGTGAGAGATGTTAAATGCAGGCTTAAGGCTAATTGCAGAGTGCTTTCGTAAGTGGCAATGGATAATGAACAGGGGCTGCCAAGCAGTGAGAAAACCTGTTTTGAGCTGTGTATGAAAGGCTGTGCACTTCAGTTACATCATCCCATAATGACACTGAGTTTCACAGACTCACTGACAGTCAACACATATGAGAGAGATCCTCTGCTGGTCATGGGCAGTTTGACACATGCCTATTTGCATCGCCTGCAGTCTATTTTCTCCTGCAGTCTGTATTGCAGTGCCATCTGGACACCAGTCAAAGATTCAACATCTAAGCACTGTTTTGGTCAGGAAGAACTAGGTCATGGGTTCTTTCTGTAGCTTTCCTTCAGGCATTCACCTGATGGAGTCTGATGGGTACTCTCTGATCAATACAGAGTGGGACTGCAATGTTTATTTGGACTAGAAGATCTAACCTCTTCTTCCTCAAGTCTCCACGGTACCCTGGGATACTCTATTTGAAAAGGAACTTTATTACGATGATATTCATTTACGAAGACCACTGATTTGAGAAATGGCCCAAATAATAAGTGCTATCAGAATAATTACAAGACTATGAGGCTAGCAGTGTGATGTTTGCTCTGCTAATTGTACTTAATTTACTGTGAAGTTTTTCAGTGACTCCTGTAGCTTTGAGTGCACTGAATTGTGGTGCTGCTGTGTATACCAGAGGGAGAAGATTATCCGTGAGGTAGCCCAGTGAGAACCATTACTGAAATGATCCTACATGGCAGGCCTTCCAATGCCTTTTAGACACAGCCAATGGTGTGAGTAGCTATTCTGCTTCAGGCTGCGTAGCCTGAAGTAGGCCTTCTGCCAGGGACTCCTGGGAATACAGCTGCTACTCATAAGGTGCAATGGAGAAGACAGTAAGCTCCAAACTGCCACTGAGTGCACGTATGAAGACTTTGTTCTGTTTCCTTCCTTGTGTAAGGCCTTAAACCGACCTTTTGGATCATGGTAATTTACAGATGTGTTTGCCAGGGTCAGAACTAAATGTCTGTTTGCAATGGATGCTGAGAGGCAACAATGCTAGGCCAGTCGTATATCTATAGGTCACCATGGGGCCATGAATACATCCCCTGTATGTAGCCAGGTCATAGGTTTACCTATTACATGGGAAATTCTCCCAGGGAGCTCATGGGAATTCTTCAAAAGGGAAGAGCCCATCGTCAGGAAAAGACAAGAAAATTATTTGGGAAAAAGAGACAAGGAAAGGAAAGGAAAGGAAAGGAAAGGAAAGGAAAGGAAAGGAAAGGAAAGGAAAGGAAAGGAAAGGAAAGGAAAGGAAAGGAATAAGGAAAGGAAAGGAAAGGAAAGGAAAGGAAAGGAAAGGAAAGGAAAGGAAAGGAAAGGAAAGGAAAGGAAAGGAAAGGAAAGGAAAGGAAAGGAAAAAAACTTAGAAAGAAAAAATGGACAACAAACTGAAACACAACCCCAGCTGCCACTGACTGATTTTCAGGCTGCTTCCCAAGGAATAAGGTCATGGAATCATTTTCTATCTCTTTGTGTGCATGTGTGTATAACTCTCCCTCCTTGGTAAATTTTGAGTCTATTGACCAATATCAACAGAATTTCATGGAACAGTAGAGATCTCTGAGAGATTAAGCAGCTTTTATGAGGGTAGGCTGAGGAGAAAGATCCTACTGATATTCCAGTCCAGGGAAAATACTTAAATCAGAGCTTACACCTTCTCAGACAGCAAAGCTAAAAGATACAAATCTGTAAACAGTCAATTGTAGGACTTATGGCTTTATTAAAAAATTTTAATTTGGGAGCTATCCTTTTGTCCTTTAAAAGCAGGATAGGCCCACGGTGAGCGTGGCCAGGCTCAGCTCCCTGAAATCACCATCGCTATTCTGATTTAGATCAGCAGAGCTGACGGTAGCTGAACTGTGTTTACCTTCCCCCTTCTTCTTCAGGTAGAACAATGGACCCAAGATATCCAGGAGGTCAGCAATGTTAAAAGCTTTTAATGGATGGACTCATGACCATCAAGCTCATCTGACATCTGAGTGTGGGCTGGACAAAATCCAGTGTTGTGACATGTGCCAATTTGAAGGCAGTTGTTAAAGAAGCTCCTCTCAAATCGAAGGCAGATGACAGGAGCTATTGCACTGGTTAAACCCTCTTCTCTTTGTCTCTTCTGCCTGTTACCTGTTTTGTATTAGTGAGGCTGACAAGACCCATAATAAGATCACCTGCCTGTTTGTCTTCCTCTTCCTCCCCCCATTAGATAGAGATCAGTGCAGGCAAGGGGAAGAAAGAGGATTGATTTAGATGGACCTAAGAAAGGTGTTCTCATCTGAAACCAGGTGTTCCTAATGCCTGCCATAAGATTTATTACAGTCTGCATCAGGCAGCCCATGGTGAGCATTCCTGAGTAATTTGGATTTAGTGTCCTACTGGCTGATGGGCAATGACCTCTCCTTGCAAGCCCTCTTAAGTGTTTGAGCCTCTCTATTCCAGCTTCCATTCTTCAACCTACCTCTTCTGTCATACCACAACAGGTACTTTATGACACGTTGCCATGCCAGGAAGCCGGCATGAACAATATTACACTACACCCAGCCTGGGGCTATTGTGAGAAACAGTCAAGTATCTGAAGTTTAAGCTAAATAATATGGTCTTAATGAGATCATGTAGGCTACAGATCAAAAGCATAACCAAAAGGGAAAAAGTTCAATCAATCAGCTTCGTCTGTGTGCAATAAGAATGACCACAGCAACTTTCCACTCAGTCCTCCTGCAAGGTTACCAGAGAAAAAAGTGTCTCAAAGGGACTGGGCAGAATAAAATATTTTTATTGAGCAGTTTTGACCTCAAATTAATGCAGGGAAAGTGTTACCCACTGCTATATAAAATGAACCCAATGCTGTGCGGACACTGACTATCCTTTTGACTAGACCAGGAGTCCAACATTTGTGGTTTTCATCACAAAATTTACCATTGTTTTGGATCTTTTTTGGTACTTTTGTGCACTTGCTGATTTTGCTAAGCTGCTGGTTCAAATGAAACTAAGACCTCCTGTATGTGAAAAATACTGATTGTTGGCTTGTGACAATAACAGCATAACTCAGTTCATCAGGTCCTCTTGTAGAAACCTACTGATCACTGGCTCTCATTGACTATCTTTTCAAGATTTCCTATTCAAATCCTGCAGGTCTAGGACCATTCCAGTAGATACCAGTAGATACCATTCCTTGCATTCCAGAAGTCAAGACAAGGGAGACTGGCTAGAACTTCTCCAGCTTCAGCTCACCAATTTTCCAAACTTTATAGAAAATCCAGAATCAGTCACTAGGAATCTTTCTACACCTGTGTCTTCCTGACAAACTTGAAGACTAACAGAATTTGCACAGAGATGTGAAGCAGTTAGCTTTGGTACTGCTATACTTCGGTTTTCATAATACTCTATTCCTTATAAAACAATCATTTAGTTGAGTTAAACAAGTGTATTGCTAGAAAGCCAGAATTTAAAAGGCTGGTATTTGGCACGATATGGAAAAACACTAGAGTTTTTGTTTTATAGCAAATGGTTTTCCTTTAACTAGTGAGAGGAATATTTGAGAAAATCAGGTTTTGCACAACAGAGTTTGTGCAGTATTTTCTTTTTTTGCTATGTGTTTTAACTCTTGGAGACAGGACATACCTTAGTAGTCCTTAAATGCCTTAAATGCCCAAGGTCCTCTAAAATGTTCTTATCTATCACAGGTATTTTTTTAAGTTTCACAGCTCATCTTCAGTGGCCTTGCTTGGGGTGGCCATATTCCAGGCTGTACCTGGTGAAATAGTGTCCACATAAGGACTCATGTATACAGAAGTCAAAAAACCCTGAAATCTGTGAGCTGTTTTCCTTTTTTTCTTCCCACCATGCCTTTTCTTAAAATAGAAAATCACAGAAGAATAATAGCAAGTGCAATGGCAAAAACTGCATGATCAAGTTCCATAGTTAAAGGCTTTACTATCATTTTAGTGAATCTTAGCTTGTACATTCAATAATTTTTCAGTTGTTTAATTGCATATTATTTTTCAAATGCTAATGTAGCTAGATGGCAGATATTTTATTGCTACAACTTTACAAACATATCTGTAGAATCTCCCTGTGCTCTGCACTATGCTGTATATGCCCATGAAAACCATTTCTCAGCACTCCTAAGAAACTGAACATATAAAAAAATGAAAGCATAAAAAGGATGAAAAAATATTGACTTAGACAAATATTTAGAGTTAATTCTCAAATTTAGTTCTTCCAGTAAACAGAAAACTGTCAGTGGTACTGCAGAATCCTGGAAGAATCCCTGGGGTAACGATCAAAACCAAGGACTGATTTAAGAGTAATAGATCCTTTTAAGGGTTTTAAGGGTGAGACTTTTTGTAACAGGCGACATGCAGTAGGCATGATCCAATTCCCCTTTCTGAATGGGGAAAAAAATATTCACCTTTCCCTGTTTGTAAAGTCGTGTGAGTTTCTAACACATAATTTGTAACAATACTCTGTTGCCATGTATCAGTGTCCAGACTGGGAAAATATTTTATCTTCCTTTATCAGGATAAGAGGGGAATAAAATGTAGGACTCCACTGAGAGATCACCTGAAAACTACTTTTGTAAAGATCAGTCAGCACCTGTGAACACACAAAATTGCTTTAACTCAGTAGGAAAAGTGAAGGTATACCTGAGGACACTCGCCTGTGATACTTCCCAGCTCCTCAGACTTGAACTTCACCATCATGGTAAACTAACATCTTCAGAGCTAAATAATCTGCAGAACCTTATAGCAGTTTACCACTGAGACTAAAAAGAAAGCATAATACTCTAGAAGCTGCTGGAACTGAAATTTGGTCTTAGCATAGCAACAGTTCATGGTTTCATTAATCACCATTTAAAGGCACAATCATGTATGTTTCGATATATTTGTGCCATAGGTTTCTACTGGTCTTTCTCTGTCCAAGCCAGAAACCTACTTGGGCTTTGTATTAGAAGTCACATTTTGCTGGGTGGAATACACCTACTCTACCTGTGCTAGTAAAAGAGCAGTTTTGTTGAGAAGTTTTACACGGGACACCTAGACAAAAGAAGCAGCAGGAGGGCTATGCCTGTTGTACAACCACATTTACACTAACACTTATACCCACCAAGCTGCGTCACTTTCATGCTGTTACTATTGACAGTCACACTTTCACAAAGCTTTTAAGCATTGTCTGGTTTGGAATTCATCAGAAGTATTTGGCCATCTTTGGTATGAATGAATGCCAAAAGTAGTTAACTCTGAAGGCTAACAGATATTTAATACCCTATCTTGGTGCAGCAACAGAGCCTGACATGGTGATTTACCTGTTACAACTGATTAACATTTTGATGTTCAGGAAGATATCAGAAGGCTAAACTCAATTAGCCAAAAGGAATTCTACTAAGGCTGATCTTTTGTTCATGGCAAACATCCTACTGATCTTATTTAAAATCAACAGTAAGATCAAACAACAACTGTGCAAATCCCTAAGTTCCCTGCATACAACTGTTAAATATTATCAAACCAAAGGCATCCCTAGACACAGCGTGTGCAGACATTTAAATTTTTATACAAGTGGAGCTGATTTCGGGAGTCTATTAGTAACACCTATGACATCCATTATCACAGTTTCTAAATGAATTTTCTTGGTTAAATGTACTTTACTTTCCTCGTTAAATGTATTGTATAGACAACATGCTCCAACTTCATATCATAGGCAAAAAATAATGCTGGATCACTAAGTCCTGTACAGTCCCCATGTGATGCACAGTTTTCTCCAATCAGTTATAACTACTTTGGAAGGTAGTACACAACTGTGAGCACCAAAATAGGGCATCCAAATCCCCAACTTGGGTACTAAGATTAGAAAGCAATACAGAGGTGCTCATTTTATCTGCTGATCTAGACAACAGAGTATGGATATTCTGGTCATCTTAGAAACATAACTGATGTGAAAAAGAGAGCTTGTATATATATTAATATGGTGAGAGCTTGCTGGAGCATTACTGCCCAGAACATGTTCTTAAAATCCTCTCATATTCTAGATAATTTGCAATCACAGCAACACTTCTTCTATTTCTAGCTATAACCTAAATTAGTTGATTGTCCCTTTTTCCTCACATTAAAACATAGGTTAAATGGGAAAAGGCAAAAACTAGGCAAAAAGGTAAGGATCACAGAAGGCTAAAAACAGATTATAACACCGGCTTTCAGGAGAGCAGACTTTGGCGTCTTCAGGGATCTGCCTGGGCAAATCCCACAGCAAATGACCCTGGAGAAAAAATGGGTCCAGGAGAGCTGGCTGATTTTCAGGGATCACCTTCTCCAAGCTCAAGAATGATCCATCCCAATGAGCAGGAAATCAAGCAAAGGTGGCAGGAGGCTTGCATGGATGAACAAGTAGCTCCTGACAAAATCCAAACATAAAAGGGAAATGTAGAGGAGGTGGAAGCAGGTGCAGGTGACCCAGGAGGAATATATAGACACTGTATGAGTAAGCAAAGATCAGGTAAGAAAAATCAAAGCCCATTGAATTGAATCTGGTGAGGGATGTAAAGGGCAACAAGATCTTCTGCTAGTACATCACCAGAAAAAGAAAGACTAGGGAAAATGCAAGCCTTCTGATGGATGGGGCGGAGGATCTGGTGACAAAGAACAGAGAATACTAAGCTACTCAATGCCTTCTCTACCATGGTCTTTACTGGTAAGACTGTCCTTAAAGGAATCCCAGGTTCCTCAGACCAGTGGGAAAGTCCCAGAGCGAAGAAGACCCACCCTCAGTGGAAAAGGACTGGGTTGGGGAACATTTTAAAAAATGGACATACACAAGCCCATGGGATCTGATGGGATGCAGCCACAAGGCTGGTCAGCTTCACTTCAGTCCCTGGGAAGGTGAAGAAGCAAATCCTCCTGGAAACCATTTCTGAAAACATGGAGGAAAAGAAGCATGCATTTATGAAGGGGAAATCATACTTCACCAACTTGTTTGCCTTCTACGATGAGACAACTAGGTTGGTGGAGAACAGTGGTTGTTGTTTATCTTGGCTTTACTAAGGCTTTCAACGTTGTCTCCCATAACATCTTCACAGACAAATTGCTGAAGTACAGGTTAGATGAGTGGACAGTGGGGTGGGCTCATAAGTGGCTGAAATGCAAGGCTTGAAGGATTGGGATTGGTAGTACAACATCCAGTTGGAGACTGGTCATTAGTATCCCAGTGGTAAATATTGAGGCCAATACTGTTTAACTTCTTCATTAATGACTTAAATAATGGGATGAAGTGCACCCCCAACAAGTGTGCAGATGATACAAAACTGGTAGTGGTTGATACACCAGGTATGTGTGCTGCCATTCAAAAAGTACAGGACAGGACAAGCAGGAACCTTATGAAGTTCAACAAAGAGAAGGTCAAAGTCCTGCATTTGGGAAGGAATAATCCCGGGCACCAGTACACACTTGAGTACCAGCTGGAAAGCAGCTTTGCAGAAAAGGACCTGTGGGTCCTGGTGGACACTGAGTTGACCATGAGTCAGCAGTGTACTCTTGTGTCACAGAAGGCCAAAAGCCTTGTGGGCTGCATTAAGCAGAGCACTGCCAGCAAGTTGAGGGATGTGATCCTTCCATCCTTCCCCTCTGCTCCGCCCTGGTTGCACACATGTGGAGTGCTGGGTGCAGTTCTGGGCTTCTCAGAACAAGAAATACTGGAGCAAATCCGGTGTAGGGCCACCATGATTAAGGCATTACAGCATCTGTCATACGAGGAGAAGCTGAGAGAGCTGGGACTGTTCAACCTCAAGAAGAGAAGATGCAAGGGAATCTTATCCAGGGAGCTTGGACTAGACAATCTCCAAATGCCCCTTCCAACCTCAATGTTTCTGTGAAGACCTTCAATACAAATACTTCTGTTGCCAAGTAGTAACAGTGAAAGAAGATTAAAACACACCAGGGAAGGTCTAGAGAACTATTTGAAGTAACACTGTAAATAAAGAAAATTCAAAACTCTCCATATTGTGCCCCACATTTAACATAAAATTTAACCATAACTGATTTCTGCGAGAAGAAAATACTGACTTTTGTTTTACATTAAATGCTTTGTTCACTGAGAACCATGCATTTATTTACATTAGCACTGATAAAATAGGAGCTTCCCAACTTACATTTAAGCTAGGGAATGATTAGTGTTAAGGCACAGTGGCATTCATGAGGCCATTCATCATTGTTGTTGATGATTATCTGGGAATAAAACACAAGGTTTCCTGACTCTAACACTAGGATTCCTCTTCAGGAGAGACCTGCAGTGAATATTTGGCTACTCTCATGTACAAGGATTTTGATTTCTGGTGGAGAAGCACTCTTGTTCCATGGCCTTTATTAAAGTTTAAAAGAAGAGTTGACTTTTTCCTGTATTTCATGCTGAGGAGGGAAGAAACAAACTTCTCTCTGAGCTGACCTTTAGGAGATGTTGCGTTGCCTCAAGCTCTGTCATTAAACATAGCAGTGAGCACTAATGTTTATGATAGAGTGTTAAAAAAGGATCTAGACAATAGGACCCCCTCTTTACTTTTCTGCTGCACCCTGCTGTCCTAAAAATATATGTGTGTTACCCAGAGTCACTTAGTATTTTGCATGTGTGCATATATTTTATGCACATAGAAGAATCATATGAATTATTTGTAAACATCTATGGGTATTCTAAAAATCAAAAGCATCTCATCAGGACTAGTATAAAGCAGGAACATGTGCCTGAGGTTTCAGTACTGTTTTGCTTGTCTCTTCAGCTGATCAGTAAAACTTCAGACCCTGGTTTCCCTTTTGCCCTCTCTGCATTACAATCAACAGCACGGAGTAAAAAAGGATAGAAAAAAAATACTTTCTTCTGCCAAATATCTGCTGCCTTCATAACATCACATCTTCTGATTTTTTCTTAACTATTTTTTTTGTGTGTGCATTTAAGTCCTGAAAGCAGTGACCCTGTTGCTAAGCAACTGAGATGCTTAGGCCTCAGCCCTGGCGGTTGAGATGAAAAAAGGTCAATTAATGTGGCAGGCCTGTCCTTATCAATATGCTACTGTGGCACCAACTTTTATTTCTTTACAGTAATATATCATAATAAGTTTTGTAGATCTTTATACTGTGGTTCTCCTTTTGAATAAAAGCATAACTAAGACTTGAGGGTATGTCTGATATAACAGAAAATGTAACCATAAAAAAAAGAAACCCAGAATAGAAATCATCTGACTGCTGACTATCCTGCTGTGCTGCCTGAGGCAGTTACACATTTCCATTGAGTTATTTTATGATCAGGCCAGTATGTTATTGAAATATTATCTCTTTAGCCTTTCTCATTCTGATAAGAAATGACAGGCTCTCAGAACAGTAATACACATGGAGAACAAAATATGGAGCTGTGGAGAAAATTCAGTTGGGGTAAAGAACAGCAGCTTGAGCATACTCCTATTAAAACTTTCTCACCATCCCTGTGCTGGATTTTAAATAACTGTCCTTCTTTTTTGTTCCAAAGTGAGCATCATATTAGTGCTACTACTGCTAGTCCTACTACTAGTACTACTACTACTAGTACTACTACAAAATTTTGTCAAATAATTTAGCAGTGTGAACCACTTGGTATATGGAGAGTGTCCCTCATTTGGAAACACTGTTATTTTAAAAGGCAGTCAACTGCCCATCACTGGGTTTTTAAAGCTTATTTAGAGATGTCACCTAAAATCCATTGACTATTTCTACTGCCCTCATCCGCCTGTTGATCAGGCTCCTGACTGTGAAGATCTCCTCCTCCTCCTTTGGAAATTATCAAAGCTTCACAGGCTTCTAAGGTGGAAGTCGCCGGCAGTGGCTCTGGTCACTTGGGGATTAATGGGTGATAAAGCCAGCCGTCTGCCTCTCTTACAGGGTGCACGGTGTCTGGACTAGTGTCAGCAGGGCCCTCCTCCCTTCCACATGCTCAGGGTGGGAATGAAGAAGCATTCTGCCTGTTCTGGAACTGGTGGTTTCCAATTTGGCAGCACCCTCTGCACGATGAAGGCACTGCCAGCAGGGTAAAGTGTGTTGGGGTCATGCTGCCTTTCATTAGCTGGTACTGGGATGATCAGTGCTCAGACAAACTGCCATAAGGAGAAACCGATTATTATATGGTGATTTGAAAACACAGAATGTTTTGCCTGCATTACTGATCATTCTTCTTTACCAAGTGCTATTAAGGTCATAAGAAAGCTTGGTCTTCCTTACTTTTGACAGTCTTGTCTACCAAAACACTGCACTGTCAAGAGAGATGCTCAGTGCAGATGTTGGTGGATGGGAGTGCCATTTCTTGCTGGTTCTTTGCCTTTCCTTCATAGAATCATAAAATCATAGAATCATAGAGTTGGAAGGGACCTCTGGAGATCATCTAATCCTACCCCCCTGCCAGAGCAGGGTCACCTAGAGCAGGTTGCACAGGAACGCGTCCAGGCGGGTTTTGAATGTCTCCAGAGACGGAGACTCCACCACCTCTCTGGGCAGCCTGTGCCAGTGCTCTGTCACCCACAAAGCAAAGAAGTTCCTCCTCATGTTTAGGTGGAACTTCCTGTGCTCAAATTTGTGCCCATTACCTCTTGTCCTGTCCCCAGGCACCACTGAAAAGAGCCTTCAAGCTTATCCTGTTGCCTGAGGCAGGACAAAAATGTCTGAGCGAGGTCCAAGGGCTTAATTATGTATTCGTTCCAGCCGTAAACAAAGATTGCATGTAGTTAATTATGGTGGTTTCCATGAGTGATCCTTATGAGTCATGAGTGACATAGCGCGGGAGAGGCTTGGTGAGGGTCTTCTAACACCTGCTAGCATCCCTTCAACTATCCTGTTCCACAGAAAATAGGAGTTAAAAGCCACAAAAGGCACCCTGCTCCTAATTCTATAGCTACTCCAGAGAGACAGCCTTTAGAAGACCATTTTGTTGCTGTCAGTTGAAAGAAATTCAAACTGCAGCCATTTATATCTTATTTGCAGTCACTTCACGATTTCAGGTACATAAATGCTACCTTGTTAATTGCTGTTTATAGATAAGAATAAAACTAAAGGTCTCACTCCCTGTTTTGAAAGCATGACTATCCCTTCTCTTCCCCACACTTCCTACCCAAGTTAAATAATTTGCTTTCACAAAATTCCTCCTGACTTTACGTTTATGTGAGACTGGACTCCAGCTCCACGGTTGTCACCCTGCTTCAGGGATTTCGTGTTCCCTCTGTTCTGTACCCCATGTACATAATGGCACAAACTGACCTCCAACTAATCTGGAGCGAGGACTCTAAGCTGTTCAGCCTGGTTCCCCTGCAGTTACGATGCTCATGTGTGTTTTACTTCCTTGTTTTATAGCATTAATGGAGAAGCAGATGTTGCCTTCCTCCCTGCAAATGCTATACAGTGAATCATCTTAGCCTCTCTGTAAAATTTTAACTTAATGGAGTCCTGGCATTTGTGATGAGCTGAGGAACTTAATTTTATAGAACAACCTATTGAACAAGCTGTTCTTGGACATTCCCATCTCAACTAAATGTTAAAAGTATTAAAATTCACATTAGCACAAGAGGAAATTTTGCATGGGTAATCCTTTAATACAGTGTTTTATGGCTCTATTAGCTGCACAGCAGCTGGTGACATGATGAATTTAATCCATTAAAAAATTCAGTAAGAGGTTTAAAAGTCAGCTTTTTAAAACATAATCTTGCTGCAAGGAAAGAGAACTTCTCCTCAGGGCCAGAGACATGGTGAGTTCACAGTGTGGCAGGTATACGAAATACAAGCTTTCATATGCTTATGGTTTCACACCTAGCAGAGAGCTTATGGTGATGAGAAAGAGCTCAGGAGCATATGGGAATTCTTAAGGAGTATGTTTAAGCAATGCATCCGTCCAGCTTTCTCTCCATCTCTCTCCATTTTTTTTCCGTTAAAGGATTTAATACTGTAGAGTTAAAAGGTCGCCTTTCTGCTTCTTATATATCTGTATTCCATACAAAGACCATAGCACAGGAACTATTTACTTCTCACCTGAAGATTTACTACCTGTCAAAGCCTGGTAGAACTAGAGAATTCCTGTGTTTGCTACATGAAGAAAAATTACAGATTTCTGAAAAGCCTTTTCTTTTTCTTGTTTTCGATACAAAGATAGAAGTTAACATGTTTTATAAATGTGAATGAGTACACAATCCTGCCAAGTTGTTATTTTACCATGGTATTTAATAGCCTTCTTGAGCAAGCTCCTACAGCCACATTGATTTAGTAAAAAACTGAGTTTCCATTCAATAGCTTTTCTTAAAAGCTTCTTTGCAGATGCAAAGAATCCTCTGAAAACATGACTGAATTCTTACAGGTTTGTAACCTAAAAAGTTAATAAAAAGTCCCTAAAAAGTAATTATTATTCTTTTAAGCTGCATGACTTTTAGGACATTTTAATTATTTTAGGAGCCCTCTTCCAACACTGTTGGCAGTGTTATCATCATATATCCTTACTCCTTATCAGTTCTCTGGAATCAGCCCTTTTATGAAATTAGACCGTGCAGTTGTTTCAATCACGGCTTCCCCATCCAAATATTTCACCAATATCTACATTCTCCTGGATGACTTATTTTGCCAGGAACAAATACATTCTAGCTTCCCGTCCCAAATATTCATCTTTGCTAGGTTTCCCTGGGTAAACACTGAACGTGCTTTAAATCAGGACAAGCACATTTCTTTATGCAACCCCATTGGTAAATTTTATTTATGGTACATCTGATTATGATCTATGATGTACTGTTGTAGATCATAAAACAATAAAGGACACTTAAAGTAAATAATTAAGCTGGTCTTTAGCCAATCCAACTATGCCAAGCAAGACCCCACAGAACGTCAGAACACTGCCATTTAAATTCTTTATTAAGTTTAAGAAGAAGTTCAATCACATAAATCGCTTTTCTTCTGTGTACCCTGCTCCCTCTTCCCTCTGCCTTCAGAAATGGCTGAGGTGAAAGTAAGAAAGAACTGTACAAAGACAGTATACTCAGATTGATTGAAAGCAAAACTAAGGGAAACATTTTTTGTTCAATGTATTTGATATTACATGACAGTTTTATTTGATTTTCCTCTAATTGACTTTGTGCTTCTTATATTTCATCTGGGTGCATATACAGGTAAGCTTCATTACACAATGAAGTTGATTGATAGAAAGAAATTCTTGAAGAATTTGCATTTACTAAAAAAACCCCAACAGGATAATGTATGCTCTAATTTGAGTTAAATAAAAGCATATCTACATATTCAAGTGCCTGCTGTTGTGCATTAGCTATGCCCATACTCAAAATGAATTCATGACTTACAGTCTAGGAACATCCAAAGATAAAATGGAACTGCTATGTGTAGATATGCACTAACTAAAGGTTAAGGAGATTCATCCATAGAAAGCAATTATAGTATTCAACTTCCTTTTACCTGATGAAAGGGGGATCTTTCATCATGTACTTTGTGATCGCTTGGGGACTGTATTTCATTAAATAAAGCTCGTGTAGATACTCTGTTTTGCAACTGCTGCACACATCCACTGTGCTAGGACATGTACTATGACAGCGTGTTTCTCACATTTTGGGCGAATCTTTTGACATGAAGGTATATATAATGCTGCATTACAGTACCCCACGAAGTTTAAACTGTGTGTGTGTATGTGTGTGTGTGCACGCGCGCGCATGTGGGGGATGATGTCTGTATTACACTACATCCTGGCTCCACACTTGTTTTGCACACATTTTTGTGGCTATGCCTGACAGTATTTCTCCATCGCCATTGGCTGTCATTTAGGTACTTTGCCACATCTTTTGAAAAGCTGTCCTCAGTGCAGTGAGTTGGGTGGGTCAACATGGAGGCGTGTCTCTTGTATTAAATTGTTATCTTGATGTGTACATCTAACCTCCAGAGTGTACTATCAGGGTGGTATATTTAATAGTCACAAACCACCTACTTGGCTGTCCTTTACAAAATCCTGAGATTTTGCAAAGGACAAAGATAATCTTTAAAAAAAGGAGAGATCAAAATAGCAAGCCAAAACCTGTTTAGAAGCACACACGCTCCTCAAGATCTCTGCCATGCTTTTCCTTAAAACCTATTTCCAGATAAATTGGTGTGAAGGTTACAACACTAGCTGAGAGAACGCATTGTCCTTTGTCCCCTCAAGTGCCTGGCTGTTTAGAATGTATCAATTTGCATGGCTTTTTTGGTTTGTTGATTACAGTAGTGTGCAAAGCAATTAACATCTCCAAAAGCTCAGAATGAGCTGCTTTGAGACGAATGTAATTACCACAGAAGTAAAAAATCTAAATTCAAACTACACTCAATCACCACATACAATGCAATTAGTAAAGAGAGAAATAACTTATTTGCCCTTTTAGAGTCATGAAACTTGTTATAACACACCCTTAGCAATACATTATATTTAAAATTGGATTTGTCAGAGTAGCATTTACTGGCAAACTTGATTCCTTTTTCCTTGTTACAGTGTGTATCACAGATGGCTGATTTATAGATATTCAAATAATTGACTGTATTTCACACTTTCAGTACCAATGATTTTTAAAATAAGATTTTGATGCAGGGGAGCAGAGAGTGAAGAAAGATTTAGAACAGCCAGAATAATACATTCACATACTGCTTTGCATATATATGTATGTGTATATATATATACACAGACAGATACATACATAATGGCTTTGCATTTAAGAACTGTGAAACTTGATAAAACATCAATTAATAAATGCCCACATCAGCCCTCTGAAGTAGGCGTTGTTGTTACACTCAACATACATAAATAACAGGGAAGAGCTTATCAAATGTAAATGGGAGGTTCTTCATGTTTTTATTATTGAGACACACAGCTTATGTTTACTGTATAGCATATAAGTATGTGCCTACGGGCAATTTCTGAAAGTATGCATTCTACTTATAATAATAAAATATTACAACCTTTATTTTATTACTGGAAACTGTCTGATATGGAGACAAGCATTTTAAATACTTCTAATACCTCTTCTTTGCTAATGTCATTTACCTTTCTTTTAAGTTTAGATTGTACATTCTTTTGCATTTTTCTTTTGAAGCATGTTCTAATTCAGTGTGACAGTTTGGCTGTTTGGCAACTCCATTTTGTGCAAGAAAATAGTAAGAATATTGTCATATAAGTTAATGCTACAATTCCAGATATCTCTTGTTTGCCATTTAGCCAGTTATTGAAAAACCTTCCTAACTTTAAGAACGCAAATTATCCCTATAAACTTTATGTAAAAACAAAGTAATGGATTTGATTTGACAAGTCATTGACTGAATCATCTCTGTGGACTGCATCAAAAGGAGAACTCTGAAAGGTGTGACAAATGACTATTCAGACTGCTTTGTGTTAGCAACTTCTCAAGTGGACTAAAAAAATAATTACTAAATTCGTAAGAAAAATCCCAAACTGTGTAGAAAACACGATTTTATTAGTATGTGGTTCCAATGTAGTCTAGTCTTATACAGGAAGACACCTTAGCAATGCCATGTCTTTATTAGGTATAATTATTTATGCTAGTGATTGTAGAAATAAATGCTGCACTTAAAAAAGTCTCAAAATTAACCAAAATAGATGTATTGTTATAAAACCTAGTTAGATTAGATCTAAGCAACTTGGTATTTTCAAAGTTCACATTTATTGTAAGTATCTGCTTATTTATGATGTCATTTTGACATCAAATTAATGTAAGCTACCTTTACAAAGGTAAAATAGTGTAAAAAGCCACATATGAAAGGAGAAACTAGGCTTAAAAGGTATTTAAATTACCATGTCTCTCTCTAAATTTCATGACCTCAGGTAAGTAGATCAGCATTTTGAACAGTAGCTGCCCATTGTCTCAGCTCTTATTGAACTCCTTACTGCAAATGTCCAAACATGTGAGTAAAAGGGTCAGGAATATTTTTTTGTTTTTCAGCCTTCAGGACCACTTGCCTGGAAACAGTTATTCCTTGTAAATTAACCTTTCAGGTTGTTTTCCCTAAACCCAACTTTCAAAACCACTGAGTAGCTACCAGGGGCACAGTCAGAGGCTCCTTGCCTTTATGAAGGACAGACTGACAACAACATGCTTCTACAATCTCTGCTTCCTGCTGATTCACTTCCATATGAGAGGAGAGGCAGTGATCAAGGATTTGCATAGCCTTCTTGTCAATGCCCTGTCACAAATAACTCTACTGCAGTCAAACAGCCTAAGCTAAAGCATGTGGGAGGTAGGTACTAGTTTTGCCATCTGTAAAATTAGGATGTTAATATTTAGCAATAACACAATTTAAGAATGATGAAACAAACAGTACTTGAAGTGTTTTAAAAAGAGATAAAGAAGCTGCACAAGTATTCATTGCTGTTACTATACAAGCATTCTGAGGTGAGCAACTTCTATATGCGTTATGTCAAAAACATTTAGCAACAACTTCTCTACTGTAGCTGGAAGAGTACCATTTATAAAGAAAGTCCGGAAATAGTTTACTACGGCTAGCAAATGAGGCCTCTAAAAAGCTGTTTTTCTTTGTGAAGAACCACAAACCATCAGTGACAAAAAGGATCTTTTAAGTTGTCAAAAAAGTCCACAAAGGTATCTCAGGAAAATAAGAAGCATCCTGGAAATGGCTCAAAAAAGAGGATGTGGATTCTCCCACCTGTGAAGGGGCAAGCAAAGCAAGCAGTGAAAAAATGAGAGCTGACATGTGTGTCATATGTCAAGAAGACAGAGTGGATAACAAGAACTGACACGTAGGAAGACGCCTTTGTCAAATTGCCAGAAGTTCCAGAGCTGGGGACACCTTGCTGAAGGCAGATGAGGTTGGGAAAGATGAATGCACCATGCCACCTTTCAAAGGTCAAGACTGCAACAGCATCGATGAAACGCTGCCACAGCTGCAACACAATCTAGGTAGAGAAACAAAACTTCCATTCCTTCCTGCAACACAAAAATTGCAGGGAAATCTAATAATTAGCCTATTACAGGATAGTCAATCATTTAACTACTGAAAATCAGGGGAGACATATTCTAATCTCATTTCACTTGAGAAATCCTGTTGCCTTTATTGGCAGGATTTGTGCCACTGATGGGAAATCTCTCATTCTGACTTCAAGAGCAGTTGTTCTCTTGCGGCCTGATTCATTAAGTTAATGGGACACTTTCTCTTGACTCCTCTGAGAATAAGATCTGTGCACTGATAAATCTCAGTAGTTTCAGAAGTTCATCTAATCAAAGGTGATCTGAATGTCTTCCATCCAAGTACTGCACCAAAGACAATCAGTTCCCTAATACTTCCAGATACTGCTTTTTCAGCTGGGCCCATCAAGCCAGGAAAAATAGTTCCTTGCAATTTATTGTACATCTGTATCCTTGCCCATAGCTCCTGGCGACCCAGAAAGAAAAACAGCAGGCGGGGAGGAAGGGAAGAGTAGAACGGTATCTTTTATGCCAGCACAAAGAAGTGGGTTTAGAGTTTAGGAAAGATTCAGGGTTTGATGTCATTTTGCCTAAACCGCTACAACCATTCCTGGATTTTGAAGCCCAAAGCGCAAAATCCCTTTCTGTGAGAATTCAATGTTTTTTCCTTTTCTGTGGTATCTTCCTCCCAGACGTCGGTCTGGTACTTCCTTGTCGGTCTTTCCTCACATTTTTCACCTTTCAACCCTTCACGCCCCTCTGTTTCTCCTAAATAACTAATATATGTGACAGTTTCTTCTGTTTGTTAATTCATTTCCATTATCAGGGATGCTCTCTTCTGTACACTTACAGCTACACGTACCTGAGGCACCCCCTCTTGACTGGAAAAAGGTCAAAGTGATCTTTGCTTGTGATACACAGTAATTCATTGTCCTTACATTCCAAAATATGACCAAGACACTACATTTTGCTATGTATTTTATGATGTTTAATGTACCCACATGGTATTCAGGAAAGGTCTTGCAATAAAAGCAGTAATCCCCATTTTACCAATGGAATTTAAATCAGGAAAACCCACCTGCTTTATACTTTCCTAGCATTGGTGATTAGAATATATTATGTACATGGCTGGGTAGGGGAAAATAGGCTAGTTGAAATCGATATATAAGCAGTCCCACTGTTTGTAGGAACTCAGTGCAGACTTCATGGTTGTCATGCTGTCCTGGATTGCTTGTCTTTATCTGCAGCACTGGGCAGCTCTGTTTTGCTTGAGAAGCACTGGAAACTAGGTATTGCACAAAAACATAGGGAGGGTGCCTTGCTTGTGAAATTTGGCTGTTCTGATTGCAAAGCGTTGGCTGGGGCGAAGAAGGTCGTAAAAAAGGTAATATAAAAATCCATCATACAGCATTGGTCTCCTTCCGCACCGGCTGACTGCTAATCTTTCCCATTTCAGTGCACCTAATGGAGATGAGAGATGGAACAGCTAAGCTAGTCTCAATTACAATAGGTAACCTTACCAGGGTCATGTGTTTGGTCTGAGTAATTGTCAATGTTTTAACAAGGCCCGCATTTAAAGCAAGAGAGAACAAAAGGGGTAAAAGCCCAGATTTATCTGCCTATACTATCCATTCTTACTAGAGACCAACTAAAGCAAATGTTCCTAATTCCATCAAGGGCATTTCTTCCGTTTAATGAGCACATAGGAAAGAGAGACATTGTTCAAGTACAAGGGTTCAGTTTGCAGCAAGCCACAAATCACATTTCATTTATCAGGCCTACAGATGACAGGATATCATCAAATCCCTGGAGAGTCATATTCATTAAAAAGAAATCTTAAGTAATTACAACAATTAATTGACTTGAAACAGTTTCGGGTGGAGAAGGTTTACATAATTCATTTGCCAGACAAAACAAGCCTTATGAAGTCAGGGCAACATATTATTTAGAAACATCCTCCTCTTCCTGTCGTCTTGAAAAGCACAGAATAACACCAAACACCTGGAGACAATTGACATGGGCAAACAAACAAACAAACAAAAGACAGAAGAAGCATCTCAACTTGTATAACTTTATAAAAGGGATAATGCTTCACTTGCCCGCACATGTCATTACTTAAAAGCCTCAAAGTAAAGCATTCTCTTGTTTCTCCTTGTGTTTATTCTAAACAGACAGAGGATTTCTAAGGATTATTTATGTAATAACAAATTTGAGGAAAAAAGGCAAACTAAAACCCTTCACACAGCCTCTGTACAATGCAATATATCATGTATGTCTAGTTGCAAACTCAGTCTGAAGTTTCCTCCAGGTTGTGAAGTGTGCAGACATACTTTGCTACTTCCTGTTGGCTGATCCTGAATTCATAGATATCAGAATGCCATTCTCACGTCCGTACCAGCCATGAGCAGAAAGGTTCCTCAGATGACTTTTATTATGCTATCCAATATTTTCTGGTGCTCCCTAAACCGCTTGTTTCTCCATTTTATACTCATTTTACAAATTGAGGAACAGGTTTTTCTGTTCTATGTGTGTTCAACCTCTAATACAGTATAGTATTAGATATTATTACATGAATTTATACAGTATTAGTTGCTGAGTAGGACTTCTAGATGTTACTAGAAAACAGGTACAGCACTGAAATTTCCACAGTAATTCCAGCTTCTTGAGTTGAAAAAGTTCTCTAAGTGCTCAGACTGTTTTTAAAATGTTACGGTTTCCGTTGGTGACCCCCACTGGAATTTCACTTCTCTGCATACACATATCAATTATCTTTGGGGAAATTAAGGAAAAGAATAGTCATGCTTCACAAAACGTATTTGCCAGAATAACAACCACAGAAAAGTAAGTGCCAGAAATGCTTTGGAATGCTTAGAGAAGTATTTAAATTCAATGTGTAGGGACACAATTGATTTATCATATCGTTTCACTAGAAGAACAAGGCAAATATTATTGTGAGACTTAAACTAGTTTCCTACATCATTAACTAAGACAAATTTGCAGCTCCACCTAAAACTTAGGAAATGTCCAATTCAAACGATTAATGATACACAGTGTCAGTGAACAGATTGACAACAATCAGTGCCCATATTTGATAAGGAACAATGCCATGTTTTTTAACTTGACTGTGAAAGACCATGTAATTTCATGAGTTTCTAGCCTCTACTATCTGCTTGCCACGTCCTATCACTGAGATCCTCGTCTCATTTCAAAGCTGTTCCCATGATGTCTGTCGAAAAAGAAAAAAAAAATTCCTATTTCTTGTAGTGCCGTACACTGATAGGAAAAATCAAGAATTTCCCATGTTTTCTGGCTATCTATAATTCCAGGCGTCTTATTTCACATATGTTCTGTTTAATTTCCAGATATTTGGAATATTTTTCAAATTACCATTGCCTTCCTTTGAAGTGGGTAGTTTGAGCTGGCTGCTACAGTGAAAGAGCCCACATATTTATGAGTTTTAATACGGCATATTTTCCATATATACAAACGTATAATTTGAAAAAAAAAGGCTTATGTGAATTCCAGCCCTCCGATAAAATGCAAGTAGTGCAAATCATTCTGTTTTTCTTAACTCATCAACTCATTAGTACGTATCCATCAAAATAAGGTAACATAGATGAATCACATCTCCCTTAAATTTTTATATGCTTTGTAGGTTTAATCTGCAATTCAAGACAGAGTACAACTTTGCTGCTGTGTACTGGTAGGACCAAGGAGGGGTTTCAAATAAAAGCATTGTCTTTATCTGTTATTCTGACCACAGTAGGCAGTCTAAAAAAAGAACAGAATATATAAAAGCACTATACATGTTATTTCTGAACTTTTCATACAAGACTGAGGCAACAAACGCATCACAAATAAGACATGATGACTGCAGCAATGATTAATGAGATACTAAGTGCAAGCAGAAAATATTATTTTCTGCCTAAGCATACAATCACAATAGTCTTCACATTTTTTTCAATATTGCACACAGTTCACATGTGCTGGAGCCTACATAGCAGAAGGGATGCATTTAAGTAGCATAGATAATCCACACGCTAAGTTTCAGACCATTACAAATGCAGACAACCAAGAAAGAAAACCTACTAAACCTTTGATTAGGCAAGAAAGCAAAGTAAAAATCTTACCAACATAAGAAAACTGGAGCTTGATGGCTGATTGCAGATCATAGCCAACGTTGGCCCTGATTCCTGTTGCAGTTCCCACCAAGGCAGTACCCACCTACAACAGCAAAGTACACCTCAACACAGGACCTGCCCTGGCAGATCCTGAGTGTTTGCCTGCCAGAGCCCACTTTAAAAAAAGAAAGTCTGCCTTATGCCCTTAAACTATCTCCTCTTGAGAGTGTAAATCCAAATACCCCTTGGAGGGGAGAAAAGGTTCAATACTTTGTTTCCCACTCACCCCCGGGGCTGGGGCTGTCCCCCGACTGCAGCTCCCAGACACTCTCAAGGTGGAGGTGCCTCCCCAGGGGGGCTGTCGTGTTCCTCACAGCTCCCTGGGAGACAACTCTCTCCTCAGCACCTGCAAGGAGCAGGGATGCTGCTCGGGGAGAGCTGTGGCTGCACCCAGAATATTTCTTCTTACAGGTTTATTTTCCCTTAAGGCATCCCCATCCCCTGTGGCTGTGGCTGGCTCCAAGCGCCAGCCATGCTCTGCCTCCACATTTCTAAGGGGGCTGTTATGGAGACAGAGCCCTGCCAGCACCAGTACCAGAATAAGGGAACCGCACCATCACTCAAACCTCTTGCCATAATACTTACTGCCTTATTTTGTTAAGAAACAATTTAAGTGGGGTGGGGTTTAAGCCCCAAGCCTCCTGACTGTGCCATCTTGTGCTCTCTCTTTGCTCCTCAGAGAGACACCCCTCTCGCTGCTGCTGGTGCTGCTTCCTCTGCAGGCCTCCCCTGCTGGCAGTGGCAGGTGTTGACAGGATTCATGGCAGCGGCTGCTCTCTGGGCTGGCTCAGGTAGTGGGACAGGGCTTTTCCTCACAGATGCCACCATGCTTCCCCCTCACGAAGTGCTGCGGGAGCCGGAGAGGCCTGGGTGGGATGGAGGGAGCAGCTTGCCTCCCTGACCCGCCACCTCACCACTCCCACCAGCATGGCCACCTCTGCCTGTTGTTATCCATTAACCTGTGAAAAACTTGTGAGTGGGTCTGAGGCCACGAACGGACAATGCTCTGAGGCGGCCAGCCCAGGGAGGGACGGCAGCGCCGCCATCTCCTTCCCACGGGGTCCCATGAGGGGGGGCGGGGGCCCAGCAGCCCTCGGGCCCCAGAGGTTTTACTGTTTCTGTCTGTGGTGAAGTAGGAGACCCGAGACCCGTTGCCAAATGGGCAACTCTAAAATTCAAGGTCTTACCCTCCCTTTGATACGTTCTTCCTTTATTCAAATTTCAACTTTTTTTTTTTTTCTCTCAAGTTTCTCTGCAATGCCGATCATGTAGAAGGAATATTTTTATTTCTTTTTTTAAATAACTACATGTATTTTACAATATAGTTTGATTCATGTCTCACCAGCATTACAAAATAAGGAGAAAGTGTCCTAACCGGTGTAATCCATTCTCTTCAGTCGTGCAGGCGCAAATCAAAACAAAATCCAGCACAGCAAGGCCTTTATTTTGTACACATCATTTTGTCTAATTAGATATTACCGGGTGATGCTGGTGATAAGTGTTCACCTACTGTCTGTGAAACGGATAAAAGCTCTTTTGTGTCTGTATAATTGTGCTCATTGTGTACTGTTTGACCTTAGCAGCCACTACCTCACTAGCCTTCTCTACTTCTTTTTCCTCTCAGTCACGTTTACGATTTTCCCACTTTCTGCACACCCAGAAACACTGGAGGAATGGGTCTGAAGAAGGTATGTGGAAGGCGAAATACACTTGATAAGTTAAACCTTTCCTTTGCCATTTATACTAATTTCTTACAGAATGTATGTGTCTCACAATACAAAAGAGGAATGTAAAATAAAAAGGATTTAATTGACAATATTAATTTATGTATTCAGTGTTACAAATGCAGAAATATAAAAATGACATGGATATGACATCTGCATGCCCAGCGTTTGTGTGCTTATCAGATATCAGCACTAGGGGACAAGTTAGATGTGGGGTACACATTTTGTGGACTAGATCTTCAGCTGCAATAAATCGGTTAGCCGTGCTAAAGCCAATGGATTTATGCTGATTTACACCATCTAAGAATCTAGCAATGTACAGGTGGATGAGTATGTCAGAGGCAATGCTGGCGATTCTCGACTTCACAAATGTAACCCAACAGATTGTGCCTTGTAGGAAATGTACAGAAATGCATTTAACCTTCTTTTTGTAGAGAGGAAAATTCTTTTCAATTTGAGCTGTTAATATATTCACAAATTTAAATGAAGGAAACCAGAACAGAACTTTTATTTGTAAGCTTCAGCTTTAAAGCAAAACAAAACAGACCAAAGGCCTGGAACAGAAAGGATCTTTTTGTAGAGAAAACCCCAGGTCAGGTACCATTTCAGAAGGTTTATGGGAAAAAAATACGAATTCTAGACTGCAGGTTCAGAAGTTGTTTTACTCCCATTGAAAGTGTGCGGGATAGAATCCTCCCTCATTGAGGAAACGAAGAGGTTCTAGAAATGTATGTAAGCCAAATAACACATCAAATCAAAGTAATGCAAAAAGAGAAAAAGAACTCCTTGGTGTGAATCACCTTCGCCAAGCGTATAATCCTGACAAAAGGGGCAGCTTTTCAGGTGGTGTAAATGATTGTAACTCTATTGACTTTGGTAAAGTTGCACTATCAGAGGATATTACCCTCTTTGTATTTCTGCCCAAGGCACAGCAATAATGACTAAAAATGTAGAAAATTACCCAGAGATTTTCACATTTTTAAGATTATGCTGCATTAATCCAAAATCCATTGAACTCAATAGGATTTTTTAATTGAATCTATTGGGTTTGGATTGCCATGTTCAAGCTAAGCGTGAATCTACAGCCATGTTACAAACCCTAAAAAACCTGGTGTTTGTAATGGAATTGCTGATAGATCCTTAAGCATAGTGGTGCTAGCGGGAGTCACTATAATATTGTAAATAAGGTGAATAGGCTCTTCTTATCTCATTTCACAGCTGAGCAGTGTATTGCCAGATAAATCAAATCAGGGTAAACGGCTTCATCTAATAAACTGGGTCAACATATAATGTATTTGTTCAGGTTTGCACTTTCATTGATTCTCATTTGATTTAAGAAGAGATATTTCAGTTTGTGTTTACAAGATTTTTAAATATCTCTTTTCCCCCTTCTCTAGAGAACGGGCAAGTGAGACGGTGTGCAAGCTGGTAGCATCACAAAAATGTCAAGTTTTCTGTTTTCTCTAAGTTCTTGTGCTTTCCCTTTTTATGCATCTGGGAGAGAGTGGGGGTGGGGAATGAGGGAGTTACTATCTCTTATCTGCATTTTCTCAATAATGTTTTAGTGATGTTTGCTAATGTATCATTCATTAACCATCAGCCACTATAAAAAACATAATCTATCTCACAAAGTGGACATTATTATCGCATTAAATCATTTCACAATATACCTGAACGGTTCCACATGAGGGGCCTGGCCTGACTGAGCTCAAATGCCTTGGGGGCAAACTCTTCAGTAGTAATGAGATACGAGGTCTGTCTGTGATGAATATGATATTACTCGTGTCAGTGGCTGTGGACTGCACCCAGAATATTTCTTCTTACAGGTTTTTTTTTTTTTCCCTATTGCAAAGGAACTCAGGCAAAGCACTATTAACCCAGTAAATGAAGCTCTAAAGATCACAGAGTGTGCCCATTAGTCGACAAGATTGTGACTAATCCAATTTTTCTTGCAGGGAGCAATTCTAATGCTGCTGTAACATCTGGGAATGGCAGGGCCCGCATTACTGATGAACCTGGGTATTTTTCCTCCTACCTTTTCCTTCATCGAAGAACAATTATTACAGTCCCTTATTTCACTGCTTCTCCTCCTTCCCTACATTTTGCCTCTGACTCCTTCTGCCATGATGACCTCTTTGAAGATGGTTAAAATAATATCCCAGGCTGACAGAAGAAGTGGAAAGGGTGAGGACTGAAGGAGGCTAAAAAAGAAACCTATTGTGCTTTTAGGAGTATGGACAGAAAATGTGCTTTTTCACTGCCGGAGAAGGATTAGGTTCCCCCAAAACAAGCAGAAAAAGGAGCTAGAACCTTTTATTATCAGTCCTCATTAAAAGCATGCTGTCTTAAATTGTCCCAGGGTTGGAAGAGAATGTCGTCTTGCTTCTACTTACTCTGGTAAAAGCATTAAGTGTTATTCTTTGTGTGACAGCGTTACATGTCAGGAACAGTAAAATCCTGCTTTTCTGATTTATTTATTGTTGATTATGGCATTTCATTCTAACATAAACTGCTGGTTAGGACAGGCTTGGGCAATTTCATTTAAATGGAACCTCGAAAAATGTTTTACAATAGTAAAAATTCTATCAAATGCTGATGGCTAACATATGTAGATTTTACAGGTTGATTTTTCTATGTTCAGAAGAAAATCTTACCTTCACCAGTTCAAAAATGCAAAAGATGCTAAATACCAATAGAAATCTCTTCTTATGGGTAGGGAACAATGCAATAAGGTAGAGGAAGAATGGATTAAGTCCCATTTACCATAGCTTCATTTGCAGTGTTGCAATATGGGAAGTTTACGGATAGAAAATGTCAGGGAATTATGCATCTAGTTGCTTAAATCTTTGCATGAAGAAAATTATCGTTGCTCTCATAAATCTGCAAGCTGCAAGCCTATGAATTTTAGTAGTGGTTACATTGGAGTTTCATGCTTAATCTCTCTTGTACATCCCTCGTGCAAGACTATTTTATTGGGTTCCACACTAAGAATTAAAGTTTGTCCAACATTCAGAATGTCTAAGCTAGAACTCTACCTCTCTCAACAGCTGCAATTTCATTTTTATTCTTTTATTACAGTGCTCACACTGTGGCAGTATCTCTGCAGAAAATGGGGTCTGTTTAACATACCCTAGGTAGTCTGGGTTCTGGAAGCAGAAATGCCTTTTTCACAACATATTTGTATTTCTGCTTCTAACTGAAACCAGAATACACAGTTGTAAATGAACAAGAAAGAAAGAGATATGGTTTTAGACTAGAACTTTTCTTCTTCTCTTTTCTAGAGTCTGAGGACAGGATGAGGATTCTGTTAGTTGTCAGTAACAATTCTCCAATGGCTCATGAGTTTGTTATGGAATAAATCTGGAGAATGTCCCTAGGTGACGTCTGCAAGAGTCCTTGAAGGGCTGGTGCTGTTCAATATCAGAAAGAGAAATAAAAAAAGTGATAGAGTGAAACCAACATTTGCTAATGTTTGTAACAATGTAAATATAGCAAGTAGGAAAGAAACAGGTATTTTACACACCTAGGTACACAGGACATTACATAGAAATACATGTTAATTTGAAGAAATAGAATAAAGTCAGAGATGCTGTGAACCAGACGTGGGAGTATTTGTTATGTAGAACAGTCATGCAAAGTAGTGACAAAGGAAAGGGTCAAGGCAAGAAATATCTTTGATGCTATCAGTCCAGCTGAAATGCCAAAACCTGGCAATCCAGACAGTGGCTTTCATCAAGAGGAAATGGAGAGAAAAGCAACACAAAGAAAATGCCATTACTGCCTTTAAAAAGATGTAGTTTAGTTTCACAGTGAACAATCGTGTTTAATTTGAGACACTATTTATCTTTCAACAAGAAAGCAAATGATGAACTATACAGTGGTTTGTCATGCAATTAAGAAAGAACGTAGCAAAAATATGCATTTTGGTACAAATCCTTCTGTCAGAGCTTAGCGTAAGTAAATTAGATATATTTTGAACTCTTCTCTAATTACCATGTAGACTGGAAAATCTCTGTTTCTCTGTTTTGAGATTACAGGGAGGTTTAAGCTAGGTACTACTGAGAGGCACACATTACATATAAAAAATACTAATAGCTGGAGTTATTGAATGAAACCCTCTCCACTCCAAGTCAGCAACAAAACCACTATTGGACCAACTGAACAAAGATTTTATACACAGATTCATACAGGCAGTTGTAAATGTGTTCATCTAATTCTGCTGCTCTTTGGATTTTCACCAATCCAACTGAAAGATAGTTCGCTTAGTGATGTCAGAATGTATGCATATCCATATATCCATATGCATATCTATATATGTATATATGTAGCGTCAGAATGTTGCCGTGCCACTTTCCGGACCAGATTAGCTAGGAACTTGCCAAATGTGTCTTACATGCCTTTCCTGACTGCTGTATGCATGTAGTATTGAAAACGAGTCTGCAAGACAGAAAACACTTGTGCTTGTGACTGAAGTGATTAAGTATGCAGATGTTTGTTGGATTAGGCTTTTAAAGTGGATCTTGCCTAATGGCCGTAACTTTTGTAGATGTAAGTCATGAATCAAATGGAATTAGTTGATGTATGATGTTACAATGCTGGTTGAAGAGTGGTACTTATTTTTGCCTTTGAGTAGGTAACAAACACCATAAATTTTTATGTCAACTTTTGCTATTATCTTCTCAGCAATTTAGTTTTATTTAAATTGTTTCTCTTTTGTTGTTGTTGTTATTTGTCAGAATCCATCTTTGACTTTCTCTCGAATAGCTGAATCTGGTAAGCTGTCAGCTGGCCAGTATGAAACTGCAGCAAAACTGATGTTGACTTCCATGGTATCAGGTTTTCTCTCACAGTTTCCAGCATGGTTTGAGCTGACATGCAAATCCAAATTCAGCTACAAGATGACAGCAAAAGGATTTTTTTCAGCCTACAGATTGCTAAACTGCCTGAAGGGTGCTACTTTCTCACATACAACATGTCTGTAGGAATGTTTGAGAACGCTTGTGCTTCTTTGTGCCTGGTTAATTGCACCAGTGGTAGAACCTGAGAACAGTCCTTTCAGGAAGCGTTTGTTACTTTATATATAATTGCAAAACACAGCCTTGAATGGTGTTTTTGTAGGGTATCATCAAAAATTGCCCAATGGTACAACTCAATATTTGTGAAATTATTTTTTTCCTCTGATGTTTGTCATCATACTTGATCATTGCTAGATGATATGTTTTTGCTGTATCAAAAACAATTGAGTTTTCTTCCTTAAATGCCAAGAGAACTGTTGCAACTCCCTTTAATATCGACTCCAAAGCCTAGTTTTACATTTTACATGTCCGAGTCTTGAATTATTTTCCTGATAGTTAAATTAGCAGCAAAATGCAGCCGCTGCAGGGTCCTGAACAGAACCTAGGGAGTCACTGAACTACTAGTTCTATTTAGATATTGGACTAGTGGATATTGAACCTACTTGTAGTCGATTTATTACTGAAGAATGTTATTTTACTGCTTCTAAAAAAGCCTCAGGCATTTGGGCATAAACTGTGTCCTACTGTTTAGATGCAAGAGGATACCTAAAGACAGTTGTTAGGCAAACTTGGTAGCACGTAGCTGAGAATAAAAACTGGGCAGCACTAAGGCTGCCTAGCTCTGTCTACCACCTTATATCTCATCTACCTTTTCAGTTATGCTAACATTTGTCATGTGACTTTGTTACAGTGTCCATCCTAGGAAGAGAGTCCCGCATGGGCAATTTGAACTTTTCAGCCTTTTTTGAATTGGCCTAATAACAGTGGAGCTACAGTTGTTGCTACAGGTAAGTGAATGTGCAGACTTTCTGTGCTTTAGCCTCAGCAGCATTAAGCAATTCATTTCAGAAGCTACACTTAAGAAAACCACAGAACTAGGATATTTCCCACTTGACTTCAATGGGAATCTTTTTCCCCTGAAAAAAGACACGCTGTATTTTGTTGCCTAATATCGAAAAAGGCACTTCACTTCTTTTTAGAGGCATTGAAAGTTGGAGCAGAAGTCATGGGACAGCAGATGGAAAGGAACATTTATGAATGGTGTTACCCTGATTTACAGGCAAATGGGTTTTCAGGTGTTATGGCCATTAGAGTAAAGCAACAACCCATTTGAACACGATCATAAAGGAAGAGACAGTAGGCATGTAAGAGAAAAGCAGTCAAACTTATAAGATGCAGTTGTGCTAATCTAAATGGAGCTTCATGTCTTTGTTCAGGAATAACTACAGTTCTCTCAATGTCATCTTGGAAGATGATTGAATGAAGTTTGTGCCTGATTCTGACAGGACTAATGGGAAAAGAGGTGAGCAACATATTTTTAAATGATAGTACAGTAAGCGGAAGTGGACCTGCTCATGTAGTAATGCTCTATTAATTAAGATCATCAGGAGGCATTAGGAAGGAGAAGTGGAAGAGCCGGAAATGTTTAAAAAAATTATTCAAGATATTATTTATGAGCTCTATTTCTAGGACTGCAGCTAGTCTGGTACCTCTCTCAAAAATAAATGATGGGGACTGATGCTGCATAATGGGACAATTTACAAATAGAAATGAAAGAAATGTTTATAATTTTGACCTTAGTGACTCCAGTAAGATCAGTCCTTTACTGGTTTAATATTGTTTCACAGTTTGTGCTGTTAAATCAAAAGGTTATCTATAATACATCTGGCACTATTAATGCAAAGGATCAGGGGTATTCAACAGACATTTATTCATTATTAATATAGATAATAAAGGATCATTTATGAGCCTACAGATGAGATTTTTATCATCAAAAGCTTAAAAAGGGAAATTTATTTTTGCTTCAGGACAGAGATGAAAAGAGTCAGTAATGGGAAATGTAAGAGTCAACACAAAACTGTCAAATTCATTCTTTTCCTGAAGACAGCTAGCACTTGATAGTACCAGATTTAAAACAAAATAAAATTAAATGTTTTTGCTGTAAAACCTCTTTATTGACAGGGAGGGGCTTTCAGCACCAGTGTGGTTTGCTCTGGTTTTGTCCTTTAGCAAGACAGTTGTCAATCCTTTTCCCTCATGCAGCTGTGCTTTCCAATGCCTTATAAGAAGACCTGGAGTGGGAGAATGTATCATTGTCTCAAGAATATCTGGGAGCTGTTTGAAATTGAACTTGACAAGAGGGAAAGTCAGATCTAGGGACTCTTCATTGTTTTTGGTGCAGACATCACACTCATATGCTTTGTGGTCTAGGAATGTAACTCTGTGCCATATGATGGCATAACAGTAAACAGTAGTAGTAGGATGTCCACATGTGAAACAGAAATAACAAGAGTAAAATATTGAATTTTTTGCTGTCTTGTAATTGCTGGTATTTACAGAGGGAGAACGAACCCCTAGTGCTGCTGAGAATGCTTATGAAGTGGCAGACCTTGAATCACCAAAGCCGGCAGAGATTTCTTAATATCACAGGACCCATAATATTTGTTGAGACTGCCCCCTGCATTCCCAAGACTGCAGTTGCCTAGTAAAGTATCCCTGTATGAATGGTGAAAGCCAGGATATTCAGAGTTAAGGCTAAAATTCTCTCCTCGTTTCACCTATCAGTGTTATCTAGGGCAGTTGCTTGAATCAGCTTCTAGGGTTCTCAGAACATTCAATTATCTTGTTTCCCATATGATCTGCAATACCCAAGGGTGGATTTGGAATTTGATGAAGTTGTTTCTGATCTGAGGGTATGGACTGACCAGTCTGCTTGAGATGACCTCAAATCCTCACTAGGAACAGTGGTAGTAGTAAAATAGAAATAGATACATTGGAAAATTAATTTCATTACTTAGATGCTGTCCTTGCATTGCCTAGAGCTTGGGCACAATTCTGAAAATCCTCATTTACAGTCCCCTTTTTTCCCTTATTTTCTTTGGCCTTTTTCATGTCAGAAAAAGAGTCAGCATTCCCCTTGTTATTTGTGGGATCTTGCAGAAATTGTGTAGCTTTTTCTCAATCAAGCAGATGAAACCTGGCAGGCAATATAGAAATGAGCCAAGAGCAAATTTGAGTTATATGATCTCAAGGATTTTTGAAAAGTTTCTGCCTTTTTAGCCATAATCTCATTGAAAAAAAAAATAAAAATCTAAGGACCTGGGAAAAAAAGCCCTTTTCTGAAACTTGATCCAATAGAGAAAAACCCATAGGGTCGTATCTGGACATGAAAAATTGGATCCCTTTTCCCTTCCCTCTGAACTGAATAGGGTTTGAATGTTTTGGATTAGAGACTGTGAATAACACTTGAATATAAAATAAATAGTTTATAAGCAAATAAATTAATTTTCCCTCAAGGTAGAGGATGGGGAATGGTCCCTGGATGGGCTTGAGAAGTCAGGTTCTTCATCACATGTCAGAATTTGTTGTAAAATGATGTATCGCGGGGGGTCAAAGAGAAACAGAGCAGAACACAATGGGAATTTCTGCGTCAAACTTTCTTTCTTTGAGTTGCCATTCCAGCCTCTAACTCAAGCACGATGACAAGTAAGCCCTGACATGTTACCTCCCCAGCTGTCCATTTCAACCTTCTACAGATATTACTGTTATAAGAGTTAGCAGGATTTAATATTCATGCGCCTTAGCTGCTTTCCCGCAAAGTCCACTGAACCAAATTGCTCGCCTTTGTGGGAAACCAGCAGTAGGGTGACTGTTCCTCTGGCTCTGCTGTGGGAGCAGTCATCTCTGGTATAATAAACAGCTGGGGGTAGCAGCATCTTAAACCTCTCTAGCAGTCTGCTAAGTAAAGTTATGTAAAACCCTGTTGAGTAAATCCCCAGCAACATTAGTCTAAGTCCCATCACTCAGGTAGACCACAATACCTGGAGAGCCTTCTCTTGAAATCTGTAGAAAGAACAGTCTGCACAGAGCCACGTGTGGGTTTTGGACCACAAAAAATTAAAGAAAAAAACCAACAACAAGTAACCTTGCTACGTTTGCTCATTACATGGATTTTTAATCCTTACCTAACTTCCTTGTAAAGCCTTGTTAGTTTGGACTTCCTTCAACATATGACACATAAGAAAAAGACTGTAAATACATTTCTGGCTTCAGGACAGCCCCTGTATTGCAGATGAGTTTTAATTTTTTATTATCTGTCAGAGTTTATGTTGAAAAGGTAGCATTTTTAACAAGTTAATGTAGACAATTTGTCATCTTTTATAAATTCCTTCTCCTTTCTCTCCTTGTGTCTCTAACAGGAATAGGTTAACATATTACATAAAGTCATTGTTAGTCCCAGGTGCAGAATCTTCTGCCAATGAACAGCTACATATCTAATTAAAGAAATCACCTCAGCAACATCTGTAGTCACTCCTGGATGCTGATGGAGACCTGTGAACATGCACTGATGACCTTCAAGCTGCAGAAGACTTGAGAGGGCATCAGAAAGACAAAGAAGCAAAGCAGCTGGTAAGTTTGAAAATAACATGGGCTATTTTTTTAGCTGGGCAATGCCCTTTATTTCAATCACAAAAGATTAAATCCTATGTGACATGCAGTACAGATGCCAAGGTCTTTTCTATCAGAGAAGCTTCTTAAAATTCATGAGAAGCAATCAGAAAGAATTTAGATGTGTAGAAAGTGAGGAGAAAGTGATTGATACATTAGACAAATACATACCTGCCCAAGTCATTAACATGAGGGAGGGAGGAAGGATACCATGGTTAATGCACAGAGAAAATGCAGTATATAGAAATATCTCTGAAAGCATTCAGCTAATTAAAGTCCTGAAACAGGAAAGTATTACTCACATGAGTAGTCAAAATGGTAATCAAACCACCACTGTAAGGACAATTCACGAGTAAAGGTTTGCTGTCAAGGCCTGTATGAAGTAAATGCGTGAAAAGCCTGCACTGATGATTAAATCCTGTGCTTGTTAAAATGTAATAATTCCAGTGACAGGGAAGAGATTTGATTAGTGTGCTTGGACAGGAAGGCATTATTATGGAGGAGTGATTTATGGTATAGAGCGGCACAAAATTTTCAGGTTTTTTTGTACATGTTCAAACAGAATCCAAGGGTATTTTTTTCACAGAGTATGGCCATGTGCAATTAAAAGCATTTATTAATTTTACTAAAATGGATAGGTGCTTGTATTGTTTTTTAGTCTAAAAACTACTTTTTGCACTTGTAAATGTTGGGTTGGTGGTTTGGTGTTGGTTTTTTTACATACTAAACAAAGAGCAAAAAATCTTTGCTCTTGAATAATAGAGAGATTGCATGCAGATAGGTGGCATAAGATCTGTGTCAGATTTATTCCCTGTGCTGCATATTGTAAAGAATAATAGTACTTGTTAAACTGACTGGACATTTCATGAAATATCAAATACAGTCCACTGAAATCACTTGGAATCTTTCTGCTGATGTGGTTGACTTTAGACCAAGCCAATAGAGCTGTTAGCTCTTCACAAAATACTTTTATTCTACATTTAAAAGCAAATTAATAAAGATTTGCTCTGCTCTGGGATAACTGAAAATACGCAACAAATCTACAGTACAAGCTTTCTGTGACTGGCTATATTGTGGTCTTGTGGTTTGCACAGCAAGTCATCTTCTCAGCCAATATAAATTTGGTAACTTCCAGAGTCTTGAATGCAACTGTGATGATTAATCCCAGATGAGGATCAGGGTCTGCTGTATTCTTGGAAACCAGCCTCCACTGTTGCTTCTACTAATGAGCCACTAACTTTTTCCCAGTGCTCTTATTCCATGCCTGTTTGCTAACAAGCATGAAACATTTACCTAGGGGTCTAGGAGCCCTGTGACACTACTTTGAAGTATGAACATGGCCCTTTACTTATCTGTGAGACTGCATCTTGAGCACCGTGTACAGTTTTGGTCTTCCCATTACAGAAAGGCATTGACATACTGACACAAGTCCAATGGAGGGCCAACAAGATGGTCAGAGGTGGAAGCACATGGTATATGAGGAGTGGCTGAGGAAAGTGGGTCATTTCATTTGGAAAGAGGAGGTTTGGGGGGAGATCTTATTGCTGTCCTCTACCACCCAAGAGAGCATAAGGATGGTAGGAGCCAGTCCCTTTTCAAATGTTCATAGTGAAAGGCTGATGGTCAGTGGGCCCAAGCTGCAATAAGAAAAATTCTGATTAGATACTAGGAAACAAATTTGCACAATGAGAGCAGTCAAATATTGGAACACATTGCCAGAGAGGCTGCACACTCTCCATTCTTGGAGATATTCCAAACTTGCCAAGCCAAGGATCCAAGCAACTAGTTGGACCTGCTTTGAGCTGGGGTTAAATGATCTTACCCCAGAGCTCCCTTCCAATCTAAATTATTTTATGGTTCTGCATAACTACTTTTCATCTCACAAGCAGAGATTTGCTACAACTGAAATTTTCACACCATTTCCATATATTATCATGCATTGAAATAGCAACAGATGTTCATCTGGTGGGTTTTCACTGGATTCAATTTCTGCTTAACTAGTCTTTACTGTATTTTCTTCTCAACAGTAGCTGCTGGTGTAATTAAATGTTGCTAATCATTTTGTACTATGCCACAAACAATGAATTTTTCAAAGAATAAATTATAAGATGTGCATTGCTAACTGTTGTGTATTTTTCTCGTGCCTAACAAAAGTGATTCAAACAAAGCAAGTAGAGTACATACATGGCTAAGCTATGTATTATGCAAAACAAATCAATGTTAAAACTTAAGGCTATGGAATGAAGTGCTCTGGAGTTAAAAGTACTAGAATCAATATGGCTTGTATAGAATGAAAATTAAGACCATAGTCAGGTTCACCTGAAAGGGAGATGAAATTCAGTGTAGATACATGTCACTGGCACATGGGGAAAAGAACTATCTCAGATTTCTATATAAAATGTTGTGCTCTACGCTGCTCATTACCTCTCAGGAACCAGATATTATGACAACAAAATCAGTATTTACATGAAAACGCCAAAGCAGTTCCCAAATGGTCAAGGAAAGAAACCAAACAACATTAGAAAAAAGTAGAGATAAAACCAGAAAATGTCAATAGGCCTCTGCAAGTGTGTATCTTGAATACTGTGTGCAGATCTGGTCTCTACTGTCTCCACTTTCAAAAGCATCTAACAGACCTGGAGGGTCTCCAGAGAAAGACAACAAGGATGACTCATGGCCTTGGGCTTCTCTGGGACTGTTGGTGGAACTTTTTGTTGCCACCCTAGTCTACCCATCCCACCCTCCTGTGTGACTGTACCCTGGTTGGTGAGGGCTGTGGTCACTCTCATCTTCCAGCTCATTCCTTGTTGTGGAGCAGCAAGAGCAGGGCTGCTCCCCAACAAAAACTTTTTCCCCATGGGGATAACCAAGCAGTGGAGCAGGTTGCCCGGAGAGCTTATGCAGTCTTCTTCCTTAAAGCTTTTCCAGAAAAGACTGGATGACGCCCTGACTAGCTTGCTCTCACCCTGCTTTGAGGAAGAGGTTAGTCTAGATGGTGTCCTGAGGGTACCTCCTACCTGAATCGTCCTATTAATACCGATTGGATAGAGGTTGATTGTTCACTTCATCTTCTAACACAAGAACTATTGGGGTATTGAAGGAATGGGAACAAATTCAAAACAAAGGAAAGAGGGTTTTTCATAGAACTTCTTGCCATGGAATAGCATGGAAGCTTGAGGTTTACGTGGAGTCAAGGACTGGACAAGCTCGTGGAGGAGAAATCCAGTGAGGATTTCATAAACAGAAACCACCTCTGACTCTCAAGTCCCAGAGTTGCAAATTTTCAGAAACCTGAAGAATATTCAAGGCTACTATTGTCTTATACTTTATTCTTATACTTTTCCTTAACACATCTGCTATTCGTCGACATCAGAAATAGGCTATTGGGTTAGATGAACTTTTGAGATGAATCAGTATAGCTGTTCTTTTGGTCTTTTCTCCTTTCCCGGTTATGTTGAGAGAATTTTTTCTCCTCTGGAGCCCTTGGCTAGAGAATTCTTAGCCCTCCAGGATTGCTGCACGTGCACCTTGGTCAGTGCATAGGGCTGCTTAATGCAGTCAGGCCCTTCAGAGACTTCAGCTGTCAAAATCTTTCCAGTTTTTGACAGCAGACTTCTCAGAGGGTTTATAGAGATTTGAGATTTGATCAAATTTGTGCTAAAGGCATATATCTAGTATCTTCTTCCCACTTTCAAACTTCTGCACTAGAGCATAAAATGTGGGGCATATTATCAATGAATAACTGCAAGATTCTTTTATTAGAACCAGAAAAACACACTTTCTCTCAAAAATGGATAGTCCTTTTTGCAATCAGTGAGATGAAGATGCTTGCCCTGAAAAATTATTTCACTCCAATTAGTTAATTAATTAATCAATTAAAAAAGTGATGAGCAAATGAAAAAAAAGTTCTTATACTGGAAGGTGCTGGACAGGTTTGATGTTATGTGTCACTTTTGTTTACCATCACTCTGAAAGGGATACCATGTTTATATCATGCAAGAATGCTAATAATAAATTTCTCTTTGTATTGCCAATCTCATCTTTGGTGGAAACTATTGGATATTCATCTCATATATATCACATTATGATTATGATTTCATGTAAGGCCTTTATATAAAATAAAAACCCAAGTAAATGAGTGACTATATGATGCAGGTAATATGTTTTGGGTAGGTGAGAAAGCAGCAAATAAAATGCTCACATCTGATTTTATTTATTCGAGCATTTTCTGCTGGGACACATTTCTTGATGTGCAGTCACTGTGGCCTAGCGTAGCCTGTTCCTTGGGAAACGGTGATCCAGCCAGGTTCATGTAGGCAAACATGGCTTGCAGGTTGCAACACAGGTTGCAGAACTCAGAACAGTTACATACTAACTGTTTATAGCACAGAAGAAAATCAGCCTTGTTGGGAAATGAATATTTCTCATATTTATACTTTGGGGTTTGATTCTGACAACAGATGAAATGAGAACCGATTTTGTAAACCACAGTAGTGCCCTTCTGCGGTACATGTAAAACTAATGAAAAAACCAGTCATTCAGTTCAGTTCTCTTTTCTCTCTACCGCTGGATCCCAGTTTCCTTTTTCAAAGAACCTCCTTTTGGTCCACAAACCAAAAAGAAATTGGACAAATTACACCGCATTGGGATAAATCTTTGTCACAAAGAGGTGTTCAAAGCACAATGAAGTGAGAAATACGTTACAACTGGTATATCCGAAATGTCCATGTGCATTCCTGAGATATATATCTATATATTTTTTATTATTAATACTAATAAAGTCAGGGCACGGGTGCAGCAGGCCTTAGTTTCTGTCTTTGGGGACTTTCATCTTTAATATAGTCTCTTAAAAATACATGCATTGCTACATTTTTCATTACCCTTAATTTTTTCATCAATCACGTTAATTTATACAGGGGGCACTTAATAATAGCTAATTAACACTTATGACTTTTTAAATTAAAAGACCTTTGGAGAGATTACTGCTGATTGCGAAAAGGTTTTTGTTCCTCCCATTAAAAAGAGAAAGAAAGAGAGACTGAAGATCTGGCCCGGGCATATGAGGGGAACTTCTCTCTTGTTTCACCGAACACAACAAACGAAAACAGCAAAGGCCTGCACAAAGGCAATACTGCTATTAGCTTACACTCCTGAAAGGTGCCATTATTTTAACTGATTTTTAAGCAGCATATATATTATTCAGAGTGACCTTTAAATAGCTGAAAATTAAATTATAATTTACTGGGGAGATATCTAAAGCCATGTAGCTATTATTACCAACAAAAAAAGGACCATAAGCTTGTACAATCTCTGGAAATTATATTTTTATTATTATCAAATGCAGTGAAGAGAGAAAAAGCATTGAATTCTGACAGTGAGAGGGCTTTCATGGATATCAATAACAATTTTTAATAAACACCCTATTTTTACAATGAGAAGTTGCCCATGTTTAATTTTTGACTGTGTTCACTTTTGGATATATCAGGGAGCTTTTTGGACTCACACCACTTTCCCTCTCTAGTGACTGTATGATTTCTTCCTTTAAAAACAATGGATTTCTCATCATTTAGTATCTCTGCTAAACACTTCCAGTGTTCTCTAAATCTGTATGGTCCGGCCATATAACTTTGTTTTAAAGCAGCAATGAGGGTTTTTTGCTGTTTTTGTGTTGTTGCTATCACCATTATAATAGTTATTACTATAATAATATCTTAATAAGAATAACTAGATGACAACGACGATGATGATGATATCCCACCAGTAGATATCTCCATTTCTTGAGAGACCCCATAGAAATACTCAGCAACCATAATGTCCATAAGATCTTACATCAGTCTCATGATGAGAGGAGTGATGAACTGAATTTCAAACTGAAATTGCTTTTTTGCTCAGGATGTATCTACTTCTACTTTCAAATGAATGCATTGTTTCCACATAAGAGACTTACCTTCTGAAAGAGCACAGCGGAATTGATGAAAATCAAAACCTTCTCTGTTTTAAAAAAAATCTTAGAAAATAGTTTAAATAGTCAATGTTGAATCTTAAAGTAATTTCCATTGCATTCCATAAATTAGGTAGCAAATTCTGTAACCAAAAATCCTGAAACCAAATGGGATAACAGAAAGAGTAGTTTCTTTTAAATTATCAGAACAATCTTCATCAAAATCTTCCAATTCACAATCATCTTAACATTAAACATGGAAATGATCTCGCTGATTCTCTAGGACTATTTGTAAGTTTAATCTAAAAGTACAGCCAAGGCTAACCTTATCTCTAATTCTTGAAGAACACATAGCCTTTAAAAGTCAAGTTGTCTGGCTCATAAAAAAAAAGAGATTAAACAAGCAGCAATATATTTTATTGATGAAATACAATTTATAAATATAGAATATATATATACATTCTGAGAGAATGCATAGATACAACATTTTTAATAAATTAGGTTTTAAATTAGTTCTTTACCCATTTAGAATAGCAGGGTTGACTCTAAAAGCACAATGAACAGGACTCACCTCAAAAGAGACATTCAAATGATATTAGAAAAAAATCTTTAGACTAACCACTATTGCTATATGGTTTCCCCTTTATTTGAAGCCCATAGAACTCAGCTTGCACATGGTGATCGTTTTTCTGCCGCCAGACTAATGGCTCTTCCATATGCCTGTGATGTTGCTCAAAGAAGCAAAGGGATGTTGTCAAAATATGTTAATCTTTGTAATCTTCTGAATAGTTAAAATGAAACAGCACGTCATATTGCATGAGAGTCATGCAGGTGAAGCTGAGTAGGTTTGCAGTGACTGAATGATGAAGAACTTGGTAGGTTTTTGTTCTACCATTGTTTTATTGGCTCCAGAGAACTTTGGATGAGGTCCTATGGGCTGACCATCCCGCCTAATCATGCTAGGTGTGATATTCACTGCTTACCTGGAACAACCAGCAGTTGCACTTTTAAGCCCTTTGTGAGGGCTCTCTTCTGTGGCTCTCTTAATTTTTGCTATTCAAGGTGATGTCTCAGCTCTCTGACAGCTCCAAACTGGAGAAAGAAGCCAGCCCACAGGGACGCTGATTCTTCTGAGCATTGTGTGCCTGTTCTGCCCTTTCAACTAACATTTTCTACAGTAAAGAAATACTAAGCCACTGAACCACATATGGGAGAACTGGTGTTAGACATCAAGACAGTCTTAGTGCTGGCGAAGCAGGAGTTAGCAGCAGTGTTATCAGAGGCAATGTTTGCCAGCATGGCTGTGTGATGGGACTTGAAACGTAGCGAGGGCCTTTGTTCACCTCTCCTCAGAGGAAGCAGGCCAGCTGATATCAGGAATCAAAGCAGTATAAGAAAAGAAATTTGTTCAAATGGGTGGCAAGGCAGTGCACTATGGCTTTGAAATTGCTTGACATCCTGATGAACTGGAGCAGGATTTACATATAAACGATGTCATACAAGCATATTCTCCACAATGCTTTGCCAGTAACCACCTCAGCATTATTCATTTTGATATCACCCCATGCTGTGAAAACATGCATGAACCAAGAGAGTTTTACTGTGTTCTACAGAGTAGAAAAATAATTATAAATAAAAATAAAAAACAAATACTCATTATTATATATTAGCAATTTACTTGATAATGGCCCACATAGTTACAACCAACATCCCTCATGTTAGAATTTCATGCTACAAGTGCCTTCACAGTTTAGAATAAAACTGCTCTGGTATACTGTGTTGAATTACTAAATATCTGAATAATAATAATTAAAAAGGAATTGGAAAAAGCTAAGCTTCAATTTATAAAGATTTTCAATTAAACATTGAAGCAACATTCATACTTACTTTACTCTCTCAGCAGACCTCAGATGTTCTGCAGATCATAGAATCACAGAAAGGTTCGGGTTGGAAGCGACCTTAAAGATCACCTCGTTCCAACCCCCCTGCCATGGGCAGGGACACCTCCCACCAGACCAGGCTGCTCAAAGCCCCATCCAGCCTGGCCTTGAACACTTCCAGGGATGGGGCAACCACAACTTCTCTGGCAGCCTGTTCCAGTGTCTTCACCACCCTGAACATAAAGAATTTTTGTAGTGTGTGAAATCCTTATCCTGCAAATAAGACTAGTCCTAAAGAGCAAGAAGAGGGACACATGTTTATTCTCTTGATTTTTTTTTGCTATGAGAAAGGTAATAGCAGTACCTCACGTAACTTGAGACAACAAAAATGCAAGGGAAGTTGGAATTCATGGGAAGTGACAGTGTGCTCTCAGAGAAGGGATTTTTTCCCCGTAGTATTTTTATAAGTAAACAGCGGAATCACTTTGCCAGCTAATTGATCTCTCTACTTATCTATTCCACAACTTTAAATCATCATCCTTTTTTTTTCATATGAAAGCAACAGAGATGATGAAATCCCTGATGGATTTCTTTAAGCCTTTGGCAAATCTTCCCTGTTTGGGATTGAATCTCCTCTTTAGTTCTTTTTGGGAGTGGGTAGAAATGGGTTTAAGGTTCAGAGTGGGTAGACAGTTAAGGTTCAGGGGCTTAAACTGCATGTATGACTCAAAGTGGAGTTTCTCAGAAGGCTTGACTGTTTTCCCTGGCGATTTAACATCTGTTTTATCTCTTTTGGAAGACTGTCCACTCTGAGATACCCTTAATTGAAGATGTCCCCAGCATTTATATGCTACTTCTGGGACTTTGTGAACTGCCTTGTCCCCAGGGAGCACTGCTATCATGGCAGTGCATAAATCAGAACTGGAACTTTGATGTAAATGGGCCTGAATCCATTAATTGCTTTGAAAGTCTTTGTGATTTGCATTGTCCCAGAGGACATGCAGTTACAGTGGTTCAAAGATCATACCATGCTTTGATGTTGCCAGGTCTGGATTCATTATTGCTTGAAATTGTAAGAAGAAAGTTTTACATGGACACTGGAAATTAGCGGGGACCCAGCACAGGGATGTGATCCATGCTATTTTCTTATCCAAGCTTAATAAGCCTTAGAAAACCACTGCATTGTCTTGGAATACAGGAATTTGCGGACAGTTCTTTGAGTTTTGACTGAGGTCACCTTCAGTTAGCTTCTTCATCCTGGGGCTAGCTCCTTGGAGCTGTTTGGATGTTTTATAAATGCTGATCTTGGGTATTGTTAGCAGTTTGTCTGTGGAAAAATCACACGTGGCCCATTTATGTGGTTGCTGTTGTGGTCAAAGGGGCTCCCAAGCTTAACAAGCACTCTAGGTTGCTGGATATCCCAAATTACAGAGGTTTATATCATACTGTCAAGCTCTGTGTCCCACAGGAAAACTGTGTGGGACAAAGGTCTTGCACTGTTTTGGTTATGGCTACCTGTTGTTTTTCTAGATTGCTGGCCGCCCAGTTTGCAATGTATCAGGATAACAACTACTGCACGAGTCTGACCTACTGCACATGAGGTAGATTCTCTGCACTTCTGTTAATTGTCTTTCTCGAACTGTGAAAGTCTCCATTCAGCTCTGTGGTTAGGGTTTTCCAAAATCTCTTAAGATGTGGTCATGGACAGATCCTTGTGACTTCAGAGCTCAAGCCCCATTTTTCAGAAAATGTACTCAAACTTTAGAGCCCAAAGTGGTAGTGTATGTGCAAATTTTAGTCTAGCTCCGTGGATCAAGGAAACAAGTTTGTTACCTCTCTAGGATGGAGTTCATTCGTTATACTGCTTACAGAGCTCACATATATGTAAGGAAGAAAGCAGATTCATCTTGTAGCCTTCACAGAAATAATTTTAAAATATGCACATAGGGTGGAAAAACAGGCAACATAATAATAGTCATGAAAGCAATAATAATAATAATAATAATAGTAATTAACAATTCCTTTCCCTTTTCCAGTCCAGGCAAGGAAGAGTTAAAACAGTTTGTACCAATTATTGACTACAAGATCTGCAAATGATTGCATAAAATTTCCAAAATATGCCTGCAAGCTTCTATTATTGATGTTGTGCCCCGGGACATGCACATATGGATTTAATTGTCTAAAGTGTTTTATTAATTAAATTGCTATGATTTACCTCTCCCATGTTAGCATTTACAGTTTATGAAACAGCTCGTAATTAGGAAATGACTATACTGATGTTGCTTGTTTACTTTGCAAGCAATACATAATCGTGCCACATTCCTCTTTTAAACCCACCCTCCCAGGCTACCTTTTTTCTAGCCCGATTAATAGGCAACTGCTGCTGGTGCGTTAAATTGGTTTTTGGATATGTGTAGGGGGGAAGATAACTGCTAGGGTTACTGCTGCTGTTGAAGTACGCTGCAGCATCCTTCTTCCTAGACATGAAGCTTCATCCAGAGCTCTCTGAAGTTAATGGGCGACTTCTTACTTGCGTTAGTGTTTTGGGTCTGTCCCAACAAGCACAAATGAGGATTGTTTTCCCTTAAATATAGTATCATGTTGAATGTGGAAGCCCCAAAATACTCTAGCCAGGCAAATGCTCTTTTATTCTCATAGGCAAGACTTGAATTTGCTTTACTGACTCTCAGAAAGATTTTCTAGAATGCTTGCAAATAAATGCCTTCAAGTTGTGCACAACTAGATTTAGTCAAATGAAATAAAGTGTGTAAGTTTTATGCAGAAGAATATTCACCAGTGAGTAGGTAGTTATTACTGCATCAAAAGGTTGCTTAGCTGATACAAATAATAATTCTCTGTCTGAATGTTAGTATTATTAAATCTATAATTAATCTTTATGGGCTCAAATCTTGTACATTTTTTTGCTTATTTGGAAAATGTAGACACCATATAAGTGAGCCATATGTATACATGGAGGAAGAGAAAGAAGAAAGGAGTGTCGTTATAGATGATAGATTTTAAGACTAGAATGGAAGAGAATAATCTCTGGAGTAAAATATGCCACAAAATGTCACTTGGTAATTCCTATAAATATTCTTATTTTTCTTCCATTCTGCTGGGAGAATCCATTCTGATCTTACATAGGCATGGCCTCTTACACTCCTACAAATTCCAAAGAGCTTTACAACCTTTGCTGATGCCCATTAACCAAGTACTCTGCTCTCCCCAGCTTCTTACTGAGTTCAGTGAGAGCAGGAGGGGCACAATGCAGTTGATGGCATTGACTCAATTACCATATGTGCTGGCTTGTTTGTGATGCAAGCTAAAATCTAACTGCATCTTTGGTTGAAAACTGCATTTTAAAAAACCCAAGTCAGCAGAATTTTGCAAAGGAAAGATGATGATATGTGAAATGAGAATCAGGTCTTAAGATGTTCATGTGTCAACTGGCATTTTCTTCCGAAAGATTTAATTTACCCTTTTCTATGAAAAGAAACCTTGCCAAGCTTAAGACTTCATCTTGCTATTCTTGCAACATAGGATACATCTGGATTGTACCACAATTTAACGTCCCCTGCCAATGTAATGCTTAATAGAGGCCTTTCACTAGACAACAGAAGATAAAGTGATCTTTGAGCTAGCTACTCTAATTGTTCTTAGCAGCCCTGGACTGTTTTAGTGGTTTTGGTAAAACATAAAGTTGTCTTACAAATGATTCCTGCCCCTGTGGCTTATTGAGCATTTAGTGTGTACTGAGTTACATTTCAAAGAGGCAAATTAATAATGGATCTCTATACACGTAAAAGTCTTTCAAGAGAGATCATTAAATGGGATTTACTGACACTGTTGTATTGACTCTGATTCTATTTGATGAATGAGTGAGGTCGTGTCCATCTTCAGTTTGGTTGGTAAGTTGGTTTCTTCCTCCTTTGCTCTCTGTGTAATTGGAATGCAAAATTGCCGTGATGTAGCAGTGGACTATAAGATAGCTAAAATCAGATTAAAAAGGGATCTTTCAGGTAGGATTCCAGGGCCTTATTTAGTGCTTTTAAACAGCTCTCTAATTTTCCAAAATGTTCATCAAAGTGGTTCTGCTTAGTCCTATGAAACTTGTTAGGCAGGTAGGACCTTTCAAAACCAGATCCTTTCTGTAGGTGCAAAAATACGACCACCCGAGAATGCCAACCAAAATACCATTGTTGCCTCAGAGGCACACTCTCAAGTGACACAGATATTCCTTATTCCAGGCCAAGGTTTTCAAACACTAATACCTTAGGGTGATGCTGTTTTACTACGGTAAGTACACTGGTATTCTTACTAGTACACTCACACTTCCGGAAATAAAGACTAATTTCATAAGAGTTGGGATAGTTACTTCTGCATAAAACCAGTGAAAGTGAGAAAAAAACAATCATCCTGTCCATTTCTGCCATTTCCAAAGGTGCAGTTGACTAAGAGCTTGTGCATACCCTGGACTTGTCTGTCCTGAGGAAATGTAACATGCTAGCTACTATCCTCCTACTACACTTCCAGGAGTACCCAATCCACACTGATGAACTTTAGTCTGTTGAGACCCTTCTTTCTCTTTGATTGATGGAGAGTGACAAGAAGGTGATTCAGAGGAGAAGCCTGATCTGTCTAGGTCTTGCTGTGGAGCCCTGGAAAGCATCCTGAGCTGGGTAAAGGCCGTACCAGCTCTTAATTTCATGCTGGGTGAAAATGAGCTGCATGCCTCTACTTGGTGCTTTAGTTTTCCTAAGAGGGAAACACAGGAATGAAGGCAAAGAGAGTCACATCACATCTCACAGAGGTCCTTATACATAGCCACTGTTGCCCCTTGGAGGAATACCCCTCTCCCCATCAACAGCAGCAGGAGCCTGGAAAGATATTAGGAAGACTTAGGAAGAAGTTCTTTATAATGAGGGTAGTGAGACACTGGCACAGGTTGCTCAGAGAGGTGGTGGAGGCCCAGTCCCTGGAGATGTTCAAGGCCAGGCTAGATGAGGCTCTGAGCAACCTGATCTAGTTGAAGATGTCCCTGCTGACTGCAGGGGGGTTGGACTAGACGGCCTTTAAAGGTCCCTTCCAACCCAACACATTCTATCATTCTATGATTCTATGATTCTGTATGTTGGAAAGCCCAGCTTTCCATTCCTGGAGTGGCAACATTCGCTTTCCCATCAGCTGTGAAGCTCTGAGTGGACGCTGCCTAAACCATGCCACATGCTGTACATTTTCCGAATTCTATTCACAAAGTCACCTTCTTTGCCATCATGTGCATGCTTCAGGCACCCCCCACCTTCACAAGGTGGTTTCGTTAGGATTCCAATTAAAAGCCTCTGAAGAAATATCTTTGTTGCTCTTTTCTTGTAAATATTGTAACTTTGGTTTGCTACTGGAATTTTAAATCTGGTATCTGTGTAATTAAAATGCCAGTTATACTGCTTTTCAGTTTAATTTTGTCATTCACTCCTCTATAAACTCCCTCACTATACCTAACAAAAAAAAGAACTAATCAGAAAAAAAAGAGAAATGCATGAAATCCTCAAAGATACAATCTAACCTTTATAGGACTCAGAAAACCACTTAGTACCAGCGCTTGGTGTAATGTTTAGCTCCATGAGGGCAACAGCAGTATGTCTACCGTAGTAATGGTTTTGCCTCTTCATAACATTAATTGATTGAATTTAAAATCGCAACATGAGTGTCAGCATGCCATCTTCAAATCCCTGCCACGATTTTCAGTGCGTGTACAGAGCATTTCTGGCTGGAGCAGCAGGTGGGCAGCCTCTGACTGGTGCAGAGCTCTGCTTCGTGGCTGTGCTCAGCTGCTGTAAGCCCTCGAGTGTTTTCCCCTTACAGAACAACTCACCTTTGCGATCATGGGCAATGCAACAAGCAACCAGCACTGAATATGGGTAATGCCGCTGTGCACCCCTGTGCCCTGTTGCATCTGTTGGCTTCTAAACTAAAAATGACAGAGGAAAATTAATGGAGTGTGTGTAAAAAGAAGACTCTTTTTAAAGGCACGCATACAAATCTTGCCGCCAAACAATGTTCTTCAAGAATAAAATGCCGTTTCCTAACTGAGGACTTGGTTCAAGGCCTGAGAGAATCAAGTAGAATAGTTTCTGCTGACTTCTCCAGGCTACGGATAAAATCCTTCAAGCAAAATTTTCATATCTCATCCATAACTCATGTAAGTCGCGTGTAGAATCCCTGATTAAAACATTATGCCTTAAACGATGCTTTGTGAGGAATAAGGAGCGTGAGTTTTTCCTATGCCTTTTCACATCTAAAATATACCCAAAGCTGCGAAGTACTGCATGCCGCTGTGGCCATGAGGGCAAAAAGAGCTCATCTGTTTATATGCAGGGTCAGATTTTCAGAAATGCTCATCTTGCACAGAAGGACCCGACTAAGTAGCCAGAGCCATGAGATGAGTCCTCACATGGCATGAGTTGTATCAGTCCTCTGGTGGTGTTAGAGTAGGATACGGCGACTGTGGATCCATCCCACGGCATCTAGCAGACATCTCCACGTTAGTCCATGGTGACTTTGGTCTCTTTTCTAAGCCATAGCAAAAGGCAGTCATTTCAGGTGCCCAGAAACAGAAGCTGAGCCCTTTTTGTGAGCTTTCACTTGAAAATTTGTCCCCATAGATGCCTCCATCAAGTAGCCATGAATGAGTACTCTGTTAACAGTCAGATTGCAGTACATGTGGAAGCCACACTTGGCACCCATGAAAAGATAAATTTATGTCATTTTCCTCTTCCATTTTATCTCTTGCGACAGCATTAATCGGCCCCAAGTGACATATTTTATGATGGCCTTTTTTTATTAAGTGCTAAGCAAAACCTGTATTTCTCCAGAGCACTCAGGGGCCACTAGTGTGAATTTGTCATTAACATGCTAAAGAGTTCTGCTCCAAGAATAGTGTGACCTGTTCGTTTGTATGTTAATAGAGCTTGTGTCTAGAAAGATTGGAAGGCAGTCTTCCACCAGGCGCAGGCCGCTCCTGAGAACAATGCAAAGGGCTCCTGTGAAATAATAATAATAATTAATAATTAATAATAATAATAATAATAATAAAAAATAACACCCCCACCTTTCCACTTCTGTAGCATCTTTAATTTAAAGAACTCCAAGCACCCTGCAAATTAATTAGGCCTCACAGCAATTCTGGGAAGTAGTATCCCCTACCAATCTGTCATAGGAACTGAGATGGTGTAGATGGGGAAAGAAGGATATTTGCCTTAGACTTCGTGAGAAGTCAATGGGAGAGCTGTGGATAGAAGCTGGAGTCCCGATTCATGCTCCCCTGCAGCCTGCCTATGAGGCAACATTGCTCTGTACAGCGCAAAAAGCACAGCGCGTCTAGAAGATCAAGAAAGAAATTTCTGGGAAGTTTTCCTCACACCGACCCAGGAACCCGAATCCTTCTGTAAGCACAGACTCATCCCCACAGTGTGCAGTAGGAACATCTCTCCCATCTAGCTTAGCTGTCAAAGGATTTAAATGGATATATAGGTGCACTCCTATCAACACTATTATATACTTTTGAAATGAATTCAAAAGGCTCACTGGAGACAATGGGAAAGGTTGTCTCTGCCTCTTACCCCAATTTCTTTATCATCTATGTAGAATTAAAGGGAAGGATGCAAAAATCAATTGCTTTTTCCTACCGGATTCAGATTTAAAATATGCCTCCTCAGGAAAGCTTTGAGTTGCACATTCCCAGCTCAACGCTTGTTCTAGGCAGCTTTTCGTATTGCACAAACAGTGTAAATGGGCTGAATTACATTTAGTAGGGCAGGGCAGGACAGCGAAGTTCAACTTGTAGTTTTGCTCCGTTCCTGGATTTGCCGGCTTTGCAGATCAATGTGTCTTTAAATCCCCTTCTCAGTCCTTCACGTGAACAGATAAATAGAGCAAAGTAGGTGCATGTGTATAGGGGTAACGGTTACAGCTTTAATCAGAGGGAGAGTACGTGGCTCAACTCTGTACCTGTGTTGATTTGTGCATTTGCTGTTGTGCTCACAGTGGATGTAGAGCAGACCACGAAACCAACGGTATCTTCGCCCTGAAGAGCATTTAATCTGAGAGGCAAGGAGAAAGAAGAAATCATATATATAATTACTTTGCCACAGGAATAAGACGGTTTCATCTGGCCAATTACAAGGACAGGTATTTAAACGAAGAATTTAGGGGAAAAAAGTAATTGCTTTACTGAAATAATGGCAGGTACCTGGGAAGAGATGCATAAAAAGACTAAAAAGGATTCATTAGGCATGAGTCAGAAGAGACCTCAAACACACACCAAGGATTTTCTCAATGCATTCAGATGAAGCCATAAGTTGGCACTATATAGTTACAAGGTGGGTCTTTTAAAAATTCATGTGGAAAGAAAGAAATTGTCTAAAACTGATGCATACTCCGCACTTCTGACTCTCATCCAAGCCACAGTTTAGCCATGCTGTGTAGAAATTATTTGTGTTTTTTTCTTCAAGGATTTCCCATGTTATGCTAAGGATTAACATGCTCTGCCACTCAACAATATATCGAATGACATAATTTATCCAGCAAGGTAAATGTCAGACAATGCCCAGAAATATCACTTGATAAATTAACAGTGAGTCTAATAACAGGGGGGTTTATGCTAAAGAAAAATAAAAAAGGCAAAGAACAGAAAGAACACCGAGCTATTTCCACATGGTTTCCTCATGGTTCAAGGAATGGGTTGGAGTTTACTTGAATTCAAGGAGGTAAAATTAGCCAAATAATACTCTATCTGTGTGGATGTCTAGCAACAGAGGGAAAGTGTTGAAAACCCAAAAGACGTGAAATAGAAAAGCAGCATAAAAGTTTAAAAAATAAAGCAGAATGGAGGAGACCCCAAAAAGAAAAAACCGTGAGACAAAAACATTTTGGAAAGCGCTTCATACAAATGTGTTTTGGGGCACCTTTACTTCCATACATGTTATGTGATATAGAGTTCATCCAGGCTAAGGATCACAGCTAATTCACACACTGTTCCACCCCATCTGTAGATGATTGCAACCCAGAATATTTTTAAAGGTCATTTTACTAATTACAATAGTCAGAGTTTCCCATCAGCTACACAAGGCTGTGTCACTTTAGGCCATTTGGTGTATCTCAGCCTAGTGGTAAAACTAGAAGTAAAATCTCCTTAAGTGATAGAGTCATATCAAAATCAGCAACACACCGCAAATTTCAGTAACCCAATTTAGAAGTGACAGATCAGCTAAGGAAGCGTTAGCATTAGCTCACAAAAGCACTTATGACCTGCTTCCAAAGGGCAACGACAGAGCATTTTGGCAAAAGAATTAATATGAGTTAGATTAGGGCTACAAGTCGCTTTGGGAATTACCTGTCAGCTAGAAGTAAAAGAGATGTCTATCTTACAAAAATCCAGAGATGTAAGTTTTGTTGCAGGTTGTGTGAAACTGTTTCCCTAGTTATTTTTTTTCCCTGAAAAAAAAAAATACATTTTTTTCATTATTTAAATCACACATAGTTAAGTAGCCAGCTTCTCATCTTGTTTAAAAGGGAGAAAAACCCTCCATACCCCTCTGTGCCTGTCACGCGCTCCAGGCTCAGAGGGTGACATGGAAGCACAATAAGTGGGAAAAAAAAGGGAGAAACAGAAAATGTTTAACATTCAGAATTTGTCCACAGCCGATAATTTATTGGAACTCATCTGTAACAAGGCCTGGCACTGATTTATAAGTTGATTTGAAAAATAAATAAAAGTGATAGAAACCTGCATTCGGTTTTAATGATAGACTGTTGCAGCGTGAAAAGTAAGGATATGAAACATTGCAAGGAAATTAGATATTATGCCCTGAAGACAACTGCAGCTACCAGCCCATTAATTGTTAGATATTTATTATTAAAAATTTCTTTTCATGAGCGACTGCAGAATATTTGCGCTCTTAAAGTTGTTGAGTTCTGACATGAATGAAGCGTATGAAGCTCATTTTTTTCTCCCCTCTGTGCGTGCGTGCGTCTGTGTTTGTGGAGCTGACAAGGTAGCTGACCCCAAAATGTGATGAATCTTTTCTGCACAAACACAAACGCACAAGTGCTGCCTCTGAATTGATACTGAACAGGATAATGAATGCTGGGAAGTTTGTTGCTGTTCTGAATTTCAATAGCAAGGGGCTTGGCGGTGCTCGGAAACAAGTCTTTCTGGAAGCAGAGAGGGCCCAACTCTGTTTCCAGTGAGATGAACAGCGTTTCCAAAGAGCTCGGACAATTTCCATGGATAGCGTATTATCTCCTGTGTGCTCCCGGAGCTTCACCAATTCTACGCCAAGGGCTGCAGGAAGGAGGAGACAGGTAGCTAGTAAAAAACAGCAGCGTATATTTGACAAACCCAAAAGAAGGCAAATAAAGTATCATTTTAAAAAGCGCTCTAAAGCTGTTGGCAAACCGAGGCATTATATCATGCCTTAAAAATACGGAGGAAATTGGGTCAAATAAATTCTGAAACAAAACGAGTTCACAGAAAGGCAAGATCACCTCATACGTCCTCCTACTTCTCCACCCTCGACTTAGTAAATAGGCAGCATTGCCGATCTTTTGAGGAAGTAATATCTAAGGGCTGGAGCATGCACAGGAGTGATGCACACGAGACACGGCACGGGGAGCTGCGTGTCTGTGCACTGACTGACACAGTGACCCGCTGAGTGACCATGGGCGCTGGCCTGCCTGTAGAAACAGAGACAATAATATGCCCTTTCTTTTGAAAGCGCTTTGAGGACAGCTAATGAAAATGGGAAAGAGACAGGGAGAGAAAAACATAATGTTTTATTATTATATGGTCATTATATTGCAGTAGTATCTAGAGTTACAAGACATCACACAAACACATAAAGAGAAATAGTCTCTACCTCAATTGCCCTGTGATTTACCTGTCTCAGATTTTGCTGTGAGTTATTATTAGCAGTTATAATAATTAAGTATGATGTATACTCATTAAGTATGATATATAATAAGGTGGCTACAGAAACTTAAATGGAGGAAGATCACCTTTAAAATCCTTGCTACTTGGATTGTCTGAGGCTAACGTTACCATCATGAGCTGTTACAGTGTTCGGATCATAAGAGGCAATTCTTAACTCTAATACAAGCGAAACAATACATGCATCCTTGTTCCCCTTTTCCCTTCCAAGTTGTATAAGGCAGCTTATTCCCATTTCTCCACCCTCATTTCACTTGGAAAATCGTATCTCTAAGGCCACGTGCACTATACAAACGAGGTTTTTGAAAACAAGGATGTCTTCAGCTCACAGTAAAAGGTACCTGGTACTTCATCTATCCTTGGGATGTGGCCATTTCTTTCTCCATAATGAAATATAACTTACAGTCTACATTACTGTTATTTCCTCATAGGTATTTCATTGGTGTTTCTAACGAAGATAAAAGGGGAGGCCACATACTTCCATTGCAGAACATGGATTTTAAAAGGAGAAACACTTTATGCAGTGCAAAGAAGACAGGCAGCTATTAAAGAAGATTCACAGTTATAGGCAAATATATTAATGGTGGGGTTAGCTCTTGAAATGAGAATTTATAACATGCCTTAACCTAATCCCTCATTAAGATAATTTATTCCCACCCTCAAGGTCTCACATCACAGCTAGCACTAGGCAAATAATTAGTAACAAACAATTCATTTGATCAATTTCAACTCCTCTTTTTTAATGAATTGTCAGCCAACGCAGTACAATTTTCTCAAATATATTTATAATTCAACATTATTTGCCAATTTTTGTGATGAATTTGTAGCCTGTTGTTTATCCAGGAGGAGTTGGGTGCTCGATGGAAACTAGTCAGGGCATTTTGAGTGGATGCAGAAGTCACATGGCATAGTTGTGTTCTCTGTCTGGAAAGTGGGATGTAGGGATCAATTTCACTTTGAGAATACTCAGGCTTTCAAGATTTGAACATTATTTCCCCTAAATAAAGTTGAGCACATGAACATTTCAATCTGTAACTCACGGACGAGGGTGGGAGTTCTTTGCTTCAGGGTCATGTTGCCCGAGAGACTCACAGCTCCCTTTGCAGCGAGGTGGGAAAGGGACCTACTTCTACCTTGCTGCTGCGAGAGACCATCCTGGCCTAGAGAAGGCTGCAAGCCCGTGTGCTAAGTAAGGTAGCCTTAGAAAGTTACTCCAGCAGAAGCATTTCCTGATGAATCTCCAGCAAGTATCCAAACATTTGCTGAAGTACTGACTAAGCTCTTTGCTTGGCTGCCCTTCCGCCTGCTGTGGAGAAACCCGTGGGAGTCTACTTAGTAAGCGTGGCGTCCAGAGGATTGAAAGGCTATGAAATGAATTGGGGTCTCTGACACAGCCCTATCTGGGCCACCACAGATGGCCTGGAAGGTATTTTCAAAGCACATTTTTTCATGTTGTATCAGCCAGAATGAGAGCAGTTATCAAGCTAATGAAATTCTTACATCTCTGTCAGCTGATGGGACTAAAGCCATGCGATGCCATTTCCTAAAACAGCAGCAGCAAGCCACCGACCGAAAGTGCCACCTATAAAACACAGGAAGAGAAATGCAGTGGTTAGGGTATAAAGGCACCAGGCTGGGATGCAGCAGGTCCACGTTAGAGTCACCCTGTGCAGCAGCAGTCCTGTGTCGGCCATCCTCTCTTCTTTATCTGTGAAATGGGGAGAAATGTTTGGTCATTTTTCACGTGCAGCTGGCTGCCTGTTGATTCCGTTTGCCTTCTGTGACGAGGACAACTTCGTACTGAGGGCTGTTTGGGAACCAGTGAAGCAGAGCTGGGTACAGGTTACTCCAACACAAACAGCGTTAACTAGGGAGTTCAAATAGTCTCTCTAAGCCAAGTACTCTAAATCTTGAAAATTCAGTTATGGTTAAACTTAGAAGAAAACAGAGAACAAAGCAGAGAATGTAACTGAAGCTCTCAGCCTCACCGCAGCTCTGGAGTGACACAAAGCTGTAACTATTCAGTGACAGAGAGGCATTTTAGCTCCTCAAATTAAGCACTTTAAAAACAATGCAATATATTTTCCTCCAATGTTTTATCCTTTGCATGCCTGGATACAAGGCGGAAAGAAGATGTGTGAGATTTTCGGGGTGAGAGTAAAGTGTCAAACTATACTGTTCTGGCTGGGGATAGTTACAACTTCCCCGTAAAATTTGTGTTCTGTGCATTACATTATCAAAACCTGAACTTAATTTTAATTTAGCTCAAGACTTTCCTTAGGATAAACTATTAAAAATCTGTTACATGAATGCCAATTGAGAAACTCAAATAAAGTACTAGAACTCAATATTTCTAATGAAGACACCATTAAAAAATAAAAAAAACCCTCACACTCATGCAGTCCCTTACTTCAAAAAAGTCTAGAGCGAGAGCAAAGAAAAACAAGTTAGTATTTTGACATTTTTTCCCCTTTACTTGCTGTTTTAGAGGACTTTCAGAGTGGCCAGATCTCTAAAGGATGGGTAAAACAGAAACAGGACGCAATATTTTCCCACATCGAGAATGCGCTCTTGACCTCCTGCTAAAATGCCATCTCAGCCTTACTTTGGAGGAGTAGCAGAAGTGTAAGGAACAGATTCTCAGGTATTGATGCTCCAGCTACAACGCTAGGGAAATATAAAGAATAAAATTGAACAGAATCATTTGTAAATGTGCTGATTCAATTTCATCCTGTAAAACTGGTAAAATGCAATGCACCTTTTATAGAAAACCTATGTAGAAGACCAAATTCTATTATTTATTTCACTTGTCTACCAGCTACAAAAATGCCCAAATAGATTAAGTTGTACAAAGCGGTGGGATAGTGTCTCTCCATCTTTCCATCCTTATATTTGAACCTACTCTATAAATAATTTTAATACAATTTTAAATAATTTTAATTTAGTATTATCTCTGGCAACATTACAGCCTTCTCAAGAAAAAAGGACTGAAAGAGACTCCAGCATCCAACACGACTGCTCTGGTAACTAGACCACTGGATAAAAGTCCCCCGTTCTAGCATTTCTGTCAATCAAGCTCTTTGCTTCTTGTGGCTTTTTAATGGTATCATTAACTAAAAATATAACATCCCGTTTTAGAGCAAGGAGTATTTTCCTTTAAACATAAACCGTTTTTCCTTGGGTTTTGTTTTCCTGGAGAAACCTCTGCCTCTCCTACCACCAAAATGTTCCCTCCACTTTCCCTGAGGATTAAATTTGCCCTCAGCCCAAGCCAAACATTATACACGCAATTGCTTGTGCTGGGGAGTTTGAATGAATTTAAATTGCTGCAACTCAGCCCCAGGGAGGAGCTGGTTGATCTCCTTTTGTAGTAATCTGTACATTTTTGCTTTTCAAGAATTTCTACAAATCTCTATTTGGATTCACAGTTTCTTTAAAAATGATTAATTGTCGTTAGTTATTCTGCGTAAAGCCCTAATTTCATGCATATTAAGCACATGAGTTCATAGTAGTGCCCTGTCCTTCATTTACAAGGAAAGGTCTCAAATACTTTCTTTTTCTTCAGGAAAGATGTTCTTTTTTTGGCAGAAGAGGAGCACTAGTTCCTCTTTTTCCAACGAGAAAGCCCAAAGATATGAGATTCTGTTATTCTGAGGTTTTGGTTCTCCTCTGAAATGTAAGCAGCAGCTACAGCCTTTTTGCAGTGAAATAACAATAGGTCTGCAGTCCACACTGCTCACGTGCGCCAACAGGCTTTATGGTACACTGTGCAATGCACTACATTCAATAGAACTCGTACAAATCTGTAGTTATTGCACTTCTTGCAAACTAACAATTTAGATTTAAAAATCTATAAATAGACAACTGTGGAGAAACAGGGAATCATGACTGAACAGGCCTTTATTAATCCATTGTTTAAAAAATAATCTGCAGTACTGTCAGCCACAGACTTCTGAGTAACAAATCCAACTAAATTACTTGGTTTGCTTTTGGATGCCAGTATTCCAGAGGCAAAGAGACTAAATTAAGTTAGAGTCATAAGTGTCAGTTATTCCACACAGTCAAAATAAATCATCAATTGACTACATGCATTCATTGAGAGTTAAGAGAGTCAGGATGCAGCTCGCACATTAACCGAGGCGAAATTATACCTGTTAGAAAAATGTGTTGGTTTTGTTTATCAGTAGGATAATATAACAAGTATAAATGCATGCTTAATATTAACCAGTTTAGCAGAGAGAGGGTATGTTCACCTCTACAGCAGTGTGCAACTCACAGGCTGCTGGTACTGGTGTTTTGATAGTTGGATATTAATAGACTCTGCAAGCAATGGGACTTTGCCATGATTTTTCCTCCATCTTTTCTTGTAAAGAGAGCTCTAAGGTTGTGAGGCTCCACACGTATTCAAGGAAGTACAGCTGCATCTCTCTGCTCAGCCCCAGATTTACTCCAGCTTCTTGCAAAATGTAACAGAGTTCAGATCACAGACACAAGTTACTGCAAGACAGGGAAGAATGTGATCTTACACTGTCAGCCATAGCACACTAACCACCTATGTGCTCAATACGTATGAGATAATTCATGGTTTTTTTCAGTGGGGATTGTGCACACACGGGCAGTTTCTACTGAATTTACTATGTGGCAGTTTTCCCAGTCTCGCGTCACAGAGATTTGTGGACACAAACTCTCAGGTGTCTATCATCCATTTAAAGGAGCAAAATGTTTACATATTTTGGGGGATCTGCTCTTTATTTTTTCAATAATTCAAGACCTTCTTTGCATAAAGAAAGAGTACATATACCCTTGGCTCACAAAGATAACAAAAGAATAATACTATGAACACTCAATAAGGTCATAGCTGTCATGGTGAAAGGAATGTAAAAGGAAGAAAAATTTACTTGCAGAGTATAAAACTATTAACTAAGATGCCAGGTTTTTAACTGGTATTCTCCAGTTAGGCTTTGGGAATGAAAAAACAAAAAGGGTGAGGGTAGAGGAGAATAAACGGAGATAATCACAGAATGGTAGGGGTTGGAAGGGACCTCTGGAGATCATCTAGTCCAACCCCCCTGCCACAGCAGGGTCACCTAGAGCAGGTTGCACAGGAACGTGTCCAGGCGGGTTTTGAATGTCTCCAGAGACGGAGACTCCACCACCTCCCTGGGCAGCCTGTTCCAGTGCTCTGCCACCCTCAAAGTAAGGAAGTTCCTCCTCATGTTTAGGTGGAACTTCCTATGTTCAAGTTTGTGTCCATTGCCTCTTGTCCTGTCGCTGGGCACCACTGAAAAGAGCCTGGCCCCATCCTCCTGACACCCACCCTTTAAGTATTTAGAAGCATTGATAAGATCCCCCCTCAGCCTTCTTTTTTCCAGACTGAAGAGACCATAAGCAATCCAGCCTGGGTTGCTCCTCTCACTAAAAGGAACAATATTCTCCCAAAGGCCCGTGTCCTCGTGTAGATACCTCAGCTCTTCTTCTGTTGCTGCCCTACAACATCCACAGGCAGAAAAATTAAGCTTTTTGTAAGAAATAACAGAGGTAATGTATGTACCGCCAGCCCTCCCTGCTGTGGCAATTTGGAGAGGATGATGCGTTATGCACCATCTTATTTGCTGTTGTGATAAGCTTCAGACATGTGCCATTATTTACTACATGAGGCTGAGAAAATAACACAGGTTAGCAATTCTGTTGAAGAGAGATTACAATAACAGAAATGAAGACAGGGAAGAAGGGATGCAGACAGCTCTTACTGTGAGTCTCAATAAATAAACTAAACAGAGAGGTTAAAAGGTGGATATTGAAAATTACTTACGAAGAATCCCCTCTGACACAGAATATTACTTAGGAAAAATACAAAGAACAAAACAATCAACCTGAACCTGCCCGAAATGTGCAAAACGCAAGTATCCACACTTTCAAAAATACATATTTTAACACTGTAAGTCATTCACAGAAAGAGAACAGTTAAACTGTTCCAGAAGAAATGGAGCAGACTGAAGAAATCACACACAGCTCCCTTCAGCCACCTGCATATCCACCAAATGTTGTTCACTCGTTTTCAGCTTGGCGCAGCTGTTCTCAACTTTGAAGGTGACTGACAGGAGCCAATCCTATTTCCAACCATGAGGTCTCAATATACCTAAAAAGAATGTCTTTGCCCGTCAATCAAGGGATACATTTAAGATGAATCTGTCTTCACAGTGGATCTCCCCAGACGGCAAGGGAAGCTTTGCACAGAGAGGGGCAGTCCAGTGCTCTTCTGTGGTGATTCAATTTGGTATTTTCAGAACAGTAAAGCAGTTAAGGTTCAACAGGATTTCAGTTGTCTTCCATTGCTTTGAAAAATCCCTGTCCCGATTCTTAGTCCAGTTACCGAAACCTACTTTGTATCTGTTGCATCCAACGTTACGCAGTGGAAAAAAAGGATAGCCAAGAATTAATGCTATTGCTGTCAAACGTGTCTTGATTTTCATTTCTTTCCTTTATTGACATTCTTTCCTCACCCTACCACAATGCGCAGTGCAGAAATATAATCTGGTAAAAGACACCACATTGCACCTTTCCGATACACCTGTTCTCTGTACAAATTTAGCTCTCAGCAGGAAAAAAGCTATCTCTCCCAACTAGTGACATTTCTATTTAGAAGCCAAACATGTAGCATTTGTACCCAGTTTATGCTTCAACTTCTTGGAAAAAAATGAGCTGCTATCGGAGAAATAATAGATTATATTGGAGCTGTCTTGCAATGCAAAATTTACCAAGTCTAAGATGGTCAATTCAAGTTGCCTTTACCTATGTGCCTGTGGATCAAAAAGCTTTAGGCAATAACTGGTCTCCTCCCTGGCAAGCATGCAGGCGTGATTGCTTAATCTCAGGCTGCTTTAATCCCAGGAAAGATGGGAGTTTGCAAACCAAGCTTGTACAGCCAGGTGTGACTCATTTCTTGAGGATAAGGTGTCCAGGGAAAGCAGGTGTGACTCATAGTAAGGATTAGCTGCTTTTAAATCAGTTCTTACCTACGTAGTTATGTAGAATTTGTTTTCTTTTGCTAAAATCAAGGACGGTGATATTGCCTAACAGCAAGAATACAGTCTTCGTGTGAAGAGGCTGAGCACTCACATTCAGATTTTATTATTAGCTGCACTGCACAGGATGGTGTGAACTAGGGAGAGAATACTCCCAGCCGTTCACTTGAACTGCTTATTAAGGGCAATTTTTAGCATATTTCTCACTAAAATGATTTTCCAGTACCAAAATTTGGATAGTACACAAAATAAATAATCCTAACTTTAGGCTAGAGCAACAAAAGATTAAAGGCATGTTAAAGCCTAAAGAGCTTAAATTCTGCTTAGTCGCTGCCTGAAGCCTATATGAACTCTGCTTAATGCATTAAAGCCTTTCAGGGGCCTCAAATCCGCTTTGTGGACACGTCCATGATTGTCCAAATCCTGTGGCTGCCATGTCTATCTCAAACTGAAAGACCCATCGAGTTCAAAATAAATAGGTATACCTTTACCTGCTTGTAAGCATAAGGAGATTTACTGGATTAGGCATGAGAGTATTAATAGAGAAGGCTACATTTAAAGACGCAGGGAGCAGAGAAGTCATTTCTATCTTTAAACAGCACTGTTCATCGTTGGATGACGTGGCTTTTCTCTCCTCAGCCACCGCAGTCTGAGCCACGTCTCCGCCTCAACTGTCTTCTGAAGGGGTACTTTTAACTTTTAATCTACAGCTCGTTCTGAAAGCCGAGATGGGGCACTTCCAGTTCCTGTTGCCATCACTGTTTCGCTCCTGCGGGACAAGTATTTAGCTGGACCTGGTCATTCAAATTAAGGCTGAGATGGGTTCGAACAACTCACCTATCTGCAAATTTGAGTGCCTTTGCTTTCTATAGATAGCCTCTAACGTAATCCACTTCCTAAGCATAGCCCGTAGTGCCCTTAATTTTTTGTGCTGGGTGCTCTTTACCTGTAACACATGGTCCTGCAAAACACTGCGATAGTTCTCATGTGATGGTACCAGCGTGAGGGCTTGTGGTTTTCGACGTCATGGAGGCGCGTGCAATGAGGAAGCACCTCTGTAGGACGCAGCCAAGAACATCACGTTATATGCGAGACTGGGCTACAGAGCCTTCGTAATGCTTTGTCACCGAGGTGCCACTGCTGCCTCATTCCTGTTCCCCAGTTGTGGACAACAGCGTGAAAAAGACTGTGCTCTGCACAGGGTTGATTGTGTCCGTATTTATGTTAACACCGAGTGCCAATAGTTACTGTAGTGCTGTGGGACTATAACGGAGTTCAGGAACTTGGAAGTGAGGCAAAAGTGAAGAAATAGGAACTGTAGCCTGTCAGGAAAGTTTCATTCTTCTACAAATGGTACCAGTAAGTGGATCCTATAAACGTGCCTGAATTCCCAACGATTATTTTAGCGGCCAACTGAACCACTCACCCACAGCTTCACAGTCTGTAACTGAAGCTGTAACCTTCCGCGTATAATAGCACTGTGTTTGTCCTTTCTAGGGAGAACAGGGAGAGCATCCTATTTCATCTCCAACTAAAAAAATGCACCTTCCATTTTCTTATGAATGCTAGAGACTTCTGGGATGTCTGCATTTCCTCAAGACGTACACTTCACAGGAAGTAAGCACAAGCATTCTAATTCTTAAACCGTGAGTAAGACTGGGCTTGGTAAATCCGATTTACTGCCGGCGCTACCTGGAAAATTCGGGAAGCTGAGGCCAGACAGACTTGCTGTCTGAACAAGAGAGCAGAGGGGCCAGGCTGGCAGCAGAGAATCAACCAGACGTAGAGCATACCCAAATCCTGCTGCCTTGCAGCCCTCCCCCACGCCTGATGGGAAACTTCACCCAGAACATCTCACCGAGTCTATCCCAGGAGACAGGTTACAGCAGAAGCCAAAGTTACAAGACCCTGTATTCAGATGTACCTTACTAACAAGCCCAGGGGATGTTTATTTGATCAATTTTCCCTTCACTGCTGCACTTACGGATAAATAGCGGTTTCCCATGTGACGGGTTGTACAATGGTGAAGAGCGGTATTCAGTGTGTGCGCTCCAGTGCTGGTGGGGTTCAAGTGTTCAACCTGACATAGCAATTTTACACGGAACTAGGACTGCATTAGGATAGACTAATTAGGACTATTAGGACTAGGATAGACTTTTGCACAGGTACGCTCATGTAAATGCCCGATGCTACAGAATGATATTTAAATGGAATTTACCCCTGGGTTTTGAAGAAGTAGGAAGGCAGCTACCGCAGCTGACCCTGTTCATGCAAAATGCTGACAACTAACAGGCAGCAAGCGGTGTAGCAACACTTCTAACAGACACATGTAGATCAGATGCTGCACTACAACACCCAGTAGCATGGTAAGAGCTAAATGCAGAAAATAAAAAGCCACTTTGAACTCCTTAATGAATGCTTTCACATAGTTCTGTGTTGACAGCATCAATTTTATCTAAGTTTCTTGCGTTTGCACTAAGAGATTGACATAGTGTCATTTTGCATGGAGTAGCAGTTACCAAATGAAGGTTTCTCTCTCGAGGGGATTGTGCTCTGAAGTTACTCATTATTCAGCTAGAATCGCACTATCAGGCATTCTCAGCATGGCTTCTTCAGCTGACTAGCCAACCGAAACAGAGATACTTGTTTTAGGTATGTTTATTAGCACTTTGAAAACAGGAGAAAAAATGGAAGCATTAGAACCTGGACGAAGATCGTAAGATTTACGACCACAGACTGGTTGAGGTTGGAAGGGACCTCTGGAGGTCATCTAGTCCAATGCCCCTGCTCAAGCAGGGCCACCTGCAGCCGGTTGCCCAGGACTGCATCCAGACAGATTTTGAGTATCTCCAAGGAGGGAGACCCCACAACTTCTCTGGGCAACCTGTGCCAGTGCTCAGTCACCCTCACAGTGAAAAGGTGTTTCCTGATGTGCAGAGGGAATCTCCTGCGTTTCAATTTGTGCCCGTTGCCTCTGCTCCTGTCACCAGGCACCACGGGAAAGGGCTTGAGCTCCGTGCTCTTCGCATCCTCCCACCAGGTATTTATACACATTGATGAGACCCCTGAGCCTTCTCTTCTCCAGGTTGAACAGTCCTGGCTCTCTCAGCCTTTCTTCACAGGAGAGATGCTCCAGTCCCTTCGTCATCTTCCTGTCCCTTTGCTGGACTCTCTCCTGTAGCTCTGTCTGTCTCTTGTTCTGGGGAGCCCAAAACTGGACACAATACTACAGGTGTAATGAAAATGACAAGGTAAAACTTTACACTTACAATAAAACATCAAGAGAAGAGGAAGCATAAAACTGAGAAATCTAAATATTTAAATATCCAAAAGTGTAGAGAAGCAATACATTACTATCAGACCTCAAGAAAAAAAAACAAACCAGCAAAACAGCAGAAATTGATGCGCGTACAGAAAAGAACCATTAAGACAGCATTATATTCTAAGCTGAGTACCTGTATACGAATGTTCTTTATTGCGTTGCTGTCTTTGCTTCTCTACAAGTGAATGGTAAAAAGATACAGATCTGGCATGCCATCATTAAGCCCAACTCCTCACATCATGACAAGTCCTCACAGTTTTCCAACGGCAGCAGCTTTTGACCAGTAGCAAGGTGAACTAAATTCGGACCACTCACTTGAAAGTGAAGGATATTATGCATCTCCTATGACTGCTACTCTCTCTGGCTTATTCCATAGCAGTGTTCACAGAAAACAGAACAAATCAACAAAACAATAACAATGCACACAATGCAAAGAAGCTTCAAACAAAATGCAGGAAGCCTACTTTCTGACTGTCTTAATTTCACTTTAAATTATACTAGTATAGAACACAGAACAGAAACAATTTAAAATCTCTAATACTGGGGTAAAAGAAAACTGGGCTCACAATGGTACTGTTTTATTTCAGGTACAGAAGGGCTCTGTTGGACTTGGGGCATAGAATAACCGAGGGTATTAACATCTATTCCCTGCTCACCACAGACTTACTAAAGCAACTTTGGGCAAGTTACCATCTCTGCTTTATCAGTGAAATGGAGATCGGATTTTTCTGCCTCATAGGCAAGACTAAAATTAATGTCTATAAACTGCCTGAATAGTGCAGAGTTTTATATTAAATATTAAAATTAATATAAAGATATTTAAACAGGTAAAACGTAAAAGAAAAAAAAACCCTCCCGCTACCAAATTCTGAGCTATTACCTATACCATATATAAAATCCCTCTAGAAAAAAAGAAGTATTAATCCATTTAATTACTTCCCTAACTTGTGAAGTTTACTTATTATTTCCTGCCCTCCAGAGTATACATGCAACTCTGTACATCTTTCCGGAACAGTAAAGAACTCCAAAAGTTTCCATGACCGAACAGGCAGCGGTCAAACATGAGAGAAGGGCTTGTTTGTGCCTGGGAGCACGGGAGGCAGAAAGAAAAGAAACAATTAAGACAAACCAGGTTAGTAAGAAAGGCACTTATTAAAGAAAAAAAGAGCACTTGCAATAATTTATTTCCTGTTCCTTTAGTTCTCAAAGGCAAGCAAGGGAGAAGTGAGATTTCCTTGGAAGATGGAATGAGGTCAAGGAGTTAACTCATACATGCACTCATCAAGACCTTTCCAAAAATAACGGAAAGTATAAAAGGAAAGATTTTTTCATGGAGAAAAAAGGATTTAAAAGAATCATCCAGACGCTCATAACTGATATGAAGCAGAAAATATGGAATGTGACCAATCTGTAACAGTATGATGTAAGCCCTTAAATGCAGGAATAGAAACCTAAAGCAATCCATAGTGCATTAAAAGAGCATGCTAAAAAGGGAGTTAGCATCCAAAAAGTAAGACAGACAAGTAAGGGAGACAAGTAGGAATGACGCATGCCTAGGTTTTAAGTTAAAATGTTTGGAAAGTTCAAAGCACGAGTGGTAAAACAAGATTAGGAAATACTGTTTAATGAAGTTTTAGGAAACACTGTAGGTTTAGGGGGTGTTTCAGAGCATTAGTTTTTCCACACTTGTATTCACATACAGGTATCTAAATAATTAGCAGTTTGATGATACCGATGTACTGAAATACTGAAGAAATCTACTGCACAGTCAATTACTTCGGTATTCAAGTATGCCAAATAAGTGCAAAAATGTAATGCGAAAGCAACTGCAAATGCATACTAATTTAGGGAAGCAGAGCTCCCTCAGTCCGCTGAAGGTGAGGGTGTCACAGAGGTAGGTTGCTGACATCAATGGAGACCTTGGGCAGCCTTAAATTTTAGTGTTAACTTCAATCCCGTTATAACTAATTCGTATATCACAGTTTTTTGGGGAGAGGAGAAAGTTGTGTAGCATAAGCAGCAACTAATTCACATTATATTTAGATAATAAATTTTATAGTGACGGAACAAATGGGTGTTTTTTCTGTGGTTGCCTCCTGTAAAGTGTCCAGGAGACAATGACTATAAAATGCAAGAGTTATTACGATCGGTCTACATAGCAACATTAGGAAGGGTTAACCAACATACCAATATAAGTGCTCTTACATGAAAAATAAAGAAGTTACAGTTACTTTGTCGAAAAGCCCTTATTCTTGTTTCATAGACAACATAAAACCAACACACGTATATAGTACAGAAGATCCTAAAACAAAATTTTGTAATAAGAATACTCGGAGGTTTGTAAGGTTCTCTCACTTGCGTGTGCTATAAAGCTTATTTAAAAAAACTCCACAAACAGCAGTTCCCTGAAACGAAGGTTTTCTTAACGTCTCAATGAAAGTATTAAACTGCACAGACCGTGACAGGTGACAAATTATGAACTACTCTCACTTGTGCATGCATTTTTGTTAACACGCTTACATATTGCTGTTTATCAAGTACTAGACTCACCCCTAAGAAAATAAAAATCTGACCCTTAAATTCGTGCTATTGACACTAAACCTACAATATTCATTTGTCTACAAAAATCATTTTTAAAGTACACCTTTAAAACAAAGCATAATTTCCATAGTTAAGAAAAAGAATAAGAAAATAAATCAAATCTTCCCCTAATGCATTCTTCATTATCTGTCTTGTGTACAACAGAGAATAAATTAAAACGTAAATTATTGTGAACATTACACTCTCCAAAGAGAAAATAAAAGCAAAACTGGATTTCATAAACTGTTCAGCAACCTACATACTACATTCAAATTCTAGCCAGAAACTTTGGGATTGACTTTTCATCTATTTATCTAAAACAGATGCCAAACAAATTATATTTACTATGACTTTACAGATGTATGGTATCTTTCACATAATTTGGTTTCCTGAACTTCAATGTTTAGCAACAGAGTTTACAGATGGCAAAACTGAGACTTACCGAATTCCCCCAAGCCAGTGAACAGAGTAGTAAATGTTCTGTAATTACTTTCGTTTCAAAAGGTTCAAAAAAATGCCCCTCTTTTAAGCTTGATTGGTAACTTAACCTCACTGGAAAGAGCAACTTCTTTTAGTGAAAAGAATGTAAGGGAATATAAGAGTTGATAAACATAACGGGGAAAGAAAAGTGTATCAATCCCCTTGACTTAGTCAAATGCACTCTTGCATCAAATTTGAAATTGTAATCCTTTTTCATATCTTGTCATAAGACTTTGGCTTCAATGTGAAAGCAGATAGCCATGGCAGGCCACCCTTCTCTTTCAAGGTGCATCTGTTTGTCAAATTCACACCTCTCTACCTTATCCAGGAAACAATCAATCATACGTCAGCTGGGAATTTAAAAAAACAAAACTGTCACATGCAATAAATTCTCATAACTTGGCAACACTGGGCGTATATGGGTTGAAAGGCTTTGCTGACACACCAGAGTAGCTTGAAGTGCTGGAGACGGTGCACTTACGTTAGTGCAGCTCTCCACTCCACATATTGGTCTCATCGTGCTAAGATGGCTGTGCTACCCCGTGTTCTATTTTATAACAAACTTAACATGGCATATGCTAGCTACCAACTCAATAAGCAAAATTTAAGGCACATTTTGTGTCTGTGCTTTGATTACACGCTCCTTGGAACAGCAATTCTTCCTCAATGTCTGAAAAACATTTTGCACATCTTGAATACTTTCATAAACTATTATTTTTGGCAGAAGGCAATCCTGTGAGATATTTCAATTCTTTGTACATTCTTCCTGACTATACAATTCCATGATCCAATTTACTTCTGTCTAATTTGAAAGAACACACACCAAGATGCATCTAAGGGACACAACAACAGCGACAAAAAAATCATGGCCACATGCAAAGAATGAACTGTAAGGTGATTAGTATTTTTGAAGTGCTATTATTAAATATATAAAATGAAAGAGATGGCAAGTGATTCAAAAGTGAGTTGAATATGAAAGTGAGAGAGATAAATGGACTTAAGTCTTCCTAAATTTATGACAAAAAAGACAGACTGGTAGTATATTGTCTCCCCTGTCGTTAAATAAAGAAAATTGTAATCTGTACCCTAATCCTCTTAAATTCATCACGGGACCACACAAAGACTGACGCAATACATATTCCAAATAGATTAACAGTTGCTGTTATTCTTTACTCCAATATTGAAAATAAAGATTTTTGATTTGATGATACTAATTTAGAGGGCTTCCACGTCTCTCTACACCACTATGATATGGATGGCCACAGGTCACTAGGAATTTTGTATTTCACCAGAGAATAAGCAAATAACAGCTACTCACACCACTGTTCCAATCACAACTTTTTCATTCTCTGTTCTCACCCTGTTCAGGTCTAAAAGACTGTTCCCCCCTTCTAAAAGCACAAACTCAATCTCATTTTTGTTACTTGCAAGCAATAATCAAGAAGAGTAACACCGTAAGATTTCCATAAAAATTTCAATCATTACAATAAACATCAAGTTCTGTGATGATCTAATCAATAACTTAAAAAAAACCCAACATTTTTTATTTGAAATGAAAAAGAGTGACAACATACCATATTCTAAACATTCCACCTTTAAAATCGCAGTTTGGTCAACCAGTTGCTGATTAGGTTCCATTAAATGTTAATACAGTATTACATTTAAATTATCCTGCCTCGACAATTAACAAAGACAAAGAATCACTAATCTTAGATCAGCCGCACGGCCAATATTATTCAAATGCCCAAATTAGTCTTCTACTGTGTCCTCATTTGGAGTGCAGCTTCTCAGCAGTCTGCCAGGAGCTGCTGTCCTTCACTGCCTGATAATGCCATCTGACAATGGCCCACAACACCTTTTACGATGAATTCAAGTGCTCTGAAGAAAGGGCTCACAAAAATGTGCATTTCTAGCAGTCTGCAAGCAGACAATATGCCTTCAGCTCCTTTGGTTTTAATAATGTTCCCTTTGGAAAGTGAATCAGTTGAAGACTGTTCCAATAAAATAATAAGTCATAGTCTAGACGAAGCACAAAGCACTGTCTATACAGTTTGTGACAACGTCCTTGTTTTTCTTTCTTCCACACTTTTTTTCCAAAGACCATCCAGTGAAGGTAGTTTGATTTTATCCATATTCTTACTGTAAACATTAAGAAATATACCAAGGACAACCAGTAAGCCTGACCACACGTACCTAAAGAGGAGGTGAAAAAAAGTTATCATTAGCACTTTATCTGTAGTGATCACATAGCAATATTTGTGGATTAAATAAAAATAAATCCCCTACGTTAAGGAGAGAAGAGTTTTTAAGGGAAAAAAAACCCCAGAAATTAGTGGTCTCTGAGGAAGAATTTGCTTGAATCTTTATTGTTACTATCCTTCCACCCTTCCTTTTCCCACCCTGTCTGCAGAGCTTATTAAGGTGCATTTGTACTTAAATAATAACTAAACAGTAGTTGTTCTTTCTCACATGAATACAGTAGTCCTGAGGGGTTTTGGTATGTTTTTCCTTTCTACAGTTATGAGAGCTATACTCTCTATTACTGCTCAAAAATGTGTTCTCACTCAGAGCCTTATATCCATACTTCCCAATGCAAACTTAAGCCTCAAGATTTTAGCTGGAGTAAATTCCATTTGGGCATTTGGCTGTAAGCTTAGTTCTTAAGTCTCAAATAATAGATAGCAATAAAATTGAATACTATTTTGTTTCAAACCAGAAGCCATTAACAAAAATGTAGCCGCTTAGCTGCATTTTTCAATGTAAGTTCTTCCCTGAAATTAGAAAAGGGAAGAAGCCCAACCTCAAAAATCTTGCAATTTAACATATCAAGGTAATAGAAGCTTGCAGTTATTTAAAAAGGCTAGCTAAGAACTCAAACCTGAGCTCGTAAAAGGGGAAACACTACTGTAACGGAGAAAATGCCTTCCGTTAGACAAATCTTCCTCCACAGAAATTACTCGAACAATTTATTAAGTATCATAAGCACTAGAAATTATCTAATATTTTTCTTAATAAAACAACAAAAAATGCCAACACAGGGAATAGCTTGTCTTCAAGACCACAAGGAAAATGGAAACTATTTTCTCTAGTACGATTAGCATCAACAAGCCAATCAATATTTACAGCAGTGGGCTGACATTTGTAGAAGATACAAAATGAAAAGCATTAAAGCCTGAATGTGATCAATTAGTGTTATATTTCCATGATCAAGAATGTAATTTTGTATAAAATACACAAAAACCCCATTTAAAACTATAAGTACTTACTGGAATGTGAACGGCTTTGCAAAGAACAAAAAAGAAAGCACAATGGTCATTGCTTTTCTTCCTGTTGTTACTGCAGAGGAAAAAAAAATATTTCTTTAAGAATTCAGTTACAGCAAAAGAACATATTGCAGTCTTCAGTATTAGCAGATAACCTCATGACATAATTAGGTGTCCAGCTAAAACAATGATCATCCTTGGTGCAAACACAGACTGCAGATGCCCCGGTTCGGTGCAAAACAGACCTAGAACTATATGCTGTTTGAAACAAGTCTACCGCATCAGTAGTATCAGCTCCATTCACAGTATCTGCGAACAGAGAAACTTCCAGAACAAGACTTACTATTTAAGTAACTTCACGCTAATCAATTCACAATATCTGAAAGCAACAAACACGCCTTGCAAGTAACTGACGGTATAAACTAATCTGTTTGTGCAGAAAGAAGTAGCATCACTATTTGGATACACCAAATCTCTTGCCACTTCTACTTCACATTATTACAGTTCAGTGGTGTTTTGGGCTGTATTTTTAAGTGGAATGGGATCAGCATCTCGCCATTCTTCTGAAGGTACTGAAAATTTATCTAACAGTGCAAAGAAATAAAACTTCAGTCAGAAACCTAAAAGACCAAGGATGTCTGACTTCAATGATTATGCATTAGGAAGTTTTCATCAAAAGCCTTAAGAGACTTTCTTCTACATGTGATCTTATCTCTAGAAAGAATCAAGGTAGTAAGGAGAGTTGAAAATACAACGCTGTTACCAAAATGGAAGTAAACTATCTGTTTGGGTTATTCTCAAATTAACTATAGCCACAATAATTATTTGAACAATTTCAATGCTATCTGCTATGAACGAGAACACAGTGTTGCTAGGAAATTGTGTACTGGGAAACCTATATAGTTTATCACTGAAACAAAAAATCAACAAGTGACTGAAAGTTATAGAAAATGTTTATAAGAAAGCAATAATGCAGCCAGGTGCACCAGTTCAGCTATGGAGGTTAAGGGCCTGTGAAGGTGTTGTATGATAGTGCAGGCTGCTCACTTAAGAAAGACCCCAGTACAATTGTCTGTATGTAAAGAAGAACTACATTTTTTTTATTAACAGAAAATATTTTGCTCACCACGAAGTACTTTTTACTACACCATACTGGAAGGCCTTACTTGTATAGCTACATCCACACTAGTCTTACTGTAACATACTGACCAGAGGAACCAATGACTACCGATGTATATTGATGCTGTTATGGTATTCATGCTGTTATGGCTAGTAAGGTAAGTTTCATTCTCCCCAACCCTCCCCCACAAACAAATATTTACCTAAAAGCATGTTTTGTAGTGGAAGAAACAGCCTTCACCATTGCTTTATCTGATCCAATCTCAACTTTTTAGCAACAATTTTCTTTACATTTTAAGAAATTTATGCGCATCAAATAAAATGATTTTCTATTACATGAAAAATTAAAGGAGAATGAAAAAGAAAATTGAGTTTTAATTAGAAAACAGTTTACAGATGAATAATTTAAAAAATGGTTAAATTACTTCAGTTTTTCTAATTACGATTATTTCTGTTCTTTCAAATCAGTTATTAATTAAAATATTTATGTAACCATTTCCTTCTAAATTAAGTGCCTTTTCTTCTTTTTCCCAATTAAGTCTGATAATTTCTCATTCTGCTAATAGAAATACAATTTTCATTAAACTCTTTCACCCCACTACCCCCCCAGAAGGGGGAGGGTGGATGGGGGGTGGGAGGGACAGTAATGAATGTGGTGTTCTTTCAAGGCACAATAAACATTTTCACATTGCTACAGGCAAGATGTAAAGGGCTCAAGTGTTAGGATTGTCAAGGTCAGGCATAAGAAAACCTGGGAAGAGTTTGCTATTCCACAGCATTTTTAAACATTTTTTTAGCACAGGAAGACTTTTTAAGAGCTATTTTAATACTTGAACCAACCCTCTCATCTGGGCCAATTTCCAGTGAGGAGGCGTACTGAACTTTGTTAAAAATAAATGAGACACGGAAGTGCTGCAGAGGCAACAATTAACGGGAGAGCAGAGCATGCAATCCTCAGGTCAGAAAACAACCATCTGTATTTTCCTCTCCACTACTGCGAATGAAGTAGAGCATCACTCGACAGAAACCAGCTTTTAGGGGTAGAGGGAAGAGAGGAAAGTGGCTCCAGCCCCATGGCATCTGATACACCTTTCCCCTTGCAGGCCCTTGTGACTAATGTTTGTCATTTTAAGAAAAAGTAACCTGAGGAAGGAATGAGCCTGGTGTAACTGTTCTCCACAGACTACTGTAATGACTATATAAATGATAGGGGAGGCTAGATGGGCAATGACTGATTTTTGAAAAAAGCACTCAAATTTCATTTTAAGTTTGGAAGCAACAATTTTCTACAGACAAACAATTTCATGTTCTATAGCAGCTGCATATAGTAAAGAGTAATTATTTCAGGGACAGCCTGAAAACAGGTGTACTGGAAGACACTGAAAAATTATCAAGTGTCCGACTTCCTTTAGAGTTTTTAGATACACCAAAAAATATTAACATTACAATTAACTACTGTTGAAATGAACAGCAGGGTCATTTCCCCTTATTCCAACAGTTGAGGACATTCTGATATGTAAACACTTTGTCACTTGACTGTTCTACAAACTCATAATGATACAGGTTAAAAGTATTCATTTGTAATACAGTTACGTCATTTGGCTGGCCACGCTACGGTAACGCCACATACTAAAATATGCCACAGCTTCACAAATACAGATGCAAGGCACAATAAACTAATGCAAATAATTTCTGAGCCACAATTTCTGTCGCGTCTCTCTTACTTTGATTTAGTCACTTTCTGTACTGCTTCTTCCATTAGGAATCTCAGGCAGACAATATAGCAGTAAGGTCTGAACACACTTCCTTCTCTGAAGCCATATAGTTGTCCTTCCACACAGAATGTCTTTAATTTCAATGCTTCTCATTGTTTCTAAGGCACACATCAGCCAATGCCTTAGTAAAGACCAAACATAACCAGATGACATTACTTGCCAGTGCAGTGCTGAGACTCATTGTGCTCAGTGGCTTCCTCATTCATAGAAAGCCAATCTCAGCTAGTAGTATTTCTATCTCTCCACGTGATTTTTCCAGATGACTGGTTACTCAACGTGAAGAATATGTCCGGTTGCATACGGGATAAGAGTCAAGTTTGAATATCTACAAAGGTTGAAAATCTGTAATGGCTGGACTAGATCTCCAGAGGTCCCTTCCAACCCCTACCATTCTGTGATTCTGTGACTGTCTCTTGCTTCACATCCTCCTTTTCCTCATCCGTCTGGACACATACCTGGGGCATGTCCGATCTGCAGATAGGTCTCACTTGCGTTTATTGCTGGGAAATTATTACATTATTAGGTGAGAACACCACATCACAGAAACTTTTTATTTGTGCATGAACTATCACAGGCACAGACAAGACAGCATTTGGTGACTTTCTTCGCCTGGAGAAGATTCCATTAACTTTTATCATAGAATGGTTTGGGTTGGAAGGGACCTTAAAGATCATCTAGTTCCAATCCCCCTGCCATGGACAGGGACACCTCCCGCTAGACCAGGTTGCTCAAAGCCTCATCCAGCCTGGCCTTGAACACTTTCAGGGATGGGGTATCCACAACTTCTCCGAGCAACATGTTCCAGTGCCTTACAGTGAAAAATTTCTTCCTGATATCTAATCTAAACCTACCCTCCTACAGCTTGAAGCCAGTACCCCTCATCCTATCACTACACCTTTGTAAAGTCCCTCTCCAGCTTACTTGTAGGCCCCCTTTAGATACTGGAAGGCCGCAGTAAGGTCTCCCCAGAGCCTTCTCTTCTCCAGACTGAACAACCCCAACTCTCTCAGCCTGTCTTCATAGGAGAGGTGCTCCAGCCCTCAGATCATCTTCATGGCCTTTTGACATTCTTTAGGGCCTTGTATTGTTCCACATTCACGTGCGGTTAGCAGACGCACACGTGAGTGGCCCAAATCTTTTCAACATGTTACTGATCAGAGTTGTTTACATGTGTTTCTTCTGACATGGCTGATACACTCATATGCTGTACCAAGCATTTAACAGAAAACATGACTGCTTCCATTTTTTGTCGGACAATTACATCAGATGTCTAGAAGAAGATCTGAAAGACTAGATAGACTCTGCTTCTGTCATTAACAATAGGCTTATGCCCGTCTCATGAATACACAAGTGACTGAATACACAGCCCACTAGAAGTTTATTTAGTTCAAATCCTGACTTTCAAAACTAACACACATCCTTTATTCCCTTCAACTCAGTAAAAAGAACTGAGCAGACCATCACAAAAGTCAGAATTTGTTCCACTTGAGTTTATTCTCAACTGAGTCTGGAGAGTACGTTTACTATTGCTAGAGCAGCATTCAACTGTGAGAGTGTGGGCATTCAGAAGCTTCAGGGGAGTTCTTCATAGTTTTTCTAGCAACAGAATTTGCTGGAAATCACCATAAATTTTGTCCTTAGAGACTATGACACTGCCTACTATGCCTTACTGGAACATCCTTACCTTTCCTTCCATGTTTCAAATTACACCTTTTTCTTACACCTTGCTATACATTTCCAATGCAATTCCTCTGCCTAGAACAGTGTTGTTTCTGCATTAAAACATAGCACAGGCTATATGCACGAGATCACAGGCTCCTCAAGGTTGAAACTGTGGCACAGAAAGAACCAGGAAGGTGTCAAACACGCACTACTAAGGAAGATCCATACTACACAAACCACAATCAGTCAGCACAAAGAACAGGAAAAAAGCCACAGTAAGAACAATTCTCAAAAACTCTGTCCTAAATAATAGGATTACTTTCTGGTTTTGTACCAAAAGCAGTAAAGATAGCATTTGTTCCTACCTGTTACAGCCAGAAGGGCACCAAAGATTTTAATCAAAGCTAGAACAAAGGATATGCCAAAATAACCAGTCAGGGAGAAAAGGAATGCATAACCGTACGTCTGAACTGGATGCTGCAACAATAACAAAAAAAGCCTGTTAGGAAAATGTAAAACAAACCCTGAGGTATTGCAAAATGACATAAAACTACAGACTTTAATCAACTGCTTGAGCAATAATAAGCTGTTCAACAATGCATTCATGCAAAGATCCTTATTTAATTTTAGTTAAATAATGGAAAAATAATAATGAAATTATAAGCTTATAAGTCTGGTCCTGTGATTTTTGTTTTGTTTTTTAAAACATTACCCAATCTAATACATCAAAGACTGTAACAACTTGCTTAATATATGAATTATACAAGTCAACCAGTTTACATGATGAAAATATAACTTTAGAGAAGTGGTGAGATTTTCTAAACCATACAGAGCAATGTTTTCCAATGAGGTTCTTCATAGAAAAAAGGAAATCTTTATACCTACCTTTGAGCAAAATGTTACTGCAGGGCTTAATCCACTAGTGCATGTTAATCCAAATAAAATATACACAAAACCTATTGAATAGGAATACAAAACCTAGAATAGTTTAAGAGAAAATAATTACCAGGTGATACTATACAAAAGGACAAAATTAAATGCTTTCAAATGCTTGGCCCTTCTAACGTGCTCAACTTCTCAGAGTTGCATTTGCAGTGATTGAAGATATTTTTACTAGGATTTCTATAACAGCTGATGTACAGTGAAATGCGAACAGTAAGCGTTACAGACATTCCTCCTATCCACAACTAAATAAAAAAAGTTTCGTAAGCTAGTCAATTAATAACATCCTGAGGTCAATATTGACTGCGGAGAATCCTTCAAATTCAGGATTTCACAGCCTAAATAAAACTTCACACAACTATGTAATTTAGTATTTTGAATAACATGTTAGATGTATTTAATTTTCTGCTACTTATCCTGCACAGTGAAGATCCACATTACATTAAATTTGCAAAGGATAGCACATAATCACCATGAACTGCTACAAGTTTCACATTAAGTTTCATCTGTGTTGCTTCAGTTCATGTACATGGTGTACCTGCATTATGGTTATAGGATACAAGACTTTCAAATATGACCAGCTCTGGCCTAGATCAGTACTCAGAACAGACTACACTCAGCAAACAGGTAAGCTCTTCATTTTATCTGTACCCATATTTAATTCTTAGCTTCATACAACGACAAAAGAATCTTCATCCTATCTTTTCCCATGTAGCGGCAACAATAGAGCTGGAACTTCCCATCCATACATCCCTCCGTACAGCAGGAGGCATTCAGTATTTGGGCAACAGTTAGTGGCCTTTTCTTGTGAACAAGGGAGACAGTCAACAGACCTATTCTACACGTTACTAGCTTCAAAACTTGGTGTCAATTATGGCTGTACTTCTTTTGATACAGATTTCATCAATTGTTTTCTTGCTGTACTATCTCAACTATTTGCAAAAATAAATCTACTAACAATTGATAACACCATCATGAGACAACCGCACACTTATCACTGCTCTACAAAAAGGAAGAGGAATATACATTTCAAGAACAGACCTGCTTTCAAACTCTTAAAAAACAATGATCTGATCTTCAGAGCTCTTATTTTACAGTGTTTTTACACACAAAAGGTAGTCTCTGGTTCTTCATTTGCCTCTGCATCCAGCTTTTCTCCCAAACTACCCAAAGACCTCACTTTTCACAACCAGGAATGCGCACCACATTGCTAGTTCCTGGTTAGGCAGTGTGATATATGTCACCCACTTAGAATCACACACAAGGCAAATTCAGGTGTAACTTTCCAGAGCAGTGGTTACTATTTCAGCTGCAAGACATCTTTTCTCTTTTCATAATTGCTTAATCCAGGGCAAATTCCAAATTCCTCAATGAAACAGAGATCCTGTGAATGACAGGTTCTTTTACTATTCAATTTTGTTTCCAGATCACTGTCCATTAAACATGATCTCCAATTCAGAAGACCAGTTAAATTTTTACCCACAATCTCAAATCTAGAAAAATTATTTCTGAAATTCTGCTTGTACTTCTGCACTGAATTCTCCAAACAAAAACCTACAGTGTAATATCTAGGCCTCAAACAAACAAAACCTTTATATCCTTAGTCACTACACTGATTCTCTACAAGTAGTATGAGTATACAATACAAAGACCAACATTTGCCAGACTAACGCAGAATAAAAAGGAAAGTTCTGGAGATAATAGGAGCTTCATAGGTAAGGCAGTTAACAACTGTCAGATGATTGTTAGCAAGATGCAGAGTGGCAAGAAAAAAGTTACAGATTGTACTTTGTTTTGGATTTCAGAGATTACAGCTATAGAAGGCTGCACTGGGTTGGGTGAGGTCCACGTAGCTAAAATCTCTGCCTCCAGCAGCAGTCAACAGTGAATACTAAGAAAAAAGTACAAAAATAAAAAAACAAGAATACGATGACACTTTTCAGGTATATTCCACTTTTCCAGAAACTTGCAGCTCAAACTTCTTGAGCCAACCTAAGTCACCTTCAGCCTTAAATGAAGCTTCCTTCTAACTATTTTTTTCTCCATTTATGAAGCTATTATCGTAAAGGAGAAACTAGATTTTCTAGTTAAATTTCAAATACATGCCAATTATGCAAATTACATGTCAATATTTTTTTATTTGTGGCCTATTCAAATACTGTCTGTTATAAATGATTTTCTTGTATTTACTCAACTTTAGAGAAAAAGATGCCAAATTCAAACATAAATTTTGTCTATGAAGAAAAAAGTCAGACCATACGAACAGCTAATCTGCATTTCAAGTATATAAAAAGACTGTGCAAGACTTTTTCAAAATTGTGTATTTCACTGAATCAGGAACACATACATTGACGTATTCTGAAAGCCAGAGTTTTACGGATTTCAAAAAGCTTTCAAAAGCCAGCCTATCAAATGCTAGCACACTCTAGAATCAAAGTCTAGCAAGTAAGAAAAGCAACATGTTCCATGTAACAAATGTTCATCTATACCAGAAGAACAGTATATATTTTTCAAAGACTTTTTTTCAGACTCCGTTGATTTCCGCCCTGCAGGGTAGACAAAGAAACTGTTGCTAGAAATGAGTGTTTCTACAGCTGCAATATACATTTGAAGTTGCACACAGAAAGCAGCACTCTTGAGAGGTTAAAAACCGAAACAAGCGAAAAAACAGCAAAAGCCCCCAAACAAACAATCAGAAACCCCTGAGAATAGTACACCAAGAGCCCCTCTTTACATACGTAAGAGAAAAACAGATTTAAGTTTCATGTTTTGTCATTGTATGCCTTGTCTATGATAGAACGTGTTCTTTTAAAATTGCAAATCTGGTATTTACCATTTCTGAATTAGAACCATTGTGCAACTTCATAGCTTTTTCCTGTACATTTCCTATAACTGCATCTGCGCAGAGGGCAAGGGATATTAGGACCACACCTAATGTAAGAAAACAAACAAACAAACAAAACCTGTTCAGAATATTTATCAGCAGAGTAGTGAGGAAAACCACTCTGTACCTATCCTGAAAAAAAATATCTCAGGAATAGAAAAATAATAAAAGCCCCTCTATAACATATTCTAAATGTCAGCAAGACTATTTCATTATACCAGCATAAAGCAGTGTCCACCCCACTCCCTCCACCAGTTAACTCCTGAGCACTATGCGTCTCTAAGCTTGATAGGAATATCTGGACATTGTTATAAAGAAGCCAGCTTCTTTAGTTTTTGTAGTAACAAGAGTGAAAGAACATCAGCTGCATTTATTTAGGTATTCTTAATGAAGATAAATAACCAGAAAACATACTCTTTTGAGTAGTTAATCCTAAATTATTTTTTCCTGAAAAAGGGAAATAGAAGCGTTAGACAAATGCAGGAGGATTCACAGTGGGAATCTTTCATTACTGAAATACTGATTTTAAAAAAACCTACTGTTCAGGTACAAACCCCATGTTTTTAGGTTATCATATTTGTTCACAACAAAGGCACTACACAGTCACTAACATAATCAGCTTTCCAATAACAAAAATTAAAAACTCTTTATCCATGCCAGTCACAGTTCATGTCCCAACCTCCAAACTTCTATTCTTTCATGACTGTAGCAACCTTTGTCTTTACTGATGTATTCAGGTTAAAATACCACTTTTCCTAAATATACAACATTACAGAACATATCAGTCATCAAAAGCATGTTTACTGTTGCTCTAGTCTTCGTTCCTTAAAACACTCTAAGTGTCAGGGAAGAATGAAGAGTGGAAGACTAGAAACAAGCAGGGTTATATTTTCTTAATATTATGTTCTTACTATCAGAGGACTCAAAATAGGCATTGTGATGGACCAATTGGAATATAAGCTCCTGACAGAGGAAAAAATATCCCAGCTCTTAGGATTTTCAGAATTGAAAGATTTAACTTTTTTAAGACCAATGAAATTTAAGGTGGCATCTCCTTGGCCAACGTCTGGATACACGGGAACTTCCAAACCAGCATTTTTAGTTTGGGAACCATTTCCCTTCTAAGGCTAGACTTACGCAACTGAAGCAACAGAAAAAGACTCTTCATTATTCAAAGTTATCAGGCATTGGAAAAGGTATGAGTCAACGGAAGTGACATGATAAACTGAGTAACACTGGTTATGCTAAAGACAAGAGTATAGATATTTTAACTACATGGATTCAGCTCTGGTCCAGAGGTATAATTACATCTCCACCTCAGCAAGAGCCTTGCTGCAGGTCACTTCTGTTAAGGGACTCAGTACGTTCCCAATCTGTGCTCTCTATCATGCTGGTTCCAGCAGTGCTTAATGGCCCAGGCACATCACTGGACAAATGCATGGGTTCAACAGTGGATTGAGATTAAAAGGCTACCTAGAATCTGAAGTGTAAGTGTGCATGGAAAGGAGAACTGTAGGGACAAGACAAATGTTAATATTACCTATATACACCGTTTGAAGAGAAAAATTTTTCCGCTCATTGTGATAGTGCTGCACCTGCTGAGCAGCAGCAGCAAAACCATGAACGAGACCAGTAACGTTATGTAGCATGTAAAGCATGAAGAAAAATGACTGGAAGAATTGGTCCTAAGTTAGTTCCGAAAGAAATTAAACTTGAAGGTCTTGCACCAACAGACTTGACTGAAACACTACATTACATTGTATTCCACACTATTAATGTGATGCTTGAAGTCATTAAAATATTAACACTGCTTATACATTTAGAAGTTATTGGATATTTATGTAAGTTCCTCAACAATACATTCTCACACTTGTAATCCCCACCACGCAAATGTGTTAGATTAGTAAGATGTTTGGACTTTACCTGCCCATTAAGACCTCTTTAATACTCCACATTTTAGAAGCCTGCCATACGTAAGATTAGATGACACAGTAGAGGTAACCAACCAAGTAATATCATTTTAAGAACAGTGAAGCTAAGGGCAAAACACCTCAGTCTGCAAAAGACTAAACTGCACCTATACAAACAGTTTAGGGTGGAGGAATTTGCATTCAATTCGCTTTTTACTGTGTCTTCACTGAAAATAGTTAATTTCCACTTACGCCTGTAATGGCGCAGCAGCAGAATTTCCCGTAGCACCAATGTTACAAGACTGTCTCCTTCTGCACACCCTTCTCTTCTGGTTTCTCTTTTGAAAGTCCTGTATCTATATTCACAGCTATTTAGGATATCTGCCGTTACCTCTCCAATTTGACAATGCTAGGAGATGCTTTGAGCTCTTAGCACCAACTCCATCTTGAAAAGTATACCTCTTCCTTAGTTACAAATATGTACCTGTTCTGGCAGAAGAGAGTTTCTGTTTTCTTGGCTGAAATCTTTCATGTGTAAACAAAATCTATGTAGATTCCTTTTTTGGCCCAGCAATACTGAGATTAGATTTCAATGGGGGGGCGGGGAGGGGTGAGAAAAAAAGAAAGGAAAAAAAGAAAAAGAAGAAAAAAAAAAAAGGATTTGTAAGATTGTTCATCCCAATAATATTTTATGTCTGCTCATGCTCCATTTTTAGTATTTGCATCAGACAACAAAGATTATGAGTTTTGTTTAACTTCACAGCATAGTTTTTCCTCTCTTAGAACTGTGAAATGTAAACAGCTTTGTTCTTAACAAGTTAGAAGTAGTTCTATGAAATCATGCTAGAATCACACTAGTTTACATGGAAACAGTTCTACATAAACACACATGGATCACTGGAACGAACTCAGGAATTTAGGGGGCAGTAAGTTGGGAGTAACATAAAACTGCAACTTAAGAAAACAGTAATTTAATTTGCTGTTTATGTTTTTAAAGTTTTAACATCCTCAAATACTTTTTTATTTCTTTGAGGATACTATATGAAGATACAAAATTAAATTCTGCCGTTTTCAGTTCTTATTCTGTGATTTACATCAAGAAAAGTGTAATTATTGAAAAGAATACGCCATTTTGCAGAGTGAGCAACATTTTTAATAATTCTTATCACTGGTTTTACAATTGGGCAGCTATGTATTTCTGCAACACCAAAAATCAGTACATTTCCTGAAGGAAGAGACCATCTATTTCCATAATTCATCCTAGAAAAGGAAAAACTCCACCTTTCCCATTATGAAAAGTTTCTTCTGGTTAAATTAAGTGACATGGGAATAAAACAAAACAGGCAAGAGGGAACAGAGAAATACAGAAAGAACCTTCTCAGAAGGTAAGCAGGAGAATTTTGAATTACCTTCCTAAGGGGAGATCCAGACTTCTGAATTCTAGTTCTATATTCTGTTTTCACAGAAATAACTTCCTCCAAATGGTAGTGCTCTAAGCTTCAATATATACAGACTTGTTTGAAGTGTTCAGAATAAATTAACAATGAAAGACAACCCTGTTTATTCTCTGAAGACATTATGTTTTTATCTTGTGTTTTGCAGATCTTTGAGAGCATCAGGACTTTGCTACATTTGCTGCACTTTACCCCAGCCCATTCAGTTGAAGAATCAACTTTCTACATGTTTTCAGAATTAAGTCTAGCATGTATTTCAGACAATTCAAAGTTTAGAAAAGGAATATATTAACATGTGAATGCACTTAGAGGCTACAGTCAAAACATGCTGTAATGGTAACACATATCCATACATCACAAACACTAGACCATAATTACATGCATACCAACATCATACTGTACTCAAAATATATTATTTTTTTCAAGCAGCCACCAGTTATACCACACATAAACACACTAAATGCACAGCAGATTATATAATTCACAGATTTTTGTAATTTCTTCCACTACCAGTAGCACTAAAATTACATTAAATGGCATGAGAAGTAATTCATGAACAACAAGGCAAAAGATACATACAGTTTAGACAACATCACAAACTGATCATTACTAACACTGGATAAAATAATATTTTGTGAAGAAAAAAAGTATTTTCCTTAAAACAGAGAATTTAATATTATTTTTAGGAACAAAACTTCTAAATCAGTGCCTCCACTATTAATAAATAAAGGTTTCATACTGAACGTCTGCTGTAACAGTTGTTGTAACTCATCTCAGCATTTCAAAAGAAGAATACTTTAAAAGTAGACTGTTCAAAAGTTTTTCAAGGTTCACTAGTAATCCGAACGCTGGCCAAGTAAATAACATGGATTTTATGAATAACCAATTCTCCCTTATTATTTGAGAAAGAAATTTAAGCAGGTTAAAATCTTTTCTTTCCTTCTAATTGTACATAGTATAGAAAAGTTAGAACGTGGGCACTCCTACTAAGAACTACCGCAAATTTGAGTGAGACTGTGAATTAATATAAAGTAAATGGTTCTGAAATGGAAAAAGACTTAAAGGTTTAATTAGAAAAGTCAGCTAATCTTTTGAAGTTTTAAAATGGTCAAACTGAACTTTATCATATTTATTTTAACAGATCTACTGGGAAGTAAGTATTTCTTGAGAATAAGCATGAGACATTTCAACCTAAAGGATGGCATTTCCAGAAATTTTAAGAACCTAAAAAGTAACACTCACAATAAAGGCGTCTTCTGCCACAGATACAATATGCCACTGCAAAGCTACAATGAAACCTTGTCCATGTGACCCATGAAGGCATTCCACCAAGAATTCTCAGAACTTCTATGGAACACTTATTGTAGGAAAAAACCCAAACATTTCATTAAATTCTAAAATATGATATATCTTTACCTGTCAAGTTGAAGTTTGGTGCAACTGTGCTGTCAGCTAAAGTAAACCATATTAATCCAAGGCTCATACATAGGGCTGCAGACACATCTGCAATATTATAACGTTTTCCTACAAAAGCAATACAAACAACATCAACGGACTGTTAATACTCTCAGAGTTTCATGTTTATCCTGTTTAGCAGATTATAAGGCAAAGGAAAAACTGTTCCAGTGTCATTCTTTTACTTAGCTGAAGACTTGATGCTCTGGCCTTTCATGACTGGAATTCATTTCTTCTACAACAGCAGTTCCTAACATGTAGGAGGACCTTAACGGATACTATCTGATTCTTGAGATCAGTTTTAGGTTTACTCCTAATGACATAAAGCACATCCTCCCTGACAAAGCATCATCTCAGCAACTTCAGGACAGCTTAGATGTTTTCTTATGATTTTTCCCTCATGCAAGACATTTTGGCTGCCTTTATTGATTAGAGAGAAGTCATTCCCAACATCAACAGATGACTTGAGTACTTCTACTACATTGTCCCTTAGTTTGGGAGAGAGGCTGTGGAGGGGGATAGAGAGAGAAATAGAGTAGGGAAATGAAAAGGCAGGAGTTAGGATATCTTGTTTGATATAACATATTCCTTTTTCAGAAGCTGTACTTTCAATAGAAGCTTCCAAGGGAACTTTTTTGAACTGGATTTTTTTTTTTAATAAAGAAAAATAAAAAAAAAAAATCACAGCTTCTGAGAATACAGTACTACTACAACACAATACAAAATTTCACAGAGCTTTAAGGGAATACCAGTCTCTCTGCATTAAAATTATTCAAAATGACTCCTAATAAAAGGTAAATACTGTGTGCACATGTGCGTATATGAACTTGTAACCTGCTCTGAAAGTTCAGCTTTCTATTGCAAGTAGAAGGCCAGAATTAACTACAGAAACATACCATTCTAGATTCTGTCCACTACACTTGCCCATGCAGAGCTTTACTGACTTAATGAATTCTTGTGTATCAAACAAACAGAAACTTTTATAATATACTTAAATATTCCAAACCCAGAAATACTGAGGTATGTTTATTCACATAACTCTAGTCTTCATCTGTTGTTCTCCAGATCCCGTCTTCTGCTTTTGGAACGTAAACTATGACTTTAGCACTAGCCAAAGACATGTAAAGTCAGGTGTATTTCTCATTAAACATTTGATTAGAATTTAGGAATTTCAATTAGGAATTTAGGAATCAAGCTTTTCAAACAAGAGCAGGGGATTTCTTCACAAATCATGGCTAGATTATTTTTTTTCCCCCCTCAAAGTTTTCCATTTCAGTATTGAAAATGTTTCATTTATGAAGTGATTTGGTTTAGAAAACAAAGTTACATTACTGAAAAATTAAGAAAGCCTCCAAAAAATGTTTTGCGAGTGACCTGTACAACTTATTTTTCACCACATTTTCTGTTCATCTAATTGTATTTGTACGTTTTCAGAGAAGGTGCTTCTGAAATTCATTTTTCCTCCTATAAGAAAAACACTACCTGTCCCTCTCTATCCAAGAGCCTCAGTAGCATTTAGCAAAGTACAGGATTCCATACATGACTGCTTCCCAAAGAATCAACAAAAAAATAATCTAATAGCAAGACTAACTTACCTTGTATAAAAACCCCGCCTATCATTACTGGAATCAGCTTACAGCACTTGAAGATGACTTGAGTAGGGTAATTCAGATATCCTAAAGAGGTATTTGACAAACCCATAGTTCCCACTGTTAAAAACGCTATTATCATGTAGGTTTTCCCAGGAATTCTACAAAATATAAGCATACAAATCTTGGTATTACATACACATTTGGAGGAGATTTAGCTTGGAAAATTTAGATAAAGGAATATGTTTGTAATACAACTTCACCATTCTTCTCACTGAATCTCATTCCGTAATACGAATTTTAAAATGCACATGGAATGATTTCAAGTCTCCTTTCTTTCAACTACTGATAATAAACAGCGTTCAAATACAAGACAATAAAAAATTCATGGCTAGTGAAGTATTCAAGCAGTACTTCTTTAACCTCCTTCTGAGAGGGTATATTATTTACAGAAGAATCAAGACAACGGCTTCAAGTTACTTGTCAAAGGAAACAGAAGGTTGGTATACCAAGATATCCTGAATCTTAGTCCTCTCATGGCCACTGCATCAATTTTTTGGTGAAGTTTTCACACGAATGTTGACATTTTTAGAACGAAGGAAGTTGAAAAAAGTACTATCGTTTTATAAAACTCAACAAAACTAAGAGAGAAGTGATTCAGCTATCGTGAACAGAGGGACTCCTTTAACATTTTCAGATGTAACATTTGCAATTTGATGAAATTATCATGTGACAACAGATGATGCAACAGTAATTTTTAGCAATCTCTGTGCTCACTTTGTGAAGTGACTTTTTACAGTTATTGTTGTGCATACGTTCAGCTGGTTTTTACGCATCCTCAGAGCCACATTAAGCAACATAAGGAAATGTCTTGCTGTAACCCTGTGTTATCCATAACTCATTATGTGATCTGGGCATTCTCTGAGGCACGCAAGAAAAAATTAAAATTTAAGAAACAGAGAATTTAGACATAAAAAAGTCCATTGCCTACTTTTTTATGCTACGAGAAGATACCTAGGTTATAGAAAATAAAATGTAAAATACATTTAAGATCTACATTTCCAACACGACTTACACATGGGTCATGCTTGGTAAGCATTAGCAATTATTTGGCAATCAAAACCTAAACACTAGTTACATAACACCCAAAAGGCAATACTATCTGATGCATCTCAGAAAGTCAGATAACTTGAAATATAACGTGTGAGTGTTTAAAATTAAAGCAATAATCTCTCAAAGTTATGTTGTTTGACTATGGAAGAATTCTATTACCTAAAAGCAGTATATGCAAAATCAGACAAGGTTGACTACAGGTAAGGAAAACTAGTTATACACAACTAGGATATAATGCTTTAAAGCAATTTTAAAATTCACGTACACCATGACAGCCTCTACCCAAGCTTCCAGAGGGCAGTTTGCAGAGGCTGTAGGTGGGCAGGAAGCCACAGAACAGCCACACTGAGTCAGATCAAACTACCCCATATCCATAGGATTCAAGACAGCAAGAATCTCCCTGGTCAACGGCAGTGAAAAAATACAGAATAATTTTGTAGCAGGGTGTTACGAGTGCTATTTTAACTGAAAAATTCAAAACCTAAGCACATCCATTGAAGCAAATCTGCGCAGCCACACGCAAACGGAGAGCAGACCTCTGACACTCACCAAGATGCACAGCAGGTTAGAGGAACCTCTTGGTAAGGATGTGCCAAGGTTTGAGAAAAAGGTATTCAATGAGAGATAGCTTGCTTCAAGTGCCGTGAAGTGCAGTCGGCCCTATTCTAGACATGATAATCCCAAGCAACACAAACATGAGTCAGTCTGTAGCAGCTACCGTAAGGACAGAATATGCTCTCTCAGTGGGGCAAAGTAACAGTACAGTCAACAAGACCACATACGGGTCTGAAATCTAAGTGGGTGCTTATATAACATTTTCTAATATTGTCCAGTAAATTCACATTATTTTAATTACGTAACTGCTACCAATGCCTCACAGTATTCACATTCAAACAACAGAAGTTAAATTCACCATAAATATGAAAATGTTTCTAGTTTGATGGATAGTGGGTAAAATGCCTGGAAAAACACATACCTTCTCCTTTTGTCCTGAATCAACTGCAATTCTATTAGTCCGAAAATGGAATAAAATCCAAATTGCACTAAAGTGAGGTACCAACCAAAAGGTTTAAAACCTTCCACTGAAAATATCAATTCCTATAAAAACAAAAACCCACGAAGGTCACACACATACATCAAAATATTAAATCGAAACAAAATCAACATTTTTTTTTTCTTCATGTACATGCAAATCTAGCCTTCGCAGCTGATGGTTATTAACTAGAATTTACCTGCCATATGTAACTTGGAAAATATTGAAAAAGACAATTTAGGTTCTCCAAAATGCAATGAGAAAATTTACTGCTGTTGTAAATCCACTGAAATTAATGGATGGATCCATCAGGGGAATACATTTGATCCATTAATATTTATCTCAAATTATAGATGTTTCCTGTCTGCTTTTCAGTTGGTTTTCAGTTCATTTACTTCAGTAGACTGTTTTTATCCAGAATTTATAAATAGCTCACAATAAGGCAAACAGAAACTTTCCATAACAGACATATTTACAAGCAATATTCACCTCTTAGGAATGCACACCTAGTATTGTGAGTGCCTATATTAAATAGCATTTGTGAGCTTATAAATTTTCAGGCTGTAGGAACATTTAAACCCAGAGCAATCTGTTATGGAAAAATACATGCACTGCACAAATAATTATGTAGATATGTCAGTTATAGAAACAAAAGGCTACCTAATATTTTCCTTTTTGAGATTCTACTTTAAATTACTTATAACTTTTTCTAACTAAGAAACTTTATTTTAACAAACTTCTCAACTGTTTTTGAAAACTGCCTTGGAAACGCAGTGATTTTAAGTTATCAACTTTTTAAATCACTACTTTATTGAGAAGACACGCTGCAGTTAAAAAAAATTAAAAAAAGGAATAGAAATGTAACTGGTCAAGATAAGAGAGAAAAGGTTAGCAGGAAGAGAAACCATTTAACTAAAATGGTATAAACATTATGCTTCTGCTTAACAAACAACCATAGTACATGTTTCAGCTCTGTTCTGAAGGGAGAGGAGAGAGAACAATAGACTATTATTATTGTACGGCACTCATGGAACTCAAGGAGAGCTAAAGGTTTCAACACCAACAAAGACTTGCATGTCAGTCTGTATGGTTCTACAATTTGTTTTCAGAAGACTATGAAATCACAGTTAAAAATACACATTCAAAACAATACTGAAAGGTATACCTTGCACACAGAAGTAAAAGATCAAATTATGAAAGTCCAACTGAACCATACCTCATAGGCATATGAACGACAATGGAATTTTACATTATACAATTACTTACTGCTCTTGAATTCTGAAAGCTTGACTTTGCAATCAGTATCTATTTTAAATGTCTATATATATTAAAATACATACTGTGGTATTGTGCTATTGAAAAAGAAAAGGGGAAGGAGGAATTGGCCTGAGACAAGTTCATAGCATTTACCTGTAAATATCCATAGATGAGATAAAACATAAAAACTCCAGAAACACAGATGAAAAATTGAGTAGGTTTGTTAAATTTGCTGAGATTCATTCCAAGAACTACAACATCATCTACTGATTTGATATGAGGAGACATAGTTTGAGATTTGGAAGGCACACTGATGGAAATGTATTTTCTTGATGAAGTAAATTTCAGATCCATGATTCCTATTTCGCTGCATTCGGTACTACTGCTATTTTCTTTCTGCTCTTCTCTTTCTGTGTAACCTCTGTCTGAAAGCTGAAAGAAACACTAAGGTCAGGTAAGACATAACATACAGCCTTCCACCAATAACAGTAAGCAAATGTGACATTTATATGTAAAATATAAAGGTTTAAGAGTTTTGTTGGATTGATGTTATATACAAATTTTATTTATCTTTTCTGATGTCCAAAGTTAACATCAGTTAATATCAGCAACTCTTTATGAAAGCACTTTTGCTTCAAGTGGGAAGCAACATTCCTACACTCTAACAAAACAACCACAACAACCAACCCCAAAACACCAGCAATGGAAAAACAGCTTCAGTTTCACAATAGCTCAAACTAGCCCTTTTATGCCAGTACTCACAGAAGCGACAGCTTGGGACGCAAGCGATCCCCATGATAAAATCACAATGAAAAAACTGGTATTGAAGCACTCTAGTTCTGTCTACTGTACTTCATTTTCACAGCGAAATACATCAGACTAGTCGACTACATGGGAAGCCTTGCTAAAAGCTACATATTTGAGCCTGGTTGGTTACAAGCATTCAACTCTCATTCTCAAATTTATTCACTATTTCTCACACACTTCTGAGGCAAAGAACATGAAGATGGAAACAAGAAGATTAAGAAGCCAGTCTCTGAAATCAGACTGGTTATCTGATGGGGTCTATGGTATGGCAATATCTTTAATATTAACCACATGCAGCCATTTCCACATGTAATAGAAAACAAAATTGGGTAACTGAAGCCTGGAGAAGGAATTTAGCAGCTTATCAGATTGACAGGCAAATAATTCTTTTCTCCAGCTCAGCAGAATATGATGTTTGAGGCTTTTTTTTTTCAGCGTCAAGATAAACACACTTGTCAGTCAGTTGTCCCAAGATTTTTAAATGTAGGTCAGCATGTAGTTCAGCAAGCAGTCAATAATTAAATTCTGTTTGTCTCAACTATTTAAGGGTTTGCTTTCTCCAGCTCAAAAATACTTCTGCTCATCACACGTGTATGAAAAATGCTTTTCCCTCTGTTTTTAAATGGAGAAAGTGCTAATATATAAAAGCTAGATCATGCAGTAAATGTAGTAAATGTAATCTGCATGTACATTGGTAATTTATTATACAATACAAGAAATGCCAACTTTAGCTGAAAAATGGATTAGTACAAAACTTGCAATGTGGTTATGTTTCCTTTTTTGATACAGCCTACTATCAGGTTGGAACAAGAATAGCTTGGGGACTATAACAGGAGTTTCGGGACTATAATAATTATCTGTGTTTAAATTCAAAGCTCTTCAGTTGAAAACCAAAAGCAAGAGGTAGGAAGTTTACCCTTGTGGATTGTTAGCTAATTCCAAATTGAGATGGCCATAAAAAATGGAAAAAGTTTAAGTAGACTCTTTTCTGTAAAAGCAGAAAAGTACCGATGTAATGCAATGAGGCACTAGTGAGCTTTCACATGCAATAACATAGCATTCTGATCACCCTCAAAGACAGATTCAAAGAAAAACTGCAAAAAAGGTTATCAGGATGGAGGAACAGATTGCCCATCTTATGAACTAAAATAAGATTAAAACATAACTTGCCCAGCCTAGCAAAACCCTGATGAAAAGAAAATAGACTTGCTTTCAATAAAAGTATCACAGGGTTTATCATTAACAAGGAAAAATAATTCTAATTTTAAGGACAGTAACATGAGAGCAAATGGGCATGAAGTGATCATGAACAAACTTCTATCCGTAGGCTATCCGTATTCTAGAGCAGCCTGAAAACGAAAGAAGGAACAACTGAACTGTTTAAGGTGAAGTTTATGAAAGCAATCAAGGTAGAGCTGTTAAGATTGGGTGTGATAACTGCGCAGTACCTTTAGTCCTGTTTTATAGCATTCCACCACTATGGAAAGCAAAGTAAGATGCCTATAGAAGATACTTGGTGATCCTTACTCGGTCACTAAACCATGATATGAACTAGTACTCCCCCCAGAACTGCACACAAAGTTAGGACTCCAAAGTTCAAACCCAAGGAGCAAATCACTATGAAGGAAAAACAATGTATTTAGAAATCTACCCATTGCTGACATCTTAGCTGAACTTGTATTTTCATTGGTGCTTGTTCAGGTCTTTCCTGTCCAGCGTACGCTTCCTCTTGAGAGGCACACAGCAGTCGTTAATGTCACATTTTCTCAGCAGGAACAAGAGCTGCAGAAGTAATCTGAGCATCATTTTTTACCTACACTGAAACAGAGAACGGCATAGGCCCAGCAGAAGACACAGCCGTGTACTGTCATGTGTGCTTCAAGAGCCCAAAAATGGAGTGAATTGTATAATGCATAGTTTTGTACCTACATTTTCCACTCTGGCCACTAATTTAGACATTACTTGTCTAATAGCTGTTTTAGGATCAGAAGTAGAGGGAAGAAGAAACAGTAACGAGTGTATTTATGTATTTGGTCTGTCTGGGATGGAGTAAATTTTCTTCATAGCAGCTTGTATGGTGCTATATTTTAGATTTGTGACCAAAACAGTGCTGATAACACACTAATTTTTTACCTATTGCTGAGCAGAGCTTACACAGCATCAAGGCCTTTTCTGTTTCTCTGTCTTCCCCCCCTCCAGTGAATAGACTGGGGTGTGAGCAAGACACTGGGAGAGGGCACAACCAGACAGATGACCCAAACTAACCAGAGATACTCCATGCTATAAAGTGTCCTGCTCAGCAATAAAAAGGATGAGGAGCGGGGTTAGAGAGGTTAGCCATCATTTGCTCAGGAACTGGCTGGACATCAGTCTACCTGTGGGAGGAGTGATTGCCTTTACATCACCTGTTTCATCTTCTGTCTCTCTATTTCCACTTTTCCTCCACTTCTTAAACAATTTTTATCTCAACCCAGAAGTTTTCTTGCTTTTACTCTTCCTTTCCTCTTCTGCCATGCCTCTGGGCGTGGGGGGAAAGTGAGCAAGCAGCTGTGTAGTGCTTAGCTGCCTATTGGCATTAACCCACACCACAATTAATACGATTTTTCTGATTTACAACTATTTATATTCAAAATATTTCCTTGGGAACACCATCAATTTTTACAGTCCGTCCATTTAATTTCTTGCAGATTACTGAGTGTACCACAAAAGTAGTAAGAAACAACATTGACAGCTCCAGTCATGCCCAAAGCCATCCATAGATGATGCATGGTAAATGTTTTTTTCTCTATTATGTTCTAAAGGAAAAAAAAAAATTGCCATGTTCAAGAAACATTTCAAGGAACATTATTTAACAACAAACTGTAAAGGTATGTATCCATCGGAAAAACTCTCCACCAAGTAATTTCATTACCAACAGTGACAGAACTCTTCTGAAGTCCACTGTGATTTCTCAAACTCTTATTTTTCTAAGTATCAAAAATGCTATTAAACCTCTTCTCACCAAAATCCCTCAAGCAACTGATTCACCTTTTGAACAAACATGCAGGAAAAATCTGTTTTATGAAGAGTCAAGTAGCTTAAGAGCTGTCCTGATGCGTGTAAAATAGCATTTTCCTCTCCTTTTTTATCCTGTATGTAAAAATGTAAACAACACATTTTTTAGATCAAAGACTTTTTGTTCCTTCCCCTTTGAAAAAAAGTCCCATGCAGAGCACGATTTTAACCTTGCACACAAGTAAAACAGAGTGATTATTACAGGAAAAGGAAGCAAATGAACATGTAACTAGAAAAGCTAAATTTCTTTGGCCTCCAGAAAGTAACTTATACCAAGCATGGAAAAAACATCAGGAAGGAGCAGAGGCTTTTTTATTTGATCCTGAAGAACATCCATTAAACACATCGGTTTGGCAGAAACTAGTATCTCAGTACTCTCAGAAAAATTGCTCGCATGAGCCACACAAGGCAAGTTCCACGCTGGCCAAGCTCTATTTCCTTTGCAGCCAATTACGCAAAGCCCTGGTGGCAGGACAGCAGCTGGCACCGTAACAGGGATGCTCCGGGTTACAGGGACGCAAACGTGCATCTCTCGGAAACCCGAGCAGACCCTTTCCTTGGGGGTACCTGACTCCTACCCCAGAGGCAAAAGAGGGAAGGGGGACAAGGACCGGCATGATCCCTGAAGCTTCCTTCCTGCCCACTCGCCTGCGCCCAGCCCTCTGCCAGTCGAGCTGCTGGGGGCTGGCCCACGCCACGCCCCGAGGCCAGGACAGACGTGGCTCTACCCGAACACCTGCCAGCTGCCCCGAGCAGTGGCTGGGATTGTGGCTCCCGAGCACACACGGGCCGCCATTCCCTTCCCTTCCTCCTGGGGAAGGAAACGTCTCGCCGCGGGACACCGCCTCCTCGGGCCAGCCAAAACCCTCCCGCCAACCAGAACCAGAACCGGCCCCGGCCCCCCGCGCTCCTCACCGCCGCGGACATGGCCCCCCTGTTTGCCGCGTGACGCGCCCCAGGAAGCCACCCCGGCGCCTCCCCGCTCGCCCCCGATGCCCGGGTGAGGAGAGGCCCCGCCCACGGTACCTGTTGGGCGGGGAAGGAGCGGTGCGACGGCCACAACCCCCCCCGCCCCGTCCTCCTCCGCCAACCGCGGCGGCAACCCTCCCGCTACCTCCGGCCCCGCGCCCTGCCGGAAGTGGCGGCGGGGATGCCAGGGGCCGGCGCGAGCACCGAGCGCATCGAGGGAGCGCCGCTCGCTCGGCGCTCCGCTAACGCGGCCTCGAGGAAAGGAGGGGGGTTTGGCGGCATCCACCCGCTGCCACCTCCCCCCCGAGGGGGGCGGGGCCTCTTCCTTAGGGACCGCCCACTGGGGCGGGGGGAGGGGGGGGGGGGATACCGGAGGAGCTGCTGCTTGGCGGGTACCGGTACCCGCTCCGCCCCCTCCCGGTATACAGCCGTAGCGCCGGCCGGGGGAAACGGTCCCGGGTGGCAGGACCCAGTGCCCCGCTGAGAGACTCCTCGCCTGCCCCCTCCTTCCTGTCTGGAGAGGGCGGGAGGGGCCGCCTTAGGGAGGGAGCGGGCCCAACGCCCGCCCAACGGCCCCTCTGGTGCGTCCCGCCGTCGCAGGGGTGGGTGGTCGCCTGTCGTTCAGGCGGTTGCGGCAGGTCCGCTGGGAGCGGGACGGGCTTTAACGCTCTGGAATCTGCCCCGGCAGTTTCTGTGTTTCACGCCAGGGTGAAATCGCACTACTTTGGAACCCTCGACGGGTTTTGTGTCAAAGGTGGGCTAATACTCCGCCGTTCCGATGTGACTTGTAAATCACCCATCCACGTGAAGCTGCTGCCTTCGTAAAAATCGCAAAAAAATTGCGTTTTACTCGTCAGGGGGGCCGCCTTGTGATCTTGCCACGCGAGGCCGCAGGAAGAAAAAAGTAAAAACATTTAATGGTGTCAAGCGAAAAGGTAAATGAGAGCAATAACAGCAAAATGCATAGAGAACATAACAGCCAGAAGAATCAGGTAAAAAGCTCTACACAAAAAGTAGCTAAAGGCGTTTTTGTGAAAATATATGAATTAGATGTAACTAGAAAATACATAAAATCATATCAGGCTATAAAATGGAAATGCTGAGTTTCTAGTAATAATGTGCAGAAATATTTAACATTATATATAAATATATATATATTGTCCTGTAGTCATTGGGAAATTTGAGCTTTTATGTTTGCAGTGTTTTAAAAGTTTTACCTTTTCCGATGCTACTATAGTAAATCTGTATGTATTATGGATAGTAGCAACACGTGCACAAGCATTTAAAATCAGCATCCTGGCCTGTATCCGGAACAGTGTGGTGAGCAAGACTAGGGAGGAGATCATCCCCCTGTACTCCGCACTGGTGAGGCCCTACCTCAAACACTGTTCATTGGGCCCCTCACTACATGAAAGACATTGAGGTGCTGGGGCGGGTCCAGAGAAGGACAACGAAGCTGGTGAGGGGTCTGGAGAACAAGTCTTTTGAGGAGCAGCTGAGGGAGCTTGGGTTGTTTAGCCTGGAGAAAAGGAGACTGAAGGGAGACCTTATCACTCTACACCTACCTGAAAGAGGGTGTAGAGAGGTGGGGGTTGGTCTCTTCTCCCAAGTAAAAGCAATAGGACAAGAGGAAACGGCTTCAGCTTGTGCCAGGGGAGGTTTAGGAAGGATATTAGGAAAAATTTCTTCACAGAAGGAGTTATCAAGCATGGAACAGGCTTTTCTGGGAAGTGGCTGAGTCACTATCCCTGGAAGTATTTAAAAGCCTAGTAGATGTGGTGCTGAGGGACATGGTTTCGTGGTGGTTTTGACAGTGTTAGGTTAATGGTTGGACTTGATCTTAAGGGTCCCTTCCAACCTAGACGATTCTATGATTCTATATTTTTAAGGATATTTATTAAGTGACAAACTAAAAAGAAAGTATATGCTTGAGGTTGACTTTAAAATAATAACAATAATTTTGAACCCATCTTCTTGAGAGGTTCCAGTGCTTCTTAGTTTGGGTTTCTTCTATCTGGGTTGAAGGATTTCACATTTAGCAAACAATTGTGCTTTTTTGCAACAATAGGGATGGTGCTTTTCTCTGTCATGAGAACTTCTGAACACATGACAGAAGTGACTACCCTAGTAACTAAAGTAAATAAATCCAAGCTTGCACATGGTCAGCTGGGATCTTCTAGTTTCTCTAAGTAAATTCTCTAGATGTGCCATCTGTAATGAACTTTACTGTTATGGATATAAGTGATGCGATTACTTGTCCATGATGTTATTTTTTTCCAGCTACTGCTAGGTGGGAAATAGGTATCAAGAGGGAGTGCAAAGCTCCCAACTTTGTGAAATTTGAAGGCAAGTTAAAATATGTAAGACGCAAGATGTTAAGTAGAGTGTGCCTGAATGACTCAGTGAAAGCAGACAGATAGGAGGAAAAATCAAACCGTACCACTAAATGGAATTGACTAAGTAACCTGTAAGTGGAACAAGGAACCTGGAGGCGTGGGGCTCTTGACTAGGAAGAGCATTGAGGAGGTACACACTGGCAAAAGTGATTCTGATATTCCCTAGTATCTGAGACTTTGCAGTCTTGTTGCTGTCTTACTGTAAAACTTTTTTTATTCAGAAATGTAGAAATTAGAAAGCTCGATTTCATCTCGGAAGGTCTCCTGCTTATTGGTAAAGAACATTCATTTTGCTATTTGCAATGCATTTTTCTACTTCTGTTATCCATGTTCCATCATTCAAACTGGAGAGAGTGTAGAGCAGAGTGTATACTGGGGAATGTTCTCTTTAAATAAAGCAGAAGAATGAACGACGAGTAGGATGTTTATTATTGATCTCACAGATGTTTTTGCAGTCTGCAATATGAACACGTATGGATTACTGGTAAAGCTGGAAAGCAAATTACATTTTCTTTTATCGTTTTTAAAAATGAAGTTAGGGCTTATGAAAGGTACTGCATTTCGACTCTGGGGACTTAACTTCTCTGTTTAGCCAGGAAATAGATATTGTACATCACAAGCAGAGGCAGCAGAAGTATTAAAGATCTCAAAGTTCTCATGCAGCCTGTCTGTACTTGTCCTTCTTGACCAACTCAAGATACCAATAGGGAAGCTTACTCTGTGCACAAACTTAATCCTACGTCTGTCTTCTGGAATACCTAAGTGAAGATACACAATAATGCTGTTGGCTGTAGTTTTATTGACAAGAACTTTTGTTCACTACAATCTTACTTAGAAATGCCAGCTTCATATTATGTTTTGTTGTCTTTGTTGTCTAGCCTAGATTGGTTTCCAGCCCTTTGAATACAAGCATTTCTAATTTTTCAACTGTAAAGTGGTATACACAACAATTCCCAGTTGGCTGGGAATTAAGTAAAACAAAGGTGTTGTGCATTTCTTGTTTGTGGAAGGGAACACAAGTATGGAATATTTTCAGCAGGTGCACATCTTGCTTTTTGCTAGTGGATTATGGACAGTAATATCTTTGTGGCATAGTGTGTGTTCCTATTAAGAATTTAAAGGAGTAAAAAATATTTCCTGTGTGCGCAAAATTTACCCAATACAGGTATGTTTCCCCATGAAACATGTGCATAGATATGCCATTAGTGAGACAAGTATCCACAAACATTTTCACCCATCTGATAAATAAAATGAAGTTAATGAAGCAAAACAATGAGGGCTTTTTGTTATCTTTCAGCCTACGTGATTTTTAACTTTGTATAAATAATTTTAGAATCTGCTATGTTGACTAAAGCACGATACGTGCAAATGAAGATGCAGTTTGTGAGTCTTGATAAAGCTAAAACCGATGTAATTTACTGGTTTATTGTCTTTACCAAAAATGGTGGAGAATTACATACAAAGCCTCCTATTTTTCTGTGAATTGTGCTTTAGGGTTTGCATTCCAGACAACTAAGTATTATGCAAAAGTAAGTATTTTGGTTAGATGGAAGTGCATCTTGGCTGTCGTAACTTCATCTGCTGAGTTTATGGGAGTTACATGAACCTAGTCACTTGATTGACAAAAAGAAGAGAGGCTGTTGACCTCTGTAGCATGGGGAAGAGGTGGGAAGAGCAATAGTTCTCTTATGCTGTGGACAAATATAGTGGTGATACTGATAATTTAATACCATATGTTTCACAGTAAGATTTTCCTGCCGGCTTTGTACAGGTTTTTGTTGTTGTTACTCTGAGATGTTGTGGAATGAGAACAAAATAAATAAGGCACATGTAGAAGAAAGACTTGATTGGCTTTTTGCTAGGAATATTTTTTAAATTAGGAGTAAGTGCCCACCCAAACTGGGGGTGGCTAATTAAGTATAACAATATCAATGCAATTAAAAAAACCTGTATTTTACCTTAAAATGTATATGTTATTTAGGCTTCTCTAATAAATGTTTTCTGAATCCTTTCCTATAATTTTCTGTACTTAAATTCCAACTGCAATGATTTTTCTTAGCCTAATTTTTAAAACCTTTTCTAATGTATTCCTTGTCCTACTGCATTTTACTGCCTCAGAAACTAAATTGCAGTTTTAACAGTAACAAAAAGCTCTATGATTATAGAATACCCAGTTTGAAAGTGTGATACATCACTTCGTATTCAAGGGAAAGCTATTGTATCTAGAATTATAAAGTTAAATTAAGGTTCTGCCTCTGACATTACAAAGTACTGTAATACTGATTTTTAAATTTTTAAATTGCACTTAAAACATGGAACGTATGACCAGACAGATAATATATCAAGTGTTGATAACTGTCTAGATTCAACTTCATTATTTCTGTCTTTTCACTGGTGCATATACATGCTAGTACTTGGAAATGCAAACAGTAAGTAATTTTTTCAGAGAGAGTGGGTGTGCAGATGTATATTCTACCACTTGTTTGGAATAACATCATAGGGAATTTTGTGGGCATAACTGGTTGATATGAGAAAAATTGTGCTTAAGCAAGGATGTATTCAAATTATTTTGTATTTTGTAATCTGAGGGGGTCCAAGTAACTTTAGCAGTCAGTTTAGGTCACAAGCAGCCTTCTTTAGAATAGCTTGTTTTTATTCATGAGCAGTTCTGAACAGGTGTATGACCCGAAATTGACAGCATTCCACTGATGACACTCCAGAGCATGTGAGTAAAAGCTGTCTTACTTGTGCCCGCAGGTCTTTTGTTACACTGGAGACAATGGCAGAGTAAGTATTAGCGAGGCAGGTTGATTGATAGAATGTTTTCTATATAGAAATTTCTCACTGTCCTATCATATGTTTTTTGTAATAGTTTAGGGCCTTCTAGACCGTAAATAATAGGGCGTGTCATGGCTGTGCAAAGTTTGAGTTCTGAGAAGTGAAGATGTGATGGATATTCTTTCTTCAAGTGTAAGATTTGGGAGGTTTGCTGAGTAAGGATGTGGCTTTTTATACATCCTGGAGATATGTGATGTGTGCTTTGATGAAATGTGAAGGGATATCTGGGCTTGAGAGCTAACCTAAGAACAAATATTGGGTCAGATAAATGTTTAGTCTGTTTAGTCACACTCTCTGATGGAGTCTAGGAAGCTGAGGATACATTAAGCAGTCCTCCTTAGCATAGCCCCCTGTCTTGTGCTAGTACCTTGTATGGAGGTTGTGTCTAGGTTGTTTATTGGCCACTAGAAGGCATCTCCTCCATCACTTTGTCTATCTAGCTTTGAAGCCATTTAAGCTCTTGGCCTCTGTAATGTTCAGTTAAGGAGCTGCTGTAGGGAGCTTTAACAGATTCTCTGCTTGGACGTATCTGGGATTGAAGAGTACTGTAAAGGTCATGCAGTGGGTAAGTGGAGACATTATACAGTATTTTGAAGTACATGAACTTGCAAGGTAGGTGTTTGACAAGCAAGGTATGTTCCTGGAAAAGAAAACAGACAGGTTTTGGTGTCAAGTGGGTACTGGAAAGGAAGGATTGATATCTCTCAGAAGAAGGAATACAAGGTCTATTTTATGCTTCTGATTGGTGGCTTTAGGGAGAGAATAGGTTTGGACAGGCTTCCCTGGAGAATGATACTTTTGGATAAGCATCACAATATTTTATATTGTGTTGAAATAAATTTGAATAAAAAATCCTGAGTTTCTGAAGTTCATTCATCATTACATCTTAATTCCTCTTAAAAAAGGGTTGAAGTAGTTTTTACACTTCAGTGGTTTCTTCTGCTGAATTAGTTAATAATATTAGTTAATAACTTGAGTCAAAGAACTCTGTATGCTTTGCTGATGTGCTAGAAAAATTATCATCTGGGAATTAGCCACAATTGCAGTTAAAAGCAATATACTGTATTTATTACTAAAGACCTGGTACAACAAATAATGGATTTTATATGTATTCTCAAATTTTCTGAAGGCAAGGAAGATTGTGAAAAACTCCATAACATAATGTAATCTGAAGAAACTAACATGTTACACATGGGAAGGTTTTGAAATGAATTCTCACATCACTTGTTTTGTACTCATGGGTGTTTTTATAGTATTTTATAGTGTCTTATGAGTATCTTTTAAACATGAGATGATTAAACAGCGCTCCTGTGGAGTAGTTTTGTCACTGCTTTATGGGCATCAGAACTGGTATGCTACAAGATAAAATGATATATCCAGCATTGGCTGAGGTATGAAGGGAATGCAGATCTCCCTCTTGTGTTTTACAAGGGTTGAGAACTTGTCATCTGTGTGTCAAACCATTTTTATGAAAAGTTCTATTAAGCTATCCTCATCTCGACCCTGCAGTTATCTGAGAATGGATCCATATGGCACACTATGGCAAAGAGTATCCACTGAAAATGTTTACAACTGAGCCTATTTCTCCCTGCCCCAAATCAACATAAAGTTATATCTTGCATGCATGAAAATATATTTTGCAGACTACAGAGAATTTACTAGAGTAGCCAGAGAGTCATAGTCAAAGGTATTCTCTACTTGTCATTGGATGGAGTCTCTTTTGAACTGACATGTGCCGGGTTCAGCTTCCTGTGGTCCTGTTGGTGAGAAATGTAGTTCAATTTCTGCAACTGCCAGCTTCATCCTCTGGCATCTTCTTGGCTATAAAGCTGCATTCAAGTTTGGCTTGTAGCAACAGCATCAGTACTGTTTTCTGTTATAGGAGATGTCTCATCTCTGGTTTCCCACAGTGTGGAACTGATGAGATGAGTGATGTATTGAGCATATCCTTCCTTCTATACAATCTCACCAACATTTGCCATATGTTTACAGGCCATAGGAAAAATTTGTGTAGGCTGATGATTATTGTGTAATGCCCAGATGTCTGGACCAGTGGTGCTGGGCCTGCAAGAACATTGGTTTGTTTCTAAGTATTTGTCTTGCTCTTGAGACTGTAGTACTCAAGATCTTACCTGCTCTGTTATACTAAAATGTCATGAAGACAATGAAAGTAACTAAAACACCTATAGAAATGAGAATTGTTCAAGTTTCAGAGCTGTGCAGAAGACAGGTAGGGGCAACGGCAGAGCAGACATTTGTTCTCCCCTACCCCCCCAAAACCCTCCAAAAGAAAACTATTATTATTTGCCTCAAGAAAGTTGTACTTAGTCTCCCAAATGCTCTATCAGCTTTCTTTTTTTTCCTGTGATTTCAATGTTACTATGATGTACAGAGACAGGAAGCAGAGTTAGTTGATGCTTTTCAGTGTTGTATTGTCAGTGCACATTTACTGGCCTGGCCTGCTTTCCACTACAGTGAACAGGACCCCTGATTTCTTGTGCTAATCGTCTGGTCAAGCCAGTTGGAGATACTCTTGTAAGGCAGCAGGGTGCTGCATGCTTTCAGACGTGCATGTGATCGTTGTGCGTCTACTGGCTACTATAGGCTCCTGAAGAACCATCTCTTTCCCATCTAATAGCAAGCAGCTGCCTGTGTTTTCTGACTAGTTGAAACCCAGTGCATTGGAATAAATAATCATCAATGACCCCCCCCACCACATTTTGCAAGCTTAATTTAGCACTGATAGAAGTATAAAGTGTTTATTATGTAGATATTTCAATTTATGAAGAAAGTATGTCAGAAAAGACCTCTAAGCATTTTATTTCCATAGTAGTGTCCTTTTATAGCAATGTTTTTTTTTAAATTGTGCACATTTGCATAAGAAGTATTTTCTTCTTCCCATTAGTAAGAAAGTCTCCAAATTATGCTTGAATCTTCTTTATTATTGCTACTATAGCGTCTAGATTGTTCAAGCAAGACAGGGCTTGAGTTGTGCTCAAGTTTGTATAAACATACAGTAAATAGAGCTCTCTGACCTGGGGAGTTTATAATGTGGAATAACAGAAATAAATACTAATTCATATGATGTACAGTCCATTTGGTATAATACAACTTCTGTGGGGTCACTTCTTATTTGGGTATCTTCTACTGTGCATGGAGAGAGTGCAAGCATATCATATATAATTTTCCAGTATACGGCAGTTATCAACTGCTAACACATGTGGTGGATAGCTAGGGCTAGCATGCCATGAAGTGAAGCATTAATATCTCACCACTTTCAATACAGACATCTGATGAGCTTTCCAGACAGTATGGAAGTGTTGATCTCCACTGTTCCTCCAAACAGGATGATCCTTAGTTTGTCAAGTGTCTCTTCTGACTCTTCAGGTTTTTTGTTAGGTTTTTTGTACCTTGTCACATTGGTATTGTTCACTTGAGCTCTTGAGTTATTATTACTATTTCATCAGTTTCACTTTAGGTTGTGTTTTCCCTTTTCCTTTCCTGAGTGGCTTTAGCTTACAGTCTTTCACAACTTAGTAAACCTAAATAAACATTACGCAGTGTGCTGCTTAAAACCTGGCCTTGACTTGTAGATATCTGAGCCCTGGGCTGTGGATTATACTGGGAATTTTATTGCCTCAAGAAATACTCATTTAAGAAGTTATGGTTAGATCCTTCAATGTGCTGACAAACATTACAGCTCTTAGATTGTGAATATGTGATTTTAAAAACTAACCAAACAGAAATCAACCTTTTGGTAAATAACTGGAAGGATAAAATTTGTATATATGCCTTCAGGTGAAGAGTACGTTGTCTCTTTGAAAGTTGAGCTTTATTGGCATTATTAGTGTTATGTTGGTTTCTTTTTATTAGGATTAAGTATATTGGTAAACTTTCTTTTTGCCTTCTAAAGCATTGTGGATTGCCTTTTTAAATAGGGTAAAATATGATGTATTTAGAGTCTGTCTAAAATGCTTGAGTTGAAAAACTTTTTGTGGCATAATTAATGCAGCTGGCAAAGTTAAATTGATATCTAGAAAGTTATCTTCAAGGTCCTAAAAATTGTCTCATGTCATATGTGACTTCATTGCCTTCATTAGAAATCCCTATGAATGCATCCAACATCTGACTACACAGGGATGGTGCACAACTTTGGCGTCAACTCATTACACAAACATTCATGAGAGGACAGTTTTTAACTGTTTTAAGTTCTAGAAGATAGCAAGAAATTGGAAAAAACCATAGTAGAGTCATAAAAACATTTGGATATTATTTATATTAAATTCTGAATGTTCCATTTTATAATTTCATTTGCATCATTTTTATAGCAACTGAGTTACTCCTGTAGGCATTAAGTAATTAAAAAAGCATTACATTCCTTCGAGTGCTTATTGAGTCGTCATAGGTACTTCATTTTTTATTTCATTTTTATTAACAACTCATGCACTAAATAGAAAGGAAAAGTTTACTGATTTTGCATGAAATTGCTAATTCCACAGTCTGTGAGTACCCATTACACCATGAAGCAAAGAATACAATTCTTTTCAACCTTCTACAAAAATGAATACATTATTTTTTTGAAAAATCACCACAATTTTTACCCCGTAATTTTTCGCTGGAAATAGTAATTGCAATAAAATAGCATACTGTCTCCAAATATGCTGAAATGTCAGACTATTTACTGCCATAGTAGAGATATATAAAGAAGCTAGTTTTGCTTTACTGAGTAAACAACCAAGAACATTTTGATTATGAATATGTAAGCATCATTTATATGTGGGGTGACTGACTTTTTCCTATATGTCAAATCTATACAGATTAAGAGTCTGATGTAAATGTCAATATGAATCCAGGTATGACAGCTCTATTTATTTCTAAACATGATGTACAGTGCAGCGCCTGTTTCTGTAACCAAGTGTGCCTGAAAATTAAGTGTGTCATATGCATTCATTTAAAGAAACAGCCTACAGTCTGCTAAAGACATCATATAAAGAAAAATACCCTTTTCAAGAAGGGAATTTGTTACTTGGCTATTTTAATGTGAATTGTTTCTTCTTTGCAGCATGTCTGCTATGTCTTTGGTAGCCAACCTGATTACCCCATATCATAAAAATTTAGTACCTTTCTACTGCAGTAGTTACTGGGTTATTGTTCATTTTGAAGGTATAATCAAGTCCATAAATTGCTAACTCTGCTGCTGAACTTAGGCCAATAATCTAAAGTCTTTTTTTTCCCCCATGGTCCATCTTGCAAGCTCTTTTCCTTTGCTAAGCAGTTTAAACTGATATTTACAAATAAGTTAAGTAGCATTATAACTTTCTCATTATTCTCAGTTTATTACAGTTGTATTCCAATTGCATGTTTACGTTGAAAGTGGTGTATTTTTGTGGGGTTTTTGGTGTGGTTTTTTTTTATTTTTCTGAACCTACACAGCATTATTACTTGGGGTAATCCGGCCAATTCTGCCAAGGCCTTCATCATATTCTTTATAGACCCAAATCACATTGCAACATGGCTAGGTTGCAGTGTAGTTGGACTCCATTAATTATATTGTTTAGTGGTATCTGGAGCAGTAGCATTATTAATGGTGTGTGAGAAAGTTGAAAATTACTTGGGGCACAAAAGCTGGTAGTAGAAAATCCTTCCACGAGCAAGAATCAGCAGGGTACACTGTAAAGGATTAAAGGTAGTGTTGAACAATTTTTGTTTAGATAGAAACTAGTGGCCTTTAGTTCCTGTGTACCCAATGCATTTAATTTTGAAGATTAATCAATTCTTTCTTTTTTTTTCTCATATTTACTGCAGGAGAGAAAAAAAAATTAAAGGGAAAAACAAATTTTGTATATTTGCTATAGTGAATAACTGTTCTTATGGTATTGTCTGCGGCAAGTGCCTTGACTGGTAAGCATAGTTAGTATTATTCTATTTGTGTGAGCATTAATTGCAGTCGGCCATTCTGAAAAAATGCTATACTACAGTTGTATTAGAAGAGCACCTGGTCGTATGAAAATATTTGTATCGTGGTCCTTTGCTTGTAAGATATTATGCTTCAGCTATCTGAAAGGCTGTTCCTTACGGGAAGTAGATAGAACTCTGCTAGTTCCTATTCGGAACTCTTTGATAGTTCATTTGCCAGCACAATTGTTCTGGGGCTCACTAACCGGAATCATTACTTTTGGCTGAGGTATCAGGACATATCTCAGTGACTCTTCCAAAATCAACAGGTTTGTTTTTTTTTAGATTTAAACAAAGTTCCTTTGTGTAATTTTCCCTGCGATTCCCCAGTCTCTTGATGTTTAGTGTTTTACATGCTGAAATGTCCGTGTAGATGTTTGAATTCCACGGCTACAAAACTGAACCGAGCAGGAGTTCAGTTTGAAGTGATTGAGTGTGGTGGTAGACGTGACCTTAAGCAACGAACAGTGATGTTTCATGACTTATATTGTCCATTTGTAACATTTTCCATTACAAAAGAATTAAAACCATTCTGTTTGCTTGTTTCCTGAAGTGACAAGTCATCTGCTTAGAAATGTGGTCTTTTAGTCCAGCCATTTATCTGTAATACTTTGAACTAGTACAGTGTTTGATAATTTCTGAAGAAGGTGTAAGCTCTTACAAGTAGTCTTTCAACACCATACTGTTTTTATTCTAGCTTCTGTTTATAGGTGAGAAAACTGAAGAAGTGAGCGAAGCACTTATAACGCAGTGGGCAATTGTACTTGTGTTGTTAGAGCTCATTAATTCCTTTCACAGCCCACCCAGTGACTGTTGTCCCAGAATGCTTCAGCTTTGAGGAGAGTTTGGCTTCATTTTGCAATCTAAAATTTAGGCTGATTAATTTTTTTTGTTGTTGTTGAAGACAGACAAATTTGGTTTTGTTCTCAAAATTTTGCTGGCTCAGTGCATTTGTTGCTTTTTTGTTACTCATATATGTACATTCCTGTTCTGTGAAAATTTTTCTGGAAATCTTTAGGCATGTAGGATAGTCATGGAAAAAGTTTCATCCAACCTGATTTTAGTTGGATGAAATTCAGGACTTAGTCAGGATTAGGAAGGCTTCTCTGATCATAAATGTGAATGTGAACTGTACTATTGGCTAAGTGAATTTTCCTCCTAGTAGTTTGTGGATTGAAGTGCTTGCTTCATAAACAGAAGATGAAGCCTGTGGATTAAGTCCTAAGTTTTAAGGAACAAAAATGCAACTGAACTACTAAACAAGCTTTTCGTATAGGTGTCAATTTTTGTAATGTTTGTTGAGGAGCAAAGTGTCTCTTTCCCACCAAACTGAAAGAGAGTCTGAAAAATTGATCTTTGGTCTCGCTCGTTTTGTGGCCATGTGCTCAAATGCCATTAGGCTCAGCAAATATTGCCTGAATTTAATATTCTTTGGCAAAACTATTTTTCATTTCAAGCAATTGGATTATCAGCGTGAGGTTACTAAAAATGATGAGGTGTTTTCACCTGATACTGAACTGGAAG